>NC_088413.1:68478757-69078757 GCF_034236695.1 Oncorhynchus nerka
ATTAATATAGAATTCCTGTTAGTTATGCAGAATTAAGCAGGGGCATACAGGAATCATGGAGCTCGTGTGTGGAATGATCTGCATATTTAAGCTTTCTGTCTCATTAATATATCTACAATCATTAGCATGTTTAAACCCAACTTTATTCTTATGTTTAAAGTGTAATATTAATATTACATTGATGCGATATATTGGGTTGGATATCTAGGCTGCGTTTACACAGGCAGCCCAATTCTGATCTTTTGCCTAACTATTGTTAAAAGATCAATTAGTGGCAAAAGATCAGAATTGGGCTGCCTGGGTAAATGCAGCCATAGAGATCCCTAATGAGCCAGTCACTAATGACCCAGTCCCACTCAGTTCCAAGGTTAGGGTTATTTAGGGAAGGCCAAGTCTCTAAACAAGTCCTATAGATTAGTATGAAATAGATGTTAAGATGAACTAGCTAACTGTGTCTGACTGATATTGTAAGGCCATTGAATCTCACCTCCAAGAGGTCCTCAGTGACACACACACTCACAGATGAATACATACTCACACACATATACATACTAGTGTTGAGCGATTCGTGCTTTTTGAGGTCAGTTCGGTTTTGGTTCGACTATTAGAAAATCATAAAGGTTTAGATGTTTATTTTATATATATTTTTTACATTAAATGCATGAGGAAATAATGACATTACAATGGTTCTAGAGTTTTTAATGGAAATTCAAGGTGAACATTCAATTGCCGAAACATAAAAAATATTCAATATTCTCTGTCAGGTCCACATTGGGTAGACATAAGTAGAAATATTCAATATTCTCTGTCAGGTTCTCTATTCTCTGTCAGGTCCACATTGGGTAGAGAAATATTCATAAGGTCCAGAAATATTCAATATTCTCTGTCAGGTCCACATTGGGTAGACATAAGTAGAAATATTCAATATTCTCTGTCAGGTCCACATTGAAATATTCAATATTCTCTGGTAGAAATATTCAATATTCTCTGTCAGGTCCACATTGAGACATATTCAATATTCTCTGTCAGGTCCACATTGGGTAGGTAGAAATATTCAATAGACATAAGTAGAAATATTCAATATTCTCTGTCAGGTCCACATTGGGTAGACATAAGTAGAAATATTCAATATTCTCTGTCAGGTCCACATTGGGTAGACATAAGTAGAAATATTCAATATTCTCTGTCAGGTCCACATTGGGTAGACATAAGTAGAAATATTCAATATTCTCTGTCAGGTCCACATTGGGTAGACATAAGTAGAAAAATATGAAATAATAATACTTGTTTTTTATTTGATTACTTAATATTTTTGTCATTACTTTAAAGTCCTCATCTCATTAGTCATCTCTGTTCATGCTGTAGCAGTCAGCTAGCCAGACCATCTAATATTATCTGTACTGTCTTTAGTCATGCTATTTAGCTAGCCTGCCTAAGTGTGCTGCAGAGCTTTCTGACAAGATTATTTGACTAGTTCTTCAAAGTACATAAGGCATACTTTCTGTAGTTATGTTGTGTACATTCCTCTCTCATGCGGTCTATGCGTATCTAACTTAACATAGCAGGCGTAAAAACGGATCTGTCCAGAGATCTGTATATAATGAGATACTCGTGTCTCCGCCACATTGAGAGTCCCAAAGGCGGGAAGGCAGGCGATAAACTTAGGTCCAAAATAAGGCCATGCATTGGTTTATTTTGGACAGATTTAGGTGAGAGTGAAACCAAATAACCCCCCCCCCCTTCCCCACACACACACAGTAGACACGTACTTGTAAGGGATGTGTTTGCTGCCGTTGACCAGAGCCAGGATGACGTTCCCCAGGGCAGACAGAGACAGACACAGCCCTGCTGCTGTGGTGCTGCTACTACCACTGCTGTCTCTGCCCTTCCCTCCTCCCAGCACCTTCACACAGCTGCCCAGGTCTATCAGGTGGAGCCTACTGCGACCTCCTGACACTGGAGAGAGAGGGAGGGGAGGGAGGGCGGGGGGAGAGAGAGCGTGAAAGGAGGGGAAGGGGGGAGAGAGAGCGAGAGAGGAGGGAGGGCAGGGGATAGAGCGAAAGGTGGGGAAGGTGGTGAGAGAGAGAGGGGGAGAGAGGGAGACAGCGGGGAGGGGGAGTGAGAGGGCGGGGAGGGAGAAAGAGAAGGAGGAGAGAGAGAGAGAGGGGGAGAGAGACAGCGGGGGAGGAGGAGAGAGAGAATGAGAGAAAATTAGGGAGGGAGAAAGAGAATGAGAGAAAATGAGGGGAGGGAGAAAGAGAGAGGAGAGGGGGAGGGAGAGAGGGAGACAGCGGGGAGGGGGAGTGAGAGGGTGGGGAGGGAGAAAGAGAAGGAGGAGAGAGAGAGAGGGGGGGGGAGAGACAGCGGGGAGGAGGAGAGAGAGAGGGAGAGAGACAGCGGGGAGGAGAGAGAGAGAGGGGAGGGGGAGAGAGAGGAGAGGGGGAGGGAGAGGGAGAGAGGGAGAGAGAGGGGGAGAGAGGGAGACAGCGGGGAGGGGGAGTGAGAGGGCGGGGAGGGAGAAAGAGAAGGAGGAGAGAGAGAGAGAGGGGGAGAGAGACAGCGGGGAGGAGGAGAGAGAGAATGAGAGAAAATTAGGGGAGGGAGAAAGAGAATGAGAGAAAATGAGGGGGGAGAAAGAGAGAAGAGAGGGGAGGGAGAGGGGGGAGAGAGGGAAGACAGCGGGGAGGGGGAGTGAGAGGGTGGGGAGGGAGAAAGAGAAGGAGGAGAGAGAGAGAGAGAGACAGCAGGGAAGAGGAGAGAGAGAATGAGAGAAAATGAGAGGGAGAAAGAGAATGAGAGAAAATGAGGAGAGGGAGAAAGAGAGAAGGAGGAGAGAGGGGGAGGAGGACAGGGAGGGAGGGGGAGAGAGGGTGGGGGAGAAAGAGGAGAGAGAGGGAGGGAGAGAGGGAGAAAGAGAGAAAATGAGGGAGGGGGAGAGAGACAGCGGGGAGGAGGAGAGAGAGGGTGGGGAGGGAGAAAGAGATGGAGGAGGAGAGAGAGAGAGGGAGAAAGAGATGGAGGAGAGAGAGGGAAGTGAAAAAAGGGGTGCACAAGAGATATGAATTATTATTATTAATCGTTGTGCCAAACATATATTTTTTTGTATTTCACAGTGTGTTAGGAAACCCAGTAACAGTCTTTCACTGGGTGTTAGGAAACCCAGTAACAGTCTTTCACAGGGTGTTAGGAAACCCAGTAACAGTCTTTCACAGGGTGTTAGGAAACCCAGTAACAGTCTTTCACAGGGTGTTAGGAAACCCAGTAACAGTCTTTCACAGTGTGTTAGGAAACCCAGTAACAGTCTTTCACAGTGTGTTAGGAAACCCAGTAACAGTCTTTCACAGGGTGTTAGGAAACCCAGTAACAGTCTTTCACAGGGTGTTAGGAAACCCAGTAACAGTCTTTCACAGTGTGTTAGGAAACCCAGTAACAGTATTTCACAGTGTGACAGGAAACAAGCACGTACGTACGTAGGCACGCACGCACGCAAACACACACACACACACACACACACACACACACACACACACACACACACACACACGTGTGTGTTCAGCTACGTGGTCCTTTCCCTGTCAACATATTACCTGTTGGGAGCGAGGAGGAGGAGTGTGTGGGAATGTGTGTGTGCGTGCATGCACACATGTGTGTAGAATCAAACAGTACAGCACAATGGATATGTAGTACCCTTTACAACCAACATACTCCAACAAGAGAAGTCCGAATGTCACGCCCTGACCATAGAGAGCCTTTGTATTCTCTATTTAGGTTAGGTCGGGGTGTGACTAGGGGGGGGTGTTCCTATCTAGGTTGTTTATTTCTATGTTGTCCTGGTATGGTTCCCAATCAGAGGCAGCTGTTTATTGTTGTCTCTGATTGGGGATCATATTTAGGCAGACATTTCCCCACTGTGTTTTGTGGGATCTTGTTTATGTGTAGTTGCCTGTGAGCACTTCATTTACTTCACGTTTCATTTATTCTTTATTGTTTTTGTGCGTTTCATTGAATAAACATGTGGAACCCATATCGCGCTGCGCTTTGGTCCGAGTGTTATGACAATCGTGACAGAAGATCCAACCAAACCAGGACCAAGCAGTGTGCCCAGGAGGAGAAGGTATCCTGGGCTTGGGAGGAGATCAAGGAGGAGAAGATATCCTGGACTTGGGAGGAAATTATGTCAGGAGACGAAAGCCTTCCTTGGAAGCAGACGCAAGGAGAGAAGGGAGGACAGCGACGCCGCCGGGGTTCGCAGCCACATAGAAAGCCCAAATGAGGGGGGGGGGAGCACACGGGGTGGTTGGCGGAGCCGGGGAGTGAACCAGAGCCAGTCTGGGAGAAGAGGGAGAAATTGGAGGAGAGTGAACGGAGAGAGTCAGAGACGTCAGTGAGCTGATGGAGAAATTGGAGGAGAGAGAAATGAGAGAGTTGTTGTGTTGGTGTATGATGCACGGCATTCGCCCTAAGGAGCGTGTTATCAGTCTGATGCCACCTGGGTCAGCTCTCCGTACTCGTCCTGAGGAGCGTGCTAGCAGTCTGGTAAAAACTGTGCCAGATCCACGCACCAGGTCTCCAGTACGCCTCCCCAGCCCTGTACGTCCTGTGCCAGCTCCCCGCACTCGCCTTGAGGAGCGTGTCATCTGTCCGGTACCATGTGTGCCGGCTCCACGCACCAGGTCTCCAGTACGCCGCCACAGCCCAGTACGTCCTGTGCCGGCTCCACGCACCAGGCCTCCAGTGCGCCTTCCCAGTCCTGTACGTCCTGTGTCTACTCCTCGTACTTGCCCTGAAGTGCATGTCACCAGTCCGGTGCCACGCACCCGGCAACGGTCCCCGGTCCAGAGCTTCCTGCGACGGTCCACGGTCCAGAACCTCCAGCTCCAGGGCAGGAGCCTTCCTCTGCGCCGATGTCCAGACCAGGCGTCCAGTCCCGCTTCAAGGCCGGAGCCTTCCTCTGCGCCGATGTCCAGTCCAGGCGTCTAGTCCCGCTTCATGGCCGGAGCCTTCCTCTGCGCCGATGTCCAGTCCAGGCGTCTAGTCCCGCTTCATGGCCGGAGCCTTCCTCTGCGCCGATGTCCAGTCCAGGCGTCCAGTCCCGCTTCAAGGCCGGAGCCTTCCTCTGCGCCGATGTCCAGTCCAGGCGTCCAGTCCCGCTTCAAGGCCGGAGCCTTCCTCTGCGCCGATGTCCAGTCCAGGCGTCCAGTCCCGCTTCAAGGCCGGAGCCTTCCTCTGCGCCGATGTCCAGTCCAGGCGTCCAGTCCCGCTTCAAGGCCGGAGCCTTCCTCTGCGCCGATGTCCAGTCCAGGCGTCCAGTCCCGCTTCAAGGCCGGAGCCTTCCTCTGCGCCGATGTCCAGTCCAGGCGTCCAGTCCCGCTTCAAGGCCGGAGCCTTCCTCTGCGCCGATGTCCAGTACAGGCACAGTGGCCAACTCAGCTCCATGGCCGGAGCCATCCTCGGCGCCGGTGCCCAGTCCGAGTGCGGCATTCAACCCAGCTCCATGGCCAGGGCCCTCCTCTGAGCCAAGGCCCAGTCCGGGCACGGCGTTCTACCCGGACACGTGATCTGGGCGGGGGAAAAGACCAGCACCGGAGCCGCACTGTCACGCCCTGACCATAGAGAGCCTTTTAACTCTCTGTTTTGGTTAGGTCGGGTGTGACTAGGGGGGGTGTTCCTATCTAGGTTGTTTATTTCTATGTTGGCCTGGTATGGTTCCCAATTAGAGGCAGCTGTTTATCGTTGTCTCTGATTGGGGATCATATTTAGGCAGCCATTTCCCCACTGTGTTTTGTGGGATCTTGTTTATGTGTAGTTGCCTGTGAGCGCTCCATAGCTTCACGTTTCGTTTGTTCTTTATTGTTTTTGTGCGTTTCATTGAATAAACATGTGGAAACCATATCGCGCTGCGCTTTGGTCCGAATGTTCTTACGACAATCGTGACACCGAAGTTAAATCAGAAGTGTAAAAGCTGGGTGTAACTGTAATACATTCAAAGTGCTGAAAACAGGTCTCTTTAAAACATATTAGCTGGCTCTTGACAGACATCCTGAAACATTAAATTGTTATTCCCTCCATAAGTTTACTTTAGCATGTGCCAACAAGGCTGTTCATACAAAGTCGACTCCTATTTCTCTTACGGTGCCTTCGGAAAGTATTCAGACCCCTTGACTTTTTCTACATTTTGTTACAGCCTTATTCTAAAATGGATTAAATAAAACAAATTACTCAGTCTACACACAATACTCCATAATGACAAAGCGAAAACAGGTTTAGAAAGAAAATAGCACTTTTAATTAAAAAACAGAAACACAGTACCAGTCAAGTTCGGACACACCTACTCAAGGGTTGTTCTTTAAAAAAAAACTATTTTCTACATTGTATAATAGTAGTGAAGACATTAAAACGATGAAATAACACATATGGAATCATGTAGTAACCAAAGAAGTGTTCAAAAAATCAAATCTAATTATATTTTATATTTGAGATTCTTCAAATAGCCTCCCTTTGCCTTGATGACAGCTTTGCACACTCTTGACATTCCCTCAACCAGCTTCCCAAATATGCTGAGTACTTGTTGGCTGGTTTTCCTTCACTCCGCGGTCCGACACATCCCAAACCATTTCATTTTGGTTGAGGTCGTGGGATTGTGGAGGCCAAGTCATCTGATGCAGCACTCCATCCCCCTCTCCTTCTTGGTAAAATTGTAAGGACCGACGCTGGAGTCGAGAAGCAGGGACAGGGAGTCAAACATTTAATGAGGAACAGACAAGGAACAAGACAGGAACAAGACAGGAACAGCGTCAGCACATGGGTAACAAAACGACCTGCGAATGTTAATGGAGAGCGGGGAACAGACAGATATAGGGAAGGAAATAACACAGGTGATTGAGTCCAGGTGAGTCCAAATGATCACTGATGCGAGTGACGAGGGAAGCAGGTGTGTGTAATGATGGTGGCAGGAGTGCGTAATGCTGGGGAGCCCGGCACCCATGAGCGCCAGGGGGAAAGAGCGGGAGCAGACGTGACAAAAATAGCACTTTACACAGCCTCAGGGGGGTGTGTTGGGTCATTGTCCCGTTGAAAAACATATCATATCCCATCTGGTTTGGGCTTATTGGGACTAGCGTATCGCTGCAGAATGCTGTGGTAGCTATGCTGGTTAAGTGTTAAATCAGACAGTGTCAACCGCAAAACACCCCCACACCATAACACCTCCTCCTCCATGCTTTATGGTGGGAAATACACATGCAGAGATCATATGTTCACCCACACCGTGTCTCACAAAGACACAGTGGTTGGAACCAAAAATCTCCTTTAGTAGTGGTTTCTTTGCAGCATTTCGACCATGAAGGCCTGATTCATGCAGTCTCCTCTGAACTGTTGATGTTGAGATGTGTCTGTCACTTAAACTCCGTGAAGCATTTATTTGGGCTGCAGTTTCTGAGGCTGGTAACTCTAATTCACGTATCCTCTGCAGCAGAGGTAACTCTGGGTCTTCCATTCCTGTGGCGGTCCTCATGAGAGCCAGTTTCATCATTACGCTTCATGGTTTTTGCAACTGTACTTGAAGAAACTTTCAAAGTTCTTCATGTCTTAAAATAATGATGGACTTTAATGATGGACTTTAATGATGGACTTTAATGATGGACTTTCTTATTTGAGCTGTTCTTGCCATAATATGGACTTGGTCTTTAACCAAATAGGGATATCTTCTGTATACCCCCCCTACCTTGTCACAACACAACTGATGGGCTCAAACGCTGTCACGCCTCCTCCCACTTGCATTCGAGGGCGCCAGGCTGTCCTGCAATGCCACTATCATTACTCACACCTGCCTTCCCTCGTCACGTGCATCAGCAAATTATTGGACTCAAATGATTGGACCTGGACTCAATCACCTGTGTATTACCTCCCCTATATGTGTCAGTTCCCTGCTCTGTTCCCCACTGCTGTATGCATTGTTTTATGTCTGTGTATTACCCGGTTCTGACACTGTTCCTGTTTTCATGTCGGTTCCGATTAAATGTTGACTCCCCGTACCTGCTTCTCCTCTCCAGCGTCAGGGAGTGCTGGTGAGTGCTGGTGGTTAGGTTGGTGGTGACGTCGGGTCCGGGGGCTGCCGCCGTTTGAACCGGGGGTGCCCTAGCCGGATCGAGAGGTTTCCACGCCCTAGCCGGATCGAGAGGTTTCCACGCCCTAGCCGGATCGAGAGGCTTCCACGCCCTAGCCGGATCGAGAGGCTTCCACGCCCTAGCCGGATCGAGAGGTTTCCACGCCCTAGCCGGATCGAGAGGCTTCCACGCCCTAGCCGGATCGAGAGGCTTCCACGCCCTAGCCGGATCGAGAGGTTTCCCGGACGCCCGCCTAGCCGGATCGAGAGGCTTCCACGCCCTAGCCGGATCGCCGGATCGAGAGGTTTCCAACCCTAGCCGGATCGAGAGGCTTCCCGCCTAGCCGGATCGGCTCGGCCGGATCGAGAGGCTTCCACGCCCTACAACCCATCGAGAGGTTTCACGCCCTTCGAGAGGTTTCGCCGGATCGATTTCAGGCTACGCCCTAGCCGGATCGAGAGGTTTCCTCCGGATCGAGAGGTTTCCACACCCTAGCCGGATCGAGAGGCTTCCATGCCCCAGCCGGCTCGAGAGGTTTCCTTGCCCCGGTTGGCTCGGAAGGCGCACAACCCATGTCACGCTTCAGTCGGATCATCAGGCTACCAAGCCTCAGCAGGATTGACAGACTCCCACACCTCTGCCGGTTCGTCAGGATTTTACGCCCAGCTGGCTTGTCCAGACCCGTGCCTCAGCCGGCCCGTCAGGCTCACCCAGCTAGAGGGGGTTATACACAGTCTTCCTTGGGTATGCTCAAAGTCAGTCAATAATGAACACCTCTCTGGGCCCCCACAGTACATGTATATCCAATTTACCTTCTCAAAGCAATCTTTGTGTCCAAGTGTGTCCAAAGCATATATTAGTGAACATGCCAAAAGCCCAACCATGTTTTGAGAATGATGCTGATATATAGCCTGTACCAGACCCATTTCCCCCACCGGCCAGTAAAGGCCTGTGACTTTCTTCTTCTTCTCCTCACGGAGGTCAATGGGGCATGAAGGTCTCCACAGGGTGGACTTCTCAGGGTAAAGTTTACGGATCAAAGCGTGTAGTTCAGTGTCATATCATAACTCTTTCGTAACTTATTAACAGCCCTCCTCCACATCACAATTAAGTTGGTCATACTGGTCTATAATGGACACATAAAGGGTCTATGTATGAATGATATGCAGTCAAAGTAAAGTCAAACATATTTTCCCATTGCATTTGACATTTTTGTCCAGAGCGACTTACAGTATACATTTTCATACCTTTTTTTCCCCATACTGGTCCCCCATGGGAATCGAACCCATAAGCCTGGAGTTGCAAGCACCATGCTCTACTAACTGAGCCACACGGGACCCACTCATAAAGCGTTTATAGCTAAGCACTTCATGGTAATTAACTGTGTAGTTTGTTACTCTGATCTACAACACCATCATTAAAGGTCTATGTATGAATTTTATGTGGTTAATGTACTGTCATCTCTTCCATTCATAAAGCATTTATTAAGGATTTATAAACATCATAATACAGACAAAACACAGAATGGTAAAGGAAATATGAACATATTTTATGAACATTTTCATGAACATATGAACATTTAAATTTTCCCAGATGTAACGTTAGCCAGCTAGCACAGAAAACAATTGCTGAGGACATCGCCGAAGAATCCTACTATTGACATTTTCCAGTGACTTTTCTTTAATAGATTTAACAAAGACTAATATTCAAAGCATTCAAATTAAATTCCTAATTTCAGACTCATAGTTAGCAACAACTATTTTAGTGAGTAAATTGTACTAATATGAAGTGTGAAAATGCTAATATAGGTACCATTGATTTGCATTGGATTTCTGCCACAAATGCTAAAAAGTTCATGGGGGGTCTTAAAAAAAATATCAGCCATTAACAGGAACAGCACCATCTAGTGGTCAGAACCAGGTAATATCAGGATGCAGAATGGGACAACAACTTCAATGACTAATTTCTCTGAACGGGGGAACACCACCAATTTCACTGAGAATTCATTACAAAAGATGAAGAAACAATACTACATACTACTTGTCAGACAGAGAGAACCGATACGATATACTCGTTGTTGGGTTGGGATTAGCGTGGCGTGTGTGTGTTCCGTGGGTGGATTCTGACCATTTATTTGTATTCCTCATGTCTTACTCATTGTTAGTAAAAAGTTTAGTCCAAATCGGATGTTGGGTACTATATTTATTGAATATTATATGAATCCTATAAAGTAAAATGGCAAATTTGGGAGCAATTAATTAGCTTAATTTCTCAGAGATCAAATCATATTTAAACAAAATAATATTGCAGGAATGCAAATCTTATATGTTTCTAACTACAGAAGCGATTTGAAAACAATTTGAGATGGTGGGTGTCATGGCTTGTTAAAATGACCCTTTAATAGACCTTTAATGTTGGTGTTATAGACCAGTGGCAAACTGCACAGTTAACTAGCATTACGTGCTTAGCTATAAATGCTTTATAAATTGAAAGTTTATTGACTACATAGAATTCCTACATAGACTTTTCATGTGTCCATTATAGACCATTATGACCAAATGAATTGTGATGTGGAGGAGGGCAGTTAATGAGTTACGGAAGAGTTATGATACAGATGTGCAGAAGGAGCTTAACGTGAGCCAGTTTGCTACAGCAGGAGAATAGTCATGCAGCATTAGGAAATGCAAATTATTATGTGCGTCATAATTAATATACATTTTTGTAGTTGATACATACATACATAGAGGTCAAATCAAGTCTGAAATTTAAAAGTGGAAATTACAAACTTTATAAGCTTTTTTACAACTCAAATACACTCTACAAGAGTGATCAAATTATGATCCTACATCTGTATGACCCTCGACTACACCATTTGATCCGTAAAATGAAGAAGAAGAAGAAGATAGATCACGGGCCTATACCGGCGGTGGAGAAATGGGGCTGGTACAGGCTAACAACACATTCTCCTAGCCATGTTATCAAGCATCTCACTACGCTATCACACACTATTTATTCCCTCAAAAGGGCTCGTGACATCACACTGTATAATTAGCACGGAGACAGTCTCACTGACAACCTGGGACACGACAGATACAGCGGGAGTCAAACTCAAACGAGCCCAGAGCTGCAGAGGATGAGATACAGGCGATCTGAAGTACACTCTCCTAGCTGTCGTTGATGAATGTCTTTACTTTGTGTTTATTATCAAATCATCACAGATTAGATATATTTTTTTAACTATAAATATATAGTATATATAAATATATAGTATCAATCAGTACTGTGGGGGCCGTACAGTCTAGGGTGACATTTTCATTATTTTACTTCTATTATAAAGAACGGTAGTGTCCATTAAAGTGTGTGTGTGTGTGTGTGTGTGTGTGTAGTACTCACTCCCTCCCTTGCCAGTCTTCTCCATGCGGTACTGGTAGATGTGCAGTGTGAACAGCATGTGTGAGTTGAGATGCTCCTCCGGGGCGGAGTCAGCTCTGTTGCTATAGCGAGCTGCTATGGCTGCATCCAGGAAGAAGGCTGCTTTCTCTGGCGTGGGGGCTCGCAGCTCACTCTGGTTCTGGAGCTGGGGATTACAGAGTAGGTGAGAAAAGACACTTTCAATCTTTAGTAAATTTGACTTTGGTTTCACTATTAGGAGAAAACAATACTCATTTTACAAACGACAGTCATTTCTGTGTGTTTGTGTAAGTGTGTGTGTGCGTGTGATGCAGTGTGTAGTGTCTGTAGAGTGAGACTCACATTATCATTAAACTGCTGCGGGGTATCATTACAGCATGAGATTATCTCAGATTAGCTAGGGTTTACACTGATACCCCTGTCTCACACACAATACTCCTATCAACATTTAACCACACACACTAATCCTATCAACATTTAACCACACACACTAATCCTATCAACATATAACCACACACACTAATCCTATCAACATATAACCACACACACGCACGAACGCACCCACACACACTAATCGCATCTACATATAACATAATGGTGTTAAAATCCTGTCTGTCTGTTTCTCTTATTGGTGTTTAGAAAAGACACAACGATAATCCCTAAATGAGCAGAAAGCTATACCAGCTAAGGGCAACACAGTTTGACAACCACATTAAGACCTACGGCTGCCAAATCACACATGCTCACGAGCCCTCCACCCCCCCCCCCCCATCTCCCTCCCTTCCTCCATTATGAAGCACAGTTGCTACATCAACCCGGAAGAGAAAAGCACCAACTGAGGACCAATCCACACAGGGGGATAGACAACTGGTGGGTTAGCTGGCAGTGCTCTGATTCTTTTATGAAGTTTGCGGTTTTGCTATTCTCTACAGATAAGGTGTGTGTGTGTGTGTGTGTGTGTGTGTGTGTGTGTGTGTGTGTGTGTGTGTGTATGCATGTGTACGCACAAGTGCTTGTGTATGTGTGTATGTACAAGCACTTGCATGCATGCATGTGTACAAACGCATATGTTTGTGCGTATGAGCATGCACATGTGTGTGCCTCTGCATGTGTGTGTGCGTGTCTCCATAGAGACATTGTTAGGTGAAAAACAGCCAGCTAAGACAACAGAGCCTAGTGCCTGGGGGTAGACACACAGAGATATATCATAATATACTACTACAGTGCTCTAGGTCTGATACTGCCATCCTCACACACAGTCCTCCAGCTGCCTTAGCAGTGTGGGTTTCCTTTGATAACACCACAGTTAGTTACAGAAGAGGAAAACACGAGAGGAGCCACAGCACTCTCCTAGTCTCAACCATGGGAGATTCTCAGCAGAGGAAAACACGAGAGGAGCCACAGCACTCTCCTAGTCTCAACCATGGGAGATTCTCAGCAGAGTAAAACACGAGAGGAGTCACAGCATTCTCCTAGTCTCAACCATGGGAGATTCTCAGCAGAGGAAAACACGAGAGGAGTCACAGCACTCTCCTAGTCTCAACCATGGGAGATTCTCAGCAGAGGAAAACACGAGAGGAGTCACAGCATTCTCCTAGTCTCAACCATGGGAGATTCTCAGCAGACTACCTCTGTCGCTCTCCTTGTAGTCTTGTGGATTCATCAGGAGTTACTTCATGTTATCGTCTCTGTCTCTGTGTTCAGCATGGACCCCAGGAAGAGTAGCTGTTGCTGAAGTCAAAGCTCAAAGCCATCTAGATAATGACACTAGTTAGCTGGACGGCGGCAGGGCGTGCAGGGTTTTGTTCCAGACGATCAAGGTTAAGTTGACTAGTGCCATCTTACCTGCATGCCACAGATGGGGTCCTCGCAGAGGTAGACTCCAGGGGACTGGCTGTCCTGCAAACTACCTGTAGCCACTTCAGATAGCAAGTCCTTCAGGTTCTCCTCTTTACCCCACACCTAGAACATAGAACACCACCCTCAGAACTCCACATCTTTCCCTCACACCTAGAACAAGTATCTCATACATATTGCATACCGTTAATTCAGTCATTTGTACACAAAAGAATAAGGATTGGTTTCCCAGACCCCGATTAAGACTACTCCTGGATAAAAATGCATGGAGAATCTCCCTTAATCTGAGTCTCAGAAACCGGCCCTTAAAAAGCCCAATTCTGATCTTTTACCACTAATTGGTCTTTTGACCAATCAGAGCAGCTCTGTTGCCCATAAGTGTAACAGACCTCTACGGCGGAGACTCGGACAGAGAAACGTGCTCCTGTCTTCTCCTTCCTCTCGTTGATGAGTTTGAAGAGCCAGGAGATGGCACAGGGGATGATCCCCAGGGTCTGCATGGACTCGTCACCACCTATCATGGTGTAGGATTTACCTGGAGGATGGACACACACAGAGACACACACACACACACACGCACAGGAGAGGAAGAGGAGATGAAAGTCCTGAGTGTGATCTGGTTTACAGATCTAGCCATTCTAGTAAACACTCCCAGAATGATTAGAACTCCATCAGCAGTGGAGTACAATGGTCATTAACATGATGCCTCTACCAAACACACACAGTCTGTCCTCCCTCCTCTATCCTCCTTCCCCTCTCTTTCTCCTGCTCCTCTATCCTCCTTCCCCTCTCTTTCTCCTCCTCTATCCTCCTTCCCCTCTCTTTCTCCTGCTCCTCTATCCTCCTTCCCCTCTCCTTCTCCTTCTCTATCCTCCTTCCCCTCTCTTTCTCCTGCTCCTCTATCCTCCTTCCCCTCTCTTTCTCCTCCTCTATCCCCCTCCCCCTCTCTTTCTCCTCTATCCTCCTTCCCCTCTCTTTCTCCTGCTCCTCTGTCCTCCTTCCCCTCTCTTTCTCCTCTATCCTCCTTCCCCTCTCTTTCTCCTGCTCCTCTGTCCTCCTTCCCCTCTCTTTCTCCTCCTCTATCCCCCTCCCCCTCTCTTTCTCCTCTATCCTCCTTCCCCTCTCTTTCTCCTGCTCCTCTGTCCTCCTTCCCCTCTCTTTCTCCTCTATCCTCCTTCCCCTCTCTTTCTCCTGCTCCTCTGTCCTCCTTCCCCTCTCTTTCTCCTGCTCCTCTATACTCCTTCCCCTCTCTTTCTCCTCCTCTATCCCCCTCCCCTCTCTTTCTCCTCTATCCTCCTTCCACTCTCTTTCTCCTGCTCCTCTATCCTCCTTCCCCTCTCTTTCTCCTCCTCTATCCCCCTCCCCCTCTCTTTCTCCTCTATCCTCCTTCCACTCTCTTTCTCCTGCTCCTCTGTCCTCCTTCCCCTCTCTTTCTCCTCCTCTATCCCCCTCCCCTCTCTTTCTCCTTCTCTATCCTCCTTCCCCTCTCTTTCTCTTTCTCCTGCTCCTCTATCCTCCTTCCCTTCTCTTTCTCCCCCTCTCTTTCTCCCCCTCTCTTTCTCCTCCTCTATCCCCCTCCCCTCTCTTTCTCCTCCTTCCCCTCTCTTTCTCCTGCTCCTCTATCCTCCTTCCCCCTCTTTCTCCTCCTCTATCATCCTTCCCCTCTATCCTCCTTCCCCTCTCTTTCTTCTCCTCCTCTATCCTCCTCCCCTCTTTCTTCTCCTCCTCTATCCTCCTCCCCTTCTCCTCCTCCTCCTCCCCTTCTCTTTCTCCTCCTCTATCCTCCTTCCCCTTTCTTTCTCCTGCTCCTCTATCCTCCTTCCCCCCTCTTTCTCCTCCTCTATCCTCCTTCCCCCCTCTTTCTCCTCCTCTATCCTCCTTCCCCTCTCTTTCTCCTGCTCCTCTATCCTCCTTCCCCTCTCTTTCTACTCCTTCTCTGTCCTTCTCTTTCTCCTTCTCCTCTACACTCCTCCCCTTCTCCTCCTCCTCTATCCTCCTTCCCTTTTCCCATTTCTACAGTCCATCCCTTCTGTCTGCTTTTAAATGAACTCTGGTTTTAGTCAAATGTGTCAGGTTTGGCAAGGGGCACTGACATCTTCCATATGTTTGTGTGCTTTTCACACACACTCTGGTTGAATGTTGTGTATATGTGTGTGTGGTTTGACACCCAGATTGTCTGTGTGCGCAGAGCGATGCATTCAAGTCTGCTGACCCACAGACCCCAAAATAACCCAGCTGTAGATAAATTGAGAGTGTGGGCATGCATGTGTGTATGTGTACGTGCTATGTGTGTGTATCCCCACGGTGTGCCTACACCTGTCCCTCTGAGCTGCGACATAGGGAGACGGCCCCTGCTGTTGACAGGAGAGAGATCAAACTCACGGCTAAACAAAGCCATATGTCACACACACAGTTGCCGGAGTGTGCCAGCGCCTTCTGGGGTTGATCATGGAAATAATATGTAAATACAGTGGCTTGCGAAAGTATTCACCCCTTTTGGCATTTTTCCTATTTTGTTGCCTTACAACCTGGAATTAAACTGGATTTTTGTGGGGTTTGTATCATTTGATTTACACAACATGCCGACCACTTTGAAGATGCAAAATATTTTTTTATTGTGAAACAACATGCCCCCCCCCACCCCCAAAGTCAATACTTTGTAGAGACCCCTTTTGCAACAATTACAGCTGTAAGTCTCTTGGGGTATGTCTCTATAAGCTTGGCACATGTAGCCACTGGGGATTTTTGCCAGTTCTTCAAGGCAAAACTGCTCCAGCTCCTTCAAGTTGGATGGGTTCCGCTGGTGTACAGCAATCTTTAAGTCATACCACAGATTATCAATTGCAAATGTAAAAGAGTAGGGACGTAAGGGAATAAATAGGCCATAGAGGCGAAATAATTACAATATAGCATTAACACTGGAGTGATAGATGTGCAGATGATGATAGATGTGCAGATACTGGGGTACAAAAGAGCAAGAGGATAAATAACAATATGGGGATGAGGTAGTTGGGTGGGCTATTTACAGATTGGCTGTGTACAGGTACAGTGATTGGTAAGCTGCTCTGACAGCTGATGCTTAAAGTTAGAGAGGGAGATATACTCCAGCTTCAGTGATTTTTGCAATTCGTTCCAGTCATTGGCAGCAGAGAACTGGAAGGAAAGGCGGCCAAAGTAAGTGTTGGCTTTGGGGATGACCAGAGAGATATACCTGCTGGAGCGTGCTATGGTGACCAGTGAGCTGAGATAAGGTGGGGCTTTACCTAGCAAGGACTTATAGATGACCTGAAGCCAGTGGGTTTAGCAACAAATATGTAGCGAGGACCAGCCAACGAGAGCATACAGGTCGCAGTGGTGGGTAGTATTGGGGCTTTGGTGACAAAATGGATGGCACTGTGATAGACTGCATCCAATTTGCTGAGTAGAATGTTGGAGGCTATTTTGTAAATGACATCGCCGAAGTCAAGGATTGGTAGGAAAGTCAGTTTTACGAGGGTATGTTTGGCAGCATGAGTGAAGGATGCGTTGTTGCGAAATAGGAAGCCGATTCTCGATTTAATTTTGGACTGGAGATGTTTAATGTGTGTCTGGAAGGAGAGTTTACTGTCTAAACAGACACCTAGGTATTTGTAGTTGTCCACATATTCTAAGTCAGAGCCGTCCAGAGTAGTGATGCTAGTCAGACGGGCAGGTGTGGGCAGCGATCGGTTGAAGAGCATGCATTGAATTTTTACTAGCATTTAAGAGCGTTGTATAACATTGAAGCTCGTCTGGAGGTTAGTTAACACAGTGTCCAAAGAAGGGCCAGAAGTATACAGAATGGTGTCGTCTGCGTAGAGGTGGATCAGAGAATCACACGCGGCAAGAGCGATATCATTGATATATACAGAGAAAATAGTCGGCCCGTGAATTGAACCCTGTGTCACCCCCATAGAGACTGCCATACAACAGGCCCTCTGATTTGACACACTGAACTCTATCTGAGAAGTAGTTGGTGAACCAGGAGAGGCAGTCATTTGAGAAACCAAGGCTATTGAGACTGCAGATAAGAATGTGGTGATTGAGAGTCGAAAGCCTTGGCCAGGTCGATGAAGATGGCTGCACAGTACTGTCTTTTATCGATGGCGGTTATGATATCGTTTAGGACCTTGAGCGTGACAGAGGTGCACCCATGACCAGCTAGTAACCAGATTGCATAGTGGAGAAGGTACGGTGGGATTCGAAATGGTCGGTGATCTGTTTATTAACTTGGCTTTTGAATATTTTAGAAAGGCAGGGTAGGATGGATATAGGTCTATAACAGTTTGGGTCTAAGGTGTCTCCCCCTTTGAAGAGGGGGATGACAGCAGCAGCTTTCCAATCTTTGGGGATCGATACGAAAGAGAGGTTGAACAGGCTAGTAACAGGGTGTACAGATGTTCTGTACTTCACAACTTTGTCCCTGACCTGTTCGGAAAGGTCCTTGGTCTTCATAGTGCCGCTTGCTGGGTAGTGAGCCTTGCTTAGTAGTGTTGCAGACTCTGGTGCCTTTCAGAACAGGTGTGTATATACTGAGATCATGTGACACTCAGATTGCACACAGGTGAACTTTATTTAACTAATTATGTGACTTCTGAAGGTAATTGGTTGCACCAGATCTTATTTAGGGGCTTCATAGCAAAGGGGGTGAATACATATCCACACACCACTTTTCAGTTTAGATTTTTTTTTGAAAAAAGCTAATTTTTCTAATTTCACTTCACCAATTTGTAATATTGTGTGTATGTCCTTTGCATGAAATCCAAATAAAATACATTTAAATTACAGGTTGTAATGCAGCAAAATAGGAAAAAAGCCAAGGGAGGTCAATACTTTTACAAGGTACTGTATTTCACCTGATGAACAGTAGGCTCTGTATGACTAGGCTAGGTAATGTACCTATTTCACCTGATGAACAGTAGGCTCTGTATGACTAGGCTAGGTAATGTACCTATTTCACCTGATGAACAGTAGGCTCTGTATGACTAGGCTAGGTAATGTACCTATTTCACCTGATGAACAGTAGGCTCTGTATGACTAGGCTAGGTAATGTACCTATTTCACCTGATGAACAGTAGGCTCTGTACCACAATCAGCAGCAGAGTGGTCTGGCCTGGGCCCAATCAGCAGCAGAGTGGTCTGGCCTGGGCCCAATCAGCAGCAGAGTGGTCTGGCCTGGGCCCAATCAGCAGCAGAGTGGTCTGGCCTGGGCCCAATCTGGCCTCAATGGAGGCCTGAGCGGAACACTTGCACTCTGACTCAGATAGCAGTACATAGACTAGCAGGCTGGAGTCAAGAAAGCCCACAGCGACAGGAGTTTTACATCGATTAAAGACATAATAAAGATGGCTACCATTAAAGGGATGGCCATACTGCCCAGGGCCACTAATCCAATCAGAGGGCTCGGGGTGGATGAGCTAATATAAGAGCAAGAGAGCGTGGGACTCAATTATATTCCCCGCTTCGCTGTTCTCCTCTGCTGTCCTCCTCCCCTCTCTTCTCTTTCAGTTCTTATTGAATCTCATACACTCAGTCCCTGTTGAATCTCATACCCTCAGTCCTTGTTGAATCTACATACCCTCAGTCCTTATTGAATTATACATACCCTCAGTCATTATTGAATCTCATACCCTCAGTCCTTATTGAATCTACACTACCGTTCAAAAAATTTGGGGTCACTTAGAAATGTCCTTGTTTTTGAAAGAAAAGCACATTTTTGGCCATTAAAATAACATAAAATTGATCAGAAATACAGTGTAGACATTGTTAATGTTGTAAATGACTATTGTAGCTAGAAACAGCTCATTTTTATGGAATATCTACATAGGCGTACAGAGGCCCATTATCAGCAACCATCACTCCTGTGTTCCAATGGCACGTTGTGTTAGCTAATATCATTTTAAAAGCCTAACTGATCATTAGAAAACCCTTTTTCAATTATGTTAGTGCAGCTGAAAACTGCTGTTCTGATTAAAGAAGCAATAAAACTGGCCTTTTTAGACTATTTGAGTATCTGGAGCATCAGCACTAGTCGGTTCGATTACAGGCTCAAAATGGCCAGAAACAAAGGACTTTCTTCTGAAACTCGTCAGTCTATTCTTGTTCTGAGAAATGAAGGCTATTCCATGTGAGACATTACCAAGAAACTGAAAAATCTTGTACAACGCTGTGTACTACTCCCTTCACAGAACAACGCAAACTGGCTCTAACCAGAATAGAAAGAGGAGCGGGAGGCCCCGGTGCACAACTTAGCAAGAGGACAAGTACATTAGAGTGTCTAGTTTGAGAAACAGACGCCTCATACGCCCTCAACTGGCAGCTAGTTAGAGAGAGGGAGTGAAAAACCGTAAATGGAAAATGGAGGGGTAGCAGGACAAGAACATATTCCATAATGACGGGAGAATGGATACACCCTTTTCAGCACCCCTTAAATGACAGGAGAATGGATACACCCTTTTCAGCACCCCTTAAATGACGGGAGAATGGATACACCCAGCACCCCTTAAATGACAGCACCCTTTTCAGCACCCCTTAAATGACAGGAGAATGGATACACCCTTTTCAGCACCCCTTAAATGACAGCACCCACCCCTTAAATGACAGGAGAATGGATAAAGCACCCCTGACAGGAGAATGGATACACCCTTTTCAGCACCCCTTAAATGACAGGAGAATGGATACACCCTTTTCAGCACCCCTTAAATGACAGGAGAATGGATACACCCTTTTCAGCACCCCTTAAATGACAGGAGAATGGATACACCCTTTTCAGCACCCCTTAAATGACAGGAGAATGGATACACCCTTTTCAGCACCCCTTAAATGACAGGAGTATAATTATGGACATTCTTTGACTTACAACATGAAATGGTCAGCCACACAGAGTGTGTGTGCGTGATTGTGTGATTTTGCAGTCTCAGGTCTTAATGTGGAGTGGGAGAGGCAGGACTGGCCTGTAATGCTAGCTGATCTCTATTAGCGACCAGTGGAGCAGTTTATTCTATTTCAACATCAAACACACACACACATACATACACACAAACATACGCATACACACACTTTGCCATCTCGTACAGGTCTCAAGGTCTGTAACCTCAGGCCCACCCTCCATCATTCAGTGGTCTGTTTGAAGCAGACGTTTCCTGGATGGAATATAAAAGCCAAGGTAATTGTGTTCTCCAGGCCAAGCAGGCTAGTGGAGCAGAGAGGACTCTGTCTTTGTTCCTAAAGGGAGGATTCGGTCTTTCATTTCCACGACCACTGAAACAACATGAGTGTCCACTGACATCACACCACAGGCTTTCCGATTCTAGAAGATTTTACTAGCAATGGCCGTGCTGTGTGGTAGGGTCACTTTCCTTAACTGACTGTCACTCTGGATAAGAGCATCTGCAAAATTTGACCACTGTGTGTCATTCTGTCGAGTGACGTTTATCCTTTGTGTGTGTGTGTGTGTGTATACTTACATGTATGTGTGTCTGGGCTGTAAGACTAAGTTGATTCTGTCATGGGTAGACTGATTATATGAGTGTGAAAGCATGGTTGATGAAGGCAAACTAAGACAGACAGGTTCCTGACACTTATTACTGTGCCGGTCTAAGGAGGGACTTCAGTGGGATTAAAACCGTGTTGATCCAACATCCTGCTCAGACAAGACCTCTCTCTCTCGCTCTCCCTTTCAGTTTCTTTCTCTCTATCTCTCTCAGTTCCAGGTCTTTTTAAGGCGCCCAACTCTCCCTCTCATTCTTCTTTCTATTTCTGCTCTTTCCCCCTCTCTCTCTGCCCCTCTACCTTTTCTCCCCCTCTACCCTTTCTCCCCCTCTCTCTCTGCCCCTCTACCCTCTCTCTCCCCCTCTACCTTTTCTCCCCTTCTACCTTTTCTCCCCTTCTACCTTTTCTCCCCTCTCCCCTTTCTCCCCCTCTACCCTCTCTCTCCCCTCTACCCTTTCTCCCCCTCTACCCTTTCTCCCCCTCTCCCCTCTACCCTTTCTCCCCCTCTACCCTTTCTCCCCCTCTACCTTTTCTCTCCCCTACCCTCTCCCTCCCCCCCTCCCTCTGAATGCAGTCTGTGCTGATAGTTGAGGCTGAGATGCAGTCATGTTGATCAGAGAACGTCACACTCAGAAAACTAGCGGTCGATTCTTAGCAAAAGCATTTACTGTGTGTGCAATGTCAGACTCGGTTTGTCAAAGTCTGAGTACATACACACAGCATCAGGCAGAGTGTGTGGACGTGTTTAACTATACTTGTGGGGACCATCACACCAACACACATCCTTACCCAGTTTAGAATGGCCAAAACAGAAGACGCAGCCGTCGGCTCCATTCACCACAGACTGAATTACCTCAGCTACAGTACCAGCACACACCTCCGCCTAGAGAGAGAGAGAGAGAGAGAGAGAGAGAGGCAGACAGACAGAGAGACACACAGAGAGAGAGAGAGAGAGAGAGAGAGAGAGAGAGAGAGAGAGAGAGAGAGAGAGAGAGAGAGAGAGAGAGAGAGAGATTATATATTCACTTTATATATTATCTACCTCACTTGCTTTGGCAATGTTAACACATGTTTCCCATGCCAATAAAGCCCCTTGAATTGAATTGAGACACACAGAGAGAGAGAGACAGAGACAGACACACAGAGAGAGAGACAGAGAGAGAAATAGAGAGAGAGACACAGAGAGAGACAGAGAGAGAGAGAGAGAGATAGACACAGAGAGAGAGAGATACAGACACACAGAGAGAGAGATACAGACACACAGAGAGAGAGACAGACACAGAGAGAGATACAGACACAGAGAGAGATACAGACACAGAGAGAGAGACAGACACAGAGAGAGATACAGACACAGAGAGAGATACAGACACAGAGAGAGATACAGACACAGAGAGAGAGAGAGATAGACACAGAGAGAGAGACAGACACAGAGAGAGAGAGAGACACAGAGAGAGAGACAGACACACAGAGAGAGAGAGACACAGAGAGAGAGAAAGGAAAGTTCAGTGGTGATCAATCCCAAATGGGACTAGGGGATGATTTGAGAAGGGCAGACTACTTATAATCAGATCTCTACCTGTGATGCATCATGGGAGAAGGCAGCGTCAAAGGCAAACATCTTAGGCGGGACCTGATTGGCTCCTCCTCGTTTCTGGGGGGTGTTCCCTTTTGTCTGGTTGGCTGAGGGCTCCATGATGGTCACTTGCTTCTTCCTGGTGTCCACTTTGAGGAAGGAGCTGGACTCTGCTGCGTCTGAGGAAGTCACAGGACACACACGAACCATCACCTTCACCTGGTGGGGGGGGACAGAGGACAAGAGAACTCAGAATCACTCCAGAACAATAAGTGTCACGCCCTGACCATAGTAAGCTGTTTATTCTCTATGTTGTTTGGGGCGTGATAGTGACTAGGGTGGGTCATCTAGGTTTTTTGTATGTCTATGTTGGCCCGGTATGGTTCCCAATCAGAGACAGCTGTTTATCGTTGTCTCTGATTGGGGATCCTATTTAGGTAGCCATTTCCTCATTTGTGTTTGTGGGATCTTGTCTACGACAGTTGCCTGTGTGCACCAGTAGCTTCACGTTTCGTTTGTGCTTATTTGTTTTGTTTTGCTGAGTTTCGGTTTATTAAAAATATGTGGAACTCTACTCACGCTGCGCCTTGGTCTACTCATTACGACGAGCATGACAATAAGACTCAGACCTGACCTCCATTAGACTGTAGAACACAACAATATACCTTAGATTAGAACAGAAGTAGATTGGGAACTAAGAACTAAGGTCAGATACATCCTTCACTGGATAAAAAGTCATACAGCCCTACAGAGACCAGTAGAACCCCAGTAGAACCCCAGTAGAAACGAGTAGAAACCAGTACCCCAGTAGAACTCAGTAGAAGCCCCGTAGAAACCAGTACCCCAGTAGAAGCCCCATAGAAACCAGTATCCCTGTAGAACTCAGTGGAAGCCCCGTAGAAACCAGTACCCCAGTAGAACTCAGTAGAAGCCCCGTAGAAACCAGTAACCCAGTAGAACTCAGTAGAACCCCAGTAGAAACCAGTACCCCAGTAGAACTCAGTAGAAGCCCAGTAGAAACCAGTACCCCAGTAGAACTTAGTAGAAGCCCAGTAGAACTCAGTAGAGTTCCCCTGCGCTAAATAGTAGTTCTTAGAAGACAGGCATCAACACCTGCACCCTCTCCCCCCCTTCCTCTGTTAGACATCAAAGCTTTAAGTGTAGGGATTTTATTTTAGCTCTCTCACCTCTCCTTCTCTCCTCCCTCTCACCTCTCCTTCCTCTCCTCACAAACGTCAACACTCATATTGTTGTCACACTTCATTAGTGTTGTAGTTTTTAATCGAGAGAAAAGCAAAACAGCTGACAGATCTCCAAACTTTTCCCAGAGTTCCTGCAGGTTCACTTATCTCCTTCTTTATTCTCAGAATGATCTGTAGAGAGAGGGTGGGGATAAGGGAGAAGGGGATATAGGGAAGAAGGAGGGATTGAGGAGAGGAGGGTAGAGAGAGTAAGGGAGGAGAGGAGGAGCATGAACGAGAGAGAGGGACCAAGGGAGGAGAGAGGGGGGATAGGAGAGGAAGGGAAGGGAGAAGAAAGGGAGAAGAGAAGAGGGGAGGATAGGAGAGGAAGGGAAGGGATAAGAAAGGGAGAAGAGAAGAGGGGAGGATAGGAGAGGAAGGGAAGGGAGAAGAAAGGGAGGAGAGAGAGGGGAGGATAGGAGGGGAAGGGAAGGGAGAAGAAAGGGAGGAGAGAAGAGGGGAGGATAGGAGAGTAAGGGAAGGGAGAAGAAAGGGAGGAGAGAGGGGGGATAGGAGAGGAAGGGAGAAGAAAGGGAGGAGAGAGAGGGGAGGATAGGAGAGGAAGGGAAGGGAGAAGAAAGGGAGGAGAGAGAGGGGAGGATAGGAGGGGAAGGGAAGGGAGAAGAAAGGGAGGAGAGAAGAGGGGAGGATAGGAGAGTAAGGGAAGGGAGAAGAAAGGGAGGAGAGAGGGGGGGATAGGAGAGGAAGGGAGAAGAAAGGGAGGAGAGAGAGGGGAGGATAGGAGAGGGAGGGAAGGGAAAGAAAGGGAGGAGAGGAGGAGCATGAACGAGAGAGAGGGACCAAGGGAGGAGATAGGGGGGTGTAGGAGAGGAAGGGAAGGGAGAAGGGAGAAGAGAAGATAAGAGGGAGGATAGGAGAGAAAGGGAAGGGAGAAGAAAGGGAGAAGAGAAGAGGGGAGGATAGGAGAGGAAGGGAAGGGATAAGAAAGGGAGAAGAGAAGAGGGGAGGATAGGAGAGGGAGGGAAGGGAGAAGAAAGGGAGGAGAGAAGAGGAATATAGGATGAAAGGAGGAGAGAGAAAAGAGAAAATAAGGATGCAAACTCAGATCTATGCTGTTGTTCCCACCACCTCAGAGACCAAACATGAGTAACCGTTAGAAGAGAGATTCCGCTGTAAACTGCCGCCAATTGTTGCTCTGGGATGAAGTCGAGACACATTTCCCAAACACTCTTTTAGAAAGGACGCTCCCGAACGTTTCCCAAACACTCTGTCTTTTAGAAAGGACGCTCCGAACGTTTCCCAAACACTCTGTCTTTTAGAAAGGACGCTCCCGAACGTTTCCCAAACACTCTTTTAGAAAGGACGCTCCCGAACGTTTCCCAAACACTCTTTTAGAAAGGACGCTCCGAACGTTTCCCAAACACTCTTTTAGAAAGGACGCTCACGAACGTTTCCCAAACACTCTTTTAGAAAGGACGCTCCGAACGTTTCCCAAACACTCTTTTAGAAAGGACGCTCCCGAACGTTTCCCAAACACTCTTTTAGAAAGGACGCTCCCGAACGTTTCCCAAACACTCTGTCTTTTAGAAAGGACGCTCCGAACGTTTCCCAAACACTCTGTCTTTTAGAAAGGACGCTCCCGAACGTTTCCCAAACACTCTGTCTTTTAGAAAGGACGCTCCCGAACGTTTCCCAAACACTCTTTTAGAAAGGACGCTCCCCAAACACTCTGTCTTTTAGAAAGGACGCTCCCGAACGTTTCCCAAACACTCTGTCTTTTAGAAAGGACGCTCCGAACGTTTCCCAAACACTCTTTTAGAAAGGACGCTCACGAACGTTTCCCAAACACTCTTTTAGAAAGGACGCTCCGA
Source organism: Oncorhynchus nerka (assembly GCF_034236695.1). Lineage (NCBI taxonomy): Eukaryota > Metazoa > Chordata > Actinopteri > Salmoniformes > Salmonidae > Oncorhynchus > Oncorhynchus nerka. The sequence continues at coordinate 68,504,286 of NC_088413.1, forward strand.
ACGTTTCCCAAACACTCTTTTAGAAAGGACGCTCCCGAACGTTTCCCAAACACTCTTTTAGAAAGGACGCTCCCGAACGTTTCCCAAACACTCTGTCTTTTAGAAAGGACGCTCCCGAACGTTTCCCAAACACTCTGTCTTTTAGAAAGGACGCTCCCGAACGTTTCCCAAACACTCTTTTAGAAAGGACGCTCCCGAACGTTTCCCAAACACTCTGTCTTTTAGAAAGGACGCTCCCGAACGTTTCCCAAACACTCTGTCTTTTAGAAAGGACGCTCCGAACGTTTCCCAAACACTCTGTCTTTTAGAAAGGACGCTCCCGAACGTTTCCCAAACACTCTGTCTTTTAGAAAGGACGCTCCGAACGTTTCCCAAACACTCTGTCTTTTAGAAAGGACGCTCCCGAACGTTTCCCAAACACTCTGTCTTTTAGAAAGGACGCTCCCGAACGTTTCCCAAACACTCTGTCTTTTAGAAAGGACGCTCCCGAACGTTTCCCAAACACTCTTTTAGAAAGGACGCTCCGAACGTTTCCCAAACACTCTGTCTTTTAGAAAGGACGCTCCCGAACGTTTCCCAAACACTCTGTCTTTTAGAAAGGACGCTCCCGAACGTTTCCCAAACACTCTGTCTTTTAGAAAGGACGCTCCCGAACGTTTCCCAAACACTCTTTTAGAAAGGACGCTCCGAACGTTTCCCAAACACTCTTTTAGAAAGGACGCTCCCGAACGTTTCCCAAACACTCTTTTAGAAAGGACGCTCCCGAACGTTTCCCAAACACTCTTTTAGAAAGGACGCTCCCGAACGTTTCCCAAACACTCTTTTAGAAAGGACGCTCCGAACGTTTCCCAAGGCCCGAATTACAGCCGGGAATTACAGGCGATTAAAAAAGAAGGGAGAGACGTGAGCTGAAAGCAAACAGAGTACACAGCAGATAACTAATACATCGAGGAGATTTGAGCCTCGAGGACATGAAAGCAGGAGTCTGGAATGCGTTGAGTTGCGTAACAGGATTGATCAGCCGAGGAGAACACAAACACAACACTTTCACCATGAACACAACTCAGCAGGATGCTGAATGCTAAAAAAAACATGTCAAATGAATAACCAATGGGGCGAAAGTAAAAACCACGTGTGTGTGTGCTTGTGTGTCTGTGTTTGCGTGCATATGTGTGTATGTCTGTGAGTGTGTGTATGATGGATCACGCCTCTCCTCTGTAGAGGGGTAGTAAAGGTAAGATAGCTTCCTTGTGAAGCCTGCAGTAAATTGGTCCCAGCAGCAGTAAGATGCCACTCCACAGATCTCCTCTCTGCTCCCATAAAAGCAGCTCATTAAAACTTTACAGGAGATTCTCTTTAAAAGTGCTTCTAGGGGAGACACACAGAGAGAGACAGACAGACAGAGAGAGAGAATGCTTTAACAGTGCTTCTAGGAGAGACACACAGAGAGAGACAGACAGACAGAGAGAGAGAGTGTTTTAACAGTGCTTCTAGGAGAGACACACAGAGAGAGACAGACAGACAGAGAGAGAGAGTGCTTTAAAAGTGCTTCTAGGGGAGACACACAGAGAGAGACAGACAGACAGAGAGAGAGAATGCTTTAACAGTGCTTCTAGGGGAGACACACAGAGAGAGACAGACAGACAGAGAGAGAGAATGCTTTAACAGTGCTTCGGGGGGGACACAGACAGACAGAGAGAGACAGACAGACAGACAGACAGACAGACAGACAGACAGACAGACAGACAGACAGACAGACAGACAGACAGACAGACAGACAGAGAGAGTGCTTTAACAGTGCTTCTAGGAGAGACACACAGAGAGAGAGAGACACACAGAGAGAGACAGACAGACAGAGAGAGAGAGTGCTTTAACAGTGCTTCTAGGGGAGACACACAGAGAGAGACAGACAGACAGAGAGAGTGCTTTAACAGTGCTTCTAGGGGAGACAGACAGAGAGAGAGAGACAGACAGACAGACAGACAGACAGACAGACAGACAGACAGACAGACAGACAGACAGACAGACAGACAGACAGACAGACAGACAGACAGACAGACAGACAGACAGACAGACAGAGAGAGTGCTTTAACAGTGCTTCTAGGAGAGACACACAGAGAGAGACAACTGGGATGTGAAAGTATAGCCAGTATTTAAGCTGCTGATGATGATAAACACAACAACAGAGTCGTTCCTCTGGTTGCATCACTATGCCATCAAAATGAGCAGGGAACAACAGGAAGGAATGTCTTCCAGAGAGATAAGAGAAGGGTGTGTGTGTGTGTGTGTGTGTGTAAATGTACCTGCTGGCTGTCTACTATGATGAGAGTAGAGGTCTAACCCTGGTGAGTACATTTTCAGGTCAAAGACATCATATTAAATTCAAAGATCCTTTGCTATATAACACACACACACTCCAGAGCATCCAGCGCCCTATCCTGACCCCAATAAAAAGGTCCATCACATCAGTAAGTGCCTCGGCGGAAGGATTTCAGCGGTGCGCTCTTCCTGAGGCCTAACTCATATAGGGTTTTGACTAGACGGGATACAGCATATGTCAGAAATGACCAGAATTGATGTTTTATAGCAGGTTAGACAGGTTAGGAGAACTTATGCAGCAGGTTAGGAGAATTAGGTTACGGTTAGAAAAGAGGTTAGGGTTAGCTAAAATGCTGTCTTCCTGTCTCTGTGGGTAACCACACAACTCCTGATTACACTTCAGGACATATACAGTGCCCTCAGAACGAATTCACACCCCTTGACTTTTTCCACATTTTTTTGTGTTACAGACCAAATTTAAAATGTATTAAATTGAGATTGTGTGTCACTGGCCTATACACAATACTCCATAACGTCAAAGCGGAATTATGTTTTTTGACATTTTTACAAATTAATAAAAAATATAAAGCTGAAATGTCTCTAAGTATTCAAACCTTCTGTTATGGCAAGCCTAAATAAGATCAGGTTTCGGCCCAGGGTATACTCCGGGGCGCTTTGTCTCCGGGGCGCTGGGAGGATGCAGTGCGTCCTATGCCTGCGCTCCGCCCGAACCGGGCGAAGGTGGGTATTGAGCCTAAGGGAGAGGTGCGAGTGGTATGCAGAGGATTTCCAGTGCTCACCCACAGCCCGGTTCAACCTGTACCTGCACCCTGGAGGGTCCGGGCTAAAGTGGTCATCCAGCCTGGAGAAGTGGTGCCAAGGCTGCACACCAGGGCTCCCCCATAGCACGGTCCATCCGGTGCCTTCTCCACGCACAAGGCCTCCCGTAGGTATCCTCCTCCAGAGTCTCCCTTCACTCCGGCGCTGCCAGAGTCTCCCTTCACTCCGGCGCTGCCAGAGTCTCCCTTCACTCCGGCGCTGCCAGAGTCTCCCTTCACTCCGGCGCTGCCAGAGTCTCCCTTCACTCTGGCGCTGCCAGGGATAAAGAAAAGGGTGTGTGTGTGCCCCCTTCACTCCGGCGCTGCCAGAGTCTCCCTTCACTCTGGCGCTGCCAGGGTCGCCCCCTTCACTCCGGCGCTGCCAGAGTCTCCCTTCACTCTGGCGCTGCCAGGGTCGCCCCCTTCACTCCGGCGCTGCCAGGGTCGCCCCTTCACTCCGGCGCTGCCAGGGTCGCCCCTTCACTCCGGCGCTGCCAGGGTCGCCCCTTCACTCCGGCGCTGCCAGAGTCTCCCTTCAATCCGGCGCTGCCAGAGTCTCCCTTCACTCCGGCGCTGCCAGAGTCTCCCTTCACTCCGGCGCTGCCAGAGTCTCCCTTCACTCCGGCGCTGCCAGAGTCTCCCTTCACTCCGGCGCTGCCAGGGTCGCCCCCTTCACTCCGGCGTTGCCAGAGTCTCCCTTCACTCCGGCGCTGCCAGGGTCTCCCTTCACTCCGGGGCTGCCAGAGTCTCCCTTCACTCCGGGCTGCCAGAGTCTCCCTTCACTCCGGCGCTGCCAGGGTCGCCCCTTCACTCCGGGGCTGCCAGAGTCTCCCTTCACTCCGGCGCTGCCAGAGTCTCCCTTCACTCCGGCGCTGCCAGGGTCGCCCTTCACTCCGGCGTTGCCAGAGTCTCCCTTCACTCCGGCGCTGCCAGGGTCTCCCTTCACTCCGGGGCTGCCAGAGTCTCCCTTCACTCCGGGCTGCCAGAGTCTCCCTTCACTCCGGCGCTGCCAGGGTCGCCCCTTCACTCCGGGGCTGCCAGAGTCTCCCTTCACTCCGGCGCTGCCAGTCTCCCTTCACTCCGGCGCTGCCAGAGTCTCCCATCTATTCGGGCCCCGCTGCAAGGGTCTCCAGTCCGAGGTCGGAGGCAAGGGTCGCCACTCCAAAGGCGCCACTTAAGTGGGCCAAAACTATGGTGGAGTGGGGTTCATGTCCCGCGCCAGAGCCGCCACCGAGGACAGATGCCCACCCAGACCCTCTCCTATGGGTTTAGGTTTGGTCAGGGTGTGATTTGGGGTGGGCATTCTATGTTGTGTATTTCTGTGTTTGGCCTGGTATGGTTCCCAATCAGAGACAGCTGCATACTTAGGCAGCCTGTTTTCCCACTATGGTTTGTGGGTAGTTGTTTTCTGTGTCTGTGTTTTACCATACAGAACTGTTTCGGGTTTTCATTTATTTCTCTTGTTCTTTCGTATTCAGTGTTCGGTTATATTTCATTAAAATATGGACACTTACCACGCTGCGCATTGGTGCGATCTTTCCTACTCCTCCTCAGAAGAGGAGGAAAACCGTTACACACACACATACATATGTATACATATGTATTTCTCTCTATACCATTTGAATTTCATATACCTTTGACTATTGGATGTTCTTATAGGCACTTTAGTATTGCCAGTGTAACAGTATAGCTTCCGTCCCTCGAACCAGGAACACAACGGCTCGAACCAGGAACACAACGACAACAGCCACCCTTGAAGCAGCGTTACCCATGCAGAGCAAGGGGAACAACTACTCCAGGTCTCAGAGCGAGTGACGTTTGAAACGCTATTAGCGCGCACCCCGCTAACTAGCTAGCCATTTCACATCACATCGTTACACCAGCCTAATCTCGGGAGTTGATAGGCTTGAAGTCATAAACAGCAGAGCTGCTTGCAAAACGCACGAAAGTGCTGTTTGAATGAATGCTTATGAGCCTGCTGGTGCCTACCATCACTCAGTAAGACTGCTCTATCAAATCATAGACTTTATTAAATACCCCTAAATATAGCTTTAAATATGCAAATACCCAGGGAGTCATCCTACTTAATTCTATTGATCAAACAACAAAGATCTCTCTCCCTCAGTCGCCTACTGTAAGCACATCAACAACGATGAATACGTTAAAATGTAGTGAGGGATAAACCCTCTCAAACGTTTTCAGCGTGTGGTAGTTGGCAGTCAAAATTGCACTGATACGATGGGGAGATGTAGCCTACTCGCCCTGGCTGTCGCAGCCTTCCTGCTTCTGTCCAAGGCATAACCTATATTAGAGACAACTGAAGGGGATTTACCAGCCTACTTGTCTTCCCATTTAATCGATGCCCAATACAACGAAGAGATATGAGCTAACTGTGGATAACAGTCGTTGAAGTTCAGCATAGCTAGCCAGCAAAGTTGAGTATCATTTATTTCTAGCTAACCAAATGACATGCAATTTGTAGCAACTAGCTAGCTACTAACAACGTTATGACTTGTTGGCTTTGCTAGTTTGAATGTGTTGAGTCCCGCTGTACTGTTCTCATGCATTGACTGCATCAACCTATTCTCCCAACAACTCTACAGAATAACATTTAGAGTCAAATAGAACCTATTTTTTAAATCTCTTATCAAAGTTGGTTTTGTAGCATAAACTCAGAATGTGATATTTGGGAGAGATATTATGATTGTCTGTTTGTTTCATATCTGCAAAGTAGTTAAAACACTGTCTGTTCCACTTTAAGATGCAACCAATACTACCGTCCTGCTGAAGACAACGGTAGAGAAATGGTAATAGGCTCTTTGTTCAGCTTAAACATGGTGGGTGAGAGAGAAATGGAGGAGGAGAGGCTGAGAGAGGTTGAGGGAGAGGGTCCATTAGTAGTCTATTTGAGTGGGAGCACTTGTCTCTCTCTGCAGTGATCAATTCCCCAGACGCAACTCATCAGACACTGGAGCCACTTAAAGTGGCGACCCGTCATTCAGGGCAGGTGGGGAAGAGACCATGTATTATTCTGTTGGTTTGTTTGCTCAACCAAGATGTACATGCTAAAATAGCCCCTGGTCACTTATACCAATATCTATCTCTCTCTGTATCCTTCGTTCCCTCTCTACTGTTCCCTCCATCCTCTCTCTCTGTATCCTCCGTTCCCTCTCTACTGTTCCCTCCATCCTCTCTGTCTCTCTGTATCCTTCGTTCCCTCTCTACTGTTCCCTCCATCCTCTCTCTCTGTATCCTCCGTTCCCTCTACTGTTGCCTCCATCCTCTCTCTCTGTATCCTCAATTCCCTCTCTACTGTTCCCTCCATCCTCTCTATCTCTCTCTGTATCCTCCGTTCCTTCTCTACTGTTCCCTCCATCCTCTCTCTCTGTATCCTCCGTTCCCTCTCTACTGTTCCCTCCATCCTCTCTCTCTCTCTGTATCCTCCATTCCCTCTCTACTGTTCCCTCCATCCTCTCTCTCTCTCTCTGTATCCTCCGTTCCCTCCATCCTCTCTATCTCTCTCTGTATCCTCCGTTCCCTCTCTACTGTTCCCTCCATCCTCTCTCTCTGTATCCTCCGTTCCCTCTCTACTGTTCCCTCCATCCTCTCGCTCTGTATCCTCCGTTCCCTGTCTACTGTTCCCTCCATCCTCTCTCTCTGTATCCTCCGTTCCCTCTCTACTGTTCCCTCCATCCTCTCTCTCTGTATCCTTTGTTCCCTCTCTACTGTTCCCTCCATCCTCTCTATCTCTCTCTGTATCCTCCGTTCCCTCTCTAATGTTCCCTCCATCCTCTCTGTCTCTCTGTATCCTTCGTTCCCTCTCTACTGTTCCCTCCATCCTCTCTCTCTGTATCCTCCGTTCCCTCTCTACTGTTCCCTCCATCCTCTCTCTCTGTATCCTTCGTTCCTTCTCTACTGTTCCCTCCATCCTCTCTATCTCTCTCTGTATCCTCCGTTCCCTCTCTACTGTTCCCTCCATCCTCTCTCTCTGTATCCTCCGTTCCCTCTCTACTGTTCCCTCCATCCTCTCTCTCTCTATCCTCCGTTCCCTCTCTACTGTTCCCTCCATCCTCTCTATCTCTCTGTATCACCCGTTCCCTCTCTACTGTTCCCTCCATCCTCTCTATCTCTCTCTGTATCCTCCATTCCCTCTCTACTGTTCCCTCCATCCTCTCTCTCTGTATCCTTCGTTCCCTCTCTACTGTTCCCTCCATCCTCTCTGTCTGTATCCTCCGTTCCCTCTCTACTGTTCCCTCCATCCTCTCTATCTCTCTCTGTATCCTCCATTCCCTCTCTACTGTTCCCTCCATCCTCTCTATCTCTCTGTATCCTCCATTCCCTCTCTACTGTTCCCTCCATCCTCTCTGTCTCTCTGTATCCTCCGTTCCCTCTCTACTGTTCCCTCCATCCTCTCTCTGTATCCTCCGTTCCCTCTCTACTGTTCCCTCCATCCTCTCTCTCTGTATCCTCCGTTCCCTCTCTACTGTTCCCTCCATCCTCTCTATCTCTCTCTGTATCCTCCATTCCCTCTCTACTGTTCCCTCCATCCTCTCTCTCTGTATCCTTCGTTCCTTCTCTACTGTTCCCTCCATCCTCTCTCTCTGTATCCTCCGTTCCCTCTCTACTGTTCCCTCCATCCTCTCTATCTCTCTCTGTATCTTCCGTTCCCTCTCTACTGTTCCCTCCATCCTCTCTCTCTGTATCCTCCGTTCCCTCTCTACTGTTCCCTCCATCCTCTCTCTCTGTATCCTCCGTTCCCTCTCTACTGTTCCCTCCATCCTCTCTCTCTGTATCCTCCGTTCCCTCTCTACTGTTCCCTCCATCCTCTCTCTCTCTCTCTGTATCCTCCGTTCCCTCTCTACTGTTCCCTCCATACTCTCTATCTCTCTCTGTATCCTCCATTCCCTCTCTACTGTTCCCTCCATCCTCTCTATCTCTCTCTGTATCCTCCGTTCCCTCTCTACTGTTCCCTCCATCCTCTCGGTCTCTCTGTATCCTTCGTTCCCTCTCTACTGTTCCCTCCATCCTCTCTCTCTGTATCCTCCATTCCCTCTCTACTGTTCCCTCCATCCTCTCTCTCTGTATCCTCCATTCCCTCTCTACTGTTCCCTCCATCCTCTCTCTCTGTATCCTCCGTTCCCTCTCTACTGTTCCCTCCATCCTCTCTCTCTGTATCCTCCATTCCCTCTCTACTGTTCCCTCCATCCTCTCTCTCTGTATCCTCCATTCCCTCTCTACTGTTCCCTCCATCCTCTCTCTCTGTATCCTTCGTTCCCTCTCTACTGTTCCCTCCATCCTCTCTCTCTGTATCCTCCGTTCCCTCTACTGTTCCCTCCATCCTCTCTATCTCTCTCTGTATCCTCCATTCCCTCTCTACTGTTCCCTCCATCCTCTCTCTGTATCCTCCATTCCCTCTCTACTGTTCCCTCCATCCTCTCTCTCTGTATCCTCCGTTCCCTCTCTACTGTTCCCTGCATCCTCTCTATCTCTCTCTGTATCCTCCGTTCCCTCTCTACTGTTCCCTCCATCCTCTCTCTCTGTATCCTTCGTTCCCTCTCTACTGTTCCCTCCATCCTCTCTATCTCTCTCTGTATCCTCCATTCCCTCTCTACTGTTCCCTCCATCCTCTCTGTCTCTCTGTATCCTCCGTTCCCTCTCTACTGTTCCCTCCACCCTCTCTATCTCTCTCTGTATCCTCCGTTCCCTCTCTACTGTTCCCTCCATCCTCTCTCTCTGTATCCTCCATTCCCTCTCTACTGTTCCCTCCATCCTCTCTGTCTCTCTGTATCCTCCGTCCCCTCTCTACTGTTCCCTCCATCCTCTCTATCTCTCTCTGTATCCTCCATTCCCTCTCTACTGTTCCCTCCATCCTCTCTGTATCCTCCATTCCCTCTCTACTGTTCCCTCCATCCTCTCTATCTCTCTCTGTATCCTCCTTTCCCTCTCTACTGTTCCCTCCATCCTCTCTCTCTGTATCCTCCGTTCCCTCTCTACTGTTCCCTCCATCCTCTCTGTCTCTCTGTATCCTCCGTTCCCTCTCTACTGTTCCCTCCATCCTCTCTGTCTCTCTGTATCCTCCGTTCCCTCTCTACTGTTCCCTCCATCCTCTCTATCTCTCTCTGTATCCTCCATTCCCTCTCTACTGTTCCCTCCATCCTCTCTCTCTGTATCCTCCATTCCCTCTCTACTGTTCCCTCCATCCTCTCTATCTCTCTCTGTATCCTCCGTTCCCTCTCTACTGTTCCCTCCATCCTCTCTGTCTCTCTGTATCCTCCGTTCCCTCTCTACTGTTCCCTCCATCCTCTCTATCTCTCTCTCTCTGTATCCTCCGTTCCCTCTCTACTGTTCCCTCCATCCTCTCTATCTCTCTCTGTATCCTCCGTTCCCTCTCTACTGTTCCCTCCATCCTCTCTATCTCTCTCTGTATCCTCCGTTCCCTCTCTACTGTTCCCTCCATCCTCTCTCTCTCTCTGTATCCTCCGTTCCCTCTCTACTGTTCCCTCCATCCTCTCTCTCTGTATCCTCCGTTCCCTCTCTACTGTTCCCTCCATCCTCTCTCTCTCTCTGTATCCTCCGTTCCCTCTCTACTGTTCCCTCCATCCTCTCTATCTCTCTCTGTATCCTCCATTCCCTCTCTACTGTTCCCTCCATCCTCTCTATCTCTCTCTGTATCCTCCGTTCCCTCTCTGTTCCCTCCATCCTCTCTATCTCTCTCTGTATCCTCCATCCCTCTCTACTGTTCCCTCCATCCTCTCTCTCTGTATCCTCCATGTCCCTCTCTATCCTCCATCCTCTCTCTCTGTATCCTCCATTCCCTCTACTGTTCCCTCCATCCTCTCTCTCTGTATCCTCCGTTCCCTCTCTACTGTTCCCTCCATCCTCTCTCTCTGTATCCTCCATTCCCTCTCTACTGTTCCCTCCATCCTCTCTCTCTGTATCCTCCATTCCCTCTCTACTGTTCCCTCCATCCTCTCTCTCTGTATCCTTCATTCCCTCTCTACTGTTCCCTCCATCCTCTCTCTCTCTGTATCCTCCGTTCCCTCTACTGTTCCCTCCATCCTCTCTATCTCTCTCTGTATCCTCCATTCCCTCTCTACTGTTCCCTCCATCCTCTCTCTGTATCCTCCATTCCCTCTCTACTGTTCCCTCCATCCTCTCTCTCTGTATCCTCCGTTCCCTCTCTACTGTTCCCTGCATCCTCTCTATCTCTCTCTGTATCCTCCGTTCCCTCTCTACTGTTCCCTCCATCCTCTCTCTCTGTATCCTCCGTTCCCTCTCTACTGTTCCCTCCATCCTCTCTATCTCTCTCTGTATCCTCCATTCCCTCTCTACTGTTCCCTCCATCCTCTCTGTCTCTCTGTATCCTCCGTTCCCTCTCTACTGTTCCCTCCACCCTCTCTATCTCTCTCTGTATCCTCCGTTCCCTCTCTACTGTTCCCTCCATCCTCTCTCTCTGTATCCTCCATTCCCTCTCTACTGTTCCCTCCATCCTCTCTGTCTCTCTGTATCCTCCGTCCCCTCTCTACTGTTCCCTCCATCCTCTCTATCTCTCTCTGTATCCTCCATTCCCTCTCTACTGTTCCCTCCATCCTCTCTCTGTATCCTCCATTCCCTCTCTACTGTTCCCTCCATCCTCTCTCTCTCTCTGTATCCTCCATTCCCTCTCTACTGTTCCCTCCATCCTCTCTCTCTGTATCCTCCGTTCCCTCTCTACTGTTCCCTCCATCCTCTCTGTCTCTCTGTATCCTCCGTTCCCTCTCTACTGTTCCCTCCATCCTCTCTGTCTCTCTGTATCCTCCGTTCCCTCTCTACTGTTCCCTCCATCCTCTCTATCTCTCTCTGTATCCTCCATTCCCTCTCTACTGTTCCCTCCATCCTCTCTCTCTGTATCCTCCATTCCCTCTCTACTGTTCCCTCCATCCTCTCGATCTCTCTCTGTATCCTCCGTTCCCTCTCTACTGTTCCCTCCATCCTCTCTGTCTCTCTGTATCCTCCGTTCCCTCTCTACTGTTCCCTCCATCCTCTCTATCTCTCTCTGTATCCTCCGTTCCCTCTCTACTGTTCCCTCCATCCTCTCTATCTCTCTCTGTATCCTCCGTTCCCTCTCTACTGTTCCCTCCATCCTCTCTATCTCTCTCTGTATCCTCCGTTCCCTCTCTACTGTTCCCTCCATCCTCTCTCTCTCTCTGTATCCTCCATTCCCTCTCTACTGTTCCCTCCATCCTCTCTATCTCTCTTTGTATCCTCCGTTCCCTCTCTACTGTTCCCTCCATCCTCTCTCTCTGTATCCTCCATTCCCTCTCTACTGTTCCCTCCATCCTCTCTGTATCCTCCATTCCCTCTCTACTGTTCCCTCCATCCTCTCCCTCTGTATCCTCCGTTCCCTCTCTACTGTTCCCTCCATCCTCTCTCTCTGTATCCTCCATTCCCTCTCTACTGTTCCCTCCATCCTCTCTCTGTATCCTCCATTCCCTCTCTACTGTTCCCTCCATCCTCTCGATCTCTCTCTGTATCCTCCGTCCCCTCTCTACTGTTCCCTCCATCCTCTCTATCTCTCTCTGTATCCTCCGTTCCCTCTCTACTGTTCCCTCCATCCTCTCTCTCTGTATCCTCCATTCCCTCTCTACTGTTCCCTCCATCCTCTCTATCTCTCTCTGTATCCTCCGTTCCCTCTCTACTGTTCCCTCCATCCTCTCTTTCTGTATCCTCCGTTCCCTCTCTACTGTTCCCTCCATCCTCTCTGTCTCTCTCTATCCTCCGTTCCCTCTCTACTGTTCCCTCCATCCTCTGTCTCTCTCTATCCTCCGTTCCCTCTCTACTGTTCCCTCCATCCTCTCTCTCTCTGTATCCTCCATTCCCTCTCTACTGTTCCCTCCATCCTCTCTCTCTGTATCCTCCATTCCCTCTCTACTGTTCCCTCCATCCTCTCTCTCTGTATCCTCCATTCCCTCTCTACTGTTCCCTCCATCCTCTCTCTCTGTATCCTCCGTTCCCTCTCTACTGTTCCCTCCATCCTCTCTGTCTCTCTGTATCCTCCGTTCCCTCTCTACTGTTCCCTCCATCCTCTCTGTCTCTCTGTATCCTCCGTTCCCTCTCTACTGTTCCCTCCATCCTCTCTATCTCTCTCTGTATCCTCCATTCCCTCTCTACTGTTCCCTCCATCCTCTCTCTCTGTATCCTCCATTCCCTCTCTACTGTTCCCTCCATCCTCTCGATCTCTCTCTGTATCCTCCGTTCCCTCTCTACTGTTCCCTCCATCCTCTCTGTCTCTCTGTATCATCCGTTCCCTCTCTACTGTTCCCTCCATCCTCTCTATCTCTCTCTGTATCCTCCGTTCCCTCTCTACTGTTCCCTCCATCCTCTCTATCTCTCTCTGTATCCTCCGTTCCCTCTCTACTGTTCCCTCCATCCTCTCTATCTCTCTCTGTATCCTCTGTTCCCTCTCTACTGTTCCCTCCATCCTCTCTATCTCTCTCTGTATCCTCCGTTCCCTCTCTACTGTTCCCTCCATCCTCTCTCTCTCTCTGTATCCTCCATTCCCTCTCTACTGTTCCCTCCATCCTCTCTATCTCTCTTTGTATCCTCCGTTCCCTCTCTACTGTTCCCTCCATCCTCTCTCTCTGTATCCTCCGTTCCCTCTCTACTGTTCCCTCCATCCTCTCTATCTCTCTGTATCCTCCATTCCCTCTCTACTGTTCCCTCCATCCTCCTGTATTCCCCCCTCTCTACTGTTCCCTCCATCCTCTCCATCCTCTCTCTATCCTCCGTTCCCTCTCTATCCTCCATCCTCTCTCTGTATCCTCCATTCCCTCTCTACTGTTCCCTCCATCCTCTCTCTCTCTGTATCCTCCATTCCCTCTCTACTGTTCCCTCCATCCTCTCTCTCTGTATCCTCCATTCCCTCTCTACTGTTCCTCCATCCTCTCTATCTCTCTCTGTATCCTCCATTCCCTCTCTACTGTTCCCTCCATCCTCTCTCTCTCTGTATCCTCCACTGTTCCCCATCCTCTATCTCTCTGTATCCTCCGTTCCTCTCTACTGTTCCCTCCATCCTCTATCTCTCTGTATCCTCCGTTCCCTCTCTACTGTTCCCTCCATCCTCTCTATCTCTCTCTGTATCCTCCATTCCCTCTCTACTGTTCCCTCCATCCTCTCTGTCTCTCTGTATCCTCCATTCCCTCTCTACTGTTCCCTCCATCCTCCATCCTCCATTCCCTCTCTACTGTTCCCTCCATCCTCTCTCTCTGTATCCTCCATTCCCTCTCTACTGTTCCCTCCATCCTCTCTGTCTCTCTGTATCCTCCGTTCCTCTCTACTGTTCCCTCCATCCTCTCTCTCTCTGTATCCTCCGTTCCCTCTCTACTGTTCCCTCCATCCTCTCTATCTCTCTCTGTATCCTCCATTCCCTCTCTACTGTTCCCTCCATCCTCTCTGTCTCTCTGTATCCTCCGTTCCCTCTCTACTGTTCCCTCCATCCTCTCTATCTCTCTGTATCCTCCATTCCCTCTCTACTGTTCCCTCCATCCTCTCTCTCTGTATCCTCCGTTCCCTCTCTACTGTTCCCTCCATCCTCTCTATCTCTCTCTGTATCCTCCGTTCCCTCTCTACTGTTCCCTCCATCCTCTCTATCTCTCTCTGTATCCTCCGTTCCCTCTCTACTGTTCCTCCATCCTCTCTCTGTATCCTCCATTCCCTCTCTACTGTTCCCTCCATCCTCTCTATCTCTCTCTGTATCCTCCGTTCCCTCTCTACTGTTCCCTCCATCCTCTCTCTCTCTCTGTATCCTCCGTTCCTCCATCTCTACTGTTCCCTCCATCCTCTCTCTCTGTATCCTCCATTCCTCTCTACTGTTCCCTCCATCCTCCTCTCTGTATCCTCCATTCCCTCTCTACTGTTCCCTCCATCCTCTCTCTCTCTGTATCCTCCGTTCCCTCTACTGTTCCCTCCATCCTCTCTATCTCTCTCTGTATCCTCCATTCACTCTCTACTGTTCCCTCCATCCTCTCTCTGTATCCTCCATTCCCTCTCTACTGTTCCCTCCATCCTCTCTCTCTGTATCCTCCGTTCCCTCTCTACTGTTCCCTGCATCCTCTCTATCTCTCTCTGTATCCTCCGTTCCCTCTCTACTGTTCCCTCCATCCTCTCTCTCTCTGTATCCTCCGTTCCCTCTCTACTGTTCCCTCCATCCTCTCTATCTCTCTCTGTATCCTCCATTCCCTCTCTACTGTTCCCTCCATCCTCTCTGTCTCTCTGTATCCTCCGTTCCCTCTCTACTGTTCCCTCCATCCTCTCTATCTCTCTCTGTATCCTCCGTTCCCTCTCTACTGTTCCCTCCATCCTCTCTCTCTGTATCCTCCATTCCCTCTCTACTGTTCCCTCCATCCTCTCTGTCTCTCTGTATCCTCCGTCCCCTCTCTACTGTTCCCTCCATCCTCTCTATCTCTCTCTGTATCCTCCGTTCCCTCTCTACTGTTCCCTCCATCCTCTCTCTCTGTATCCTCCATTCCCTCTCTACTGTTCCCTCCATCCTCTCTATCTCTCTCTGTATCCTCCGTTCCCTCTCTACTGTTCCCTCCATCCTCTCTTTCTGTATCCTCCGTTCCCTCTCTACTGTTCCCTCCATCCTCTCTGTCTCTCTCTATCCTCCGTTCCCTCTCTACTGTTCCCTCCATCCTCTGTCTCTCTCTATCCTCCGTTCCCTCTCTACTGTTCCCTCCATCCTCCTCTCTCTGTATCCTCCGTTCCCTCTCTACTGTTCCCTCCATCCTCTCTCTCTGTATCCTCCATTCCCTCTCTACTGTTCCCTCCATCCTCTCTCTCTGTATCCTCCATTCCCTCTCTACTGTTCCCTCCATCCTCTCTCTCTGTATCCTCCATTCCCTCTCTACTGTTCCCTCCATCCTCTCTCTCTGTATCCTCCGTTCCCTCTCTACTGTTCCCTCCATCCTCTCTGTCTCTCTGTATCCTCCGTTCCCTCTCTACTGTTCCCTCCATCCTCTCTATCTCTCTCTGTATCCTCCATTCCCTCTCTACTGTTCCCTCCATCCTCTCTCTCTGTATCCTCCATTCCCTCTCTACTGTTCCCTCCATCCTCTCTATCTCTCTCTGTATCCTCCATTCCCTCTCTACTGTTCCCTCCATCCTCTCTCTGTATCCTCCATTCCCTCTCTACTGTTCCCTCCATCCTCTCTCTCTGTATCCTCCGTTCCCTCTCTACTGTTCCCTGCATCCTCTCTATCTCTCTGTATCCTCCGTTCCCTCTCTACTGTTCCCTCCATCCTCTCTGTCCTCTCCTCTCTACTGTTCCCTCCATCCTCTCTATCTCTCTCTGTATCCTCCATTCCCTCCATGTTCCCTCCATCTCTCTGTCTCTCTGTATCCTCCGTTCCCTCTCTACTGTTCCCTCCATCCTCTCTATCTCTCTCTGTATCCTCCGTTCCCTCTCTACTGTTCCCTCCATCCTCTCTCTCTCTGTATCCTCCATTCCCTCTCTACTGTTCCCTCCATCCTCTCTGTCTCTCTGTATCCTCCATTCCCTCTCTACTGTTCCCTCCATCCTCTCCTCTCTGTCTCTCTGTATCCTCCATTCCCTCTCTACTGTTCCCTCCATCCTCCCTCTCCTCTCTCTGTATCCTCCATTCCCTCTCTACTGTTCCCTCCATCCTCTCTCTCTGTATCCTCCATTCCTCTCTACTGTTCCCTCCATCCTCTCTGTCTCTCTGTATGTTCCTCCATTCCTATCTCTCTGTATCCTCCGTTCCCTCTCTACTGTTCCCTCCATCCTCTCTCTCTGTATCCTCCATTCCCTCTCTACTGTTCCCTCCATCCTCTCTGTCTCTCTGTATCCTCCATTCCCTCTCTACTGTTCCCTCCATCCTCTCTGTCTCTCTGTATCCTCCGTTCCCTCTCTACTGTTCCCCGTCCATCCCTCCATCTGTCTCTCTGTATCCTCCATTCCCCTCTCTACTGTTCCCTCCATCCTCTCTGTCTCTCTGTATCCTCCGTTCCTCTCTACTGTTCCCTCCATCCTCTCTGTCTCTCTGTATCCTCCGTTCCCTCTCTACTGTTCCCTCCATCCTCTCTATCTCTCTCTGTATCCTCCATTCCCTCTCTACTGTTCCCTCCATCCTCTCCTCTCTCTGTATCCTCCATTCCTCTCTACTGTTCCCTCCATCCTCTCTATCTCTCTCTGTATCCTCCGTTCCTCTCTACTGTTCCCTCCATCCTCTCTCTCTGTATCCTCCGTTCCCTCTCTACTGTTCCCTCCATCCTCTCTGTCTCTCTGTATCCTCCGTTCCCTCTCTACTGTTCCCTCCATCCTCTCTGTCTCTCTCTGTATCCTCCATTCCCTCTCTACTGTTCCCTCCATCCTCTCTCTCTCTGTATCCTCCGTTCCCTCCATCTACTGTTCCCTCCATCCTCTCTATCTCTCTCTGTATCCTCCGTTCCCTCTCTACTGTTCCCTCCATCCTCTCTGTCTCTCTGTATCCTCCGTTCCCTCTCTACTGTTCCCTCCATCCTCTCTATCTCTCTCTGTATCCTCCATTCCCTCTCTACTGTTCCCTCCATCCTCCTATCTCTCTGTATCCTCCATTCCCTCTCTACTGTTCCCTCCATCCTCTCTCCTCTCTGTATCCTCCGTTCCTCTACTGTTCCCTCCATCCTCTCTATCTCTCTCTGTATCCTCCGTTCCTCTCTACTGTTCCCTCCATCCTCTCTCTCTCTCTGTATCCTCCATTCCCTCTCTACTGTTCCCTCCATCCTCTCTGTCTCTCTGTATCCTCCATTTCCTCTCCTCTACTGTTCCCTCCATCCTCTCTATCTCTCTCTGTATCCTCCATTCCCTCTCTACTGTTCCCTCCATCCTCTCTGTCTCTCTGTATCCTCCGTTCCCTCTCTACTGTTCCCTCCATCCTCTCTATCTCTCTGTATCCTCCGTTCCCTCTCTACTGTTCCCTCCATCCTCTCTATCTCTCTCTGTATCCTCCATTCCTCTCTACTGTTCCCTCCATCCTCCTCTCTCTCTCTCTCTGTATCCTCCGTTCCCTCTCTACTGTTCCCTCCATCCTCTCTATCTCTCTGTATCCTCCATTCCCTCTCTACTGTTCCCTCCATCCATCTCTCTCCTCCGTCCCTCTCTGTATCCTCCATCCTCTCTCTCTGTATCCTCCGTTCCCTCTCTACTGTTCCCTCCATCCTCTCTCTCTGTATCCTCCGTTCCCTCTCTACTGTTCCCTCCATCCTCTCTGTATCCTCCGTTCCCCATCTCTACTGTTCCCTCCATCCTCTCTATCTCTCTGTATCCTCCATTCCCTCTCTACTGTTCCCTCCATCCTCTCTCTCTGTATCCTCCGTTCCTCTCTACTGTTCCCTCCATCCTCTCTCTCTGTATCCTCCATTCCCTCTCTACTGTTCCCTCCATCCTCTCTCTCTGTATCCTCCGTCTCTCTACTGTATCCTCCATTCCCCCTCTCTACTGTTCCCTCCATCCTCTCTATCTCTCTCTGTATCCTCCATTCCCTCTCTCTCCATCTGTTCCCTCCATCCTCTCTCTCTCTGTATCCTCCATTCCCTCTCTACTGTTCCCTCCATCCTCTCTGTCTCTCTGTATCCTCCGTTCCCTCTACTGTTCCCTCCATCCTCTCTATCTCTCTGTATCCTCCATTCCCTCTCTACTGTTCCCTCCATCCTCTCTGTCTCTCTGTATCCTCCATTCCCTCTCTACTGTTCCCTCCCATCCTCTCTATGTTCCCTCTCTCTGTATCCTCCATTCCCTCTCTACTGTTCCCTCCATCCTCTCTCTCTCTGTATCCTCCGTTCCCTCTCTACTGTTCCCTCCATCCTCTCTATCTCTCTCTGTATCCTCCGTTCCCTCTCTACTGTTCCCTCCATCCTCTCTGTCTCTGTATCCTCCTGTTCCCTCTCTACTGTTCCCTCCATCCTCTCTATCTCTCTCTGTATCCTCCATTCCCTCTCTACTGTTCCCTCCATCCTCTCTGTCTCTCTGTATCCTCCGTTCCCTCTCTACTGTTCCCTCCATCCTCTCTATCTCTCTGTATCCTCCATTCCCTCTCTACTGTTCCTCCCATCCTCTCTGTCTCTCTGTATCCTCCATTCCCTCTCTACTGTTCCCTCCATCCTCTCTGTCTGTTCCTCTACTGTTCCTCCATCCTCTCTATCTCTCTCTGTATCCTCCATTCCTCTCTACTGTTCCCTCCATCCTCTCTTGTCTCTCTGTATCCTCCGTTCCCTCTCTACTGTTCCCTCCATCCTCTCTATCTCTCTGTATCCTCCATTCCCTCTCTACTGTTCCCTCCATCCTCTCTGTCTCTCTGTATCCTCCATTCCCTCTCTACTGTTCCCTCCATCCTCTCTGTCTCTCTGTATCCTCCGTTCCCTCTCTACTGTTCCCTCCATCCTCTCTATCTCTCTCTGTATCCTCCGTTCCCTCTCTACTGTTCCCTCCATCCTCTCTATCTCCCCCTCTGTATCCTCCGTTCCCTCTCTACTGTTCCCTCCATCCTCTCTATCTCTCTGTATCCTCCGTTCCCTCTCTACTGTTCCCTCCATCCTCTCTATCTCTCTCTGTATCCTCCGTTCCCTCTCTACTGTTCCCTCCATCCTCTCTATCTCTCTCTCTGTATCCTCCGTTCCCTCTCTACTGTTCCCTCCATCCTCTCTCTCTCTCTGTATCCTCCGTTCCCTCTCTACTGTTCCCTCCATCCTCTCTCTCTGTATCCTCCGTTCCCTCTCTACTGTTCCCTCCATCCTCTCTCTCTGTATCCTCCGTTCCCTCTCTACTGTTCCCTCCATCCTCTCTGTCTCTCTGTATCCTCCATTCCCTCTCTACTGTTCCCTCCATCCTCTCTCTCTGTATCCTCCGTTCCCTCTCTACTGTTCCCTCCATCCTCTCTCTCTGTATCCTCCGTTCCCTCTCTACTGTTCCCTCCATCCTCTCTGTCTCTCTGTATCCTCCATTCCCTCTCTACTGTTCCCTCCATCCTCTCTCTCTGTATCCTTCGTTCCTTCTCTACTGTTCCCTCCATCCTCTCTATCTCTCTCTGTATCCTCCATTCCTTCTCTACTGTTCCCTCCATCCTCTCTATCTCTCTCTGTATCCTCCATTCCCTCTCTACTGTTCCCTCCATCCTCTCTGTCTCTCTGTATCCTCCGTTCCCTCTCTACTGTTCCCTCCATCCTCTCTGTCTCTCTGTATCCTCCGTTCCCTCTCTACTGTTCCCTCCATCCTCTCTATCTCTCTCTGTATCCTCCGTTCCCTCTCTACTGTTCCCTCCATCCTCTCTGTCTCTCTGTATCCTCCATTCCCTCTCTACTGTTCCCTCCATCCTCTCTGTCTGTATCCTCCGTTCCCTCTCTACTGTTCCCTCCATCCTCTCTATCTCTCTCTGTATCCTCCGTTCCCTCTCTACTGTTCCCTCCATCCTCTCTATCTCTCTGTATCCTCCGTTCCCTCTCTACAGTTCCCTCCATCCTCTCTATCTCTCTCTGTATCCTCCATTCCCTCTCTACTGTTCCCTCCATCCTCTCTCTCTCTCTCTGTATCCTCCGTTCCCTCTCTACTGTTCCCTCCATCCTCTCTCTCTGTATCCTCCGTTCCCTCTCTACTGTTCCCTCCATCCTCTCTCTCTGTATCCTCCGTTCCCTCTCTACTGTTCCCTCCATCCTCTCTGTCTCTCTGTATCCTCCATTCCCTCTCTACTGTTCCCTCCATCCTCTCTGTCTCTCTGTATCCTCCATTCCCTCTCTACTGTTCCCTCCATCCTCTCTGTATCTCTCTGTATCCTCCATTCCCTCTCTACTGTTCCTCCATCCTCCTCCTGTATCCTCCCTCTCTACTGTTCCCTCCATCCTCTCTATCTCTCTCTGTATCCTCCATTCCTCTCTACTGTTCCCTCCATCCTCTCTATCTCTCTCTGTATCCTCCATTCCCTCTCTACTGTTCCCTCCATCCTCTCTATCTCTCTCTGTATCCTCCGTTCCTTCTCTACTGTTCCCTCCATCCTCTCTATCTCTCTCTCTGTATCCTCCATTCCCTCTCTACTGTTCCCTCCATCCTCTCTATCTCTCTCTGTATTCCCTCCATTCCCTCTCTACTGTTCCCTCCATCCTCTCTATCTCTGTCTCATGTACCCTCCGTTCCCTCTCTCTACTGTTCCCTCCATTCCTCCTCTCTATCCCTTCCTCTCTACCCTCCATCCTTCTCTACTCTATTTATGTTCCCTCCATCACTTCCTCTCTCTTTCCTCCATCCTCTCTCTCTGTATCCTTCGTTCCCTCTCTACTGTTCCCTCCATCCTCTCTCTCTGTATCCTCCATTCCCTCCATCCCCTCTCTCTCTCTCTATCCTCCATTCCCTCTCTACCGTTCCCTCCATCCTCTCTCTCTATCCTCCATTCCCTCTCTACCGTTCCCTCCATCCTCTCTCTATCCTCCATCCTCTCTCTATCCTCCATTCCCTCTCTACCGTTCCCTCCATCCTCTCTCTATCCTCCATTCCCTCTCTACCGTTCCCTCCATCCTCTCTCTATCCTCCATTCCCTCTCTACCGTTCCCTCCATCCTCTCATCCCTCTCTACCGTCTCCATCCTCTATCCTCCATTCCCTCTCTACCGTTCCCTCCATCCTCTCTCTATCCTCCATTCCCTCTCTACCGTTCCCTCCATCCTCTCTCTATCCTCCATTTCCTCTTTACCTCCCTACCCTGACTTTTCTCTTCATACCCCCCTTCTCCTCCATCTCTCTCTATTCCACACACAATCTGGTTCTGAGCTGAGAAACCAAATGATTTCTAGCATGATTCCTGCTCACCTTACAGATCCAATAAATATGTGTATAAAAGTGCTCACAGCATAGTAAGACCTATACTGTTTATAATGTAACATGTGAGAACAACAGAAGATACTCCACAGTGGGTGATGCACAATTAACTAGGCAATTACTGTCAATTCCAACACACAGACACAAGTCTCGCTCTCTCTCTCGATTGCCAAAGTAAGTGAAATAGATAAACAATACAAAATTAACAGTAATCATTACTCACAAATGTTCCAAATGAATAAAGACATTTAAAATGTCATAAATCCACATACAGTGTTGTAACAATGTACAAATGGTTAAAGTACAAAAGGGGAAATAAAGAAACATAAATATGGGTTGTATTTACAACGGTGTTTGTTCTTCACTGGTTGATCTTTTCTTGTGGCAACAGGTCACACATCTTGCTGCTGTGATGGCACACTGTGGTATTTCACCCAGTAGATATGGGAGTATATCAATATTGGATTTGAATTCTTTGTGAATCTGTGTAATCTGAGGGAAATATCTCTCTAATATGGTCATACATTTGGCAGGAGGTTAGGAAGTGCAGCTCAGTTTCCACCTCATTTTGTGGGCAGTGAGCACATAGCCTGTCTTCTCTTGAGAGCCAGGTTTGCCTTCGTTGGCTTTTCTCAATAACAAGCCTATGCTCACTGAGTCTGTACATAGTCAAAGATTTCCTTAATTTTGGGTTAGTCACAGTGGTCAGGTATTCTGCCACTATGTACTCTCTGTTTAGGGCCAAATAACATTCTAGTTTGCTCTGTTTTTTTGTTAATTCTTTCCAATGTGTCAAGTAATTATATTTTTGTTTTCTCATGATTTGGTTGGGTCTAATTGTGTTTCTGTCCTGGGGCTCTGTGGAGTCTGTTTGTGTTTGTGTACAAAGCCCCAGGACCAGCTTGTTCAATTCCTCCCTCCCTCCCTCCCTCCAATCTGTCTTGTTCTTCTCCTGGCTTCAGTCCATCCCTCTATCTATTTCACAATTAAGCCTTTCAAAGACCTGCAAATACCAACTCTATTAATATTTTACCCACAACACTGTAGCAAAGTGGCTATTGAATTCCCATACTGAACACACACACACACACACGCCTGTGAGGAGTTGTCTTTGGCCTGGGAGAGAGCTATAAAAAATTGATTATGCGTCATAGTGTCATTTCTCTCAAGGTCGCCACTCGCACTGGAGTCTGTCTGTCTGTCTGTCTGTCTGTCTGTCTGTCTGTCTGTCTGTCTGTCTGTCTGTCTGTCTGTCTGTGTCTGTCTGTGTCTGTCTGTGTCTGTCTGTCTAACACTTTGCTGGGTGATGGATGTGACTGTGGAAGCCCCACAATCCTTCACTGTCAGCTGGGAAGAGTTTGAGAAACGAGGGGAGGAGAAAGAGAGTGAAGGAGAAGATGGAGGGATTGGAAACCAGCCTAATCGATGGACAATATCTGAGAGGGAGAGAGGGACGAGAGGAATATAATTAATCATATACTATATTAGGATAAATTCATTTGTTTTATCTACAAAATATGTATGAAGATAATCGAGCATGTATCAAGACATTTTACCTTGAAAATCGGCAAAACTATATGCCAATGGTGTAGCATGATTTCTAAGACATTTTATAAGACAGAAAAACTGATCTCTCCATTCCTTCACATCGGTCTCTTCAAGAGAATCCAGGTAGAGATGCTAGGAGTCAGAGGATCACAAACCAGCACAACACCTAATCTTTCCTTCGGGTAAAAAAAAAAAAGTAAAGATAAGAACATGTGTCACCTGTCAAGATAAGAACACGTGCCGTATAATCTCCTTCAATGATATAAAATATCTCCCCCCGCAATCTGGAATGATTGGAATCATCTCTGCTGGGCTGATTTGATTAAGGTGAGCTGGAATGTACCAAAACAACAGGAGGAGGGGGGATCTGAAACAGCATTCTGTCAGTCATGGCTAAGACCCCTGGGAGACTTGAGCAAATCCAACAGCACATACACAGACACACGCACATGTGCACACACACACACTCTAAACGCATATCCATGTGGCTCATGGCATTTGCCTTCCAGAACTGATTTCCCAGGGCATTTCTCTGATGTCTCCATTCTGTATCTGTCTCCTGTATCTCCTGTAAGCTCCCGAGTGGAGCAACGGTCTCTAAGCATTTGCATCTCAGTGCTAGAGGCATCACTACAAACCCTGGTTCGATTCCAGGCTGTATCACAACTGGCCGTGATTGGGAGTCCCAAAGGGCGGTGCACAATTGGTCCGGGTTAGGGTTTGGCCGGAGTAGGCCGTCATTGTAAATAAGAATTTGTTCTTAACTGACTTGCCTAGTTAAATAAAGGTAAAAAAAAAAAATGTATAAATAAAAGATGTGCCTCCTGTGTCCGTCATGTACACCAGGAACTTAACGACATACACTGCAGGAGCCAGATCTCACACAACACCTCTCCACTATCTGGGGATGTAGCTCTGTTATGTTAATGCTGTTCTCCTGTCGTATCTCGCTGTATGGTCTAATTTCCTGCCCACTGCCGCAGATCACAGGCAGCAGGGAAATGTGTGTGTGTGACATGAAAAGGCCACAGCAGTAGGACTCTCCAAAGGGACATGTGTGTGTGTGTGACATGAAAAGGCCACAGCAGTAGGACTCTCCACAGGGACAGCAGGTGACATTCTTACACTGAAAATGTCACCGTTTCCATTCATCAGCATGCATACTGTACCATAGTGTGTATGTGTGTGTGTGTGTGTGTGTGTAGTTCTACCTTGCCCAGTCCGGGGGTGTCTTTGATCTTGCTGGCAGCCCGTAGCAGGCAGGGGGGGGCAGGGGGAGGGGTGGTCTGCAGGGTCCCACTGAAGTTGGTGGGGAACAGTGGGGGGTCACACACCACTGGGGGGGGCGCTGAGCACTGCTTCTTCTTCTTAGAAGACAGGTTCAACTTCTGGGCAGCTCTACAGGAGTGAGAGGGGAGAGATTTAAAACCAACATTTACCAACCATACACACACAGCTACAGTGTTCATCGACTGTTGACTGAAAGAGAGCGGGAGAGAAAGAGAGAGTGTGAATGAGACAGACAGAGAGTCAGAGATGGAGAAAGAGGAACAGGGAAATGTTTTCCCCCCGGACTGTAACAGAGCACAGAGTGTAAGCCATTGTGAGAAATGTGTGCTTAAAACAACTATAGAGAGTGGATAAGTGGACGCGGTCGACTGGGAAACCAACACTAAACATAGTTGTTCCATGCCATCATGCCGCACCACTGCGGTAGCTCCATGTGCAATGTACTGATTGCTCATTCATGTTGCTAATTGGAGATGTATTACACACCCAGTAGTAACACACACACACACACACACACACACACACACACACACACACACACACACACAGTTTACCACAGCAGTAACACACACACACACATACAGTTTACCACAGCAGTAACACACACACACGCCCAGTTTACCACAGCAGTAACACACACACACACAGTTTACCACAGCAGTACACACAGTTTACAGCAGTACACAGGCAGTGACATCTGTAACTGGGAGGGGAACGCTGGCTCCTTTCATCTGCTTCAGTCCTCACAGTCTTGTCTTCCTTCTCTTGTCTCTCATCTCCCATCCCTCTCGCTCTCCTCTCTCTTTCATTCAGTCTCCCATCCCTCTCGCTCTCCTCTCTCTTTCATTCAGTCTCCCATCCCTCTCGCTCTCCTCTGTCTTTCATTCAGTCTCCCATCCCTCTCGCTCTCCTCTCTTCTTTCATTCAGTCTCCATTCAGTCCCCATCCTCTCGCTCTCCTCTCTCTTTCATTCAGTCTCCCATCCCTCTCGCTCTCCTCTCTCTTTCATTCAGTCTCCCATCCCTCTGGCTCTCCTCTCTCTTTCATTCAGTCTCCCATCCCTCTGGCTCTCCTCTGACTTTCATTCAGTCTCCCATCCCTCTCGCTCTCCTCTCTCTTTCATTCAGTCTCCCATCCCTCTCGCTCTCCTCTCTCTTTCATTCAGTCTCCCATCCCTCTCGCTCTCCTCTGTCTTTCATTCAGTCTCCCATCCCTCCTCTCTCTCTCTCTTTCATTCAGTCTCCCATCCCTCCCTCTCTTTCATTCAGTCTCCCATCCCTCTGGCTCTCCTCTTCATTCAGTCTCCCATCCCTCTCCTCTCTCTCTTCATTCAGTCTCCCATCCCTCATTCAGTCTCCCATCCCTCTCGCTCTCCTCTCTCTTTCATTCAGTCTCCCATCCCTCTCGCTCTCCTCTCTCTTTCATTCAGTCTCCCATCCCTCTCGCTCTCCTCTCTCTTTCATTCCCTCTCCTATCCCTGTTCTCTCCTGGATTGGCAAAAAATACCTAGCAATGCTAACATTAGCTACATAAAATCCAGTGCTCTCTACCGAATCTGAGCTAGCTACGACAACAAAAGGGTTTCCTACTAATTGTGTTCCTCTTTTAGGAATGTAATTGTTTTTCCAAGCTACTATAATGAACTCTACTCTTCATCAGCAACCATTGACAATGCATTGAGTAGAACACAGTCTGGCATCAGTCCTCAAGTCAAGAGGTCCTTATTGTGACGCAACAGGCAACTCACGAATAGTGGCTCGCTATGGCCTCTATGGGACCAGTGCTGATCTAGGATCAGTTCTGCCTATTAGATAATAGTATGGTTACATGGACAGGGGGGTAGGCTGATCCTCGATCAGCACTTGTACTTTGAGATGCTTTATAAATATGGGCCCGGCACGGACGTCACTGCTGTCACCACAGACACACAGGACGGGGAAAGGAGTCACTTTCACAGTGGTTACCGATGCAAATACAGACATGGTTACTGACAGTAACAGATGCGTTACCGATGGTTACCGATGCAAATACAGACATGGTTACTGACAGTAACAGATGCGTTACCGATGGTTACAGATGCAAATACAGACATGGTTACTGACAGTAACAGATGCGTTACCGATGGTTACCGATGCAAATACAGACATGGTTACTGAGAGTAACAGATGCGTTACCGATGGTTACCGATGCAAATACAGACATGGTTACTGACAGTAACAGATGCATTACCGATGCAAATACAGACATGGTTACTGACAGTAACAGATGCGTTACCGATGGTTACAGATGCAAATACAGACATGGTTACTGACAGTAACAGATGCGTTACCGATGGTTACCGATGCAAATACAGACATGGTTACTGACAGTAACAGATGCGTTACCGATGGTTACAGATGCAAATACAGACATGGTTACTGACAGTAACAGATGCGTTACCGATGGTTACCGATGCAAATACAGACATGGTTACTGAGAGTAACAGATGCGTTACCGATGGTTACCGATGCAAATACAGACATGGTTACTGACAGTAACAGATGCATTACCGATGGTTACCGATGCAAATACAGACATGGTTACTGACAGTAACAGATGCGTTACCGATGGTTACAGATGCAAATACAGACATGGTTACTGACAGTAACAGATGCGTTACCGATGGTTACAGATGCGATTATCAACACGGTTGATTCCATTGGTAAGAGTTGCCGGTTAAGGTGCTCCACAAGGTGCTCTTTTCAACTCTGTCTTCTATATGAAGGCCTCCCTCTTTCTCCCTCCATCATGCCCTCTCTCTTCTCTTTGTCAAATGTCTCCCTCTCTCCCTCTACCTTTTCATCTCCCACTGACTGAGTTTCTTTCTTCCTTTGTAGAGTGTGTGTTTTTACAGTATACAGTAGGTATGTGTGTGTGTTTTTACAGTATACAGTAGGTATGTGTGTGTGTTTTTACAGTATACAGTAGGTATGTGTGTGTGTTTACAGTATACAGTAGGTATGTGTGTGTGTTTTTACAGTATACAGTAGGTATGTGTGTGCACCATGCGTGTGTGTGTGAGCGTTGATTTATCTGCAAGGGAGGTGTGCATGTGTGTGTGTTTATGTCAGTGTGCACCGTGTGTGTGTGTATGTATGTGTGTTTGTGTGTATATATGTATGTGTGTTTGTGTGTATATGTGTACATGCGTGCGTGTCTTTGAGCGCAGGTTAAAGTATGAGGTCATCAAACCCCACCACGAGAGGCGCTTGCTGGAATGTTTAGTCTGTTGTCACAGTTTCAGGAAGGTTGCCGTGGTAATTAAAACAAAACTTTTTCTGAGCAATAAAGTGTGTGTTTGTCTGAGGAATTGTGTTCCAGGGAAGTTGTGTGAAGTGCAAAGTGAGATAATTATGATGTCACTCATTAATGAGTGAAACCTCTCCTTCTCTCACTCCCTCCTTCTCCTCCCCCTCTTTCTTTCTCTCTCTCTCTCTCTCTCTCTATCCCTCCCTTACTCTCACTGACTAAACCTCTTTAATGATCTGGCAGTGTCTGACAATCTGAAAAGTTTCCTGAAAGCACCCACACATTTCTCTCACACATTTCTCTGTGAGAGCTGAAGCTAATTTGACCCCTGCTGTCCTATATGAACACAACAAGGTAATGTTAGCTACCACTAGCCCACACAGCTTAACCACTGCCGAGGGTTGCAAAGGGAAGGTATATTACTAGAAACATTCCAAGTTTACCAGTAAAATACCAGAATTGTGGTATATTTCAAGAACTTTATGTAATCTATCACAAGACATCTCTGTGTCTCTGTGGATGGTTTGTCCTCTGACAAATCAACTGTACATTTCGGTGTTCCTCAAGGTTCCGTTTTAGGACCACTATTGTTTTCACTATATATTTTACCTCTTGGTGATGTCATTCGGGAAACATAATGTTAACTTTCACTGCTATGCAGATGACAGCTGTACATTTCCATGAAACATGGTGAAGCCCCAAAATTGCCCTCGCTGGAAGCCTGTGTTTCAGACATAAAGAAGTGGATGGCTGCAAATGTTCTACTTTTAAACTCGGACAAAACAGAGATGCTTGTTCTAGGTCCCAAGAAACAAAGAGATCTTATGTTGAATCTGACAATTAATCTTGATGGTTGTACAGTCATCTCAAATAAAACTGTGAAGGACCTCGGTGTTACTCTGGACCCTGATCTCTCTTTTGACGAACATATCAAGACTGTTTCAAGGACAGCTTTTTTCCATCTATGTAACATTGCAAAAATCAGAAACTTTCTGTCCAAAAATGATGCAGAAAAATGTATCCATTCTTTTGTTACTTCTAGGTTAGTCTACTGCAATGTTCTACTTTCCGGCTACCCGGATAAAGCACTAAATAAACTTCAGTTAGTGCTGAACACTAGAATCTTGACTAGAACCAAAAACTTTTATCATATTACTCCAGTGCTAGCCTCTCTACACTGGCTTCCTGTTAAGGCAAGGGCTGATTTCAAGGTTTTTACTGCTAACCTACAAAGCATTACATGGGCTTGCTCCTACCTATCTTTCAGATTTGGTCCTGTCGTATATACCTACACGTACGCTACGGTCATAAGACACAGGCCTCCTAAGTGCCCCTAGAATTTCTAAGCAAACAGCTGGAGGCAGGGATTTCTCCTATATAGCTCCATTTTTATGGAATGGTCTTCCTACCCATGTGAGAGAAACAGACTCGGTCTCAACTTTTAAGTCTTTATTGAAGACTCATCTCTTCAGTAAGGTCCTATGATTGAGTGTAGTCTGGCCCAGGAGTGTGAAGGTGAACGGAAAAGGCTCTGGAGCAACGAACCGCCCTTGATGTCTCTGCCTGGCCGGTTCCCCTCTCTCCACTGGGATTGAGTCACTGACGTGATCTTCCTGTCTGGGTTGGCGCCCCCCCTTGGGTTGTGCCGTGGCGGAGAGCTTTGTGTGCTATACTCGGCCTTGTCTCAGGATGGTAAGTTGGTGGTTGAAGATATCCCTCTAGTGGTGTGGGGGCTGTGCTTTGGCAAAGTGGTTGGGGTTATATCCTGCCTGTTTGGCCCTGTCCGGGGGTATCGTCGGATGGGGCCACAGTGTATCCCAACCCCTCCTGTCTCAGCCTCCAGTATTTATGCTGCAGTAGTTTATGTGTCGGGGGTTAGGGTCAATCTGTTATATCTGGAGTATTTCTCTGTCTTATCCAGTGTACTGTGTGAATTTAAGTATTCTAATTCTTTCTTTCTTTCTCTCTCTCGGAGGACCTGAGCCCTAGGACCATGCCTCAGGACTATCTGGCCTGATGACTCCTTGCTGTCCCCAGTCCACCTGGCCGTGCTGCTGTCCCAGTTTCAACTGTTCTGCCTGCGGCTATGGAACCCTGACCTGTTCACCGGACGTGCTACCTCCCAGACCTGCTGTTTTCAACTCTCTAGAGACAGCAGGAGCGGTAGAGATACTCTGAATGATCGGCTATGAAAAGCCAACTTACATTTACTCCTGAGGTGCTGACCTGTTGCACCCTCAACAACCACTGTGATTATTAATATTTGACCCTGCTGGTCATCTATGAACATTTGAACATCTTGGCCATGTTCTGTTATAATCTCCACCCGTCACAGCCAGAAGAGGACTGGCCACCCCTCATAGCCTGGTTCCTCTCTAGTTTTCTTCCTAGGTTCTGGCCTTTCTAGGGAGTTTTTCCTATCCACCGTGCTTCTATACCTGCATTGCTTGCTGCTTGGGGTTTTAGCCTGGGTTTCTGTACAGCACTTTGAGATATCAGCTGATGTAAGAAGGGGTTCATAAATACATTTGACAATACACTATTTTGGGTACTTCTGATTTTTACAGGCATCTGTAATTATCTCTAGCCCCTATCACATGTCAAATATATGAAATGATTTAATAAGCTTACTTAAATAAAAAACTGTAAAACATGATCATAAAAATAATCAGTGAAAGAGTTGCTGAGTTAATTGAAAAATAATGCCATTAATGATTAGATGCCTTTT
Organism: Oncorhynchus nerka; assembly: GCF_034236695.1. Lineage (NCBI taxonomy): Eukaryota > Metazoa > Chordata > Actinopteri > Salmoniformes > Salmonidae > Oncorhynchus > Oncorhynchus nerka. The sequence goes on from NC_088413.1 coordinate 68,534,115, forward strand.
CATTCATTGGCCGATTTTCTCTTGAACCATATGGCCTACTAGAAACTAATGGAAAAAAATGGAAACCGGTATAAAAAAAATGTATAAGAGTTATCCCTCTCACACCTTCTCATATCCCTCTCTCACCGCTCTCTCTCCTACCCTCCCATCCCTCCACACCTTCTCATATCCCTCTCTCACAGCTCTCTCCTACCCTCCCATCCCTCCACACCTTCTCATATCCCTCTCGCACAGCTCTCTCTCCTACCCTCCCATCCCTCCACACCTTCTCATATCCCTCTCTCACAGCTCTCCCTCCTACCATCCCATCCCTCCACACCTTCTCATATCCCTCTCTCACAGCTCTCTCTCCTACCCTCCCATCCCTCCACACCTTCTCATATCCCTCTCTCACAGCTCTCTCTCCTACCCTCCCATCCCTCCACACCTTCTCATCCCTCTCTCACCCTCCTCTCTCCCTACCCTCCCATCCCTCCACACCTTCTCATATCCCTCTCTCACAGCTCTCTCTCTCTCCTACCCTCCCATCCCTCCACACCTTCTCATATCCCTCCACACCTCTCTCACAGCTCTCTCTCTCTCCTACCCTCCCATCCCTCCACACCTTCTCATATCCCTCTCTCACAGCTCTCTCTCTCTCCCTACCCTCCCATCCCTCCACACCTTCTCATATCCCTCTCTCACAGCTCTCTCTCTCTCCTACCCTCCCATCCCTCCACACCTTCTCATATCCCTCTCTCACAGCTCTCTCTCCTACCCTCCCATCCCTCCATATCTTCTCATATCCCTCTCTCACAGCTCTCTCTCCTACCCTCCCATCCCTCCACACCTTCTCATATCCCTCTCTCACAGCTCTCTCTCCTACCCTACCATCCCTCCACACCTACTCCCATCCCTAATTCACAGCACTCTCTCCTACCCTCCCATCCCTAATTCACAGCACTCTCTCCTACCCTCCCATCCCTAATTCACAGCACTCTCTCCTACCCTCCCTCTCTCCTTCCTTCCATCTCATCAGCAGTGAAGAGTATCTATGGAACACTGGTGACTAAAACTGTACCTGGACTCCCAGACAGCCCCTCCTTCCTTTCCTCTCTTTCATCTACTCATCCCTCTCCAAGGACTGCACCTCCACACAGAGATAAGATACTGTAGGTGAGATAGAGAGAGAAACTGAATGAAAAGAGGAAGAACAAGAGAAACAGAAGACAGAAGAGGACATAAGGAGATTTTTTTTTTTTTTACCTTTATTTAACTAGGCAAGTCAGTTAAGAACAAATTCTTATTTTCAATGACGGCCTAGGAACAGTGGGTTAACTGCCTGTTCAGGGGCAGAACAACAGATTTGTACCTTGTCAGCTCGGGGGTTTGAACTTGCAACCTTCCAGTTACTAGTCCAACGCTCTAACCACTAGGCTACCCTGCCGCCCCAGGGTAGCCTAGTGGATTAGGGATGGAGCACCACCTGAGAAAAACATGATGGTAAACTGACATACACTACACATGATGGTAAACTGATAATACACTACATCACTCTCTACACATGATGGTAAACTGACAATACACTACATCACTCTCTACACATGATGGTAAACTGACAATACACTACATCACTCTCTACACATGATGGTAAACTGACAATACACTACATCACTCTCTACACATGATGGTAAACTGACAATACACTACATCACTCTCTACACATGATGGTAAACTGACAATACACTACACATGATGGTAAACTGATAATACACTACATCACTCTCTACACATGATGGTAAACTGACATACACTACATCACTCTACACATGATGGTAAACTGACAATACACTACACATGATGGTAAACTGACAATACACTACACATGATGGTAAACTGACAATACACTACATCACTCTCTACACATGATGGTAAACTGACAATACACTACATCACTCTCTACACATGATGGTAAACTGACAATACACTACACATGATGGTAAACTGACAATACACTACACATGATGGTAAACTGATAATACACTACATCACTCTCTACACATGATGGAAAACTGACAATACATCACTCACTACACATGATGGAAAACTGACAATACATCACTCACTACACATGATGGTAAACTGACAATACACTACACATGATGGTAAACTGACAATACACTACACATGATGGTAAACTGACAATACACTACACATGATGGTAAACTGACAATACACTACACATGATGGTAAACTGACAATACACTACACATGATGGTAAACTGACAATACACTACACATGATGGTAAACTGACAATACACTACACATGATGGTAAACTGACAATACACTACACATGATGGTAAACTGACAATACACTACACATGATGGTAAACTGACAATACACTACATCAAACTAGATGGTAAACTGACAATGACTACATTAATTGGTAAACTGACAATACACTATTACATGATGTAAACTGACAATACACTACATCATGATGGTAAACTGACAAGATGGAATTCATAAGGCTGATTTTGCCACATGATGGTAAACTGATCTTTTTTGATGGTAAACTGACAATACACATTTAACATGATGGCAAGACAATACAGATTAAACTGAAATACACATTCTGATGGTAAACTTTTACAATGACGATGGTAAACTGACAATACACTACAGGAACACTATGATGGTAAACTGCCTTGTTCAGATGGTAAACTGACAATAACTGACAATACACTACATCATGATTAAACTGACAATACACTACACTTGTCAGCTACACATGATGGTAAACTGATTCAATCTTGCAACCTAACATGATGGTTAACTAGATCCAACTCTGATGGTAAACTGAAATACCACCTGCCTCACATGATGGAAACTGCCTGCCTGTTACGATGGTAAACTGACAATACACTACAGTAAGATGGTAAACTGACAATACACTACATCACTTAACTGATGTAAACTGACAATCTAACCACCTGCCTCACGAGGAGCCTGCCTGTTACTGACGAATGCAGTAAGAACCTTACAGTTAAACTGAGTCCAACTCTCTGAACCACCTCACCTCACGATGGAAACTGCCTGCCTGTTACGCGAATGCTGTAAGAAGCCAAGGTAAGTTGTTAAACTGCTAGCATTAAACTTATCTTATAAAAAACAATCAATCATAATCACTAGTTAAACTGACAATACATAGTTGATGATATTACTAGTTTATCACTAGCGTGGTAAACTGACAATACACTTGCATATAACATGATGGTAAACTGACAATGATGGTAAACTGACAATTACATCACTCTCTACACATGATGATGGTAAACTGAAAAGATGGTAAACTGACAATACACTACACATGATTAAACTGACTACACAACATGATGGTAAACCAATAACTACATGAAAACATCAACGATGGTAAACTGACAATACTACACATGATGGTAAACTGACAATACAAACATGATGGTAAACAATACACAGAAGTATATATTTTTAAACCTGCATATTTAAACTGACAAGTCAGAAGGGTTATGGTCAACTGACAGGCAAACTATTAACCAGCTGAAATTGTGTAAACTGACAATACACTTCTCTGACAATACACTACATCACGATGGTAAACTGACAATTGCACGCACAGTCAGGGCAAACTGACATGCAACAGTTTGGGATGGTAAACTGGCTCATTGATGGTAAACTGAACTAATTTGCCAGAATTTTAAACGTAATTATGACACAACATTGAAGGTAAACTGACAACTACACTACAATGTAACAGGAATATTTAGACTGATGGATGCCACCCGTTAGATAAAATACCAAACGGTTCCGTATTTCACTGAAAGAATAAACTTTTTTTTCCTCGAAATGATAGTTTCCGGATTTGACCATATTAATTGTATTTCTGTGTGTTATTATATTATAATTAAGTCTATGATTTGATAGAGCAGTCTGGCTGAGCGATAGTGGGCAGCAGCAGGCTCGTTAGCATTCATTCAAACAGCACTTTAGTGCGTTTTGCCAGCAGCTCTTATGCAATGCTGCAAACATTGCGCTGTTTATGACTTCAAGCCTATCAACTCCTGAGATTAGGCTGCTGTAACCAATGTTTATGACTTCAAGCCTATCAACTCCTGAGATTTAATGACTTCAAGCCTATCAACTCCTGAGATTAGGCTGCTGTAACTGTTTATGACTTCAAGCCTATCAACTCCTGAGATTAGGCTGCTGTAACCAATGTTTATGACTTCAAGCCTATCAACTCCTGAGATTAGGCTGCTGTAACCAATGTTTATGACTTCAAGCCTATCAACTCCTGAGATTAGGCTGCTGTAACCAATGTTTATGACTTCAAGCCTATCAACTCCTGAGATTAGGCTGCTGTAACTGACAATGTTTATGACTTCAAGCCTATCAACTCCTGAGATTAGGCTGCTGTAACCAATGTTTATGACTTCAAGCCTATCAACTCCTGAGAACCAATTAGACTTCAAGCTGCTCCTGAGATTAAACCAATGTTTATGACTTCAAGCCTATCAACTCCTGAGATTAGGCTGCTGTAACCAATGTTTATGACTTCAAGCCTATCAACTCCTGAGATTAGGCTGCTGTAACTTCAATGTTTTATGACTTCAAGCCTATCAACTCCTGAGATTAGGCTGCTGTAACTTCAATGTTTAATGACTTCAAGCCTATCAACTCCTGAGATTAGGCTGCTGTAACCAATGTTTATGACTTCAAGCCTATCAACTCCTGAGATTAGGCTGCTGTAACCAATGTTTATGACTTCAAGCCTATCAACTCCTGAGATTAGGCTGAGATGACTAGGCTGCTGTAACCAATGTTTATGACTTCAAGCCTATCAACTCCTGAGATTAGGCTGCTGTAACCAATGTTTATGACTTCAAGCCTATCAACTCCTGAGATTAGGCTGCTGTAACCAATGTTTATGACTTCAAGCCTATCAACTCCTGAGATTAGGCTGCTGTAACCAATGTTTATGACTTCAAGCCTATCAACTCCTGAGATTAGGCTGCTGTAACCAATGTTTATGACTTCAAGCCTATCAACTCCTGAGATTAGGCTGCTGTAACCAATGTTTATGACTTCAAGCCTATCAACTCCTGAGATTAGGCTGCTGTAACCAATGTTTATGACTTCAAGCCTATCAACTCCTGAGATTAGGCTGCTGTAACCAATGTTTATGACTTCAAGCCTATCAACTCCTGAGATTAGGCTGCTGTAACCAATGTTTATGACTTCAAGCCTATCAACTCCTGAGATTAGGCTGCTGTTTAACTTCAAGCCTATCAACTCCTGTTTATGACTTCAAGCCTATCAACTCCTGAGATTAGCCTATCAACTCCTGAGATTAGGCTGCTGTAACCAATGTTTATGACTTCAAGCCTATCAACTCCTGAGATTAGGCTGCTGTAACCAATGTTTATGACTTCAAGCCTATCAACTCCTGAGATTAGGCTGCTGTAACCAATGTTTATGACTTCAAGCCTATCAACTCCTGAGATTAGGCTGCTGTAACCAATGTTTATGACTTCAAGCCTATCAACTCCTGAGATTAGGCTGCTGTAACCAATGTTTATGACTTCAAGCCTATCAACTCCTGAGATTAGGCTGCTGTAACCAATGTTTATGACTTCAAGCCTATCAACTCCTGAGATTAGGCTGCTGTAACCAATGTTTATGACTTCAAGCCTATCAACTCCTGAGATTAGGCTGCTGTAACCAATGTTTATGACTTCAAGCCTATCAACTCCTGAGATTAGGCTGCTGTAACCAATGTTTATGACTTCAAGCCTATCAACTCCTGAGATTAGGCTGCTGTAACCAATGTTTATGACTTCAAGCCTATCAACTCCTGAGATTAGGCTGCTGTAACCAATGTTTATGACTTCAAGCCTATCAACTCCTGAGATTAGCCTATCAACTCCTGAGATTAGGCTGTAACCAATGTTTATGACTTCAAGCCTATCAACTCCTGAGATTAGATTAGCCTATCAACTCTGCTGTAACCAATGTTTATGACTTCAAGCCTATCAACTCAACTCCTGAGATTAGGCTGAGATTAGGCTGCTGTAACCAATGTTTATGACTTCAAGCCTATCAACTCCTGAGATTAGGCTGCTGTAACCAATGTTTATGACTTCAAGCCTATCAACTCCTGAGATTAGGCTGCTGTAACCAATGTTTATGACTTCAAGCCTATCAACTCCTGAGATTAGGCTGCTGTAACCAATGTTTATGACTTCAAGCCTATCAACTCCTGAGATTAGGCTGCTGTAACCAATGTTTATGACTTCAAGCCTATCAACTCCTGAGATTAGTTTATGACTGCAACTGTTAACCAATGTTTATGACTTCAAGCCTATCAACTCCTGAGATTAGGCTGCTGTAACCAATGTTTATGACTTCAAGCCTATCAACTCCTGAGATTAGGCTGCTGTAACCAATGTTTATGACTTCAAGCCTATCAACTCCTGAGATTAGGCTGCTGTAACCAATGTTTATGACTTCTGCTGTAACCAAGCCAAGCCTATCAACTCCTGAGATTAGTTTATGACTGCTGTAACCAATGTTTATGACTTCAAGCCTATCAACTCCTGAGATTAGGCTGCTGTAACCAATGTTTATGACTTCAAGCCTATCAACTCCTGAGATTAGGCTGCTGTAACCAATGTTTATGACTTCAAGCCTATCAACTCCTGAGATTAGGCTGCTGTAACCAATGTTTATGACTTCAAGCCTATCAACTCCTGAGATTAGGCTGCTGTAACCAATGACTTTATCAACTCCTGACTGCTGTAACCAATGTTTATGACTTCAAGCCTATCAACTCCTGAGATTAGGCTGCTGTAACCAATGTTTATGACTTCAAGCCTATCAACTCCTGAGATTAGGCTGCTGTAACCAATGTTTATGACTTCAAGCCTATCAACTCCTGAGATTAGGCTGCTGTAACCAATGTTTATGACTTCAAGCCTATCAACTCCTGAGATTAGGCTGCTGTAACTTCAAGCCTATCAACTCCTGAGATTAGGCTGCTGTAACCAATGTTTATGACTTCAAGCCTATCAACTCCTGAGATTAGACTGCTGTAACCAATGTTTATGACTTCAAGCCTATCAACTCCTGAGATTAGGCTGCTGTAACCAATGTTTATGACTTCAAGCCTATCAACTCCTGAGATTAGGCTGCTGTAACCAATGTTTATGACTTCAAGCCTATCAACTCCTGAGATTAGGCTGCTGTAACCAATGTTTATGACTTCAAGCCTATCAACTCCTGAGATTAGGCTGCTGTAACCAATGTTTATGACTTCAAGCCTATCAACTGCTGTAACCAATGTTTAGATTAAGCCTATCAACTCCTGAGATTAGGCTGCTGTAACCAATGTTTATGACTTCAAGCCTATCAACTCCTGAGATTAGACTGCTGTAACCAATGTTTATGACTTCAAGCCTAACTCCTGAACTCCTGTTTAGATTAGAGATTAGGCTGCTGTAACCAATGTTTATGACTTCAAGCCTATCAACTCCTGAGATTAGACTGCTGTAACCAATGTTTATGACTTCAAGCCTATCAACTCCTGAGATTAGGCTGCTGTAACCAATGTTTATGACTTCAAGCCTATCAACTCCTGAGATTAGGCTGCTGTAACCAATGTTTATGACTTCAAGCCTATCAACTCCTGAGATTAGAGTTTATGACTTCAAGCCTATCAACTCCTGAGATTAGGCTGCTGTAACCAATGTTTATGACTTCAAGCCTATCAACTCCCAATGAGATTAGCCTATCAACTCCTGAGATTAGGCTGCTGTAACCAATGTTTATGACTTCAAGCCTATCAACTCCTGAGATTAGGCTGCTGTAACCAATGTTTATGACTTCAAGCCTATCAACTCCTGAGATTAGGCTGCTGTAACCAATGTTTATGACTTCAAGCCTATCAACTCCTGAGATTAGGCTGCTGTAACCAATGTTTATGACTTCAAGCCTATCAACTCCTGAGATTAGGCTGCTGTAACCAATGTTTATGACTTCAAGCCTATCAACTCCTGAGATTAGGCTGCTGTAACCAATGTTTATGACTTCAAGCCTATCAACTCCTGAGATTAGACTGCTGTAACCAATGTTTATGACTTCAAGCCTATCAACTCCTGAGATTAGACTGCTGTAACCAATGTTTATGACTTCAAGCCTATCAACTCCTGAGATTAGGCTGCTGTAACCAATGTTTATGACTTCAAGCCTATCAACTCCTGAGATTAGACTGCTGTAACCAATGACTTTAACTGAGATTAGGCTGCTCCAATGTTTATGACTTCAAGCCTATCAACTCCTGAGATTAGGCTGCTGTAACCAATGCTGTAACCAATGTTTATGACTTCAAGCCTATCAACTCCTGAGATTAGGCTGCTGTAACCAATGTTTATGACTTCAAGCCTGAGATTAGGCTGCTGTAACCAATGATGACTTCAAGCCTATCAACTCCTGAGATTAGGCTGCTGTAACCAATGTTTATGACTTCAAGCCTATCAACTCCTGAGATTAGTTTATGACTGCCTATCAACTCCTGAGATTAGGCTGCTGTAACCAATGTTTATGACTTCAAGCCTATCAACTCCTGAGATTAGGCTGCTGTAACCAATGTTTATGACTTCAAGCCTATCAACTCCTGAGATTAGACTGCTGTAACCAATGTTTATGACTTCAAGCCTATCAACTCCTGAGATTAGGCTGCTGTAACCAATGTTTATGACTTCAAGCCTATCAACTCCTGAGATTAGGCTGCTGTAACCAATGTTTATGACTTCAAGCCTATCAACTCCTGAGATTAGATGACTGCTGTAACCAATGTTTATGACTTCAAGCCTATCAACTCCTGAGATTAGGCTGCTGTAACCAATGTTTATGACTTCAAGCCTATCAACTCCTGAGATTAGGCTGCTGTAACCAATGTTTATGACTTCAAGCCTATCAACTCCTGAGATTAGACTGCTGTAACCAATGTTTATGACTTCAAGCCTATCAACTCCTGAGATTAGGCTGCTGTAACCAATGTTTATGACTTCAAGCCTATCAACTCCTGAGATTAGGCTGCTGTAACCAATGTTTATGACTTCAAGCCTATCAACTCCTGAGATTAGGCTGCTGTAACCAATGTTTATGACTTCAATTAGCCTGTCAACTCCTGAGATTAGGCTGCTGTAACCAATGTTTATGACTTCAAGCCTATCAACTCCTGAGATTAGACTGCTGTAACCAATGTTTATGACTTCAAGCCTATCAACTCCTGAGATTAGGCTGCTGTAACCAATGTTTATGACTTCAAGCCTATCAACTCCTGAGATTAGGCTGCTGTAACCAATGTTTATGACTTCAAGCCTATCAACTCCTGAGATTAGGCTGCTGTTAACCAATGTTTATGACTTCAAGCCTATCAACTCCTGAGATTAGGCTGCTGTAACCAATGTTTATGACTTCAAGCCTATCAACTCCTGAGATTAGGCTGCTGTAACCAATGTTTATGACTTCAAGCCTATCAACTCCTGAGATTAGTAACCAATGTTTATGACTGCTGAGATTAACCAATGTTTATGACTTCAAGCCTATCAACTCCTGAGATTAGGCTGCTGTAACCAATGTTTATGACTTCAAGCCTATCAACTCCTGAGATTAGGCTGCTGTAACCAATGTTTATGACTTCAAGCCTATCAACTCCTGAGATTAGGCTGCTGTAACCAATGTTTATGACTTCAAGCCTATCAACTCCTGAGATTAGAGCTGCTGTAACCAATGTTTATGACTTCAACTCCTGCCTATCAACTCCTGAGATTAGGCTGCTGTAACCAATGTTTATGACTTCAAGCCTATCAACTCCTGAGATTAGGCTGCTGTAACCAATGTTTATGACTTCAAGCCTATCAACTCCTGAGATTAGGCTGCTGTAACCAATGTTTATGACTTCAAGCCTATCAACTCCTGAGATTAGACTGCTGTAACTTCAAGCCTGTCAACTCCTGAGATTAGGCTGCTGTAACCAATGTTTATGACTTCAAGCCTATCAACTCCTGATTAGGCTGCTGTAATGTTTATGACTTCACTTCAATGCCTATCAACTCCTGAGATTAGGCTGCTGTAACCAATGTTTATGACTTCAAGCCTATCAACTCCTGAGATTAGGCTGCTGTAACCAATGTTTATGACTTCAAGCCTATCAACTCCTGAGATTAGGCTGCTGTAACTGTTTATGACTTCAAGCCTGAGATTAGGCTGCTGTAACCAATGTTTATGACTTCAAGCCTATCAACTCCTGAGATTAGGCTGCTGTAACCAATGTTTATGACTTCAAGCCTATCAACTCCTGAGATTAGGCTGCTGTAACCAATGTTTATGACTTCAAGCCTATCAACTCCTGAGATTAGGCTGCTGTAACCAATGTTTACTTCAAGACTCCTGAGATTAGGCTGCTGTAAGCCTATCAACTCCTGAGATTAGGCTGCTGTAACCAATGTTTATGACTTCAAGCCTATCAACTCCTGAGATTAGGCTGCTGTAACCAATGTTTATGACTTCAAGCCTATCAACTCCTGAGATTAGGCTGCTGTAACCAATGTTTATGACTTCAAGCCTATCAACTCCTGAGATTAGGCTGCTGTAACCAATGTTTATGACTTCAAGCCTATCAACTCCTGAGATTAGGCTGCTGTAACCAATGTTTATGACTTCAAGCCTATCAACTCCTGAGATTAGGCTGCTGCTGTAACTTCAATGTTTATGACTTCAAGCCTATCAACTCCTGAGATTAGGCTGCTGTAACCAATGTTTATGACTTCAAGCCTATCAACTCCTGAGATTAGGCTGCTGTAACCAATGTTTATGACTTCAAGCCTATCAACTCCTGAGATTAGGCTGCTGTAACCAATGTTTATGACTTCAAGCCTATCAACTCCTGAGATTAGGCTGCTGTAACCAATGTTTATGACTTCAAGCCTATCAACTCCTGAGATTAGGCTGCTGTTTAACTTCAATGTTTATGACTTCAAGCCTATCAACTCCTGAGATTAGGCTGCTGTAACCAATGTTTATGACTTCAAGCCTATCAACTCCTGAGATTAGGCTGCTGTAACCAATGTTTATGACTTCAAGCCTATCAACTCCTGAGATTAGGCTGCTGTAACCAATGTTTATGACTTCAAGCCTATCAACTCCTGAGATTAGGCTGCTGTAACCAATGTTTATGACTTCAAGCCTATCAACTCCTGAGATTAGGCTGCTGTAACCAATGTTTATGACTTCAAGCCTATCAACTCCTGAGATTAGGCTGCTGTAACCAATGTTTATGACTTCAAGCCTATCAACTCCTGAGATTAGGCTGCTGTAACCAATGTTTATGACTTCAAGCCTATCAACTCCTGAGATTAGGCTGCTGTAACCAATGTTTATGACTTCAAGCCTATCAACTCCTGAGATTAGCTGCTGTTTATGACTTCAAGCCTATCAACTCAATTAGTTTAACCAATGACTTCAAGCCTATCAACTCAATTAGGCTGCTGTAACCAATGTTTATGACTTAGCCTATCAACTCCTGCTGCTGTAACCAATGTTTATGACTTCAAGCCTATCAACTCCTGAGATTAGGCTGCTGTAACCAATGTTTATGACTTCAAGCCTATCAACTCCTGAGATTAGGCTGCTGTAACCAATGTTTATGACTTCAAGCCTATCAACTCCTGAGATTAGGCTGCTGTAACCAATGTTTATGACTTCAAGCCTATCAACTCCTGAGATTAGGCTGCTGTAACCAATGTTTATGACTTCAAGCCTATCAACTCCAACTGAGATTAGGCTGCTGTAACCAATGTTTATGACTTCAAGCCTATCAACTCCTGAGATTAGGCTGCTGTAACCAATGTTTATGACTTCAACTCCTGCCTATCAACTCCTGAGATTAGGCTGCTGTAACCAATGTTTATGACTTCAAGCCTATCAACTCCTGAGATTAGGCTGCTGTAACCAATGTTTATGACTTCAAGCCTATCAACTCCTGAGATTAGGCTGCTGTAACCAATGTTTATGACTTCAAGCCTATCAACTCCTGAGATTAGGCTGCTGTAACCAATGTTTATGACTTCAAGCCTATCAACTCCTGAGATTAGGCTGCTGTAACCAATGTTTATGACTTCAAGCCTATCAACTCCTGAGATTAGGCTGCTGTAACCAATGTTTATGACTTCAAGCCTATCAACTCCTGAGGCTGCTGTAACCAATTTTATGACTTCAAGCTGCTGTAACTTCAATGTTTATGACTTCAAGCCTATCAACTCCTGAGATTAGGCTGCTGTAACCAATGTTTATGACTTCAAGCCTATCAACTCCTGAGATTAGGCTGCTGTAACCAATGTTTATGACTTCAAGCCTATCAACTCCTGAGATTAGGCTGCTGTAACCAATGTTTATGACTTGTAACAATGTTTATGACCTATCAACTCCTGAGATTAGGCTGCTGTAACCAATGTTTATGACTTCAAGCCTATCAACTCCTGAGATTAGGCTGCTGTAACCAATGTTTATGACTTCAAGCCTATCAACTCCTGAGATTAGGCTGCTGTAACCAATGTTTATGACTTCAAGCCATCAACTCCTGAGATTAGGCTGACTGTTTATGACTTCAAGCCTATCAACTCCTGAGATTAGGCTGCTGTAACCAATGTTTATGACTTCAAGCCTGTAACCAATCAACTATCAACTCCTGAGATTAGGCTGCTGTAACCAATGTTTATGACTTCAAGCCTATCAACTCCTGAGATTAGGCTGCTGTAACCAATGTTTATGACTTCAAGCCTATCAACTCCTGAGATTAGGCTGCTGTAACCAATGTTTATGACTTCAAGCCTATCAACTCCTGAGATTAGGCTGCTGTAACCAATGTTTATGACTTCAAGCCTATCAACTCCTGAGATTAGGCTGTAACTGTTTAACTTCAATATCAACTCCTGAGATTAGTTTATGACTTCAAGCCTATCAACTCCTGAGATTAGGCTGCTGTAACCAATGTTTATGACTTCAAGCCTATCAACTCCTGAGATTAGGCTGCTGTAACCAATGTTTATGACTTCAAGCCTATCAACTCCTGAGATTAGGCTGCTGTAACCAATGTTTAGACTTCAAGCCTATCAACTCCTGAGATTAGGCTGCTGTAACCAATGTTTATGACTTCAAGCCTATCAACTCCTGAGATTAGGCTGCTGTAACCAATGTTTATGACTTCAAGCCTATCAACTCCTGAGATTAGGCTGCTGTAACCAATGTTTATGACTTCAAGCCTATCAACTCCTGAGATTAGGCTGCTGTAACCAATGTTTATGACTTCAAGCCTATCAACTCCTGAGATTAGGCTGCTGTAACCAATGTTTATGACTTCAAGCCTATCAACTCCTGAGATTAGGCTGCTGTAACCAATGTTTATGACTTCAAGCCTATCAACTCCTGAGATTAGGCTGCTGTAACCAATGTTTCATTATTTATTTCAGGCTAAATTGATTTTATTGATGTATTATATTAAGTTAAAATAAGTGTTCATTCAGTATTGTTGTAATTGTCATTATTACAAATAAATAAATAAATAAATAGGCCGATTAATCGGTATCGGCTTTTTTTGGGGCCCTCCAATAATCGGTATCAACGTTGAAAAATCATAATCGGTAGACCTCTACATCAAACATTTAAATGTAATGGAGGTGGTTCAGGAAACCATGAGTTACTAATGCCCGTAGGCCTTTGCTCAGTGAGATAACACACAAGAATAAAGACAGTATGAAAATGAGCGGAGAGAAGAGAGAAGAAGATGAGGAGAGGAAAGAGGATGAGGAAAGAGAAGAAGGTGAGGATGAGGAGAGAGAAGATAAGAAGAGAAGAAGATGAAGATGAGGAGAGAGAAGAAGATGAGGAGAGAGAAGAAGAGAGGAGAGGAGAGAGAAGGATGAGGGGAGATAAGAGGATGAGGAGAGGAGACGAGAGAGAAGAGGATGAGGAGAGAGAATGAGGAGAGGAGAGAAGATGAGGAGAGGAGAGAGGATGAGGAGAGGAGATGAGAGAGAAGAGGTTGAGGAGAGAGGATGAGGAGAGGAGAGAGAAGAAGATGAGGAGAGAGGATGAGGAGAGGATGAAGAGGAGAGGATGAGGAGAGAAGAGATGAGGATGAGGAGAGCAAAGATGAGGAGAGAGAAGAAGATGAGGAGAGAGGATGAGGAGAGGCGATAGAAGAGGATGAGGAGAAAGGATGGGGAGAGGAGAGGAGAGAGAAGAATACGAGGATGAGGAGAGGAGAGAGAAGAGGATGAGGAAAGAGGATGAGTAGAGGAGGGTAGTCAGTTTAAGCTTCATGTCTCTCTCCATGTGTGTCTAACATGCTCAGGGAACAGTAGAACATTCCCTAGAGACTACTAAACAACAGAGTGCAAGAAAGAGGCAGGCCTCCATTCCTCCCTCAACCGGTCCCCATGGAAACCACCTGGAACAGCCCAGCTCCCCTCCTCACCACACACCGACACACAGCTTGCCTCCTCTCCAACACATTCAGCAGTCTGCTGCTTCACTTGCAATTACAGAACGCACACACACACAGCAGTCATCACACACACACACACCACAGCTTGTACTAGGTTACCTGGATTCCTCTATGTAGCTCAAATTGCCTTCTCTATCATTCTATTTGTTTTGAATTGAAACCATTCAACAAACATGTTCTATGTCCAGCTCTGTGTGCTGCTGAAGGACATTCTCCCCCTAACCTCTAAACCAGACTTATATACACTAGTGATGTCACACTGTTGTCCTCTCCTCTTATGATGATCACTGAACTGAAAATATCAGTAGAACTTATAAGACGTAATCAAAGTGATGCCAGCAGACAGTGATGCCAGGAGATAGTGATGCCAGGGGACAGTGATGCCAGGGCACATTTATTTTTGTCTGTTTAGGCACTGGCGCTATAATTGCTTAGTGATCCATTAGCTGGTAATTCATGAAGGAGATATACTGTATATTTTATGCCAGTAGTCTCTTTCTAAAACAGTAGGACCCAGAAAGACCCAAAATCTCAGGGGGTGTGTGACAGAGCTGGACATGTTGGACCAGATAAGCCCCCCCTCAGCCCCACGAGCACCGGAGAGGAGAGAGCAGCTCTACTGGGAACTTCTGGTGCAACAACACACATTCATCCAGAGGTTTCTCAACCAAATCAATGTGTATGAGAAGATAATTCACTGAGAGATACAGGTACTGAGGCACAGCCAGACCCTCTCATAGGATCTTGCCAGAATCCATGTGTGTGAAGACAGAACATAACTGAAGTGGTGGCTCAACAAGCTCCCACAGTCTCCCTGCAGAATTAGACGTTTTATCCATGTTTCTCAAAACAATTTATTTTTAAATTGATCCTAACGTCAACTTTCGAAATGTTTTTGACACCCTGGGTTGCTATTTCTGCTCTTTATCGTTCCATTTCTCCAAACGTCAGGTTTTGAAGTTAAGGGTTAAGTTTAGGGACTAACTCCGAATAGTTACGGTCAGGGTTAAGGTTAGGAATAGGTTTGGTAAATAATGTGTGCACCACTGGGATCGAAGACGCAACCTTCTGATCCAGTCATGAGATTGCACCCATCCACTGCACCCTAGCAAAGCCTACTTGATGGTAATTGCACTCACTGTTTTGAAGGCATTTGAAGGAATTTTCCAACGTCCTCAGGACATGGATAGAAGTCCAATTTCTAAGTCAATCTTGGATGATCTCCCTGGAAAAGCCACAGATTTGGTGGTCATGGAAATGAAGGTTTGGTACCTGACAGCAGTGTGTCTGTGTGTGCAGGTAGTCTAGTGGTTAGATCGTTGGGCCAGTAACTGGAAGGTTGCTGGATTGAATCCTGAAGCTGACAGGGTAAAAATCTCTCGTTCTGCCCTGAGCAAGGCAGTTAACCCACTGTTCCCCGGTTGCTGTGGATGTTGATTAAGGCAGCCGCCCACAGCTCTCTGATTCAGAGGGTTAAATGCAGAAGACACTTTTCAGTTGAAGGCATTCAGTTGTACAACTGACTAGCTACAGTTGAAGTCGGAAGTTTACATACACCTTAGCCAATTCCTGACATTTAATCCGAGTAACAATTCTCTGTCTTAGGTCAGTTAGGATCATCACTTTATTTTAAGAATGTGACATGTCAGAATAATAGTAGAGAATGATTTATTTCATTACTTTCCCAGTGGGTCAGAAGTTTGCATGCACTGCCTTTAAATTGTTTAACTTAGGTCTTAGGTTCCGGGTAGCATTCCACAAGCTTCTCAAAAGTATGATCTTTGTACGATTGTTTGTACAGATGAACGTGGTTCCTTCAGGCGTTAGGAAATTGCTCCCAAGGATGAACCAGACTTGTGAGGGTCAAGATTTTTTTCTGAAGTCTTGATTTTCCCATGATGTCAAGCAAATAAGTACTGAGTTTGAAGGTAGGCCTTGAAATACATCCACAGGTACACCTCCAACTGACTCAAATTATGTCAATTAGCCTATCAGAAGCTTCTAAAGCCATGACATTTTCTGGAATTTTCCAAGCTGTTTAAAGGCACAGTCAACTTAGTGTGTGTACACTTCTGCCCCACTGGAATTGTGACACAGTGAATTATAAGTTTAATAATCTGTCTGTAAAAAAATAAAAATACTTGTGTCATGCACAAAGTAGATGTCCTAACCAACTTGCCAAAACTATAGTTTGATAACAAGAAATTTGTGGTGGTTGAAAAATGAGTTTTAATGACTACAACCTAAGTGTATGTAAACTTCTGACTTCAACTGTATCCCCCTTTCCCCTGTGTATGTGTCCATACATACATGTAAGTGAGTGTGTCTGCAGCTAACGGACAGCTGTTTGCCCTTTGCCCTTTCCTGCTGTTGACCCCTGGCGATGATGACCCCTCACTGATTCATGCAAATTAACTGACACTGTCCCTCTCTCCCTGCTCTCATCTTCTCCTGTACAATAATGTATGATCTTTGATTCTCCATCGATAGCTTCAGTTGAAGACCGTGTTTTAGTGGGTCAGAGAAGAGGAGCAGAAGGGGAAATATCACATTCAGAATTATGAGTCTGGGAACAGGACAACTTCACTATCAATTAAGAGAAAAACACAGAGAAGACGAGAGCAGAGAGAGAGGGGAGAGGGAGAGCAAGAGAGAGGGAGAGCAAGAGAGAGGGGAGAGCAAGAGAGAGGAGAGCAAGAGAGAGGGGGAGACGGAGAGCAAGAGAGAGGGAGAGCAAGAGAGAGGGGAGAGGGAGAGCAAGAGGGAGAGAGAGAGGAGGGAGAGAGGGGGAGACGGAGAGCAAGAGAGAGGGAGAGCAGGAGAGAGGGGGAGAGGGCAAGAGAGAGGGAGAGCAAGAGAGAGGGAGAGCAAGAGAGAGGGAGAGGGAGAGAGAGGGAGAGAGAGAGGAGGGAGAGCAAGAGAGAGGGAGAGAGAGGGGGGAGAGAGGGAGAGCAAGAGAGAGCAAGAGAGAGGAGGAGAGAGGGAGAGCAAGAGAGAGGGAGAGCAAGAGAGGAGGGAGAGAGGGAGAGAGCAAGAGAGAGGGAGAGAGAGAGAGCAAGAGAGAGGGAGAGAGAGAGAGCAAGAGAGAGGGAGAGAGAGAGAGAGGAGAGAGAGGGAGAAAGAGAGAGCAAGAGAGAGGGGGAGAGGGAGAGCAAGAGAGAGGGGAGAGGGAGAGAGAAAGCAAGAGAGGAGGGAGAGAGAAAGGAAGAGAGAAAGCCATGGTTCAACAACTACCTCATTAGAGGGAGAGAGAGGAGGGAGAGAGGGGAGAGGGAGAGCAAGTGAGAGGGAGAGCAAGAGAGAGGGAGAGAGAGAGGAGGGAGAAAGAGAGAGCAAGAGAGAGGGGGAGAGGGAGAGCAAGAGAGATGGAGAGAGAGAGCAAGAGAGAGGGGAGAGGGAGAGAGCAAGAGGGAGAGGGGAGAGAGAGGGGGAGAGGGAGAAAGCAAGAGAGGAGGGAGAGAGAAAGGAGAGCGGGAGAGAGAAGGGAGAAGAGAGGAGGGAGAGAGAAAGCAAGAGAGGAGGGAGAGAGAGGGGAGCGGGAGAGAGAAAGCAAGAGAGGAGGGAGAGAGAAAGCAAGAGAGGAGGGAGAGAGAGGGGAGCGGGAGAGAGAAAGCAAGAGAGGAGGGAGAGAGAAAGGAAGAGAGAAAGCCATGGTTCAACAACTACCTCATTAGAGGGAGAGAGAGGAGGGAGAGAGGGGAGAGGGAGAGCAAGTGAGAGGGAGAGCAAGAGAGAGGGAGAGAGAGAGGAGGGAGAAAGAGAGCAAGAGAGAGGGGGAGAGGGAGAGAGCAAGAGAGGGGGAGAGAGAGGGGAGCGGGAGAGAGAAAGCAAGAGGAGGGAGAGAGAAAGAAAGAAAGAGAGAAAGACATTGTTCAACAACTACCTCATTAGAGGGAGAGAGAGGAGGGAGAGAGGGGAGAGGGAGAGAGCAAGAGAGGGGGAGAGAGAGGGGAGCGGGAGAGAGAAAGCAAGAGAGGAGGGAGAGAGAGAGAAAGAAAGAGAGAAAGACATTGTTCAACAACTACCTCATTAGAGGGAGAGAGAGGAGGGAGAGAGGGAGTATTCTGTTCTTACCCAAAGGGAGAAGTAAAGCTAATTGGGAGGCCTAGGCTGTAAAGGGGAGAGGTCTTCAACATAAGACACACACAGCACGTCCGAGCTACAGTCTGCCTATGAACATGTTCAATCAATCCCTATCCCAGTACCATGTTCCCACATGCTTCAAGAGAACCACCACTGTTCCTGTTCCCAAGAAAGCAAAGGTAAATGAGCTAAATGACTGTAGCCCCATAGCACTCACTTCCGTCATCATGAAGTGCTTTGAGAGACTAGTCAAGGATCATATCACCTCCACCCTACCTGACACACTCCAATTTGCTTACTGCCCCCAATAAGGCCACATATGACGGAATCGCAATCACACTGCCCTAACCCATCTGGACAAGAGGAATACCTATGTAATAATGCTGTTCATTAATTACAGCTCAGCATTTAACCCCATAGTACCCTCCAAACTTGTCATTAAGCTCGAGATCCTGGGTCTCGACCACGCCCTGTGCAACTGGGTCCTGGACTTTCTGACGGCCCTCCCCCAGGTGGTGAGGGTAGGAAACAACATCTCCACCCCGCTGATCCTCAACACTGGGGCCCCACAAGGGTGCGTTCTCAGCCCTCTCCTGTACTCCCCGTTTACCCATGACTGCGTGGCCATGCACGCCTCCAACTCAATCATCAGGTTTGCAGACGACACTAGAGTAGTAGGCTTGATTACCAACATCGACGAGACAGCCTACAGGGAGGAGGGGAAGGCCCTCGGAGTGTGGTGTCAGGAAAATAACCTCTCGCTCAACGTCAACAAAACACAGGAGATGATCGTGGACTTCAGGAAACAGCAGAGGGAGCACCCCCATATCCACATCGACGGGACAGTAGTGGAGAGGTGGAAAGTTTTAAGTTCCTCGGGGTACACATCACGGACAAACTGAAATGGTCCACCCACACAGACAGGAGGCTGAAGAAGCTTGTCACCAAAAACACTCACAAACTTTTACAGACGCTCAATCGAGAGCATCCTGTCGGGCTGTATCACCGCCTGGTACGGCAACTGCTCCGCCCACAACCGTAAGGCTCTTCAGAGGGTAGTGAGGTCTGCACAACGCATCACCAGGGGCAAACTACCTGCCCTCCAGGACACCTACAGCACCCGATGTCACAGGAAGGCCAAAACGATCATCAAGGACAACAACCACCCGAGCCACTGCCTGTTCACCCCGCTGTCATCCAGAAGGCGAGGTCAGTACAAGTGCATCAAAGTGAGGACCGAGAGACTGAAAAACAGCTTCTATCTCAAGGCCATTAGACTGTTAAACAGCCATCACTAACATTGATTGGCTGCTGCCAACATACAGACTCAAATCTCTAGCCACTTTAATAATTAAAAATTAGATGTAATAAATGTATCACTAGTCACTTTAAACAATGCCACTTAATATAATGTTTACATATCCTACATTACTCATCTCATATGTATATACTGTACTCTATACCATCTACTGCATCTTGCCTATGCCGTTCGGCCATCGCTCATCCATATATTTATTTATATGTACATATTCTTAATCATTCCTCTCCACGTGTGTGTATAAGGTAGTTGTTGTGAAATTGTTAGATTACTTGTTATATATTACTGCACGGTCGGAACTAGAAGCACAAGCATTTCACTACACTCACATTAACATCTGCTAGCCATGTGTATGTGACCAATAAAATGTGATTAGATGTTCACTCAGATATCACAGTAAGCTGGGGAAGGCTCATTATTTCAGTTGAAGCCACCTGCACAGTGCTGGAGAGAGTCGTTAATGTAAAACTGTTTAACACAATATTTCACAGTTGCAACATGCTGAAAATGGTCTCATAGTGTTCCTATCATCTCTCCTACCAGTACTGCACTAGCTTTTCAATAAAAATGGTGTCAAACATGATTTAGACCATGTTCATGGAAAACTTTTAAAAAGACATTCTGTCTTCGATTATCGATAATTTCTGTGTTGTACTACTAGCATTGTGGAAACGGCCTGAAAACTTGATTTCAGGTCAAATGTTACATAGTTCAAATTGACGTGTGTTTTATCTCTTACCATTGCTGTCCAAGTTTTGCTTTAATATGACAAGAAATACTGATTTTAGACATTGTCAAGTCCTACAAGCCCTCAGTCTCACATCAGAATGAGACATTGTCAAGTCCTACAAGCCCTCAGTCTCACATCAGAATGAGACATTGTCAAGTCCTACAAGCCCTCAGTCTCACATCAGAATGAGACATTGTCAAGTCCTACAAGCCCTCAGTCTCACATCAGAATGAGACATTGTCAAGTCCTACAAGCCCTCAGTCTCACATCAGAATTAGACATTGTCAAGTCCTACAAGCCCTCAGTCTCACATCAGAATGAGACATTGTCAAGTCCTACAAGCCCTCAGTCTCACATCAGAATGAGACATTGTCAAGTCCTACAAGCCCTCAGTCTCACATCAGAATTAGACATTGTCAAGTCCTACAAGCCCTCAGTCTCACATCAGAATTAGACATTGTCAAGTCCTACAAGCCCTGTCTCACATCAGAATTAGACATTCTTTCACGACTTCCCCCGAAGTCTGTCCCTCTCCTTGTTCGTGCGGCATTCGACGTCACCGGTCTTCTAGCCATCGCTGATCGACCATTGATTTTCCATTGGTTTTGTCTTTGTTTTCAACACACCTGGTTTTCATTCCCCAATTACTTGTTCATGAATTTAACCCTCTGTTTCCCTCATGTTTGTTGTGCGTGATTATTTCAGTTCAGTTCGGTTCATGATGGCTGGTTTTTCGACGGGTGCTGTGTTCACCCGTGCGTAATATTCACCGTTGGTTATTGGTCAAGTGTATTTCTTTACCTTGTGCCTTTATGTTTTGAGTAAAGTATGTTGCTCACTCATTTTGCCCTCCAGCGCATTGACTTCATGCACCAGCTACACTCACCTTCTGACACATTCATCCATGTTTCTCACATGTCTAATTTCAAAGTTGTTCCAAACGTCAAATTTCAAAGTGTTTAATGTTAAGGTTAGGCATGAACTCTGAATGGTTAAGGTCAGCGTTAAGGTTTGGGATCGGCTTAAAACAAAAATATCAAGATCAGCTTTCTATCGCTGGATTCGAAACTGCAACCTTGAGAATCATAGGCGGAATCCACCATCCCCAACACCCTAGCAAAACCAAAACCTAAACCTATTTGAAGGTAACAGCACTTACTGTTGCCCCTAGTGGCCGGTTTCCATCATCTCCCGACATCGTCACACATGGATGAACATCGAATACTGACTTGTATCACGGTCGACCTGCCTGGTTAAGTTATATGTCATTACCAAACAATGGATTATCTCTCAGAACCTGGACCACATAGCTAACCCATGGATACCCTAGGCACCCATTCTGTAGTAGAATTAGGCAAATGCATACTAATGTGCACATTCTTTACACTATGCGGTTTCTCACATAGTGAGCGTGTCCAGCCTACACAGCTAAAGTGTACAATACACAAACACGGGTGTGTTTGTGTTAGAGAAAGAGCGAGATTCTCTCATTAATTGACATTCAATTAACTGCAAAAAGGAGAAGGAGGAGGATAAGGAATACCTAGGATAGGATAAAGTAATCCTTCTCACCCCCCCCCCTTAAAAGATTTAGATGCACTATTGTAAAGTGGCTGCTCCACTGGATGTCATAAGGTGAATGCACCAATTTGTAAGTCGCTCTGGATAAGAACGTCTGCTAAATGACTTAAATGTAAATGTAATGAGATGGAGTGACCCAGTGACCAATAGAGGTCTTCGCTCAGCGTTCAGTATTCTCTCTTTGACTATCTTTCTCGGGAGCTCACCCTGCGAGAGTGCAAAGCAAGCTAATACAATGAGCAAAATACTATTCATGTTTTTAATATTCAAGAAATTAGGAAAAATGTGCTTTTTTCAACTGATTTTATACCAAGGACTGGCAAGCTATAGTCCTTTCACATCCATTGTAGAACTGACTGAAACAGTGTAAGTTAACCTAGGGCGGCAGGTAGCCTAGTGGTTAGAGTGTTGGGCCAGTAATCGAAAGTTGGCTGGATCAAATCCCCGAGCTGACAAGGTAAACATCTGTGGTTCTGCATTGCCACTGCTCCAGAGTCCAATGGTGGCGAGCTTTATGCATGGTGATCTTAGGCTTGTGTGTGGCTGCTCAGCCATGGAAACCTATTTCATGAAGCTCCTGACAAACAGTTATTGTGCTGACGTTGCTTCCAGAGGCACTTGGAACTCGGTAGTGAGTGTTGCAACCAAGGACAGACTATCACATTCTGTGAGCTTGTGTCCTGGACCACATAGCTACCACTTCCACTTCCTGACTGATCTGTTGTTGCTTCTAGATGTTTCCACTTAACAATAACAGCACTTGCAGTTAACCAGGGCAGAAATGTGACAAACTGACTAGTTGGAAAGGTGGCATCCTATGATGGTGCCACATTGAAAGTCACTGAGCTCTTCAGTAAGGACATTCTACAGCCAATGTTTGTCTACGGAGATTGTTTGGCTGTGTGCTCGATTTTATACACCTGTCAGCAACGGGTGTGGCTGAAATAGCAAAATCCACTCATTTGAAAGGGTGCCCACATACTGCTGTATATACAGTAGCAAGACAAAGTATGTGAACCCTTTGGAATTACCTGGATTCTGCATAAATTGGTCATAACATTTGATCGGATCTTCATCTAAGTCACAACAATAGACACACACAGTCTGCTTAAACTAATAACACACAAACAATTATAAGTTTTATTGAAGACACCGTGTAAACATTGACAGTGTAGGTTCGATTTAATAACTGGTTGACCCTCCTTTGGCAGCAATAAACTCAACCAAACGTTTTCTGTAGTTGCGGATCAGACCTGCACAACGGTCAGGAGGAATTTTGGACCATTCATCTTTGCAAAACTGTTTCAGTTCAGCAATATTCTTGGGATGTCTGGTGTGAACCACTCTCGAGGTCATGCCACAGCATCTCAATCGGGTTGAGGTCAGGACTCTGACTGGGCCACTCCAGAAGGCGTATTTTCTTCTGTTGAAGCCATTCTGTAATTGATTTACTTCTGTGTTTGGGGTCGTTGTCCTGTTGATTCACCCAGATTCTGTTGAGCTTCAATTGGCAGACAGATAGCCTTATATTCACCTGCAAAATGTCTTGATAAATTTGGGAATTCATTTTTACGTTGATGATAGTAAGCTGTCCAGGCCCTGAGGCAGCAAAGCAGCCCCATACCATGATACACCCTCCACCATACTTCACAGTTGGGATGAGGTTTTGATGATGGTGTGCTGTGCCTTTTTGTCTGCACACATAGTGTTGTGTTCCTTCCTTCCAAACAACTCAACTTTAGTTTAATCTGTCTACAGAATATTTTGCCAGAAGCGCTGTGGAAAATCCAGGTGCTCTTTTGCGAACTTCAGATGTTCAGCAATGTTTTTTTTGACAGCAGTGGCTTCTTCCGTGGTGTCTTCCCATGAACACCATTCTTGTTTAGTGTTTTACATATCAGAGATGTTAGCATGTTCCATAGATTTTTGTAAGTCTTTAGCTGACACTCTAAGATTCTTCTTAATGTCATTGAACATTCTGTGCTGTCTCTTCCAGTCATCTTTACAGGATGGCCATTCCTAAGGAGAGTAGCAACAGTGCTGAACTTTCTCCATTTACAGAAAATTTGTCTTACCGTGGACTGATTAACATCGAGGCATTTAGAGATTATTTTGTAACCCTTCCCGGCTTTATGCAAGTCAGCAATTCTTCTGAGATCTCTTTTGTTCAAGGCATGGTTCACATCAGGCAATTCTTCTTCTGAATAGCAAACTCAACTTTTGTGAGTGTTTTTTATAGGGCAGGGCAGCTCTAACCCTCATCTCCAATCGTGTCTCATTGATTGGACTCCAGGTTAGCTGACTCCTGATTCCAATTAGCCTTTGGAGAAGTCATTAGCCTAAGGGTTCACATACTTTTTCCAACCTATGTTTAAATGATGTATTCAATATAGACAAGAAAAATACAATAATTTGTGTGTTTTTAGTTTAAGCACACTGTGTTTGTCTATTGTTGTGACTAAGATGAAGATCAGATAAAATTGTATGACTAATTTATGCAGAAATCCAGGTAATTCCAAAGGGTTGACATACTTTTTCTTGCCACTGTGTAGTGTGCCAGTGCTGGTCCCCGAACTGCAGGTTGAGGAACACTGCATTAGACATTGCATTCAAATCCTTCCCATTTCTAAACACTAACGAACTAGCTCTGCCCTGTAAATGTCTACTCTCCAGAATAATGCTGAGTTTATTTAGTGTTTAACCAATTAGTTTAGTATTCAAACCTGCAGGCTAAATGTCTCAGTTAGGACCACAGTTTGTGTGTGTGTGTGTGTGTGTGTGTGTGTGTGTGTGTGTGTGTGTGTGTGCGTGTGTGCAAGTGTGCTTACGTGTTTTTTTACCCCAGCATAAATTATCCAGTGCAATGCCACCTCCTCTCCACCCTTAATCGTATTTGACTTGTCTCTCTAGCCAAGCATGCTGTCCAAACCAAACACTATGCAACATCTAATGACAACAGGTTTTCCTCCACCTCTCAGATAACAGTCAACAGCCTCATTTAGTCTCTCTTCCTTATCTATCCCCATCTGCCCTACTTCCTCCCCATTTTCCCCCCTCACCTGATTGATGACTGAAGGGAGGGAGATCTGTGGATGGCAGAATGGAGAGGATAGATGGATGGACTGAGGAGGGAAAGGGTGGAGAAATAGAATGAAAAATAGAGACTGAGGATACGAGAGAAGAATAGAGAGAGAAAGAGATGGGGTGCAAACTGCTGTCGTTCTCCAACCCCTGGGTAACGTTACCCATCTCCTATTCCAGTTATTCCTCCCATCTCTGTAAATACCACCCACTCTACTCTACACAGACATTAGCATAAACAACTGCCAGCCAGGCAGATCTGAGAGGGCTAAGTCCAACATAGAACAATATCAGAAGGTACAGTGTGTGGGCTTGTGCGTGTGCGGGTGTGTGTGTGTGTCAGAAGGTACAGAATGGTTTTACGTATTTTCCCCAGAATTGTATAATGGTTTAACGATATTTGTATTTATTATGGATCCCCATTAACTGCTGCCAAGGCAACTGCTACTTATCCTGGGGCCTGGCAAAATTAAGGCAGTTATACCATTTTTAAAACATTACAATACATTCATTACAGAATTCACAACACACTGTGCGCCCTCAGGCCCATACTCCACTACCACATATCTACAACGCAAAATCCATATGTACGTGTGTGTATAGTGCGTATGTTATCATGTGTGTGTATGAATGTGTCTGTGCCTATGTTTGTGTTACTTCACAGTCCCCGCTGTTCCATGAGCTGTATTTTTACCTGCTTTTTGAAACAGATTCTACTGCTTTCATCAGTTACTTGATGTGGAATAGACTTCCATGTAGTCATGGCTCTATGTAGTACTTTGCCCCTCCCATAGTCTGTTCTGGACTTTGGGACTGTGAAGAGACATCTGGTGGCATGTCTTGTGGAGTATGCATGGGTGTCCAAGCTAGTATTTTAAACAGATAGCTCGGTACCTTCAGCACATCGACACCTCTTACAAAAACAAGTAATAAGGAAGTCGATCTCTCTTCCACTTTGAGCCATGAGAGATTGACATCTCTCTTCCACTTTGAGCCATGAGAGATTGACATCTCTCTTCCACTTTGAGCCCTGAGAGATTGACATCTCTCTTCCACTTTGAGCCCTGAGAGATTGACATCTCTCTTCCACTTTGAGCCCTGAGAGATTGACATCTCTCTTCCACTTTGAGCCCTGAGAGATTGACATCTCTCTTCCACTTTGAGCCCTGAGAGATTGACATCTCTCTTCCACTTTGAGCCCTGAGAGATTGACATCTCTCTTCCACTTTGAGCCATGAGAGATTGACATCTCTCTTCCACTTTGAGCCATGAGAGATTGACATCTCTCTTCCACTTTGAGCCATGAGAGATTGACATCTCTCTTCCACTTTGAGCCCTGAGAGATTGACATCTCTCTTCCACTTTGAGCCATGAGAGATTGACATCTCTCTTCCACTTTGAACCCTGAGAGATTGACATCTCTCTTCCACTTTGAGCCCTGGGAGATTGACATGCATGTAATTAATGTTAACGCTCCGTGTACTTTTAAGGGCCAGCCGTGCTGCCCTGTTCTGAGCCAAACTGCACATTTCCCAAGTCCCTCTTTGTGGCACCTGACCACACTACTGAACAGTAGTCCAGGTGCGACAAAACCAGGGCCTGTAGGACCTGCCTTGTTGATAGTGATGTTAAGAAGGCAGAGCAGTGCTTTATCATGGACAGACTTCTCCCCATCTTAGCTGATGTTGTATCAATATGTTTTGACCATCACCTCAACTTGCTCAATTTCCATATTATTCATTACGAGATGTAGTTGAGGTTAGGGTTTAGTGAATGATTTGTCCCAAATACAATGCTTTTAGTTTTGGAAATATTTAAGACTAACTTATTCCTTGCTACCCATTCCGAAACTAACTGCAGCTCTTTGTTAAGTGTTGCAGTCATTTCAGTCGCTGTAGTAGCCGATGTGTATAGTGTTGAGTCATCCGCATACATAGACACACTGGCTTTACTCAAAGTAATGTCATTAGTAAAAGATTGAAAAAAGTAAGGGGCCTAAACAGCTACCCTGGGGAATTCCTGCTTCTACCTGGATTATGTTTGAGAGGCTTCCATTAAAAGAACACCCTCTGTGTTCTGTTAGACAAGTAACTCTTTATCCACATTATAGCAGGTGGTGTAAAGCCATAACACAAACATTTTTTCCCAGCAGCAGACTATGATCGATAATGTCAAAAGCTGCACTGAAGTCTAACAAGACGTATCTATACTGACACAGAATGGATACAACACAAGGAAAAGGAACTAATTCCCAAACTGAAAAGAGACACGGTCATACGCACCGAGACCATTCGTGTTACAACAAGCTCTCACAGTCTCACTGCAGAATTATACGTTCATCCACATTCTCCAAACGTCAAATGTTGAAGTGTTTTTTTTGTTGTTGCTCCTGCTCCTCTGTATCGTTCCATTTCTCCAAACGTCAAATCATTCATTCTGGTGACTTCAACCTCCCGAAGTCTGCCTTCGATTCATTTCTTTCCAACTCTCTCTTTCCCCTCCTTGCCTCTTTTGACCTCACCCAGTCCCCTCCAACTCACAAGGCAGGCAATAGGCTTGACCTCATCTTTCCCAGTCCCCTCCAACTCACAAGGCAGGCAATAGGCTTGACCTCATCTTTCCCAGTCCCCTCCAACTCACAAGGCAGGCAATAGGCTTAACCTCATCTTTCCCAGTCCCCTCCAACTCACAAGGCAGGCAATAGGCTTGACCTCATCTTTCCCAGTCCCCTCCAACTCACAAGGCAGGCAATACGCTTGCAACTTATCCAGAATGCAGCAGCCCGTCTGGTTTTCAACCTTCCCAAGTTCTCTCATGTCACCCCACACCTCCTCACACTCCACTGGCTGCTAGTTGAAGCTCGCATCTGCTACATGACCATGGTGCTTACCTACGGAACAGCGAGAGGAGCTGCCCCTCCCTACCTTCAGGCTATGCTCAAACCCTAGACTCCGTTCTGCCACCTCAGGTCTCTTGAACCTCCCACCCCTACGGGAGGGCAGCTCCCACTCAAAGCTCTTCTCTGTCTTGTACCCCAATGGTGGAACCAGCTTCCCCTGAATAGTAAATGCCCATTTTCCAAAAACACATCCCTTAAGAACCCTACCCCCACCAGACACACACATCCCTTAAGAACCCTACCCCCACCAGACACACATCCCTTAAGAACCCTACCCCCACCAGACACACACATCCCTTAAGAACCCTACCCCCCAGACAGACACACATCCCTTAAGAACCCTACCCCCACCAGACACACACATCCCTTAAGAACCCTACCCCCACCAGACACACATCCCCTATCCCTTAAGAACCCTACCCCCACCAGACACACACATCCCTTAAGAACCCTACCCCCACCAGACACACACATCCCTTAAGAACCCTACCCCCACCAGACACACAGACACACATCCCTTAAGAACCCTACCCCCACCAGACACACACATCCCTTAAGAACCCTACCCCCACCAAACACACATCCCTTAAGAACCCTACCCCCACCAGACACACATCCCTTAAGAACCCTACCCCCACCAGACACACATCCCTTAAGAACCCTACCCCCACCAGACACACATCCCTAAGAACCCTACCCCCACCAGACACACACATCATCCCCCACCAAGAACCCTACCCCCACCAGACACACATCCCTTAAGAACCCTACCCCCACAGACACACACATCACCCTACCCCCACCAGACACACACAACCCTTAAGAACCCTACCCCCAGACACCAAACACACACATCCCTTAAGAACCCTACCCCCACCAGACACACATCCCTTAAGAACCCTACCCCCACCAGACACACATCCCTTAAGAACCCTACCCCCACCAAACACACATCCCTTAAGAACCCTACCCCCACCAAACACACATCCCTTAAGAACCCTACCCCCACCAGACACACACATCCCTTAAGAACCCTACCCCCACCAGACACACACATCCCTTAAGAACCCTACCCCCACCAGACACACATCCCTTAAGAACCCTACCAGACACACACCAGACACCCCACATCACATCCCTTAAGAACCCTACCCCCACCAAACACACATCCCTTAAGAACCCTACCCCCACCAAACACACATACATCCCTTAAGAACCCTACCCCCACCAGACACACACATCCCTTAAGAACCCTACCCCCACAGACACACACATCCCTTAAGAACCCTACCCCCACCAGACACACACAACCCTTAAGAACACTATCCCCAGACACACACATCCCTTAAGAACCCTACCCCCACAGACACACACATCCCTTAAGAACCCTACCCCCACCAGACACACACATCCCTTAAGAACCCTACCCCCACCAGACACACATCCCTTAAGAACCCTACCCCCACCAGACACACATCCCTTAAGAACCCTACCCCCAAACACACACATCCCTTAAGAACCCTACCCCCACAGACACACACATCCCCCACAGACACACATAAGAACCCTACCCCCACCAAACACACATCCCTTAAGAACCCTATCCCCAGACACACACATCCCTTAAGAACCCTATCCCCAGACACACACATCCCTTAAGAACCCTACCCCCACCAGACACACATCCCTTAAGAATCCTACCCCCACCAGACACACACATCCCTTAAGAACCCTACCCCCACCAAACACACATCCCTTAAGAACCCTACCCCCACCAAACACACATACATCCCTTAAGAACCCTACCCCCACCAGACACACACATCCCTTAAGAACCCTACCCCCACAGACACACACATCCCTTAAGAACCCTACCCCCACCAGACACACACAACCCTTAAGAACACTATCCCCAGACACACACATCCCTTAAGAACCCTACCCCCACCAGACACACACATCCCTTAAGAACCCTACCCCCACCAGACACACACATCCCTTAAGAACCCTACCCCCACCAGACACACACATCCCTTAAGAACCCTACCCCCCCACAGACACACACATCCCTTAAGAACCCTACCCCCACCAGACACACACATCCCTTAAGAACCCTACCCCCACCAGACACACACATCCCTTAAGAACCCTACCCCCACCAGACACACACATCCCTTAAGAACCCTACCCCCACCAGACACACACATCCCTTAAGAACCCTACCCCCACAGACACACACATCCCTTAAGAACCCTACCCCCACCAGACACACACAACCCTTAAGAACCCTACCCCCACCAGACACACACAACCCTTAAGAACACTATCCCCAGACACACACAACCCTTAAGAACCCTACCCCCACCAGACACACACAACCCTTAAGAACACTATCCCCAGACACACACAACCCTTAAGAACCCTACCCCCACCAGACACACACAACCCTTAAGAACACTATCCCCAGACACACACATCCCTTAAGAACCCTACCCCCACCAGACACACATCCCTTAAGAACCCTACCCCCACCAGACACACATCCCTTAAGAACCCTACCCCCACCAGACACACATCCCTTAAGAACCCTACCCCCACCAGACACACATCCCTTAAGAACCCTACCCCCACAGACACACACATCCCTACAAATACTCCGCTCCCACCCATGCAGAGTAGAGTAGAATTCCATCAGTGATAGTAGCACGTGTGTGTGTGTGTGTGTGCGCGCGTGCACGAGTGTGCATGTCTGTGTGTGCGTGCGTGTATGTGTCTTTGCGTGCGTGTGTGTATGTGCGTGTGTGTGCGCGAGAGCCTTCATTAGTAGCACACAGCGCCAACCCTCGTTCTCCAGCGCCCAACCCCTCTGGTCCCTAGGGGGACGTTGTAGCAGGATAGATGGTCCTCTGCTCTCTCGGCAGAATGACATATTCACTGCTAGATTGCTACTAATGAATGCTCTCACACACACACACACACACACACACACACACACACACACCATAGAAAACACACACACAAGCAGACACAAAAGGAGACAAACATGTTCATAAGGTTGTTGTGTAAAATAACCAATTAGGGTAGAAAGGGAAGGGTGGGGGGTTGAAGGGGGAGAGGGTGGAGGGTTGAAGGGGAGGAGGGTTGAAGTAGAAGAGGGTGGAGGGTTGAAGGGGGGGTTGAGGGTGGGGGGTTGAAGGGGAAGAGGGTGGAGGGTTGAAGGGAAAGAGGGTGGAGGGTTGAAGGAAAAGAGGGTGGAGGGTTGAAGGGGTAGAGAGTGGAGGGTTGAAGGGAGAGAGAGTGGAGGGTTGAAGGGGAGGGGGTTGAAGGGGGAGAGAGTGGAGGGTTGAAGGGGGAGAGAGTGGAGGGTTGAAGGGGAGAGAGTGGAGGGTTGAAGGGGGGATGAGGGTTGAAGGGGGGAGGGTTGAAGGGGGAGAGAGTGGAGGTTTGAAGGGGGGAGGGTTGAAGGGTTGAAGGGGAGAGGGTGGAGGGTTGAAGGAAAGAGGGTGGAGGGTTGAAGGGAGTAGAGAGTGGAGGGTTGAAGGGAGAGAGAGTGGAGGGTTGAAGGGGAGGGGGTTGAAGGGGGAGAGAGTGGAGGGTTTAAGGGGGAGAGAGTGGAGGGTTGAAGGGGGGAGGGATGAGGGTTGAAGGGGGGGGTTGAAGGGGAAGAGAGTGGAGGGTTGAAGGGGGAGGGTTGAAGGGTTGAAGGGGAGAGGGTGGAGGGTTGAAGGGAAAGAGGGTGGAGGGTTGAAGGGGTAGAGAGTGGAGGGTTGAAGGAGAGAGAGTGGAGGGTTGAAGGGGAGGAGAGTGGAGGTTGAAGGGGAGAGAGTGGAGGGTTGAAGGGGAGAGAGTGGAGGGTTGAAGGGGGGTGAGGGTTGAAGGGGAGAGGGTGGAGGGTTGAAGGGGAGAGGGTGGAGGGTTGAAGGGGAGAGGTGGGAGGTTGAAGGGAGAGAGGGTGGAGGGTTGGTGTGGACATGAAGGAGAGGTCACCTCTGGGTGAGGAGGGGTTGTTATAGGGGACAGAGGGGAGAAGGTTGGGGGATGTGTGTCAGTTAGAGGGTAATAGAGAGGTTGGATTAAGGTGGGAGGGGAGGGATGGAGAGAAGGAATTTAAGGAGAGATGAAGAATGGTGAGACAGAGGGATTTTCTGGAGGAGAGGGGGCAATGGAGAGAGACAGAGAGAGAAAGAGGGGAGTTTGTAATGAGAAGAGATGTATGCTGCACATGTCTGGACGCAAGAGAGCGAGACAACCATGGGCTTACCAGTACTGCATGACTGCTTCCATCATTCCTACACACACACGCACGCACGCACACGCGCGCGCGCACACACACACACAGATAGACACACACACAGACAGACACACACACAGAAGTGGAGGAGAAAACAGTGTGCCTCTGATTAGGTTTGTGTCCTCAGGGAAGATGGTCTGACATGCTGTAGAAAATGAACAGTCAGGGAAAACATTGTTTTCCCAATTAAACATAAACCTTACACTGGTCTCATTACACAAAACACATACATACGCACACACACAAACATACAAACACACACACATTTATCTGCTCTGCTCAGAGAGATGGAGCACCGTGACAGTTATTTAAGATACTCAAAGAGGTTTTCGGACGATGGCCAGGGACTCTGCTGTCCTAGCTTCAGGGGGAAGATGGGGAGGGACTCTATTGTCCTAGCTTCAGGGGGACGATGGGCAGGGACTCTGCTGTCCTAGCTTCAGGGGGAAGATGGGCAGGGACTCTGCTGTCCTAGCTTCAGCGGGAAGATGGACAGGGACTCTGCTGTCCTAGCTTCAGGAGGACGATGGACAGGGACTCTGCTGTCCTAGCTTCAGCGGGAAGATGGACAGGGACTCTGCTGTCCTAGCTTCAGGGGGAAGATGGGGAGGGACTCTGCTGTCCTAGCTTCAGGAGGACGATGGACAGGGACTCTGCTGTCCTAGCTTCAGGGGAAGCTGGTTCCACCATTGAGGTACCAGGACAGAGAAGAGCTTTGACTGGGCTGAGAGGGAGCTGCCTTCCCATAGTGGTGGGAGGGACAAGAGACCAGAGGTGGCAGAACAGAGTGTCAGGTTGTAGGTTTTGAACATAGCTTGAAGGAGGGGCAGTTCCCCCTGCTGCTTCGTAGGCAAGCAGCAGGGTCTTGAAGATGATGCCAGCTTCGACTGGGAGTCAGTGGAGTGTGTGGAGGAGCGGGGCATTTAGGATCTTGTATACAAGACACGCGTCAGTGTATTGCACACGATTTTCCCAACTGAGGAGCTCATGCTTTCTGAGGATGGAACAGTGATGATGGCTATTGGGCTTCCTATCAACCACTTTGAGAGCCTGTTTGTGGACAGACTGAATGGGTTTTAATGTTGTACAGCAAGTTTGGCCCCAGCTAGTCAAGCGGTATGTTAAATGGAGGAGTATGATAGCATTAAGTACAGTTTTACTGCCTCTGTAGTCGAAACATTTCGTATGTATCGGAAATTAGCTCGGTTGAATTTGATTATTTGACTTACCTTTTTTACCTGCTTTTTGAAAGAGAGGTTGGAAATATGATGTTTTAAACCTGACCTTAACCCTGACCCTATCCATCACCTTAACCCTGACCTTAACCCTGACCTTAACCCTGACCTTAACCCTGACCTTAACCCCGACCTTAACCCTGACCTTAACCCCGACCTTAACCCTGACCTTAACCCCGACCCTATCCATCACCTTAACCCTGACCTTAACCCCGACCTTAACCCCGACCCTATCCATCACCTTAACACCGACCTTAACCCCGACCTTATCCATCACCTTAACCCTGACCTTAACCCGACCTTAACCCTGACCTTAACCCTGACCCTATCCATCACCTTAACCCTGACCTTAACCCTGACCCTATCCATCACCTTAACCCTCACCTTGACCTTGACCCTGACCCCGACCTTGACCCCGACCTTAACCATTCAGAATTAATGCCTAAACTTAACCTTCGGAAGTTGACATTTATCCCCTCCCCCCGGACAAACATTGATGAAACAGTTTTAACAAATCTGTTTGTATAATTTAAAAACGGATTATTAAATGTTGTATTGTGTTCTGTGTTGTTCTATGAGAAAGAGCAGCTCCATTTTATTTCCAATTCAAAACCAATTGCACATCAAACCTCCTAATTTCATGAGCTCTTCAATAACGAGCAGATTTACTGAACATAAATCATCAACATTAATGATCAGCCCGATGTCAACCATCAACATTAATGATCAACCCGATGTCAATCATCAACATTAATGATCAACCCGATGTCAATCATCAACATTAATGATCAGCCCGATGTCAACCATCAACATTAATGATCAGCCCGATGTCAACCATCAACATTAATGATCAGCCCGATGTCAACCATCAACATTAATGATCAACCCGATGTCAATCATCAACATTAATGATCAACCCGATGTCAATCATCAACATTAATGATCAGCCCGATGTCAACCATCAACATTAATGATCAGCCCGATGTCAATCATCAACATTAATGATCAGCCCGATGTCAACCATCAACATTAATGATCAGCCCGATGTCAATCATCAACATTAATGATCAGCCCGATGTCAACCATCAACATTAATGATCAGCCCGATGTCAATCATCAACATTAATGATCAGCCCGATGTCAACCATCAACATTAATGATCAGCCCGATGTCAATCATCAACATTAATGATCAGCCCGATGTCAATCATCAACATTAATGATCAGCCCGATGTCAATCATCAACATTAATGATCAGCCCGATGTCAATCATCAACATTAATGATCAGCCCGATGTCAATCATCAACATTAATGATCAGCCCGATGTCAATCATCAACATTAATGATCAGCCCGATGTCAATCATCAACATTAATGATCAGCCCGATGTCAACCATCAACATTAATGATCAGCCCGATGTCAACCATCAACATTAATGATCAACCCGATGTCAATCATCAACATTAATGATCAGCCCGATGTCAATCATCAACATTAATGATCAACCCGATGTCAATCATCAACATTAATGATCAACCCGATGTCAATCATCAACATTAATGATCAGCCCGATGTCAACCATCAACATTAATGATCAGCCCGATGTCAACCATCAACATTAATGATCAGCCCGATGTCAATCACGTCTTTATGAGGCCCTGTAACTAGGTTGATTACAATGCGTGATGAGTGAGTGAGTTGTTGCAGAAATAAACAGGCCTATGCTCATTTAGTTTTTTACATTTTTGTACAGAGAGTTGGTATGTTATGAATGCTAAAATAAGAATAATGAAAGAGTGATATATAGTGGGCCACCACTAACATTGAGTGGCTGCTGCCAACACACTGACTCAACTCCAGCCACTTTAATAATGGGAATTGATGGGAAATGATGTCAAATATATCACTAGCCACTTTAAACAATGCTACCTAATATAATGTTTACATACCCTACATTATTCATCTCATATGTATACGTATATACTGTACTCTATATCATCGACTGCATCCTTATGTAATACATGTATCACTAGCCACTTTAACTATGCCACTTTGTTTACATACTCATCTCATATGTATATACTGCACTCAATACCATCTACTGTATCTTGCCTATGCCGCTCTGTACCATCACTCATTCATATATCTTTATGTACATATTCTTTATCCCCTTACACTTGTGTCTATAAGGTAGTAGTTTTGGAATTGTTAGCTAGATTACTTGTTGGTTATTACTGCATTGTCGTAACTAGAAGCACAAGCATTTCGCTACACTCGCATTAACATCTGCTAACCATGTGTATGTGACAAATACAATTTGATTTGATTTGTTAGTTATTACACGTTCTCTCTCCTCTGTTAGTTATTACACGTTCTCTGTTAGTTATTACACGTTCTCTCTCCATCTGTTAGTTATTACACGTTCTCTCTCCATCTGTTAGTTATTACACGTTCTCTCTCTGTTAGTTATTACATGTTCTCTCTCCATCTGTTAGTTATTACACGTTCTCTCTGTTAGTTATTACACGTTCTCTCTCTGTTAGTTATTACACGTTCTCTCTCCATCTGTTAGTTATTACACATTCTCTCTCCATCTGTTAGTTATTACACGTTCTCTCCCCACCTGTTAGTTATTACACGTTCTCTCTCCATCTGTTAGTTATTACACGTTCTCTCTCTGTTAGTTATTACACGTTCTCTCTCTGTTAGTTATTACACGTTCTCTCTCCATCTGTTAGTTATTACACATTCTCTCTCCATCTGTTAGTTATTACACGTTCTCTCCCCATCTGTTAGTTATTACACATTCTCTCTGTTAGTTATTACACATTCTCTCTCCATCTGTTAGTTATTACACGTTCTCTCCCCATCTGTTAGTTATTACACGTTCTCTCCCCATCTGTTAGTTATTACACGTTCTCTCTCCATCTGTTAGTTATTACACGTTCTCTCTCTCTCTGTTAGTTATTACACGTTCTCTCTCCATCTGTTAGTTATTACACGTTCTCCATCTGTTAGTTATTACTCTCTCCCATCTGTTAGTTATTACACGTTCTCTCTCCATCTGTTAGTTATTACACGTTCTCTCTCCATCTGTTAGTTATTACACGTTCTCTCTCCTCTGTTAGTTATTACACGTTCTCTCTCCTCTGTTAGTTATTACACGTTCTCTCTCTGTTAGTTATTACACGTTCTCTCTCCTGTTAGTTATTACACATTCTCTCTCCTCTGTTAGTTATTACACGTTCTCTCTCCTCTGTTAGTTATTACACGTTCTCTCTCCATCTGTTAGTTATTACGTTCTCTTCTCTCTCCTCTGTTAGTTATTACACGTTCTCTCTCCTCTGTTAGTTATTACACGTTCTCTCTCCATCTGTTAGTTATTACACGTTCTCTCTCTGTTAGTTATTACCTTCTCTCTCTGTTAGTTATTACACGTTCTCTCTCCATCTGTTAGTTATTACACGTTCTCTCTCCATCTGTTAGTTATTACACGTTCTCTCTCCATCTCCATCTCTTAGTTATTACACGTTCTCTCTCCATCTGTTAGTTATTACACGTTCTTCTCTCTCCATCTGTTAGTTATTACACGTTCTCTCTCCATCTGTTAGTTATTACACGTTCTCTCCATCTGTTAGTTATTACACGTTCTCTCTCCATCTCTCTCCATCTGTTAGTTATTACACGTTCTCTCCATCTGTTAGTTATTACACGTTCTCTCCCCATCTGTTAGTTATTACACGTTCTCTCCCATCTGTTAGTTATTACACGTTCTCTCTCCATCTGTTCTGTTAGTTATTACACGTTCTCTCTCCATCTGTTAGTTATTACACGTTCTCTCTCCATCTGTTAGTTATTACACGTTCTCTCTCCATCTGTTAGTTATTACACGCTTCTTCTCTCCATCTGTTAGTTATTACACGTTCTCTCTCCATCTGTTAGTTATTACACGTTCTCTCCATCTGTTAGTTATTACACGTTCTCTCTCTCATCTGTTAGTTATTACACGTTCTCTCTCCATCTGTTAGTTATTACACGTTCTCTCTCTGTTAGTTATTACACGTTCTCTCTCCATCTTAGTTATTAGTTATTACACGTTCTCTCTCTGTTAGTTATTACACGTTCTCTCTCCATCTGTTAGTTATTACACGTTCTCTCTCCATCTGTTAGTTATTACACGTTCTCTCTCCATCTGTTAGTTATTACACGTTCTCTCTCTGTTAGTTATTACACGTTCTCTCTCCATCTGTTAGTTATTACACGTTCTTCTCTTACGTTCTCCCCATCTGTTAGTTATTACACGTTCTCTCTCCCATCTGTTCTCCATCTGTTATTACACGTTCTCTCTCCCATCTGTTAGTTATTACACTGTTCTTCTCCCCATCTGTTAGTTATTACACGTTCTCTCTCCATCTGTTAGTTATTACACGTTCTCTCTCCATCTGTTAGTTATTACACGTTCTCTCTCCATCTGTTAGTTATTACACGTTCTCTCTCCATCTGTTAGTTATTACACGTTCTCTCTGTTAGTTATTACCATCTGTTAGTTATTACACGTTCTCTCTCCCATCTGTTAGTTATTACACGTTCTCTCTCTGTTAGTTATTACACGTTCTCTCTCCATCTGTTAGTTATTACACGTTCTCTCTCCATCTGTTAGTTATTACACGTTCTCTCTCCATCTGTTAGTTATTACACGTTCTCTCTCTGTTAGTTATTACACGTTCTCTCTCTGTTAGTTATTACACGTTCTCTCTCTGTTAGTTATTACACGTTCTCTCTCCATCTGTTAGTTATTACACGTTCTCTCTCCATC
This sequence comes from Oncorhynchus nerka, assembly GCF_034236695.1. Lineage (NCBI taxonomy): Eukaryota > Metazoa > Chordata > Actinopteri > Salmoniformes > Salmonidae > Oncorhynchus > Oncorhynchus nerka. Next base: position 68,572,736 of record NC_088413.1, read on the forward strand.
TGTTAGTTATTACACGTTCTCTCTCCATCTGTTAGTTATTACACGTTCTCTCTCCATCTGTTAGTTATTACACGTTCTCTCTCCATCTGTTAGTTATTACACGTTCTCTCTCCATCTGTTAGTTATTACACGTTCTCTCTCCATCTGTTAGTTATTACACGTTCTCTCTCTGTTAGTTATTACACGTTCTCTCTCCATCTGTTAGTTATTACACGTTCTCTCTCCATCTGTTAGTTATTACACGTTCTCTCTCCATCTGTTAGTTATTACACGTTCTCTCTCCATCTGTTAGTTATTACACGTTCTCTCCCCATCTGTTAGTTATTACACGTTCTCTCTGTTAGTTATTACACATTCTCTCTCTGTTAGTTATTACACGTTCTCTCTCCATCTGTTAGTTATTACACGTTCTCTCTCCATCTGTTAGTTATTACACGTTAGTTATTACTTCTCTCCATCTGTTAGTTATTACACGTTCTCTCTCCATCTGTTAGTTATTACACGTTCTCTCTCCATCTGTTAGTTATTACACGTTCTCTCCCCATCTGTTAGTTATTACACGTTCTCTCTCCATCTGTTAGTTATTACACGTTCTCTCTCCATCTGTTAGTTATTACACGTTCTCTCTCTGTTAGTTATTACACGTTCTCTCTCCATCTGTTAGTTATTACACGTTCTCTCTCCATCTGTTAGTTATTACACGTTCTCTCCATCTGTTAGTTATTACACGTTCTCTCCCCATCTGTTAGTTATTACGTTCTCTCTCCATCTGTTAGTTATTACACGTTCTCTCTCCATCTGTTAGTTATTACACGTTCTCTCTCCCATCTGTTAGTTATTACACGTTCTCTCTCCATCTGTTAGTTATTACACGTTCTCTCTCCATCTGTTAGTTATTACACGTTCTCTCTCCATCTGTTAGTTATTACACGTTCTCTCTCCATCTGTTAGTTATTACACGTTCTCTCTCCATCTGTTAGTTATTACACGTTCTCTCTCCATCTGTTAGTTATTACACGTTCTCTCTCTGTTAGTTATTACATCTGTTGTTAGTTATTACACGTTCTCTCTCCATCTGTTAGTTATTACACGTTCTCTCTCCATCTGTTAGTTATTACACGTTCTCTCTCCATCTGTTAGTTATTACACGTTCTCTCTCCATCTGTTAGTTATTACACGTTCTCTCTCCATCTGTTAGTTATTACACGTTCTCTCTCCATCTGTTAGTTATTACACGTTCTCTCTCCATCTGTTAGTTATTACACGTTCTCTCCATCTGTTAGTTATTACACGTTCTCTCCCCATCTGTTAGTTATTACACGTTCTCTCCCCACCTGTTAGTTATTACACGTTCTCTCTCCATCTGTTAGTTATTACACGTTCTCTCTCCCATCTGTTAGTTATTACACGTTCTCTCTCCATCTGTTAGTTATTACACGTTCTCTCTCCATCTGTTAGTTATTACACGTTCTTCTCTCCATCTGTTAGTTATTACACGTTCTCTCCATCTGTTAGTTATTACACGTTCTCTCTCCATCTGTTAGTTATTACGTTCTCTCTCCATCTGTTAGTTATTACACGTTCTCTCTCCATCTGTTAGTTATTACACTCTCTCCATCTGTTAGTTATTACTTCTCTCCATCTGTTAGTTATTACACGTTCTTCTCTCTCTGTTAGTTATTACACGTTCTCTCTCCATCTGTTAGTTATTACACGTTCTCTCTCCATCTGTTAGTTATTACACGTTCTCTCTCCATCTGTTAGTTATTACACGTTCTCTCTCCATCTGTTAGTTATTACACGTTCTCTCTAGTTATTACCATCTCCATCTGTTAGTTATTACACGTTCTCTCTCCATCTGTTAGTTATTACACGTTCTCTCTCCATCTGTTAGTTATTACACGTTCTCTCTCCATCTGTTAGTTATTACACGTTCTCTCTCCATCTGTTAGTTATTACACGTTCTCTCTCCATCTGTTAGTTATTACACGTTCTCTCTCCATCTGTTAGTTATTACACGTTCTCTCTCCATCTGTTAGTTATTACACGTTCTCTCTCCATCTGTTAGTTATTACACGTTCTCTCTCCATCTGTTAGTTATTACACGTTCTCTCTCCATCTGTTAGTTATTACACGTTCTCTCTCCATCTGTTAGTTATTACACGTTCTCTCTCCATCTGTTAGTTATTACACGTTCTCTCTCCATCTGTTAGTTATTACACGTTCTCTCTCCATCTGTTAGTTATTACACGTTCTCTCTCCATCTGTTAGTTATTACACTCTCCTCCATCTGTTAGTTATTACACGTTCTCTCATCTGTTAGTTATTACATCTGTTCTCTCTCCATCTGTTAGTTATTACACGTTCTCTCCATCTGTTAGTTATTACACGTTCTCTCTCCATCTGTTAGTTATTACACGCTCTCTCCATCTGTTAGTTATTACACGTTCTCTCTCCCCATCTGTTAGTTATTACGTTCTCTCTCCATCTGTTAGTTATTACACGTTCTCTCTCCATCTGTTAGTTATTACACGTTCTCTCCCATCTGTTAGTTATTACACGTTCTCTCTCCATCTGTTAGTTATTACCATCTGTTAGTTATTACACGTTCTCTCTCTCTGTTAGTTATTACACGTTCTCTCTCCATCTGTTAGTTATTACACGTTCTCTCTCCATCTGTTAGTTATTACACGTTCTCTCTCCATCTGTTAGTTATTACACGTTCTCTCTCTGTTAGTTATTACACGTTCTCTCTCCATCTGTTAGTTATTACACGTTCTCTCTCCATCTGTTAGTTATTACACGTTCTCTCTCTGTTAGTTATTACACGTTCTCTCTCCATCTGTTAGTTATTACACGTTCTCTCCATCTGTTAGTTATTACACGTTCTCTCTCCATCTGTTAGTTATTACACGTTCTCTCTCCATCTGTTAGTTATTACACGTTCTCTCCCCATCTGTTAGTTATTACACGTTCTCTCTCCATCTGTTAGTTATTACACGTTCTCTCCCCATCTGTTAGTTATTACACGTTCTCTCTCCATCTGTTAGTTATTACACGTTCTCTCTCCATCTGTTAGTTATTACACGTTCTCTCCATCTGTTAGTTATTACACGTTCTCTCTCCATCTGTTAGTTATTACACGTTCTCTCTCCATCTGTTAGTTATTACACGTTCTCTCCATCTGTTAGTTATTACACGTTCTCTCTCCATCTGTTAGTTATTACACGTTCTCTCTCCATCTGTTAGTTATTACACGTTCTCTCTCTCTCTGTTAGTTATTACACGTTCTCTCTCTTCTGTTAGTTATTACACGTTCTCTCTCCTCTGTTAGTTATTACACGTTCTCTCTCCATCTGTTAGTTATTACACTTCTCCATCTGTTAGTTATTACACGTTCTCTCTCCATCTGTTAGTTATTACACGTTCTCTCTCCATCTGTTAGTTATTACACGTTCTCTCTCCATCTGTTAGTTATTACACGTTCTCTCTCCATCTGTTATTATTACTTCTCTCTCCATCTGTTAGTTATTACACGTTCTCTCTCCATCTGTTAGTTATTACACGTTCTCTCTCCATCTGTTAGTTATTACACGTTCTCTCTCCATCTGTTAGTTATTACACGTTCTCTCTCCATCTGTTAGTTATTACACGTTCTCTCTCCATCTGTTAGTTATTACACGTTCTCTCCCCATCTGTTAGTTATTACACGTTCTCTCTCCATCTGTTAGTTATTACACGTTCTCTCTCCATCTGTTAGTTATTACACGTTCTCTCTCCATCTGTTAGTTATTACACGTTCTCTCTGTTAGTTATTACACGTTCTCTCTCTGTTAGTTATTACACGTTCTCTCCCCATCTGTTAGTTATTACACGTTCTCTCTCCATCTGTTAGTTATTACACGTTCTCTCTCCATCTGTTAGTTATTACACGTTCTCTCTCCATCTGTTAGTTATTACGTTCTTCTCCATCTGTTAGTTATTACACGTTCTCTCTCCATCTGTTAGTTATTACACGTTCTCTCTCCATCTGTTAGTTATTACACGTTCTCTCCCATCTGTTAGTTATTACGTTCTCTCCATCTGTTAGTTATTACACGTTCTCTCTCCATCTGTTAGTTATTACACGTTCTCTCTCCAGTTATTACTGTTAGTTATTACACGTTCTCTCTCCATCTGTTAGTTATTACACGTTCTCTCTCCATCTGTTAGTTATTACACGTTCTCTCTCCATCTGTTAGTTATTACACGTTCTCTCTCCATCTGTTAGTTATTACACGTTCTCTCTCTCTCTGTTAGTTATTACAGTTATTACACGTTCTCTCTCCATCTGTTAGTTATTACACGTTCTCTCTCCATCTGTTAGTTATTACACGTTCTCTCTCCATCTGTTAGTTATTACACGTTCTCTCTCCATCTGTTAGTTATTACACGTTCTCTCTCTGTTAGTTATTACACGTTCTCTCTCCATCTGTTAGTTATTACACGTTCTCTCCATCTGTTAGTTATTACACGTTCTCTCTCCATCTGTTAGTTATTACACTTTCTCTCTGTTAGTTATTACACGTTCTCTCTCTGTTAGTTATTACACGTTCTCTCTCTCTGTTAGTTATTACACGTTCTCTCTCCATCTGTTAGTTATTACACGTTCTCTCTCCATCTGTTAGTTATTACACGTTCTCTCTCCATCTGTTAGTTATTACACGTTCTCTCTCCATCTGTTAGTTATTACACGTTCTCTGTTCTTATTACTTCTCCATCTGTTAGTTATTACACGTTCTCTCTCCATCTGTTAGTTATTACACGTTCTCTCTCCATCTGTTAGTTATTACACGTTATTACTTCTCTCCATCTGTTAGTTATTACACGTTCTTCTCCATCTGTTAGTTATTACACGTTCTCTCTCTCTGTTAGTTATTACACGTTCTCTCTCCATCTGTTAGTTATTACATCGTTCTCTCCCATCTGTTAGTTATTACACGTTCTCTCCCATCTGTTAGTTATTACACGTTCTCTCTCCATCTGTTAGTTATTACACGTTCTCTCTCCATCTGTTAGTTATTACACGTTCTCTCTCTCCATCTGTTAGTTATTACACGTTCTCTCTCCATCTGTTAGTTATTACACGTTCTCTCTCCATCTGTTAGTTATTACACGTTCTCTCTCCATCTGTTAGTTATTACACGTTCTCTCTCCATCTGTTAGTTATTACACGTTCTCTCTCCATCTGTTAGTTATTACACTCTCTCTCTCCCATCTGTTAGTTATTACACGTTCTCTCTCCATCTGTTAGTTATTACACGTTCTCTCATCGTTCTCTCTCTCCATCTGTTAGTTATTACACGTTCTTCTCCATCTGTTAGTTATTACACGTTCTCTCTCCATCTGTTAGTTATTACACTCTCTCTGTTAGTTATTACACGTTCTCTCCTCCATCTGTTAGTTATTACACGTTCTCTCCATCTGTTAGTTATTACACGTTCTCTCTCCTCTGTTAGTTATTACACGTTCTCTCTCCATCTGTTAGTTATTACACGTTCTCTCTCCATCTGTTAGTTATTACACGTTCTCTCTCCATCTGTTAGTTATTACACGTTCTCTCTCCATCTGTTAGTTATTACGTTCTCTCTCCATCTGTTAGTTATTACACGTTCTCTCCATCTGTTAGTTATTACACGTTCTCTCTCCATCTGTTAGTTATTACACGTTCTCTCTCCATCTGTTAGTTATTACACGTTCTCTCTCCATCTGTTAGTTATTACACGTTCTCTCTCCATCTGTTAGTTATTACACGTTCTCTCTCCATCTGTTAGTTATTACACGTTCTCTCCATCTGTTAGTTATTACACGTTCTCCATCTGTTAGTTATTACACGTTCTCTCTCCATCTGTTAGTTATTACACGTTCTCTCTCCATCTGTTAGTTATTACACGTTCTCTCTCCTCTGTTAGTTATTACACGTTCTCTCTCCATCTGTTAGTTATTACACGTTCTCTCTCCATCTGTTAGTTATTACACGTTCTCTCTCTGTTAGTTATTACGTTCTCTCTCCATCTGTTAGTTATTACACGTTCTCTCTCCATCTGTTAGTTATTACACGTTCTCTCTCCATCTGTTAGTTATTACACGTTCTCTCCCATCTGTTAGTTATTACACGTTCTCTCTCCATCTGTTAGTTATTACGTTCTCTCCCCATCTGTTAGTTATTACTCTCTCCCCCATCTGTTAGTTATTACACGTTCTCTCTCCATCTGTTAGTTATTACACGTTCTCTCTCCATCTGTTAGTTATTACACGTTCTCTCTCCATCTGTTAGTTATTACACGTTCTCTCCCATCTGTTAGTTATTACTTCTCTCCATCTGTTAGTTATTACACGTTCTCTCTCCTCTGTTAGTTATTACACGTTCTCTCCCATCTGTTAGTTATTACACGTTCTCTCTCCATCTGTTAGTTATTACACGTTCTCTCCCATCTGTTAGTTATTACACGTTCTCTCTCCATCTGTTAGTTATTACACGTTCTCTCTCCATCTGTTAGTTATTACACGTTCTCTCTCCATCTGTTAGTTATTACACGTTCTCTCTCCATCTGTTAGTTATTACATCTCTCCATCTGTTAGTTATTACACGTTCTCTCTCCATCTGTTAGTTATTACACGTTCTCTCTCCATCTGTTAGTTATTACACGTTCTCTCTCCATCTGTTAGTTATTACACGTTCTCTCTCCATCTGTTAGTTATTACACGTTCTCTCTCCATCTGTTAGTTATTACACGTTCTCTCTCCATCTGTTAGTTATTACACGTTCTCTCTCCATCTGTTAGTTATTACACGTTCTCTCTCCATCTGTTAGTTATTACACGTTCTCTCTCCATCTGTTAGTTATTACACGTTCTCTCTCCATCTCTCCATCTGTTAGTTATTACACGTTCTCTCTCCATCTGTTAGTTATTACACGTTCTCTCTCCATCTGTTAGTTATTACACTCTCTCCATCTGTTAGTTATTACACGTTCTCTCTCCATCTGTTAGTTATTACACGTTCTCTCTCCATCTGTTAGTTATTACACGTTCTCTCTCCATCTGTTAGTTATTACACGTTCTCTCTCCATCTGTTAGTTATTACACGTTCTCTCTCCATCTGTTAGTTATTACACGTTCTCTCTCCCATCTGTTAGTTATTACATCTCTCTGTTAGTTATTACACGTTCTCCTCATCTGTTAGTTATTACACGTTCTCTCTCCATCTGTTAGTTATTACACGTTCTCTCCCATCTGTTAGTTATTACACGTTCTCTCCCATCTGTTAGTTATTACACGTTCTCTCTCCATCTGTTAGTTATTACATCGTTCTCTCTCCATCTGTTAGTTATTACACGTTCTCTCTCTGTTAGTTATTCCATCTGTTAGTTATTACATCGTTCTTCTCTCCATCTGTTAGTTATTACACGTTCTCTCTCCATCTGTTAGTTATTACACGTTCTCTCCCCATCTGTTAGCTATTACACGTTCTCTCCCCATCTGTTAGTTATTACATGTTCTCTCTCTGTTAGTTATTACACGTTCTCTCTCTCTGTTAGTTATTACACATTCTCTCTCTGTTAGTTATTACACGTTCTCTCTCCATCTGTTAGTTATTACACGTTCTCTCTCCATCTGTTAGTTATTACACGTTCTCTCTCCATCTGTTAGTTATTACACGTTCTCTCCCCATCTGTTAGTTATTACACGTTCTCTCTCCATCTGTTAGTTATTACACGTTCTCTCTCCATCTGTTAGTTATTACACGTTCTCTCCCCATCTGTTAGTTATTACACGTTCTCTCTCCATCTGTTTATTACACGTTTCTCTCTCCATCTGTTAGTTATTACACGTTCTCTCCCATCTGTTAGTTATTACACGTTCTCTCCCATCTGTTAGTTATTACACGTTCTCTCTCCATCTGTTAGTTATTACACGTTCTCTGTTAGTTATTACTTCTCTCCCATCTGTTAGTTATTACACGTTCTCTCTCCATCTGTTAGTTATTACACGTTCTCTCATCTGTTAGTTATTACACGTTCTCTCTCCATCTGTTAGTTATTACACGTTCTCTCTCCATCTGTTAGTTATTCCATCTGTTACACGTTCTCTCCCATCTGTTAGTTATTACACGTTCTCTCTCCATCTGTTAGTTATTACACGTTCTCTCTCCATCTGTTAGTTATTACACGTTCTCTCTCCATCTGTTAGTTATTACACGTTCTCTCTCCATCTGTTAGTTATTACACGTTCTCTCTCTGTTAGTTATTACACGTTCTCTCTCCATCTGTTAGTTATTACACGTTCTCTCTCCATCTGTTAGTTATTACACGTTCTCTCTCTCTGTTAGTTATTACACGTTCTCTCCCCATCTGTTAGTTATTACACGTTCTCTCTCCATCTGTTAGTTATTACACGTTCTCTCTCCATCTGTTAGTTATTACACGTTCTCTCTCCATCTGTTAGTTATTACACGTTCTCTCCCATCTGTTAGTTATTACACGTTCTCTCTCCATCTGTTAGTTATTACACGTTCTCTCTCTGTTAGTTATTACACGTTCTCTCTCCATCTGTTAGTTATTACACGTTCTCTCTCCATCTGTAAGTTATTACACGTTCTCTCTCCATCTGTTAGTTATTACACGTTCTCTGTTAGTTATTACACGTTCTCTCTCCATCTGTTAGTTATTACACGTTCTCTCCCCATCTGTTAGTTATTACACGTTCTCTCTCTGTTAGTTATTACACGTTCTCTCCATCTGTTAGTTATTACACGTTCTCTCTCCATCTGTTAGTTATTACACGTTCTCTCCCCATCTGTTAGTTATTACACGTTCTCTCTCCATCTGTTAGTTATTACGTTCTCTCTCCATCTGTTAGTTATTACACGTTCTCTCCATCTGTTAGTTATTACACGTTCTCTCTCCATCTGTTAGTTATTACACGTTCTCTCTCCATCTGTTAGTTATTACACGTTCTCTCCATCTGTTAGTTATTACACGTTCTCTCTCCATCTGTTAGTTATTACAGTTATTACGTTTCTCTCCATCTGTTAGTTATTACACGTTCTCTCTCCATCTGTTAGTTATTACACGTTCTCTCTCCATCTGTTAGTTATTACACGTTCTCTCTCCATCTGTTAGTTATTACACGTTCTCTCCCATCTGTTAGTTATTACACGTTCTTCTCTCCATCTGTTAGTTATTACACGTTCTCTCTCCATCTGTTAGTTATTACACGTTCTCTCTCTGTTAGTTATTACACATTTCTCACGTTCTTCCCATCTGTTAGTTATTACACGTTCTCTCTCCATCTGTTAGTTATTACACGTTCTCTCTCCATCTGTTAGTTATTACACGTTCTCTCTCCATCTGTTAGTTATTACACGTTCTCTCTCCATCTGTTAGTTATTACTTCTCTCTCCATCATCTGTTAGTTATTACACGTTCTCTCCCATCTGTTAGTTATTACACGTTCTCTCTCCATCTGTTAGTTATTACACGTTCTCTCTCTTCCATCTGTTAGTTATTACACGTTCTCTCTCCATCTGTTAGTTATTACACGTTCTCTCTCCATCTGTTAGTTATTACACGTTCTCTCTCCATCTGTTAGTTATTACACGTTCTTCTCTCCATCTGTTAGTTATTACACGTTCTCTCTCCATCTGTTAGTTATTACACGTCTCTCCATCTGTTAGTTATTACACGTTCTCTCTCCATCTGTTAGTTATTACACGTTCTCTCTCCATCTGTTAGTTATTACACGTTTCTCCCATCTGTTAGTTATTACACCATCTGTTAGTTATTACACGTTCTCTCCCATCTGTTAGTTATTACACGTTCTCTCCCCATCTGTTAGTTATTACACGTTCTCCCCTCTGTTAGTTATTACACGTTCTCTCTCCATCTGTTAGTTATTACACGTTCTCTCTCCATCTGTTAGTTATTACACGTTCTCTCTCCATCTGTTAGTTATTACACGTTCTCTCTCCATCTGTTAGTTATTACACGTTCTCTCCCATCTGTTAGTTATTACACGTTCTCTCTCCATCTGTTAGTTATTACATTCTCTCTCCATCTGTTAGTTATTACACGTCTCTCTCCATCTGTTAGTTATTACACGTTCTCTCCCCATCTGTTAGTTATTACACGTTCTCTCTCCATCTGTTAGTTATTACACGTTCTCTCTCCATCTGTTAGTTATTACACGTTCTCTCTCTGTCTAGTTATTACATCTCTCTCCATCTGTTAGTTATTACACGTTCTCTCTCTGTTATTACCATCTGTTAGTTATTACACGTTCTCTCTCCATCTGTTAGTTATTACACGTTCTCTCTCCATCTGTTAGTTATTACACGTTCTCTCTCTGTTAGTTATTACACGTTTCTCTCTCTGTTAGTTATTACACGTTCTCTCTCTCCATCTGTTAGTTATTACACGTTCTCTCTCCATCTGTTAGTTATTACATTCTCTCTGTTAGTTATTACACGTTCTCTCCATCTGTTAGTTATTACACGTTCTCTCCCCATCTGTTAGTTATTACACGTTCTCTCCATCTGTTAGTTATTACACGTTCTCTCTCCATCTGTTAGTTATTACACGTTCTCTCTCCCATCTGTTAGTTATTACACGTTCTCTCCCCATCTGTTAGTTATTACACGTTCTCTCCATCTGTTAGTTATTACACGTTCTCTCTCCATCTGTTAGTTATTACACGTTCTCTCCATCTGTTAGTTATTACACGTTCTCTCTCCATCTGTTAGTTATTACACGTTCTCTCTCCATCTGTTAGTTATTACACGTTATTACTTCTCTCTCTGTTAGTTATTACACGTCTGTTAGTTATTACACGTTCTCTCCCATCTGTTAGTTATTACACGTTCTCTCTCCATCTGTTAGTTATTACACGTTCTCTCCCCATCTGTTAGTTATTACACGTTCTCTCTCCATCTGTTAGTTATTACACGTTCTCTCTCCATCTGTTAGTTATTACACGTTCTCTCTCCATCTGTTAGTTATTACACGTTCTCTCCTCTGTTAGTTATTACACGTTCTCTCCCATCTGTTAGTTATTACACGTTCTCTCTCTCCATCTGTTAGTTATTACACGTTCTTCCCCATCTGTTAGTTATTACACTCTCTCCATCTGTTAGTTATTACTTCTCCATCTGTTAGTTATTACACGTTCTCTCTCCATCTGTTAGTTATTACACTGTTTCTCTCTCCATCTGTTAGTTATTACACGTTCTCTCTCTCTGTTAGTTATTACACGTTCTCCCATCTGTTAGTTATTACACGTTCTCTCCCCATCTGTTAGTTATTACACGTTCTCTCCCCATCTGTTAGTTATTACACGTTCTCTCTCCATCTGTTAGTTATTACACGTTCTCTCTCCATCTGTTAGTTATTACACGTTCTCTCTCTGTCTGTTATTACACGTTATTACACGTTATTACACGTTCTCTCTCCCATCTGTTAGTTATTACACGTTCTCTCTCTGTTAGTTATTACACGTTCTCTCTCTCCATCTGTTAGTTATTACACGTTCTCTCTCCATCTGTTAGTTATTACACGTTCTCTCTCCATCTGTTAGTTATTACACGTTCTCTCTCCATCTGTTAGTTATTACACGTTCTCTCTCCATCTGTTAGTTATTACACGTTCTCTCTCTGTTAGTTATTACCATCTGTTAGTTATTACACGTTCTCTCCATCTGTTAGTTATTACACGTTCTCTCTCCATCTGTTAGTTATTACACGTTCTCTCCCATCTGTTAGTTATTACACGTTCTTCTCCATCTGTTAGTTATTACACGTTCTCTCTCCATCTGTTAGTTATTACACGTTCTCTCTCCATCTGTTAGTTATTACTCTCCATCTGTTAGTTCTTACACGTTCTCTCCCATCTGTTAGTTATTACACGTTCTTCCCCATCTGTTAGTTATTACACGTTCTTCTCTCCATCTGTTAGTTATTACACGTTATTTTCTCTCCCATCTGTTAGTTATTACACGTTCTCTCCCTCTGTTAGTTATTACACGTTCTCTCTCCATCTGTTAGTTATTACATGTTCTCTCTCTGTTAGTTATTACATCTGTTAGTTATTACACGTTCTCTCCCATCTGTTAGTTATTACACGTTCTCTCCATCTGTTAGTTATTACACGTTCTCTCTCCCATCTGTTAGTTATTACACGTTCTCTCTCTTAGTTATTACACGTTCTCTCTCTCCATCATCTTATTAGTTATTACACGTTCTCTCTCCATCTGTTAGTTATTACACGTTCTTCCCATCTGTTAGTTATTACACGTTCTCTCTCCATCTGTTAGTTATTACACGTTCTCTCCCCATCTGTTAGTTATTACACGTTCTCTCTGTTAGTTATTACACATTCTCTCTCTGTTAGTTATTACACGTTCTCTCTCCATCTGTTAGTTATTACACGTTCTCTCTCCATCTGTTAGTTATTACACGTTCTCTCTCCATCTGTTAGTTATTACACGTTCTCTCTCCATCTGTTAGTTATTACACGTTCTCTCCCCATCTGTTAGTTATTACACGTTCTCTCCCCATCTGTTAGTTATTACACGTTCTCTCTCTGTTAGTTATTACATCTGTTAGTTATTACACGTTCTCTCCCATCTGTTAGTTATTACACGTTCTCTCTCTCTGTTAGTTATTACACGTTCTCTCTCTGTTAGTTATTACACGTTCTCTCTCTCTGTTAGTTATTACACGTTCTCTCTCCATCTGTTAGTTATTACACGTTCTCTCTCTGTTAGTTATTACACGTTCTCTCCATCTGTTAGTTATTACACGTTCCTCCATCTGTTAGTTATTACACGTTCTCTCCATCTGTTAGTTATTACACGTTCTCTCTCCATCTGTTAGTTATTACACGTTCTCTTCTCCATCTGTTAGTTATTACACGTTCTCTCCCATCTGTTAGTTATTACACGTTCTCTCTCCATCTGTTATTATTACACGTTCTCTCTCCATCTGTTAGTTATTACACGTTCTCTCTCCATCTGTTAGTTATTACACGTTCTCTCTCTCCATCTGTTAGTTATTACACGTTCTCTCTCCATCTGTTAGTTATTACACGTTCTCTCCATCTGTTAGTTATTACACGCTTCTCTCTCCATCTGTTAGTTATTACACGTTCTCTCTCCATCTGTTAGTTATTACACGTTCTTCTCCATCTGTTAGTTATTACACGTTCTCTCCCATCTGTTAGTTATTACACGTTCTCTCTCCATCTGTTAGTTATTACACGTTCTCTCTCCATCTGTTAGTTATTACACGTTCTCTCTCCATCTGTTAGTTATTACATCTGTTAGTTATTACACGTTCTCTCCATCTGTTAGTTATTACACGTTCTCTCTCCATCTGTTAGTTATTACACGTTCTCTCTCCATCTGTTAGTTATTACACGTTCTCTCTCCATCTGTTAGTTATTACACGTTCTCTCCTCTGTTAGTTATTACACGTTCTTCTCCCATCTGTTAGTTATTACACGTTCTCTCTCCATCTGTTAGTTATTACACTCTCCATCTGTTAGTTATTACACGTTCTCTCCATCTGTTAGTTATTACACGTTCTCTCCCATCTGTTAGTTATTACACGCTTCTCTCCCATCTGTTAGTTATTACACGTTCTCTCTCCATCTGTTAGTTATTACACGTTCTCTCCCCATCTGTTAGTTATTACACGTTCTCTCTCCATCTGTTAGTTATTACACGTTCTCTCTCCATCTGTTAGTTATTACACGTTCTCTCTCCATCTGTTAGTTATTACACGTTCTCTCCCATCTGTTAGTTATTACACTGTTCTCTCTCCATCTGTTAGTTATTACACGTTCTCTCTCCATCTGTTAGTTATTACATTATCTGTTAGTTATTACACGTTCTCTCCATCTGTTAGTTATTACACGTTCTTCTCCATCTGTTAGTTATTACACGTTCTCTCTCCATCTGTTAGTTATTACACGTTCTCTCTCCATCTGTTAGTTATTACACGTTCTCTCCTCTGTTAGTTATTACACGTTCTCTCTCCATCTGTTAGTTATTACACGTTCTCCCCATCTGTTAGTTATTATCTGTTAGTTATTACACGTTCTCTCTCCATCTGTTAGTTATTACACGTTCTCTCTCCATCTGTTAGTTATTACACGTTCTCTCCATCTGTTAGTTATTACACGTTCTCTCTCCATCTGTTAGTTATTACACGTTCTCTCCCCACCTGTTAGTTATTACACGTTCTCTCCATCTGTTAGTTATTACACGTGTTAGTTATTACACGTTCTCTCTCCATCTGTTAGTTATTACACGTTCTCTCCCATCTGTTAGTTATTACACGTTCTCTCTCCCATCTGTTAGTTATTACACGTTCTCTCTGTTAGTTATTACACGTTCTCCCCATCTGTTAGTTATTACACGTTCTCTCTCTGTTAGTTATTACACGTTCTCTCTCCATCTAGTTATTATTACACGTTCTCTCTCCATCTGTTAGTTATTACACGTTCTCTCCCCATCTGTTAGTTATTACACGTTCTCTCTCCATCTGTTAGTTATTACACGTTCTCTCTCCATCTGTTAGTTATTACACGTTCTCTCCATCTGTTAGTTATTACACGTTCTCTCCCCATCTGTTAGTTATTACACGTTCTCTCTCCATCTGTTAGTTATTACACGTTCTCTCTCCATCTGTTAGTTATTACACGTTCTCTCTCCATCTGTTAGTTATTACACGTTCTCTCCATCTGTTAGTTATTACACGTTCTCTCTCCATCTGTTAGTTATTACACGTTCTCTCCCCATCTGTTAGTTATTACACGTTCTCTCTCCATCTGTTAGTTATTACACGTTCTCTCCCCATCTGTTAGTTATTACACGTTCTCTCTCCATCTGTTAGTTATTACACGTTCTCTCTCCATCTGTTAGTTATTACACGTTCTCTCTCCATCTGTTAGTTATTACACGTTGTTAGTTATTACACGTTCTCTCCTCTGTTAGTTATTACACGTTCTCTCTCCATCTGTTAGTTATTACACGTTCTCTCTCCATCTGTTAGTTATTACACGTTCTCTCTCCATCTGTTAGTTATTACACGTTCTCTCATCTGTTAGTTATTACACGTTCTTCTCCATCTGTTAGTTATTACACGTTCTCTCTCCATCTGTTAGTTGTATTACACGTTCTCTCTCCATCTGTTAGTTATTACACGTTCTCTCTCCATCTGTTATTACACGTTCTTCTCATCTGTTAGTTATTACACGTTCTCTCCATCTGTTAGTTATTACACGTTCTCTCCATCTGTTAGTTATTACACGTTCTCTCTGTTAGTTATTACACGTTCTCTCTGTTAGTTATTACATCTGTTAGTTATTACACGTTCTCTCTCCATCTGTTAGTTATTACACGTTCTCTCTCCATCTGTTAGTTATTACACGTTCTCTCTCCTCTGTTAGTTATTACATCGTTCTCTCCATCTGTTAGTTATTACACGTTCTCTCTCCATCTGTTAGTTATTACACGTTCTCTCTCCATCTGTTAGTTATTACACGTTCTCTCTCCATCTGTTAGTTATTACACGTTCTCTCTCCATCTGTTAGTTATTACACGTTCTCTCTCCATCTGTTAGTTATTACACGTTCTCTCTCCATCTGTTAGTTATTACACTTCTCTCTCCATCTAGTTATTACACGTTCTCTCTCCATCTGTTAGTTATTACACGTTCTCTCTCCATCTGTTAGTTATTACACGTTCTCTCTCCATCTGTTAGTTATTACACGTTCTCTCTCCATCTGTTAGTTATTACACGTTCTCTCTCCATCTGTTAGTTATTACACGTTCTCTCTCCATCTGTTAGTTATTACACGTTCTCTCTCCATCTGTTAGTTATTACGTTCTCTCTCCATCTGTTAGTTATTACACGTTCTCTCTCCATCTGTTAGTTATTACACGTTCTCTCTCCATCTGTTAGTTATTACACGTTCTCTCCCATCTGTTAGTTATTACACGTTCTCTCTCCATCTGTTAGTTATTACACGTTCTCTCTCCATCTGTTAGTTATTACACGTTCTCTCCCATCTGTTAGTTATTACATCGTTCTCTCTCCATCTGTTAGTTATTACACGTTCTCTCTCCATCTGTTAGTTATTACGTTCTCTCTCCATCTGTTAGTTATTACACGTTCTCTCTCCCATCTGTTAGTTATTACACGTTCTCTCTCCATCTGTTAGTTATTACACGTTCTCTCTCCATCTGTTAGTTATTACCACTGTTCTCTCTCCATCTGTTAGTTATTACACGCTTCTCTCCATCTGTTAGTTATTACTTCTCTCCCATCTGTTAGTTATTACACGTTCTCTCTCCATCTGTTAGTTATTACACGTTCTCTCTCCATCTGTTAGTTATTACACGTTCTCTCTCTGTTAGTTATTACACGTTCTCTCCCCATCTGTTAGTTATTACACGTTCTCTCTCCATCTGTTAGTTATTACACGTTCTCTCTCCATCTGTTAGTTATTACACGTTCTCTCTCTGTTAGTTATTACACGTTCTCTCCATCTGTTAGTTATTACACGTTCTCTCTCCATCTGTTAGTTATTACACGTTCTCTCCCCATCTGTTAGTTATTACACGTTCTCTCTCCATCTGTTAGTTATTACACGTTCTCTCTCCATCTGTTAGTTATTACACGTTCTCTCTCCATCTGTTAGTTATTACACGTTCTCTCTCCATCTGTTAGTTATTACACGTTCTCTCTCCATCTGTTAGTTATTACACGTTCTCTCCATCTGTTAGTTATTACACGTTCTCTCTCCATCTGTTATTATTACACGTTCTCTCTCCATCTGTTAGTTATTACATTCTCTCTCCATCTGTTAGTTATTACACGTTCTCTCCCATCTGTTAGTTATTACACGTTCTCTCTCCATCTGTTAGTTATTACACGTTCTCTCCCCATCTGTTAGTTATTACACGTTCTCTCTCCATCTGTTAGTTATTACCATCTGTTCTCTCTCCATCTGTTAGTTATTACACGTTCTCTCTCCATCTGTTAGTTATTACACGTTCTCTCTCTGTTAGTTATTACACGTTCTCTCCCCATCTGTTAGTTATTACACGTTCTCTCTCCATCTGTTAGTTATTACACGTTCTCTCTCCATCTGTTAGTTATTACACGTTCTCTCTCCATCTGTTAGTTATTACACGTTCTCTCTGTTAGTTATTACACGTTCTCTCTCCATCTGTTAGTTATTACACGTTCTCTCTCCATCTGTTAGTTATTACACGTTCTCTCTCCATCTGTTAGTTATTACATCGTTCTCTCTCCATCTGTTAGTTATTACACGTTCTCTCTCCATCTGTTAGTTATTACACGTTCTCTCTCCATCTGTTAGTTATTACACGTTCTCTCTCCATCTGTTAGTTATTACACGTTCTCTCTCCATCTGTTAGTTATTACACGTTTCTCTCTCCATCTGTTAGTTATTACACGTTCTCTCCATCTGTTAGTTATTACACGTTCTCTCTCCATCTGTTAGTTATTACACGTTCTCTCTCCATCTGTTAGTTATTACATGTTCTCTCCCATCTGTTAGTTATTACACGTTCTCTCTCCATCTGTTAGTTATTACCGTTCTCTCTCCATCTGTTAGTTATTCTCCATCTGTTAGTTATTACTCTCTCCATCTGTTAGTTATTACACGTTCTCTCTCTCTGTTAGTTATTACACGTTCTCTCTCCATCTGTTAGTTATTACACGTTCTCTCTCCATCTGTTAGTTATTACGTTCTCTCTCATCTGTTAGTTATTACACATTCTCTCTCCATCTGTTAGTTATTACGTTCTCTCTCCATCTGTTAGTTATTACACGTTCTCTCCCATCTGTTAGTTATTACACGTTCTCTCTCCATCTGTTAGTTATTACACGTTCTCTCCCATCTGTTAGTTATTACGTTCTCTCTCCATCTGTTAGTTATTACGTTCTCTCCCATCTGTTAGTTATTACACGTTCTCTCTCCATCTGTTAGTTATTACGTTCTCTCTCCATCTGTTAGTTATTACACGTTCTCTCTCATCTGTTAGTTATTACACGTTCTCTCTCCATCTGTTAGTTATTACACGTTCTCTCTCTCTGTTATTACGTTCTCTCTCCATCTGTTAGTTATTACACGTTCTCTCTCCATCTGTTAGTTATTACGTTCTCTCTCCATCTGTTAGTTATTACCACGTTCTCTCTCCATCTGTTAGTTATTACACGTTCTCTCTCCATCTGTTAGTTATTATCGTTCTTCTCTCTCCATCTGTTAGTTATTACACGTTCTCTCTCCATCTGTTAGTTATTACACGTTCTCTCTCCATCTGTTAGTTATTACACGTTCTCTCTCCATCTGTTAGTTATTACACGTTCTCTCTCCATCTGTTAGTTATTACACGTTCTCTCTCTGTTAGTTATTACACGTTCTCTCTCCATCTGTTAGTTATTACACGTTCTCTCTCCATCTGTTAGTTATTACACGTTCTCTCTCCATCTGTTAGTTATTTACACGTTCTCTCTCCATCTGTTAGTTATTACCATCTGTTCTCTCTCCATCTGTTAGTTATTACACGTTCTCTCTCCATCTGTTAGTTATTACACGTTCTCTCTCCATCTGTTAGTTATTACACGTTCTCTCTCCATCTGTTAGTTATTACACGTTCTCTCCATCTGTTAGTTATTACACGTTCTCTCTCCATCTGTTAGTTATTACACGTTCTCTCTCCATCTGTTAGTTATTACACGTTCTCTCTCCATCTGTTAGTTATTACATGTTCTCTCTCCATCTGTTAGTTATTACACGTTCTCTCTCCATCTGTTAGTTATTACACGTTCTCTCTCCATCTGTTAGTTATTACACATTCTCTCTCTGTTAGTTATTACACGTTCTCTCTCCATCTGTTAGTTATTACACGTTCTCTCTCCATCTGTTAGTTATTACGTTCTCTCTCCATCTGTTAGTTATTACACATTCTCTCTCTGTTAGTTATTACACGTTCTCTCTCCATCTGTTAGTTATTACACGTTCTCTCTCCATCTGTTAGTTATTACACGTTCTCTCTCCATCTGTTAGTTATTACACGTTCTCTCTCTGTTAGTTATTACACGTTCTCTCTCCATCTGTTAGTTATTACACGTTCTCTCTCCATCTGTTAGTTATTACGTTCTCTCTCCATCTGTTAGTTATTACACGTTCTCTCTCCATCTGTTAGTTATTACACGTTCTCTCTCCATCTGTTAGTTATTACACGTTCTCTCTCCATCTGTTAGTTATTACACGTTCTCTCCCATCTGTTAGTTATTACCGTTCTCTCTCTGTTAGTTATTACACGTTCTCTCTCCATCTGTTAGTTATTACACGTTCTCTCCCCATCTGTTAGTTATTACACGTTCTCTCTCCATCTGTTAGTTATTACACGTTCTCTCTCCATCTGTTAGTTATTACGTTCTCTCTCCATCTGTTAGTTATTACACGTTCTCTCTCCCATCTGTTAGTTATTACACGTTCTCTCTCCATCTGTTAGTTATTACAGTTATTACGTTCTCTCTCCATCTGTTAGTTATTACACGTTCTCTCCCATCTGTTAGTTATTACACGTTCTCTCTCCATCTGTTAGTTATTACACGTTCTCTCCCCATCTGTTAGTTATTACACGTTCTCTCCCATCTGTTAGTTATTACACGTTCTCTCCTCTGTTAGTTATTACTTCTCTCCTCTGTTAGTTATTACACGTTCTCTCTCCATCTGTTAGTTATTACACGTTCTCTCCCCATCTGTTAGTTATTACACGTTCTCTCTCCATCTGTTAGTTATTACACGTTCTCTCTCCATCTGTTAGTTATTACACGTTCTCTCCCCATCTGTTAGTTATTACACGTTCTCTCTCCATCTGTTAGTTATTACACGTTCTCTCTCCATCTGTTTATTACACGTTCTCTCTCCATCTGTTAGTTATTACTCTCTCTCTCTGTTAGTTATTACACGTTCTCTCTCCATCTGTTAGTTATTACACGTTCTCTCTCCATCTGTTAGTTATTACACGTTCTCTCTCTCTCTGTTAGTTATTACACGTTCTCTCTCCTCTGTTAGTTATTACACGTTCTCTCTCCCTCTGTTAGTTATTACACGTTCTCTCTCCTCTGTTAGTTATTACACGTTCTCTCTCCATCTGTTAGTTATTACACGTTCTCTCTCCATCTGTTAGTTATTACACGTTCTCTCCCCATCTGTTAGTTATTACACGTTCTCTCTCCATCTGTTAGTTATTACACGTTCTCTCTCCATCTGTTAGTTATTACACGTTCTCTCTCCATCTGTTAGTTATTACACGTTCTCTCTCCATCTGTTAGTTATTACACGTTCTCTCCCATCTGTTAGTTATTACACGTTCTCTCCATCTGTTAGTTATTACACGTTCTCTCTCCATCTGTTAGTTATTACACGTTCTCTCTCCATCTGTTAGTTATTACACGTTCTCTCCCCATCTGTTAGTTATTACACGTTCTCTCCCCATCTGTTAGTTATTACATGTTCTCTCTCTGTTAGTTATTACACGTTCTCTCTCTCTGTTAGTTATTACACGTTCTCTCTCCATCTGTTAGTTATTACGTTCTCTCTCCATCTGTTAGTTATTACCACGTTCTCTCTCCATCTGTTAGTTATTACACGTTCTCTCTCCACGTTCTCTCCCCATCTGTTAGTTATTACACGTTCTCTCTCCATCTGTTAGTTATTACACGTTCTCTCTCCATCTGTTAGTTATTACACGTTCTCTCTCCATCTGTTAGTTATTACCGTTCTCTCTCCATCTGTTAGTTATTACACGTTCTCCCCATCTGTTAGTTATTACACGTTCTCTCCATCTGTTAGTTATTCTCTCTCACTGTTAGTTATTACTTCTCTCTCCATCTGTTAGTTATTACCATCTCTCCATCTGTTAGTTATTACACGTTCTCTCTCCATCTGTTAGTTATTACACGTTCTCTCTCCATCTGTTAGTTATTACGTTCTCTCCATCTGTTAGTTATTACACGTTCTCTCTCCATCTGTTAGTTATTACACGTTCTCTCTCCATCTGTTAGTTATTACACGTTCTCTCTCCATCTGTTAGTTATTACACGTTCTCTCTCCATCTGTTAGTTATTACACGTTCTCTCTCCATCTGTTAGTTATTACACGTTCTCTCTCCATCTGTTAGTTATTTTGGTCTCTCTCTCTGTTAGTTATTACCTTCTCTCCATCTGTTAGTTATTACTCTCTCTCCATCTGTTATTACGTTCTCTCTCCATCTGTTAGTTATTACACGTTCTCTCTCCATCTGTTAGTTATTACTCTCTCCCATCTGTTAGTTATTACACGTTCTCTCTCCATCTGTTAGTTATTACACGTTCTCTCTCCATCTGTTAGTTATTACACGTTCTCTCTCCATCTGTTAGTTATTACGTTCTCTCTCCATCTGTTAGTTATTACACGTTCTCTCTCCATCTGTTAGTTATTACACGTTCTCTCTCCATCTGTTAGTTATTACACGTTCTCTCTCCATCTGTTATTACACGTTCTCTCTGTTGTTATTACTGTTCTCTCTCCATCTGTTAGTTATTACACGTTCTCTCCCCATCTGTTAGTTATTACACGTTCTCTCTCCATCTGTTAGTTATTACACGTTCTCTCTCCATCTGTTAGTTATTACACGTTCTCTCTCTCTCTGTTAGTTATTACACGTTCTCTCTCCATCTGTTAGTTATTACACGTTCTCTCTCCATCTGTTAGTTATTACACGTTCTCTCCCATCTGTTAGTTATTACACGTTCTCTCTCCATCTGTTAGTTATTACGTTCTCTCCTCTGTTAGTTATTACCTCTGTTAGTTATTACACGTTCTCTCCATCTGTTAGTTATTACGTTCTCTCTCCATCTGTTAGTTATTACACTCTCTCCATTGTTAGTTATTACTTCTCTCTCCATCTGTTAGTTATTACACGTTCTCTCTCCATCTGTTAGTTATTACACGTTCTCTCTCCATCTGTTAGTTATTACACGTTCTCTCTCCATCTGTTAGTTATTACACGTTCTCTCTCCATCTGTTAGTTATTACACGTTCTCTCTCTCTGTTAGTTATTACACGTTCTCTCTCCATCTGTTAGTTATTACACGTTCTCTCTCCATCTGTTAGTTATTACACGTTCTCTCTCCATCTGTTAGTTATTACACGTTCTCTCTCCATCTGTTAGTTATTACACGTTCTCTCTCCATCTGTTAGTTATTACACGTTCTCTCTCCATCTGTTAGTTATTACACGTTCTCTCCCATCTGTTAGTTATTACACGTTCTCTCTCCATCTGTTATTATTACACGTTCTCTCCCATCTGTTAGTTATTACACGTTCTCTCTCCATCTGTTAGTTATTACACGTTCTCTCTCCATCTGTTAGTTATTACACGTTCTCTCCCCATCTGTTAGTTATTACACGTTCTCTCTCCATCTGTTAGTTATTACACGTTCTCTCCCCATCTGTTAGTTATTACACGTTCTCTCTGTTAGTTATTACACATTCTCTCTGTTAGTTATTACACGTTCTCTCTCCATCTGTTAGTTATTACACGTTCTCTCTCCATCTGTTAGTTATTACACGTTCTCTCTGTTAGTTATTACATTCTCTCTCCATCTGTTAGTTATTACACATTCTCTCTGTTAGTTATTACTCTCTGTTAGTTATCTGTTAGTTATTACACGTTCTCTCCCATCTGTTAGTTATTACACGTCCTCTGTTAGTTATTACTCTCTCTCTGTTAGTTATTACACGTTCTCTCCCATCTGTTAGTTATTACACGTTCTCTCTCCATCTGTTAGTTATTACACGTTCTCTCTCCATCTGTTAGTTATTACACGTTTCTTCCATCTGTTAGTTATTACTTCTCTCCCATCTGTTAGTTATTCGTACATGTTCTCTCTCCATCTGTTAGTTATTACACGTTCTCTCTCTGTTAGTTATTACATGTTCTCCATCTGTTAGTTATTACACGTTCTCTCTCCATCTGTTAGTTATTACACGTTCTCTCCCCATCTGTTAGTTATTACACGTTCTCTCCCCATCTGTTAGTTATTACACGTTCTCTCTCTGTTAGTTATTACACGTTCTCTCTCCATCTGTTAGTTATTACACGTTCTCTCTCCTCTGTTAGTTATTACACGTTCTCTCTCTGTTAGTTATTACACGTTCTCTCTCCATCTGTTAGTTATTACACGTTCTCTCCCATCTGTTAGTTATTACACGTTCTCTCTCCATCTGTTAGTTATTACACGTTCTCTCTCCATCTGTTAGTTATTACACGTTCTCTCCCATCTGTTAGTTATTACACGTTCTCTCTCCATCTGTTAGTTATTACACGTTCTCTCTCCATCTGTTAGTTATTACACGTTATTACACGTCTCTCCATCTGTTAGTTATTACACGTTCTCTCTCTCTGTTAGTTATTACACGTTCTCTCTCCATCTGTTAGTTATTACACGTTCTCTCTCTGTTAGTTATTACACGTTCTCTCTCCATCTGTTAGTTATTACACGTTCTCTCTCCATCTGTTAGTTATTACACGTTCTCTCCCATCTGTTAGTTATTACACGTTCTCTCTCCATCTGTTAGTTATTACACGTTCTCTCTCTAAGTTATTACATCTGTTAGTTATTACACGTTCTCTCCATCTGTTAGTTATTACACGTTCTCTCTCCATCTGTTAGTTATTACACGTTCTCTCTCCATCTGTTAGTTATTACACATTCTCTCCCCATCTGTTAGTTATTACACGTTCTCTCTCCATCTGTTAGTTATTACACGTTCTCTCTCTCTGTTAGTTATTACACGTTCTCTCTCCTCTGTTAGTTATTACACGTTCTCTCTCCTCTGTTAGTTATTACACGTTCTCTCCCCATCTGTTAGTTATTACACGTTCTCTCTCCATCTGTTAGTTATTACACGTTCTCTCTCCATCTGTTAGTTATTACACTCTCTCCATCTGTTAGTTCTCTCTCCATCTGTTAGTTATTACACGTTCTCTCTCCATCTGTTAGTTATTACACGTTCTCTCTCCATCTGTTAGTTATTACACGTTCTCTCTCCATCTGTTAGTTATTACACGTTCTCTCTCCATCTGTTAGTTATTACACGTTCTCTCTCCATCTGTTAGTTATTACACGTTCTCTCTGTTAGTTATTACACTCTCTCCATCTGTTCTTACTTCTCTCTCCATCTGTTAGTTATTACACGTTCTCTCTCCATCTGTTAGTTATTACACGTTCTCTCTCCATCTGTTAGTTATTACACGTTCTCTCTCCCATCTGTTAGTTATTACACGTTCTCTCTCCATCTGTTAGTTATTACACGTTCTCTCTCCATCTGTTAGTTATTAAACATTCTCTCTCTGTTAGTTATTACTTCTCTCCCCATCTGTTAGTTATTACACGTTCTCTTCTCTCCATCTGTTAGTTATTACACGTTCTCTCCCATCTGTTAGTTATTACACGTTCTCTCTCCATCTGTTAGTTATTACACGTTCTCTCTCCATCTGTTAGTTATTACACGTTCTCTCTCCATCTGTTAGTTATTACACGTTCTCTCTCCATTATTACTGTTAGTTATTACACGTTCTCTCTCCATCTGTTAGTTATTACACGTTCTCTCTCCATCTGTTAGTTATTACATTCTCTTCTCTCTCCCATCTGTTAGTTATTCTCTCCCCATCTGTTAGTTATTACACGTTCTCTCCCCATCTGTTAGTTATTACACGTTCTCTCTCTCTCTGTTAGTTATTACACGTTCTCTCTCCATCTGTTAGTTATTACACGTTCTCTCTCTCTGTTAGTTATTACACGTTCTCTCTCCATCTGTTAGTTATTACACGTTCTCTCTCTGTTAGTTATTACACGTTCTCTCTCCATCTGTTAGTTATTACACGTTCTCTCTCCATCTGTTAGTTATTACACGTTCTCTCTCCATCTGTTAGTTATTACACGTTCTCTCTCCATCTGTTAGTTATTACACGTTCTCTCTCCATCTGTTAGTTATTACACGTTCTCTCTCCATCTGTTAGTTATTACACGTTCTCTCTCCATCTGTTAGTTATTACACGTTCTCTCTCTCTCTGTGTTAGTTATTACACGTTCTCTCTCCATCTGTTAGTTATTACACGTTCTCTCTCCATCTGTTAGTTATTACACGTTCTCTCTCTCTCTGTTAGTTATTAAACATTCTCTCTGTTAGTTATTACACGTTCTCTCCCCATCTGTTAGTTATTACACGTTCTCTCTCCATCTGTTAGTTATTACACGTTCTCTCTGTTAGTTATTACACGTTCTCTCCCCATCTGTTAGTTATTACACGTTCTCTGTTAGTTATTACACGTTCTCTCCCCATCTGTTAGTTATTACACGTTCTCTCTCTGTTAGTTATTACACGTTCTCTCTCCGTTAGTTATTAAACGTTCTCTCTCCATCTGTTAGTTATTACATGTTCTCTCTCTGTTAGTTATTACACATTCTCTGTTAGTTATTACATGTTCTCTCTCTGTTAGTTATTACACATTCTCTCTGTTAGTTATTACACAT
Source organism: Oncorhynchus nerka (assembly GCF_034236695.1). Lineage (NCBI taxonomy): Eukaryota > Metazoa > Chordata > Actinopteri > Salmoniformes > Salmonidae > Oncorhynchus > Oncorhynchus nerka. The sequence continues at coordinate 68,598,398 of NC_088413.1, forward strand.
TCTCTCTGTTAGTTATTACATGTTCTCTCTCTGTTAGTTTTTACACATTCTCTCTGTTAGTTATTACATGTTCTCTCTCTGTTAGTTATTAAACATTCCCTGTTAGTTATTACACGTTCTCTCCCCATCTGTTAGTTATTACACGTTCTCTCTCTCTCTGTTAGTTATTACACATTCTCTCCCCATCTGTTAGTTATTACACGTTCTCTCTCCATCTGTTAGTTATTACACGTTCTCTCTCCATCTGTTAGTTATTACACGTTCTCTCTCCATCTGTTAGTTATTACACATTCTCTCTGTTAGTTATTACATGTTCTCTCTCTGTTAGTTATTACACATTCTCTCTGTTAGTTATTACATGTTCTCTCTCTGTTAGTTATTAAACATTCCCTGTTAGTTATTACACGTTCTCTCCCCATCTGTTAGTTATTACACGTTCTCTCCCCATCTGTTAGTTATTACACGTTCTCTCCCCATCTGTTAGTTATTACACGTTCTCTCTCCATCTGTAAGTTATTACACGTTCTCTCTCTCTGTTAGTTATTACACGTTCTCTCTCTCTGTTAGTTATTACACGTTCTCTCGCCATCTGTTAGTTATTACACGTTCTCTCTCTCTCTGTTAGTTATTACACGTTCTCTGTTAGTTATTACACGTTCTCTCTCCATCTGTTAGTTATTACACGTTCTCTCTCCATCTGTTAGTTATTACACGTTCTCTCTCCATCTGTTAGTTATTACACGTTCTCTCTCCATCTGTTAGTTATTACACGTTCTCTCTCCATCTGTTAGTTATTACACGTTCTCTCTCCATCTGTTAGTTATTACACGTTCTCTCTCTCTAAGTTATTACACGTTCTCTCTCCATCTGTTAGTTATTACACGTTCTCTCTGTTAGTTATTACACGTTCTCTCTCCATCTGTTAGTTATTACACGTTCTCTCCCCATCTGTAAGTTATTACACGTTCTCTCCCCATCTGTTAGTTATTACACGTTCTCTCTCCATCTGTTAGTTATTACACGTTCTCTCTCTCTAAGTTATTACACGTTCTCTCTCTCTCTGTTAGTTATTACACGTTCTCTCTCCATCTGTTAGTTATTACATGTTCTCTCTCCCTCTGTTAGTTATTACACGTTCTCTCTCCATCTGTAAGTTATTAGACATTCTCTCCCCATCTGTTAGTTATTACACGTTCTCTCCCCATCTGTTAGTTATTACACGTTCTCTCTCTCTGTAAGTTATTACACGTTCTCTCTCCTCTGTTAGTTATTACACGTTCTCTCTCCTCTGTTAGTTATTACACGTTCTCTCCCCATCTGTTAGTTATTACACGTTCTCTCTCCATCTGTTAGTTATTACACGTTCTCTCTCCATCTGTTAGTTATTACACGTTCTCTCTCCATCTGTTAGTTATTACACGTTCTCTCTCTCTGTTAGTTATTACACGTTCTCTCTCCATCTGTTAGTTATTACACGTTCTCTCTCCATCTGTTAGTTATTACACGTTCTCTCTCCATCTGTTAGTTATTACACGTTCTCTCTCCATCTGTTAGTTATTACACGTTCTCTCTCCATCTGTTAGTTATTACACGTTCTCTCTCCATCTGTTAGTTATTACACGTTCTCTCTCCATCTGTTAGTTATTACACGTTCTCTCCCCATCTGTTAGTTATTACACGTTCTCTCTCTCTCTGTTAGTTATTACACGTTCTCTCTCTCTGTTAGTTATTACACGTTCTCTCTCCATCTGTTAGTTATTACACGTTCTCTCTCCATCTGTTATTACACGTTATCCATAATTACATTCTCTCTCCATCTGTTAGTTATTACACGTTCTCTCTCCATCTGTTAGTTATTACACGTTCTCTCTCTCTGTTAGTTATTACACGTTCTCTCTCCATCTGTTAGTTATTACACGTTCTCTCTCCATCTGTTAGTTATTACACGTTCTCTCTCTCTCTGTTAGTTATTACACGTTCTCTCTCCATCTGTTAGTTATTACACGTTCTCTCTCTGTTAGTTATTACACGTTCTCTCTCCATCTGTTAGTTATTACACGTTCTCTCTCCATCTGTTAGTTATTACACGTTCTCTCTCCATCTGTTAGTTATTACACGTTCTCTCTCCATCTGTTAGTTATTACACGTTCTCTCTCCATCTGTTAGTTATTACACGTTCTCTCTCCATCTGTTAGTTATTACACGTTCTCTCTCCATCTGTTAGTTATTACACGTTCTCTCTCCATCTGTTAGTTATTACACGTTCTCTCCCATCTGTTAGTTATTACACGTTCTCTCTCCATCTGTTAGTTATTACACGTTCTCTCTCCATCTGTTAGTTATTACACGTTCTCTCCCCATCTGTTAGTTATTACACGTTCTCTCTCCATCTGTTAGTTATTACACGTTCTCTCTGTTAGTTATTACACGTTCTCTCCCATCTGTTAGTTATTACACGTTCTCTGTTAGTTATTACACGTTCTCTCCCCATCTGTTAGTTATTACACGTTCTCTCTCTCTGTTAGTTATTACACGTTCTCTCTCTGTTAGTTATTAACGTTCTCTCTCTGTTAGTTATTACATCTGTTAGTTATTACATGTTCTCTCTCTGTTAGTTATTACACGTTCTCTGTTAGTTATTACATGTTCTCTCTCTGTTAGTTATTACACGTTCTCTCTGTTAGTTATTACACATTCTCTCTCTGTTAGTTATTACACGTTCTCTCTCTGTTAGTTATTACAAGTTCTCTCTCCATCTGTTAGTTATTACACATTCTCTCTCCATCTGTTAGTTATTAAACATTCTTCCCCATCTGTTAGTTATTACACGTTCTCTCCCCATCTGTTAGTTATTACACGTTCTCTCTCCATCTGTTAGTTATTACACGTTCTCTCCCCATCTGTTAGTTATTACACGTTCTCTCCCCATCTGTTAGTTATTACACGTTCTCTCCCCATCTGTTAGTTATTACACGTTCTCTCTCCATCTGTTAGTTATTACACGTTCTCTCTCTCTGTTAGTTATTACACGTTCTCTCTCCATCTGTTAGTTATTACACGTTCTCTCTCCATCTGTTAGTTATTACACGTTCTCTCTCTCTCTGTTAGTTATTACACGTTCTCTCTCTGTTAGTTATTACACGTTCTCTCTCCATCTGTTAGTTATTACACGTTCTCTCTCCATCTGTTAGTTATTACACGTTCTCTCCCATCTGTTAGTTATTACACGTTCTCTCTCCATCTGTTAGTTATTACACGTTCTCTCTCCATCTGTTAGTTATTACACGTTCTCTCTCCATCTGTTAGTTATTACACGTTCTTCTCCATCTGTTAGTTATTACATCGTTCTCTCTCCATCTGTTAGTTATTACACGTTCTCTCTCCATCTGTTAGTTATTACACGTTCTTCTCCATCTGTTAGTTATTACACGTTCTCCATCTGTTAGTTATCTGTTAGTTATTACACGTTCTCTCCCATCTGTTAGTTATTACACGTTCTCTCCCATCTGTTAGTTATTACACGTTCTCTCTCCATCTGTTAAGTTATTACACGTTCTCTCTCCCATCTGTTAGTTATTACACGTTCTCTCTCCATCTGTTAGTTATTACAAGTTCTCTCTCCATCTGTTAGTTATTACACGTTCTCTCCATCTGTTAGTTATTACACGTTCTCTCTCCATCTGTTAGTTATTACACGTTCTCTCCCCATCTGTTAGTTATTACACGTTCTCTCTCTCTGTTAGTTATTACACGTTCTCTCTCCATCTGTTAGTTATTACACGTTCTCTCTCCATCTGTTAGTTATTACACATTCTCTCTGTTAGATATTACATCTGTTTAGTTATTACACGTTCTCTCTCCATCTGTTAGTTATTACACGTTCTCTCTCTCTGTTAGTTATTACACGTTCTCTCTCTCTGTTAGTTATTACACGTTCTCTCTCCATCTGTTAGTTATTACACGTTCTCTCTCCATCTGTTAGTTATTAAACATTCTCTCTGTTAGATATTACACGTTCTCTCTCCATCTGTTAGCTATTACACGTTCTCTCTCTGTTAGTTATTACACGTTCTCTCCCCATCTGTTAGTTATTACACGTTCTCTCTCTCTCTGTTAGTTATTACACGTTCTCTCTCTCTCTGTTAGTTATTACACGTTCTCTCTCCATCTGTTAGTTATTACACGTTCTCTCCTTCTAGTTATTACACGTTCTCTCTCCATCTGTTAGTTATTACACGTTCTCTCTCCATCTGTTAGTTATTACACGTTCTCTCTCCATCTGTTAGTTATTACACGTTCTCTCTCCATCTGTTAGTTATTACACGTTCTCTCTCCATCTGTTAGTTATTACACGTTCTCTCTCCATCTGTTAGTTATTACACGTTCTCTCTCCATCTGTTAGTTATTACACGTTCTCTCTCCATCTGTTAGTTATTACACGTTCTCTCTCCATCTGTTAGTTATTACACGTTCTCTCTCCATCTGTTAGTTATTACACGTTCTCTCTGTTAGTTATTACACGTTCTCTCCCCATCTGTTAGTTATTACACGTTCTCTCTCCATCTGTTAGTTATTACACGTTCTCTCCCCATCTGTTAGTTATTACACGTTCTCTCTCTGTTAGTTATTACACGTTCTCTCTCCGTTAGTTATTAAACGTTCTCTCTCCATCTGTTAGTTATTACATGTTCTCTCTCTGTTAGTTATTACACATTCTCTGTTAGTTATTACATGTTCTCTCTCTGTTAGTTATTACACATTCTCTCTGTTAGTTATTACACATTCTCTCTGTTAGTTATTACACGTTCTCTCTCCATCTGTTAGTTATTACACGTTCTCTCCCCATCTGTTAGTTATTACACGTTCTCTCTCCATCTGTTAGTTATTACACGTTCTCTCTCCATCTGTTAGTTATTACACATTCTCTCCCCATCTGTTAGTTATTACACATTCTCTCCCCATCTGTTAGTTATTACACGTTCTCTCCCCATCTGTTAGTTATTACACATTCTCTCTGTTAGTTATTACACGTTCTCTCTCCATCTGTTAGTTATTACACGTTCTCTCTCCATCTGTTAGTTATTACACGTTCTCTCCCCATCTGTTAGTTATTACACGTTCTCTCTCTGTTAGTTATTACACGTTCTCTCTGTTAGTTATTACACGTTCTCTCTCCATCTGTTAGTTATTACACGTTCTCTCTGTTAGTTATTACACGTTCTCTCTCTGTTAGTTATTACACATTCTCTCCCCATCTGTTAGTTATTACACGTTCTCTCCCCATCTGTTAGTTATTACACGTTCTCTCTGTTAGTTATTACACGTTCTCTCTCCATCTGTTAGTTATTACACGTTCTCTCCCCATCTGTTAGTTATTACACGTTCTCTCTCTGTTAGTTATTACACGTTCTCTCTCCATCTGTTAGTTATTACACGTTCTCTCCCCATCTGTTAGTTATTACACGTTCTCTCTCCATCTGTTAGTTATTACACGGTCTCTCTCTCTGTTAGTTATTACACGTTCTCTCTCTCTGTTAGTTATTACACGTTCTCTCTCTCTGTTAGTTATTACACGTTCTCTCTCTCTGTTATTACACGTTCTCTCTCCATCTGTTAGTTATTACACGTTCTCTCTCCATCTGTTAGTTATTACACGTTCTCTCTCTCTCTGTTAGTTATTACACGTTCTCTCTCCATTTGTTAGTTATTACACGTTCTCTCCCCATCTGTTAGTTATTACACGTTCTCTCTCCATCTGTTAGTTATTACACGTTCTCTCTCCATCTGTTAGTTATTAAACATTCTCTCTGTTAGATATTACACGTTCTCTCTCCATCTGTTAGTTATTACACGTTCTCTCTGTTAGTTATTACACGTTCTCTCTCCATCTGTTAGTTATTACACGTTCTCTCTCCATCTGTTAGTTATTACACGTTCTCTCTCTCTGTTAGTTATTACACGTTCTCTCTCTGTTAGTTATTACACGTTCTCTCTCCATCTGTTAGTTATTACACGTTCTCTCTCCATCTGTTAGTTATTACACGTTCTCTCTCCATCTGTTAGTTATTACACGTTCTCTGTTAGTTATTACACGTTCTCTGTTAGTTATTACACGTTCTCTGTTAGTTATTACACGTTCTCTCTCCATCTGTTAGTTATTACACGTTCTCTCTCATCTGTTAGTTATTACACGTTCTCTGTTAGTTATTACACGTTCTCTGTTAGTTATTACACGTTCTCTGTTATTACACATTCTCTCTCCATCTGTTAGTTATTACACATTCTCTCCCCATCTGTTAGTTATTACACGTTCTCTCTCCTCTGTTTCCTCAGCACAAGTCTGATTTATCTCCCAGACACATGCTGGATTCATCATCTACACATCCCCTCTTAGTTTCATTGTTCTCTCTGCTAGCCATCAATACTCAGACGAGAGAAGAAGAAAGGAGAGGAAAGGAAAGGAGACGGGGGGAGAAGACAGGAAGGTAGAGGAGAGGAAAGGAGAGGGGAGAGAAGAGAGGAAGGTAGAGGAGAGGAAAGGAGAGGGGGGAGAAGAGAGGAAGGTAGAGGAGAGGAAAGGAGAGGGGGAGAAGAGAGGAAGGTAGAGGAGAGGAAAGGAGAGGGGGGAGAAGAGAGGAAGGTAGAGGAGAGGAAAGGAGAGGGGGGAGAAGAGAGGAAGGTAGAGGAGAGGAGAGGGGGAGAAGAGAGGAAGGTAGAGGAGAGGAAATGAGAGGAAAGGAGAGGGGGAGAAGAGAAGGGAGGAGAGGAAGTCGGACATAAGAAAGGACCATAAATCGTTGCTCACACACACACCTCCTCATCCAGACATACAGGTCATGACACCTGTACCATAAAAAACACAGCCAGTTACAGCTGGCATAAATCTATAAACAGACAGGCAGGACAGAGTGTGCGTCTGTGTGACAATGTGTGTGTGGAATGTGATTCAGGTGTGTGTGCAGCTAGAACCCCAAACACACACACCTCCATACGATTTACAACCCCCATCTCCTCTCACCTGCTTGACAGCCTGAACACAGCCAACACTGTCTGCTACACAGGAGCATGGCACTCGTAAATCACACACACACACACACACACACACACACACACACACACACAACTGCAGCGCCAAAGCTACAGAGCGATGTACACATATGGAAAAACCAGAATGAATTTATATAGAGTAAAGTTATCGAGTGCTGTACCTCATAGGTATGTATGTGTGTGTGTGCATATTGCATTCAGTATATCTTTTCTCCAGCTAACTCACCTTACCATTATCAGGACATTATATTACGGAAACATTGGCACAGCCTGACACAGAGTAGCCATATCACTTATATAAAGCCATAAGTGTGGCCCTAACACGTATACAGTATAGTCCATAACTTACAGCATTTGGTTCATTTTATAATACACAGTATGTGTACGAGCGCTTAACCGTTTTGAGAGGGAGTTGAGAGTGAGATTGCCAGAAGCAGTTTGTCTGAGTAGGGAAGGAACACAGACATAGGGCTCTATAAGTGTTAAACACACGTCAGTTTGCAATTTCGTCATGGATAAAACTGGCGCACTGGCATTTTCCAGCCTTAACGTCAGGCTCAGCTATTTACCTGAGGAACATCAGCTTGCTTGCCTTGCCAATATCTGAGGTGTGTCCTTAAAAACAAGTACAAAAGTGGACCATTTCATGCAGCTGCATGAAATTGTCCACTTTTGCACTTGTTTTTAAGACCCACAAAAAGCAGGTTGTAATGGTAACACAGTTGATAAAGGCATGGACTTTGAGAGTGGAAGCACAGCCTCTCCAGACATGACACACAGTGGCCATGGTAGGAGAGATGTTCATGACACACAGTGGCCATGGAAGGAGGGATGTTCATGACACACAGTGGCCATGGTAGGAGTGATGTTCATGACACACAGTGGCCATGGTAGGAGGGATGTTCATGACACACAGTGGCCATGGTAGGAGGGATGTTCATGACACACAGTGGCCATGGTAGGAGGGATGTTCATGACACACAGTGGCCATGGTAGGATAATTGTTCATGACACACAGTGGCCATGGTAGGATATTTGTTCATGACACACAGTGGCCATGGTAGGAGAGATGTTCATGACACAGAGTGGCCATGGAAGGAGAGATGTTCATGACACACAGTGGCCATGGTAGGAGGGATGTTCATGACACACAGTGGCCATGGTAGGAGGGATGTTCATGACACACAGTGGCCATGGTAGGAGAGATGTTCATGACACACAGTGGCCATGGTAGGAGGGATGTTCATGACACACAGTGGCCATGGTAGGAGGGATGTTCATGACACACAGTGGCCATGGTAGGAGAGATGTTCATGACACACAGTGGCCATGGAAGGAGAGATGTTCATGACACACAGTGGCCATGGAAGGAGAGATGTTCATGACACACAGTGGCAATGGAAGGAGAGATGTTCATGACACACAGTGGCCATGGTAGGAGAGATGTTCATGACACACAGTGGCCATGGTAGGAGAGATGTTCATGACACACAGTGGCCATGGAAGGAGAGATGTTCATGACACACAGTGGCCATGGACGGAGTGATGTTCATGACACACAGTGGCCATGGAAGGAGAGATGTTCATGACACACAGTGCCAATGCAAGGAGAGATGTTCAAGACACACATGGGCCATGGAAGGAGAGATGTTCATGACACACAGTGGCCATGGTAGGAGAGATGTTCATGACACACAGTGGCCATGGAAGAAGAGATGTTCATGACACACAGTGGCCATGGAAGGAGAGATGTTCATGACACACAGTGGCCATGGTAGGAGAGATGTTCATGACACACAGTGGCCATGGTAGGAGAGATGTTCATGACACACAGTGGCCATGGTAGGAGAGATGTTCATGACACACAGTGGCCATGGTAGGAGAGATGTTCATGACACACAGTGGCCATGGACGGAGAGATGTTCATGACACACAGTGGCCATGGACGGAGTGATGTTCATGACACACAGTGGCCATGCAAGGAGAGATGTTCATGACACACAGTGGCCATGGAAGGAGAGATGTTCATGACACACAGTAGCCATGGAAGGAGAGATGTTCATGACACACAGTAGCCATGGAAGGAGAGATGTTCATGACACACAGTGGCCATGGAAGGAGAGATGTTCATGACACACAGTGGCCATGGAAGGAGAGATGTTCATGACACACAGTAGCCATGGAAGGAGAGATGTTCATGACACACAGTGGCCATGGAAGGAGAGATGTTCATGACACACAGTGGCCATGGAAGGAGAGATGTTCATGACACAGTGGCCATGGTAGGAGAGATGTTCATGACACACAGTGGCCATGGAAGGAGAGATGTTCATGACACACAGTAGCCATGGAAGGAGAGATGTTCATGACACACAGTGGCCATGGTAGGAGAGATGTTCATGACACACAGGGGCCATGGTAGGAGTGATGTTCATGACACACAGGGGCCATGGAAGGAGAGATGTTCATGACACACAGTGGCCATGGTAGGAGATGTTCATGACACACAGTGGCCATGCAAGGAGAGATGTTCATGACACACAGTGGCCATGCAAGGAGAGATGTTCATGACACACAGTGGCCATGGAAGGAGAGATGTTCATGACACACAGTGGCCATGGTAGGAGAGATGTTCATGACACACAGTGGCCATGGAAGGAGAGATGTTCATGACACACAGTGGCCATGGAAGGAGATATGTTCATGACACACAGTGGCCATGGAAGGAGAGATGTTCATGACACACAGTGGCCATGGAAGGAGAGATGTTCATGACACACAGTGGCCATGGAAGGAGAGATGTTCATGACACACAGTGGCCATGGTAGGAGAGATGTTCATGACACACAGTGGCCATGGGAGGAGATGTTCATGACACACAGTGGCCATGGACGGAGTGATGTTCATGACACAGAGTGGCCATGGACGGAGTGATGTTCATGACACACAGTGGCCATGGAAGGAGAGATGTTCATGACACACAGTGGCCATGGAAGGAGAGATGTTCATGACACACAGTGGCCATGGTAGGAGAGATGTTCATGACACACAGTGGCCACGGAAGGAGAGATGTTCATGACACACAGTGGCCACGGAAGGAGAGATGTTCATGACACACAGTGGCCACGGAAGGAGAGATGTTCATGACACACAGTGGCCACGGTAGGAGAGATGTTCATGACACACAGTGGCCATGGAAGGAGAGATGTTCATGACACACAGTGGCCATGGAAGGAGAGATGTTCATGACACACAGTGGCCATGGTAGGAGAGATGTTCATGACACACAGGGGCCATGGTAGGAGTGATGTTCATGACACACAGGGGCCATGGAAGGAGATGTTCATGACACACAGTGGCCATGCAAGGAGAGATGTTCATGACACACAGTGGCCATGCAAGGAGAGATGTTCATGACACACAGTGGCCATGGAAGGAGAGATGTTCATGACACACAGTGGCCATGGTAGGAGATGTTCATGACACACAGTGGCCATGCAAGGAGAGATGTTCATGACACACAGTGGCCATGGAAGGAGAGATGTTCATGACACACAGTGGCCATGGAAGGAGAGATGTTCATGACACACAGTGGCCATGGAAGGAGAGATGTTCATGACACACAGTGGCCATGGAAGGAGATATGTTCATGACACACAGTGGCCATGGAAGGAGAGATGTTCATGACACACAGTGGCCATGGAAGGAGAGATGTTCATGACACACAGTGGCCATGGTAGGAGAGATGTTCATGACACACAGTGGCCATGGTAGGGAGAGATGTTCATGACACACAGTGGCCATGGACGGAGTGATGTTCATGACACAGAGTGGCCATGGACGGAGTCATGACACACAGTGGCCATGGAGGAGAGATGTTCATGACACACAGTGGCCATGGAAGGAGAGATGTTCATGACACACAGTGGCCATGGAAGGAGAGATGTTCATGACACACAGTGGCCATGGAAGGAGATATGTTCATGACACACAGTGGCCACACACAGTGGCCATGGAAGGAGAGATGTTCATGACACACAGTGGCCATGGAAGGAGTGGCCATGACGAGTGGCCATGACACACAGTGGCCATGGAAGGAGAGATGTTCATGACACACAGTGGCCATGGAAGGAGAGATGTTCATGACACACAGTGGCCATGGAAGGAGATGTTCATGACACACAGTGGCCACGGAGGACACACAGTGGCCAGAGATGTTCATGACACACCAGGAAGGAGAGATGGCCATGGAAGGAGAGATGTTCATGACACACAGTGGCCATGGTAGGAGAGATGTTCATGACACACAGGGGCCATGGTAGGAGTGATGTTCATGACACACAGGGGCCATGGAAGGAGAGATGTTCATGACACACAGTGGCCATGGTAGGAGAGATGTTCATGACACACAGTGGCCATGCAAGGAGAGATGTTCATGACACACAGTGGCCATGGAAGGAGAGATGTTCATGACACACAGTGGCCATGGAGGAGAGATGTTCATGACACACAGTGGCCATGGTAGGAGATGTTCATGACACACAGTGGCCATGCAAGGAGAGATGTTCATGACACACAGTGGCCATGGAAGGAGAGATGTTCATGACACACAGTGGCCATGGAAGGAGAGATGTTCATGACACACAGTGGCCATGGAAGGAGATATGTTCATGACACACAGTGGCCATGGAAGGAGAGATGTTCATGACACACAGTGGCCATGGAAGGAGAGATGTTCATGACACACAGTGGCCATGGAAGGAGAGATGTTCATGACACACAGTGGCCATGGAAGGAGAGATGTTCATGACACACAGTGGCCATGGTAGGAGATGTTCATGACACACAGTGGCCATGCAAGGAGAGATGTTCATGACACACAGTGGCCATGGAAGGAGAGATGTTCATGACACACAGTGGCCATGGAAGGAGAGATGTTCATGACACACAGTGGCCATGGAAGGAGAGATGTTCATGACACACAGTGGCCATGGAAGGAGAGATGTTCATGACACACAGTGGCCATGTTCATGACACACAGTGGCCACGGATGTTCATGACACACAGTGGCCACGGAAGGAGAAATGTTCATGACACAAGGAGAGATGTTCATGACACACAGTGGCCATGGAAGGAGAGATGTTCATGACACACAGTGGCCATGGTAGGAGAGATGTTCATGACACACAGTGGCCATGGAAGGAGAGATGTTCATGACACACAGTGGCCATGGAGGAGATGATGTCATGACACACAGTGGCCATGGAGGGAGAGATGTTCATGACACAGGAGTGGCCATGGAGGGACGATGTTCATGACACAGAGTGGCCATGGAAGGAGAGATGTTCATGACACACAGTGGCCATGGAAGGAGAGATGTTCATGACACACAGTGGCCATGGTAGGAGAGATGTTCATGACACACAGTGGCCATGGAAGGAGAGATGTTCATGACACACAGTGGCCACGGAAGGAGAGATGTTCATGACACACAAGTGGCCAGGAGGAGAGATGTTCATGACACACAGTGGCCATGGAAGGAGAGATGTTCATGACACACAGTGGCCATGGAAGGAGAGATGTTCATGACACACAGTGGCCATGGTAGGAGAGATGTTCATGACACACAGGGGCCATGGTAGGAGTGATGTTCATGACACACAGTGGCCATGGAAGGAGAGATGTTCATGACACACAGTGGCCATGGTAGGAGATGTTCATGACACACAGTGGCCATGCAAGGAGAGATGTTCATGACACACAGTGGCCATGCAAGGAGAGATGTTCATGACACACAGTGGCCATGGAAGGAGAGATGTTCATGACACACAGTGGCCATGGTGGCCACACAGTGGCCATGGAAGGAGAGATGTTCATGACACACAGTGGCCATGCAAGGAGAGATGTTCATGACACACAGTGGCCATGGAAGGAGAGATGTTCATGACACACAGTGGCCATGGAAGGAGAGATGTTCATGACACACAGTGGCCATGGTAGGAGAGATGTTCATGACACACAGTGGCCATGGTAGGAGAGATGTTCATGACACACAGTGGCCATGGTAGGAGGGATGTGCCTTTTGTGCCGGTGAATCTCGTGCCTAGAAACATAAAAAACTATTGTTTTTTTCCCCCATTTTGTTAAGTTTGATTAAAATCCAACCATAGCCTACCCTCCTCCTAAACAAGGGCGATTTAGCAGCTTCACATATTGCCAGGATAAAAAGATGTACCTTAGCCAAAACTAGCCTTAAATAAAGGGGTTTTAAATAGTCTAGTGAGAGTGCGTTAAAATATTTAGGAAGTTTTTGCTTTCATGCTTTTTCACTATTCACAAACCAGGGCTATCCTTCCCCATTTTCAAAGAGTACCCTTGTCCGATTACCAAAGACATGTTCCTCCTGTCCAAACTATTCATTCCTCCGATAACGCCAAATCAACGCCTCGCACATAGGCAATGATACAATTGACAGGAGCCTAGTATTTATGCATAGATGTGCAAATGTTATGCGTAAAGACATTTAGGCCTACGTGTGCACACAGTGCCATGGAACGAGAGAAACAATTTATGATATCGTGCCTCTGACCCGATCCTATTTGGAAATATTGTTGTTGGTTTAAAAAACTGATTGATTGTACATGAGAACGTACATGACTGGAATGCAATGCAATTTCATCTGCTATTTCTGGAGAAGTGCAAATGTGATCTGTAAGATGGTTCCATTATGTTTACAAAACATTACATTTGCGAGCACCATAACACCAGGGGTGGAAAAAGTACCCAACTGTCATACTTGAGTAAAAGTAAAGATACCTTAATAGAAAATGACTCAAGTAAAAGTGAAAGTCACCCAGTAAAATTCTACTTGAGTAAAAGTCTAAAAGTATTTGGTTTAAAATATACTTAAGTATCAAAAGTAAAAGTATAAATAATTTCAAACTCCTTATATTAAGCAAACCAGATTACACCATTTTATTTGTTTATTTTACAGACAGCCAGGGGCACACTCCAACACTCAGACATCATTTACAGACAGCCAGGGGTACACTCCAACACTCAGACATCATTTACAGACAGCCAGGGGCACACTCCAACACTCAGACATCATTTACAGACAGCCAGGGGTACACTCCAACACTCAGACATCATTTACAGACAGCCAGGGGTACACTCCAACACTCAGACATCATTTACAGACAGCCAGGGGTACACTCCAACACTCAGACATCATTTACAGACAGCCAGGGGTACACTCCAACACTCAAACATCATTTACAGATAGCCAGGGGTACACTCCAACACTCAGACATCATTTACAGACAGCCAGGGGCACACTCCAACACTCAGACATCATTTACAGACAGCCAGGGGCACACTCCAACACTCAGACATCATTTACAGATAGCCAGGGGCACACTCCAACACTCAGACATCATTTACAGACAGCCAGGGGTACACTCCAACACTCAGACATCATTTACAGACAGCCAGGGGCACACTCCAACACTCAGACATCATTTACAGACAGCCAGGGGCACACTCCAACACTCAGACATCATTTACAGACAGCCAGGGGCACACTCCAACACTCAGACATCATTTACAGACAGCCAGGGGCACACTCCAACACTCAGACATCATTTACAGACAGCCAGGGGCACACTCCAACACTCAGACATCATTTACAGACAGCCAGGGGCACACTCCAACACTCAGACATCATTTACAGACAGCCAGGGGCACACTCCAACACTCAGACATCATTTACAGACAAAGCATGTGTTTAGTGAGTCCGCGAGATCAGAGTAGGGATGACCAGGGATGTTCTCTGTTTAATGAGTCCGCCAGATCAGAGGCAGTAGGGACGACCAGGGATGTTCTCTGTTTAGTGAGGCCGCCAGATCAGAGGCAGTAGGAATGACCAGGGATGTTCTCTGTTTAGTGAGTCCGCGTGATCAGAGGCAGTAGGGACGACCAGGGATGTTCTCTGTTTAGTGAGTCCGCCAGATCAGAGGCAGTAGGGACGACCAGGGATGTTCTCTGTTTAGTGAGTCCACCAGATCAGAGGCAGTAGGGACGACCAGGGATGTTCTCGGTTTAGTGAGTCCGCCAGATCAGAGGCAGTAGGGACGACCAGGGATGTTCTCTGTTTAGTGAGTCCGCCAGATCAGAGGCAGTAGGAACGACCAGGGATGTTCTGTTGATAAGTGCGTGAATTTGACTATTTTCCTGTCCTGCTTAACATTCAAAATGTAACGAGTACTTTTGGGTGTCAAGGAAAATGTAGTGAAGTAAAAGTATTCAAAAATATAAATAGCAAAGTCAAGTACAGATACCCCAAAGAACTACTTAAGTATTACTTTAAAGTTTTTTTTTTTAACTTAAGTACTTTACACCACTGCATAACGGTGAGTGGACCTTTATCCAGCTCCTGTGAAAAGTGTGTAAAACCCTCCATATTCTAAATGGCCTTGTCTGAATTATAGACCCACGGGGATCAATTACGGTGCCTGTAACTCTATTTAGACATGACTACTTCAAAAATTGCCTTGTCTTTTTAGGCCTTATCAATAGCCTAGTGAAGTTAATATTTCTTATTGATTATGTTTGGCAGACTGCAATTTACAGTGGCCTAGCCCCTATATCAGGGTGAATGCTCTAGATTATGTTTAACAATGTATTTCTATATTGAAGCAATGCAACTAGAACAATGTGGACTGAAAACATGTTTAACATATTTAGCAAATATGGGGCAGGCTATTTAACGAATTAGGCTATAAACGGACTAACATTCGAATTGGAGTTGATGACAACGCAATACATACATTTTTAAAAATATATAACCTGAAGAAACACCATATTTAGCCATGGAGCACGTTCTGATTGGCCAGTGAGGAGCCACGCCTCGACACACCCACAACTTGTTCATTCATCAAAACCCAGCTGCTGCGCCCAGCAGCACACCCCCGAACCTAGAACGCTACAGTCAGAGGTAAGATCTGCCATTGCATTATGTTTGTTCAAATAGAGCCCATGGTGTCTGCTGCACAGATACCAGAGTTAACATACAACACAGTTATCTAGTTGTATCTCTATCCCTCCCTCTCTCCCTAACTATGTCAGGATGGAGAGAACAGAGACCAGAGTTAACATACAACACAGTTATCTAGTTGTATCTCTATCCCTCCCTCTCTCCCTAACTATGTCAGGATGGAGAGAACAGAGACCAGGACTTAAGACAAATCAAAGGTTAGAATTTTAAATCTAGAAGAAAGACTACAGATCAGAGGTTTGGGTTTAATCTACAGAGATCAGAGGTGGTATATCCTTAATTATAAACTGGGTGGTTCGAGCCCTGAATGCTGATTGGCTAACAGCCACGCTATATCAGGCCATATACCACGGGTATAACAAAACACATATTTTTACTGCTCTAATTACATTGGTAACCAGTTTATAATAGCAATAAGGCACCTCTGGGTTTTGTGGTCATTGTGCCTAAGAACAGCCCATAGCCGTGGTATATTGGCCAAATATCACACCCCCTCTGACCTTATTGCTTAATTATCAACCGGGTGGTTCGAGCCCCGAATGCTGATTGGCCTTGCGTTGTGCCTAAGAACAGCCCTTAGCCATGGTATATTGGCCTTATACCACACCCCCCAGGCCTTATTACTTTAATCTAGCCAGAAAACATTCAGCAGTATAGGGAGATAGGACATTTAGGATAAGGTTCGTATTTGAGAAGGGATGTGTAACACAATGTATTGCAGAGTGAAATACCTGGAGGTATGCAATGCAGAATCTGCCCTCACATTTTTTGTGGGACGGCGTTTAGAGGAGAATGTCGGCCTCGATGTCTTAATAACTGTCATAGATACAGACACGGCGATATTAATGTTTTGACATTAGTTATTCATGTATCGCCTGAGTTATTGACGACTGTACTAGGATGTGTGCGTGTGTTTTATTGATGTACTGTCAGTCTCAATATTCCTGTTATTGATGATGTACAGAGCATTCAGAAAGTATTCAGGCTTCCCTTTTTCCACATTTTCTTACATTACAGCCTTTTCCCCCCTCATCAATCTACACACAATACCCCATAATGACGGGGAATTATTATTTTTTTTTTTTTTTTTTTTTTTAGATATTTCTGAAAATGTATTAAAAATGTAATATGGAAATATCAGCAGAAATTACAGCCTCAAGTCTTCTTGTGTATGAAGCTACAAGCTTGGCACAACTGTATTTGGGAAGTTTCTCCCATTCTTCTCTGCAGAACCTCTCAAGCTCTGTCAGGTTGGATGGGGAGTATTGCTGCAAAGCTATTTTCAGGTCTTTCCAAAAATCGGGTTCAAGTCCGGACTCTGGCTGGACCACTCAAGGTCACCTCCTGACCAAGGCCCTTCTCCCACGATTGCGCAGTTTGGCCGGGATGCCAGCTCTAGGAAGAGTCTTGGTGGTTCCAAACTTCTTCCAATTAAGAATGAAGGAGGCCACTGTGCTCTTGAGGACTTTCAATGCTGGCACCATTCCCCAGATCTGTGCCTCAACACAATCCTGTCTCGGAGCTCTACGGACAATTTGTCCGACCTCATGACTTGGTTTTTGCTCTGACATGCACTGTCAACTGTGGGACCTCATAGAGACAAGTGTGTGCCTTTCCAAATCATGTCCAATTGAATTTACCACAGGTGGACCAATCAAGTTGTAGAAACATCTCAAGGATGATCAATGGAACAGATGCACCGGAGATCAATTTCGAGTCTCATAGCAAAGGGTCTGAATACTTATGTAAATACTTGTGTTTTTTTATTTTTAATACATTTGAAAACATTTCTAAAATCCTGGTTTTCATTTTGTCATTATGGGGTATTGTGTTAAAGATTGAGGCAAAACATTTATTTAATCAACTTTAGGATAAGGCTGTAACGTAAAAAAATGTGGAAAAGGTCAATACTTTCCGAATGCACTGTAACTTATACGTCTACTGAATATAGAACTGGTTAACAGGCCACACACACACACACACACACACACACACACGTCTCTTTCCACACAGTTGACTCATTTGGGAAGATTGCAGGGGAAGGGCTGAAGGACTCTGCAGGCCTTTGTCAGTGTGTGTGTGTCTAACTGTGTGTTTACATGTACACTGTATGAAGTTCTATAAATCTGGTTGTTCTTACCTGGCGAAGAACGATGCAGCGGCAGAGGTGGTGGTTGGGGTTGCCGTGGTAACCTGCAAAGTGGGAGGGACCTTGGAGGGTGAGGGGGCGGGGATATCAGCATTGTAGTGGTTCAGAGCCTCCTCCGTCAGACCCTCTCTACACCCCTCAGATATCATCTGCGAGAACTACACACACACACACACACACACACACACACACACACACACACACACACACAGCCATTATACAACAATAACAACACAAAAGAGAAAGGGGGACATCGGCGAGAGATGGTCACACATGTTGTGTGACTGTAACGACAACAGACAGAAACAGTAGTAAGAATATAGGACTGGAGGAACTACACCTGTTTGTTTGCTTTAAGGAGAGAAAATAACAGGTTTTCCTTCCACTGGTGACACAGTGCCAGTCAGGCCAGAGGGAGACCTGGTGCCATCCTCCTCCATCTGTCACCTCCATATTACCCGACTGGCACAGCTCTCTCTCTCTCTCTCTCTCTCTCTCTCTCTCATTGTTCCTCTTGAACGTGTTGATCAAGTTAACCTTAACAATTTATTTTCACATTTTCAGTAATGTTTGTTAAGTATAAAGAATATTCATAAAACTAATGCATTGGATTCATCTAGTGATTCATATAGTATTTTTGACTATAGGTGCTTTAGATTGTATGGGGCTGTAAGTCTGTATCCACCACTAATATGTTGTCCTACCTGGATGGATGAAGCTCAGCGGCCATTTTGTGCCAGCAGGCTCACGCCATATCGCTGTCTCAGCACTCTTTAAATGTCATCCTGATATAGAGAACCATTTATAAAGCTCTCTCTCTCACATCCCCCCCCCCCCAAACCTCTCCTTCTCCATCTCCTCACTCTGCTTTCTTCTCAACTCCCTAGCTCCCTCTCCTTCAACATGCACACACACCCCAGCAGTAGTGTAGCTCTGGAGGTTCTGTGTGACCTGTCTGAATTCACAGTGATTTATCATCATGTTCTCGCTCTGCTCTAATGGTAAAACAGGAGTGTTAATGTCACACTATGTTACTGCAGGGAAGAGGAGAGAGGAGCTACACAGGACACACACACACACGGTTGATTGATTGGCTAATTAGTGTAGAAGTAGTCTACTTGCATCATCCACAGACCAAAATACCTGATTTAGAAACAGAAATATAGGACATCTGCCACATACACCATACTGGGAGGTGTGTGTGTGTGTGTGTGTGTGTGTGTGTGTGTGGCTACTCGATCGGGTGCCAGCACTTGACTGCTTGCGGGAGCCTAACCCTTCCTGATTAGCGTGCAGCTGTTCTACACTGCTAAAGCATGTTATTAGTATCACAGGGCTATGCTACAGGCTAGGCTATATGCTACTATGGCATAATGTGAAGACAATGGCTGACTGATGGCTCTTTGATGGGCATCGTGCCATCTCACCACAAGGAAAATGGAGGGAAGAAATCAAATGGACTCTATATATGTATATATCTTAAAGCTCCTGAGTGGAGCAGCGGTCAAAGGCACTGCATCTCAGTGCTAGAGGCATCACTACAGACCCTGGTTCAATCCCGGGATGTATCACAACCGGCCGTGATCGGGAGTCCCATAGGGCAGCGCACAATTGGCCCAGCATCGTCCGGGTTAGGGGAGGGTTTGGCCGGGGAAGGTAGGCCGTCATTGTAAAATAAGAATTTATTCTTAACTGACTTGCCTAGTTAAATAAAGGTTACATTTAAATAATAATAATAATATCCTCCTGACTTTATTCCACAGATACAGTGTATTTCTAGTAGCACCCTGGGCTGTGTGCCAGCGGGCCTCAGAGAGGTGACCTTGGGACAGGGGATGGAGGGAGAGAGGAGAGAAAAGGAGGGAGGGGACAGAGGGAGAGGAGAGAAAAGGAGGGAGGGGATGGAGGGGGAGAGGAGAGAAAAGGAGGGAGGGGACGGAGGGAGAGAGGAGAGAAAAGGAGGAAGGGGACGGAGGGAGAGAGGAGAGAAAAGGAGGAAGGGGACGGAGGGAGAGAGGAGAGAAAAGGAGGAAGGGGACGGAGGGAGAGAGGGAGAAAAGGAGGGAGGGGATGGAGGGGAGAGGAGAGAAAAGGAGGGAGGGGACGGAGGGAGGGAGAGAGGAGAGAAAAGGAGGGAGGGGACGGAGGGAGGGAGAGAGGAGAGAAAAGGAGGGAGGGGACGGAGGGAGGGAGAGAGGAGAGAAAAGGAGGGAGGGGACGGAGGGAGGGAGAGAGGAGAGAAAAGGAGGAAGGGGACGGAGGGAGGAGGGAGAGAAAAGGGAGGGAGGGAAGGAGAGAGAGGAGGGGGAGGGGACGGGGGAGGGAGAGGAGAGAAAAGGAGGGAGGGGACGGGGGGAGGGAGAGAGAGAGAGGAGGGAGGGGACGGAGGAGGGAGAGAGGAGAGAAAGGAGGGAGGGGACGGAGGGAGGAGAGAGGAGAGAAAAGGAGGGAGGGGACGGAGGGAGGGAGAGAGGAGAGAAAAGGAGGGAGGGGACGGAGGGAGGGAGAGAGGAGAGAAAAGGAGGGAGGGGACGGAGGGAGGGAGAGGGAAGAAAAGGAGGGAGGGGATGGAGGGAGGGAGAGGAAAGAAAAGGAAGGAGGGGAGAGGGAGGGAGAGAGGCAGGGGAGATGAGGGGGTAGGGAGAGAGGAGGAAAAGGAAGGAGGGGACGAGGGGTAGAGGAGAGAAAAGGAGGGAGGGGCGGAGGGAGGAGGAGAGACAATGAGGGGGGGACGGAGGGAGAGAAAAGGGGAGGGGACGGAGAGGAGAGAGAGAAAAGGAGGGAGGGGACGGAGGGAGAGAAAAGGGGAGGGGGAGATGAGGGGAACAGGGGAGATGAGGGGTAGGGAGAGGAGGGGAACAAGGGGAGATGAGGGGGTAGGGAGAGGAGGGGAACAGGGAGATGAGGGGGGGGGTGGGAGATGATGGGGTAGAGAGATGAGGTAGAGGGACACGGGGGGAGATAGATGAGGTAGAGGGACAGGATGGTAGGGAGATGAGGAGAACAGGGGTGGGAGAGAGATGTGAGGTGAGGGACAGGGGATGGGAGAGAGAGATGTGAGGTGAGGGACAGGGGATGGGAGAGAGAGATGTGAGGTGAAGGACAGGGGTGGGAGAGAGATGTGAAGTGAGGTACAGGGGATGGGAGAGAGAGATGTGAGGTGAGGTACAGGGGATGGGAGAGAGAGAGATGTGAGGTGAGGTACAGGGGATGGGAGAGAGATGTGAGGTGAGGGACAGGGGTGGGAGAGAGATGTGAGGTGAGGGACAGGGGGTGGGAGAGAGAGATGTGAGGTGAGGGACAGGGGATGGGAGAGAGATGATGAGGTGAGGTACAGGGGATGGGAGAGAGAGATGTGAGGTGAGGGACAGGGGTGGGAGAGAGAGATGTGAGGTGAGGGACAGGGGTGGGAGAGAGAGATGAGGTGAGGTACAGGGATGGGAGAGAGATGTGAGGTGAGGGCAGGGGGAGAGACAGATGTGGGTGAGGTACAGGGGTGGGAGAGAGAGATGTGAGGTGAGGTACAGGGGGTGGGAGAGAGATGTGAGGTGAGGTACAGGGGATGGGAGAGAGAGATGTGAGGTGAAGGACAGGGGAGAACAGGGGGTGGTAGGGAGATGTGAGGTGAGGGACAGGGGTGGGAGAGAGATGTGAGGTGAGGTACAGGGGATGGGAGAGATGTGAGGTGAGGTACAGGGGTGGGAGAGAGATGTGAGGTGAGGTACAGGGGTGGGAGAGAGAGATGTGAGGTGAGGGACAGGGGTGGGAGTGAGAGATGTGAGGTGAGGTACAGGGGATGGGAGAGAGATGTGAGGTGAGGTACAGGGGAGGGAGAGAGAGATGTGAGGTGAGGTACAGGGGGTGGTAGAGAGAGATGTGAGGTGAGGGACAGGGGGGAGAACAGGGGGTGGTAGGGAGATGTGAGGTGAGGGACAGGGTTGGTAGGGTGATGAGGGAGAACAGGGGTGTGACAGGAGAGTTCCCTCGAGTCCTCATTATCAGGATATTCATTATTACATGTAATCAGAATACAGAGCACTAACTCTCTCTCTCTCTCTAATTTGTACATACTTTAAGAACCCCCCCCACCACCTGTCTCTTTCGATAGCAGTTTACAGTCCTCACCCAGAAGCCTTTGTTCCAAAAGTTGTCCTCATCTTCCCTTCGGTTACCACTCTCAGCTGAGGACAGCCTCCACTCACATACATACACTTTGTCTGACCCCTTGCTCATGGCTAATATACGTCATCAGGGCCAAACAATCTAATGACCCCTACGTGACTCGACACCCGGACAGACTGCAAGTCGATTTCAGAGGAAAAGGGAGGACAGAAGCTCAATTCAACCTCACAGTTCCACCTCTCCCTTTGGTCAACAAATTGGGGGAGACATTCTGAAAAATAAGGTCAATCCCTGTCAAAATGGGCCCTAAAGTCAGACACGGAACATAACAATTCCACATTTTGTTTTGTGCCAACCCTCTTTCCAGTTACGCCCTTTTGGAAACAGATCCACTTTCATTTATTTTGATCCTTTCACCCAAATTCTATCTACCTGCACTTCAAAAAGATCATCATCACACACACACACACACACACACACACACCACACCACACCACACACCTGGTAGGGGTAGAGTGTGACTCCTCCTCCATTGCTGCGAGACATGTACTGGTGAGCCTGCAGGGCAGCCGTGCTCAGTAATGCTCTGCTACCAGAACCGTTATTACTGGGGCTGTGGGGCGGCTGGGCCGGCTGGGCACCGCTGGCTTTACTGCTGTGTGCCGGAGAGACGCTCCTCCTCTCAACCCCCAAGCCGACCCCTAGGGAGCTGGGCTTGGACCCATGGCGGGGGTACCCTCCCTGATGCACAGAGGATGGAGCTGGCGATGAGGAGGCTGGGGCTAGAGCTGAAGAGGCTGCCTGGGCAGGGGCTTTCCCCACAGATGCTGCACCTTGGCAGGGGTTGGAGGCAGTGTGGCTGGGGCTTGAGGATGATGCACTAGAGGAGGACGGAGGCATGGTAGGGTGGTGTGGGTGTGGATGGGGGTAGGCTGCTGAGGCTGGGAGGAGGTAGGCCCAGTCCCGCGGTGCTGTGGGGCCCTGGGGAAGGCCACTGCGGCTGGGCAGGGTGGGGGGCGAGCTGGGGGACAGGTCCCACTGGTCCAAGGTCAGCACCATGTGGACTGCTTCCTGTTTCAGCTGAGTCAGATGAGTGGAACACACGTCACAGCGACTGTCACGCTCGTTCCACGCCCGCCGCGAGCTGTTGGGCACCTGGAGCTTGTCATGGAGGAGGAGGGAGAAGGAGGGATCCTACGAAATATAGAGAACAAGAGAAGGAGAAAAGTGATTAGTTAAGTTATTTACACTGGTTGACAACACTGCATCTTCACAATGCAGAGGACTGTGGATCTGAAATAGGCTGTGGTTGATTCTGATGGTAGCGGACATTACACTAACAATGGAGAAACTAACACACACACACACAGAACACACACACACAGAGAACACTGGATTTGTATCTATTTGAGCACTCTGAAGCTCTCTGTTCAGAGAGATAAAGCTTCTAAGAGTCGACTGAACAAACAAAAAGGTCTTTCTCCTGTCTGACTTTGTCTGCTTGTTTGGTTTAGCAGAAGAAGAAAGACAAAGGCAGAACTCATTAACCAAGTTGTTCAGAGAGAGATTGAAACTACAGATACAGAGAAACAAATGAAGAAAAAGGGAAAAATAAGAGAGACAGAGAGACAGAGAGACAGACAGACAGACAGACAGACAGACAGACAGACAGACAGACAGACAGACAGACAGACAGACAGACAGACAGACAGACAGACAGACAGACAGACAGACAGACAGACAGACAGACAGACAGACAGACAGACAGGGGCAGAGCTGGAAGAGGGCTAACATAATAGAACAACCACACAGTGGACAAAGGCATAGTATACTATAGGTACGGATGGACAGTCTACAGACAGACAGACAGACAGACAGACAGACAGAGAGACAGAGAGACAGAGAGAGACAGGGACACCACTACGTAACGGGAGCTGGAATGAGCTGTGACCAATCAGCATCACTAACCAGGGCCACACTAACACACGCTAAAACAGTTTCCTCCTGAACACCACTCTACGTAACGGGAGCTGGAATGAGCTGTGACCAATCACCATCACTAACCAGGGCCACACTAACACACGCTAAAACAGTTTCCTCCTGAACACCACTCTACGTAACGGGAGCTGGAATGAGCTGTGACCAATCACCATCACTAACCAGGGCCACACTAACACACGCTAAAACAGTTTCCTCCTGAACACCACTCTACGTAACGGGAGCTGGAATGAGCTGTGACCAATCAGCCTCTGTGTCACACACACATAAACAAACCAGCTCCTCTGGTCCTAGGGGTTGCTAGTGAGTGAAGGACAGTAGAACTGATCTGGATAACGCCTTCCATAGAGTAGCACCTCCTTCAAACCCGTCTGATATATAGTATGACCAGATACATGTTTTCAATACACTATATAAGTACAGTATTATTAGTGCTATTACCTCTACTACCAGTACATGTACACACTCAGAACAAATGCTGCTCTCTAGAACCTAGAGGGTTTTTCGGCTGTCCCCATAGGAGAAACCTTTAAAGAACCCTTTTGGGGTCCAGGTAGAGCTCTTTCCACAGAGTGTTCTACATGGAACCAAAAAAGGGTTCTACCTGGAACCAAAATAGGGACAGCCGAAGAACCCTTTTGGAACCCTTTTTTTTCTAAGAGTGCAAGTAGTAATTACTCCTACCACTACCACCAATATAGTACTACTCTGAACCCTCTCAGATCCTCTGTAGGATGTATGACAGCTGTAATGTTCTGAACCCTCTCAGATCCTCTGTAGGATGTATGACAGCTGTAATGTTCTGAACCCTCTCAGATCCTCTGTAGGATGTATGACAGCTGTAATGTTCTGAACCCTCTCAGATCCTCTGTAGGATGTATGACTGCTGTAATGTTCTGAACCCTCTCAGATCCTCTGTAGGATGTATGACAGCTGTAATGTTCTGAACCCTCTCAGATCCTCTGTAGGATGTATGACTGCTGTAATGTTATGAACCCTCTCAGATCCTCTGTAGGATGTATGACTGCTGTAATGTTCTGAACCCTCTCAGATCCTCTGTAGGATGTATGACTGCTGTAATGTTCTGAACCCTCTCAGATCCTCTGTAGGATGTATGACAGCTGTAATGTTCTGAACCCTCTCAGATCCTCTGTAGGATGTATGACAGCTGTAATGTTCTGAACCCTCTCAGATCCTCTGTAGGATGTATGACTGCTGTAATGTTCTGAACCCTCTCAGATCCTCTGTAGGATGTATGACTGCTGTAATGTTCTGAACCCTCTCAGATCCTCTGTAGGATGTATGACTGCTGTAATGTTCTGAACCCTCTCAGATCCTCTGTAGGATGTATGACAGCTGTAATGTTCTGAACCCTCTCAGATCCTCTGTAGGATGTATGACTGCTGTAATGTTCTGAACCCTCTCAGATCCTCTGTAGGATGTATGACAGCTGTAATGTTCTGAACCCTCTCAGATCCTCTGTAGGATGTATGACTGCTGTAATGTTCTGAACCCTCTCAGATCCTCTGTAGGATGTATGACAGCTGTAATGTTCTGAACCCTCTCAGATCCTCTGTAGGATGTATGACTGCTGTAATGTTCTGAACCCTCTCAGATCCTCTGTAGGATGTATGACTGCTGTAATGTTCTGAACCCTCTCAGATCCTCTGTAGGATGTATGACAGCTGTAATGTTCTGAACCCTCTCAGATCCTCTGTAGGATGTATGACAGCTGTAATGTTCTGAACCCTCTCAGATCCTCTGTAGGATGTATGACAGCTGTAATGTTCTGAACCCTCTCAGATCCTCTGTAGGATGTATGACTGCTGTAATGTTCTGAACCCTCTCAGATCCTCTGTAGGATGTATGACAGCTGTAATGTTCTGAACCCTCTCAGATCCTCTGTAGGATGTATGACTGCTGTAATGTTCTGAACCCTCTCAGATCCTCTGTAGGATGTATGACAGCTGTAATGTTCTGAACCCTCTCAGATCCTCTGCAGGATCCCCTCGCCCCCCATCCCCCGCGCTCCTCCCCCATCCCCCTCGCCCCCCCATCCCCCTCGCTCCTCTCCCATCCCCCTCGCTCCCCCATCCTACCCCCCAGTATAATGAGCTGTAGTACAGTTGAGTTTTCATCCTTTAATTGGAAACATTCAAATGCTGCAAATCTCCTGCCTCCCCAGCTCCACACGCACACACACAATATCAGGTAAATAATTAGCATTAAGCCTAACCCTAACCCCCTGGACCCTCCTGTCTTTCAATCCCTTCATCAAAATCAAAATAGTGTGTGTGTGTGGGGGGGGCTAAGCTATTATCAAATTGGTTATGAAAACACTTAATTTATTAAAACCCTCTCATAGAAGTGTGGCTAAGTCAATTACAACACCCTTGCAGAAGATGTCCCAGTGCACCACACACACACACACACACACACACACACACACACACACAGCTACGTATTACTATACTTGTGAGAACTTTTTGGGAACCAACAATTGAACCTAACCCTAACCTTAACCAAATCCTAACCATAACCCTAATTCCAACAGTAATCCTAACCATAACCCTAATTCCAACAGTAATCCTAACCACTAAGCCTAAAATAGCAAAATGTCCTCACTTCTCTGAATTGTAGTTGGTTTACGATTCTTATGAGGACTTCTGGCACTCACAAGTACGTGTACACAGCCACAAGTCCCATTACCTCAAAACCTGGAGCTCGGGTTGAAGGGTCAGAAATGACAAAGAAGCTACTGAGAAGTCAGTAGAACCTTCCATAATGCACACTGTCCAGGGGTGGACAGAACACAAGCCAGAAAGGTGTCCATTTGAAAATGTTATCTTCTGTTCCTGCAGACATAACAATGTCTTATTAAAGCCCAACGCAAATCAGTCTAATGACGTTATGAAATGCAGACCGTTTTAAAAGTCAACGGAGACCCCTGAAGCACGTTAGCAGCTAAATGGACTTGGAATATATTACAACGTTAGCTTACTTTAACATCACACATTTCTGCTTAGTGGCGTTTCTGAAATGTTTACGTACTGTCTGTTATTTCAAATGTCAGTATATTCCAGGCTTGAGACTGTGGCTAAACTCTGCCTTCTTCTGCGTAGAGTACGAAGCATGTCCAGACATGATGTTTAACCAGTGGTGTATAGAGGGTTCATACTGTATGTTCTCAATGTTCTGGCTGTTACATTGTTTAAACCGTATGTATATCTGAGGGCTCCCAAACCTCTCTAACCACACCCCTGTTATCAGCCCTGTATCAATACAGCACGTGTGCTGCTGAGACTGACCTGCATGTGTGTGTGTCTCGCAAGTACTCAGAGAAGGAACGTGGCACATGACACACACAAAGACCACAGGCCCACAAAGCAACCCGTCATGCCAAAACACACACACACACATAACCCCCCAGGATCTTTAAATCAGGACCACAATGGAGGCAGGACACACAAACAAATGATCGTATGATCAGGTCAGCGTGGTCACTAGCTGGCATAGCCACAAGGTCATAAAATCTGATTTGAACCCTAACCACACTGCTAACCCTAATGTCTAACACAAACCTTAAATTAAAACCAAAAATCACATTTTTGTTTTCATGCCTTTTTACAATATAGCCAAATTTGACTTTGCAGCTGGTCCATCTAGCAGAAATCAACCAGTTCTGCCTCCAGGACAAGACTCCTGGTAATAAACATCAACCTGCGTCAGTTGAGAGACAGAGTGTGTGAGGGAAGGAAGGGGTTTAGGTGTGTACCCTGGTCCTATACAGACAATTGTATTGCAGAGTAAAATGAACACTGCCTTCCCACATTGACAGACAGACTTTTAAACAAAAGACGTTCAGTTGCGACTGACATGACCCGTTACACAACACACTACCTCTGACCCCCTCCGTGTTCCAACACACTATTCCTGACCCCCTCCAAGTTCCAACACACTACCCCTGACCCCCTCCAAGTTCCAACACACTACCCCTGACCCCCTCCAAGTTCCAACACACTACTCCTGACCCCCTCCAAGTTCCAACACACACTCCCTGACCCCTCCAAGTTCCAACACGCTCCTCTGACCCCTCCAAGTTCCAACACACTACTTCTGACCCCCTCCAAGTTCCAACACACTACCCCTGACCCCCTCCAAGTTCCATCACACTACCCCTGACCCCTCCAAGTTCCAACACACCCTCCCTGACCCCTCCAAGTTCCAACACGCCTCCTCTGACCCCCTCCAAGTTCCAACACACTACTTCTGACCCCCTCCAAGTTCCAACACACTACCTCTGACCCCCTCCAAGTTCCAACACACCCTCCCTGACCCCCTCTCCAAGTTCCAACACGCCTCCTCTGACCCCCTCCAAGTTCCAACACACTACTTCTGACCCCTCCAAGTTCCAGCACACTCTCTCTGACCCCTCCAAGTTCCAACACACTACCCCTGACCCCCTCCGAGTTCCAACACACTACCTCTGACCCCCTCCGGGTTCCAACACACTACCCCTGAACCCTTCCAAGTTACATGACCCACTTCCCTCTTCTTCTCTTTCTACCCTTTCAGTGTTCTCTCTCCCTCTGTTCCTATCCCCCCTTCCTCCCTCTCCCTGAGGGGGGGGGGATGGGCGAGGAGGACAGTGGTAGAGGGCAAGAGGGAGGAGGACATCTTGCCAACAGGTAATACACCCAGCCTGCTCAGCCTGAGATCCAGTTACACACACACACACACACACACACACACACACACACACACACACACAAGCAGCCAAGAGAGCAATAAAGGCAGCATGGAGCCCAGTGTCTGGGATGAGGACCTCTTTGTTCTACATTATCTGAGGTTGGAGCGGCTGCCAAAACAACAAGAAAGAGCAGCAGTGTTTTCAGATGGGAATGATGAGCGTGTGTAAAAGCAGTTTGATTGACAGACCTAGACCCACACTACAGCTCAGCCTCTCTCTCAGTATTACCTGCTGCTGTGCTTGCAGTATGTCACCTAACAGATATGGGAGTTCATCAAAGTTTGATTTGTTTTCAAATTGTTTGTTTGTGGGTCTGTGTGATTCAAATCAAATCAAGTTAAATGTATCAAAGGTAAACAATAGGTAGGTAAAGAAATAAAAACAACAGTAAAAAGACAGTGAAAAATAAAAAGTAGCGAGGCTACATACAGTAGCGAGGCTATATACAGTAGACAGGCTATATACAGTAGCGAGGCTATATAGAGTAGAGAGGCTATATACAGTAGCGAGGCTATATACAGTAGCGAGGCTATATACAGTAGCGAGGCTATATACAGTAGCAGGCTATATACAGTAGCAGGCTATATACAGTAGCGAGGCTATATACAGTAGCAGGCTATATACAGTAGCGAGGCTATATAGAGTAGAGAGGCTATATACAGTAGCGAGGCTATATACAGTAGCGAGGCTATATACAGTAGCGAGGCTATATACAGTAGCAGGCTATATACAGTAGCGAGGCTATATACAGTAGCGAGGCTATATACAGTAGCGAGGCTATATACAGTAGCAGGCTATATACAGTAGCAGGCTATATACAGTAGCGAGGCTATATAGAGTAGAGAGGCTATATACAGTAGCAGGCTATATACAGTAGCAGGCTATATACAGTAGCAGGCTATATACAGTAGCAGGCTATATACAGTAGCGAGGCTATATAGAGTAGCGAGGCTATATACAGTAGCAGGCTATATACAGTAGCAGGCTATATACAGTAGCGAGGCTATATACAGTAGCAGGCTATATACAGTAGCGAGGCTATATAGAGTAGAGAGGCTATATACAGTAGCAGGCTATATACAGTAGCGAGGCTATATACAGTAGCAGGCTATATACAGTAGCGAGGCTATATACAGTAGCAGGCTATATACAGTAGCAGGCTATATACAGTAGCGAGGCTATATACAGTAGAAGGCTATATACAGTAGCGAGGCTATATACAGTAGAAGGCTATATACAGTAGCGAGGCTATATACAGTAGCGAGGCTATATACAGTAGCGAGGCTATATACAGTAGCGAGGCTATATACAGTAGCAGGCTATATACAGTAGCGAGGCTATATACAGTAGCGAGGCTATATAGAGTAGAGAGGCTATATACAGTAGCAAGCTATATACAGTAGCAGGCTATATACAGTAGTGAGGCTATATACAGTAGCGAGGCTATATACAGTAGCGAGGCTATATACAGTAGCGAGGTTATATACAGTAGCGAGGCTATATACAGTAGCGAGGCTATATACAGTAGCGAGGCTATATAGAGTAGCGAGGCTATATACAGTAGCGAGGCTATATACAGTAGCGAGGCTATATACAGGCACTGGTTAGTCAGGCTGATTGAGGTAGTATGTACATGTAGGTATGGTTAAAGTGACTAGGCATATATGATGAACAGAGAGTAGCATAAGCGTAAAAAGAGGGGTTGGCGGGTGGTGGGACACAATGCAGACAGCCCGGTTAGCCAATGTGCGGGAGCACTGGTTGGTCAGGTCATTTAGGTAGTATGTACATGAATGTATAGTTAAAGTGACTGTGCATATAAGATAAACAGACAGTAGCAGCAGCGTGAAAGAGGTGTTGGTGGGGGCACACAATGCAAATAGTCCAGGTAAGCATTTGATTACCTGTTCAGGATGTATCTCTCTCAAGTACGTCACAGTGCAGTACATGAAGACATTACATTAAACACACTCAGTTATCCCTTCAGTCAATAGACTAAATGTAAACACTCACACTATCTTTCAAGCATTTATGAGGTCTTTGCCCCCAGGAAGAGGTGTATAGAGCATGTCCATCCAGTGCAACACACACAGACACACACACACACACGGATGTGGGGGTTCATCAGTGATGTTTTACAGTTAGAGAGCTGTGGTTTAGGTAGTGTCAGAGAGGGTAATTAGTTTAGCATGTAGCAGAGAATCACCTTCCCTACACCCTCCATCTCTTTATCTTCCTCCCTTTATCTATCCTCCTCTCTCTGAGTTGCTCCATCAGTATTCCATGACAGTGCCTCAGTGAGTGCTCCATGGAGACAGACAGAGTGTGCAGTCACGTGGAGTCTGAGTGTGTGTTCCCTGTGTGTGTGTGTGTGTGTGTGTGTGTGTGTGTGTGTGTGTGTTTGCTATGTATCCAAGACCCATTCATTTCTCCGACAAGGCCAAACAAAGCCGCACCTCATCCATACACAGAGTGATGGATAGAGACAGAGAAAAAACATGACAGGAGAGAGCTAGAGAGAAAGAGACAGAGAGAGACAAGTACTAAACGATATCATAACCGCCATCGATAAAAGACAGTACGGTACAGCCGCCTTCATCGTCCTGGCTAAAGCTTTCGACTCTGTCAATCACCGTATTCTTATCGGCAGACTCAATAGCCTTGGTTTCTCAAATGACTGCCTCGCTTGGTTAACCAACTACTTCTCAGATAGAGTTCAGTGTGTCAAATCGGAGGGCATGTTGACCGGACCTCTGGCAGTCTCTATGGGGGTGCCACAGGGTTCAATTCTCGGGCCGACTCTTTTCTCTGTATATATCAACGATGTTGCTCTTGCTGCGGGTGATTCCCTGATCCAACTCTACGCAGACGACACCATTATGTATACATCTGGCCCTTCCTTGGACACTGTGTTAACTAACCTCCAGACGAGCTTTAATGCCATTCGACACTCCTTCTGTGGCCTCCACCTGCTCTTAAACGCTAGTAAAACCAAATGCATGCTTTTCAACCATTTCCTGCCCGCACCCGTCCGCCCGACTAGCATCACCACCCTAGACGGTTCTGACCTAGAATATGTGGACAATACAAATACCTAGGTGTCTGGCTAGACTGTAAACTCTCCTTCAAGACTCATATCATCTCCAATCCAAAATAAGCCAATTGCTTTCTATTTCGCAACAACGCCTCCTTCACTCACGCCGCCACACATACCCTAGTAAAACTGACTATCGATCCTTGACTTCGGCGATGTCATCTACAAAATAGCTTCCAATACTCTACTCAGCAAACTGGATGCAGTCTATCACAGTGTCATCCGATTTGATACCAAAGCCCCTTATACCAACTACTACTGTGACCTGTAAGCTCTGGCTTAGCCACTGGCTCCAGGTCATCTTTAAGTCTAAAGGTAAAGCTCCGCCTTATCTCAGTTCACTGGTCACGATAACAACACCCACCCGTAGCACGCAATCCAACAGGTATATCTCACTGGTCATCCCCAAAGCCAACACCTCCTTTGGCCGCCTTTCCTTCCAGTTCTCTGCTGCCAGTGACTGGAACTAATTGCAAAAATTGCTGTAGCTGGAGACTTCTATTTCCCTCACAAACTTTAAACATCAGCTATCTGAGCAGCTAACCGATTGCTGCAGCTGTACATAGTCCATCTGTAAATAGCCCACCCAATCTACCTACCTCATCCCCATATTGTTTTTATTTACTTTGCTGCTCTTTTGCACATCAGTATCTCTACTTGCACACCATCATCTGCACACCATCATCTGCTCATCATCATCTGCTCATCTATCACTCCAGTATTAATCTGCTAAATTTGAATTACTTTGCTACTATGGCCTATTTATTGCCTTACCTCCTCACGCCATTTGCACACACTGTATATAGACTTTGTCCATTGTGTTATTGACTGTACGCTTGTTTATTCCATGTTTAACTCTATGTCACACTGCTTTTCTTTATCTTGACCAGGTCGCAGTTGCAAATTAGAATTTGTTCTCAACTAGCCTACCTGGTTAAATAAAGGTGAAATAACATTTTACAAATAAAATTGTTGTTTAGTATATTAGTAATAATAGTAGCATGTTAATTTTCCATATTTTCTACTATTGACGGTTACCATTTTATTGCTGTTATTTATTAGTATTTTTATTTACTACCACGTTATATTATTATTCATGATTTTATTATAATGTATACAATGTTTCTTTGGCAATATTGACAACGTTTTTCATAGCAATAAAGCAGCTTGAATTTAAGAGAGAGAGAGAGAGAGAGAGAGAGAGAGAGAGAGAGGTTTTAGAGAGGGAGAGAGAGAGGTTGTAGAGAGAGAGAGAGGTTGTAGAGAGAGAGAGAGGTTGTAGAGAGAGAGAGAGGTTGTAGGGAGAGAGAGAGTTTGTAGAGAGTGGGAGAGAGAGAGGTTGTAGAGAGAGGGAGAGAGAGAGGTTGTAGGGAGAGAGAGAGAGTTTGTAGAGAGATGGAGAGAGAGAGAGGGAGAGAGAGAGAGGGAGAGAGAGAGAGAGGGGTTGTAGAGGGAGAGGTTGGAGAGAGGATGTAGAGAGAGAGAGAGAGAGAGAGAAAGGTTGGATAGAGAGAGAGAGATGGAGAGAGTGAGGGGGTTGTAGAGGGAGAGAGAGCGAGAGGGAGAGGTTGTAGAGCGGGAGAGAGAGGTTGGAGAGAGAGAGAGAAAGGTTGTAGAGGGGAGAGAGAGAGAGGTTGTAGAGAGAGTTAGAGAGGATGTAGAGCGAGAGAGAAAGGTTGGATAGAGAGAGAGAGAGAGATAGAGAGAGTGAGGGGGGTTGTAGAGGGAGAGAGAGCGAGAGGGAGAGGTTGTAGAGCGGGAGAGAGAGGTTGGAGAGAGAGAGAGAGTTGGAGAGAGAGAGAGAAAGGTTGTAGAGGGGGAGAGCGAGAGAGGTTGTAGAGAGAGGTAGAGAGGATGTAGAGCGGGAGAGAGAGAGAGGTTGGAGAGAGGTTGTAGAGCGGGAGAGAGAGAGAGGTTGGAGAGAGGTAGAGAGGATGTAGAGGGAGAGCGGGAGATAGGGAGAGGGGTTGTAGAGACAGAGAGAGCAAGAGAGAAGGAAAGGGAGAGAGGTTGTAGAGACAGAGAGAGCAAGAGAGAAGGAAAGGGAAAGAGGTTGTAGAGAGAGGGAGAGATGTTGTAGAGAGAGAGAGCAAGAGAGAGGTTGAGGAGAGAAAGAGAGCAAGAGAGAGAGTGAGAGCGAGCGAGCGAGGTAAAGGGAGAGAGGTTGTAGAGAGAGACTTAATCCCGACTTCCGGGTTGGAGCGATCTGGTCGCATCCGCGCTTCGGTCTGCAGGTTGTATAACTTTTTCATTACATTTCATTACATTTCATTATAGTACAACGGTCTGATTTGTCTAATCTTAGCAATTTCCTCTTAGCTAGCTACATAGTCGTCGTTGTATCAAAGATAATTGCGTAATTATCGTATTTCGTCGTCTCCTATCTGTCGTCTCCTATCTGTCCAACACGTTCACCGTCTACCGTAGCACTGTAGTAACTATCACACTCAACTGAACGTCTTGATTAGTGTAGTGTTAGCTAGCTACATAGCTAGCTACATAGTTGTCTTTGCTGTCTTCGTATCCAAGATAATTGTGTAGTTTAGAGTGTGTAGTCTTAGAGTGATTATCTTAATTCACCGAGGTTAGCTAGCCAGCTATTTTGTCGTCCTTAACGTAGGAGACACTCCTAGCTAGCCAATAGCCAGCCAACGTCTACTGAATAGAACTTTCGCATTCCGGTCGCATTCCGCGTCGCTCCACAGGTAGTATCACTTTTTCATTTCATTTCATTACAGTCCCAACGGTGTGATTTGTTTGATCGTAGCTAGCTACATAGCTAGCTACATAGCCGTCTTTGTTTCAAAGATAATTGTGTAGTCTAGAGCGATTTTCTAGGTTAGCTAGCCAGCTATTGTCGTTCTCCTAACGCAACGTAACGTAACCAACACTGCTAGCTAGCCAGCTAGCTCCCGATAAGCAGCATTGTAGAAACTTCACACTCAACGGTACGACTTGATTAGGGTAGTGTCAACAACGCAGCTAGCCTACCCCAGCAGTACTCTATCATTTTAATCATTTTAGTCAATTAGATTCTTGCTACGTAAGCTTAACTTTCTGAACATTCGAGACGTGTAGTCCACTTGTCATTCCAATCTCCTCTGCATTAGCGTAGCCTCTTCTCTAGCCTGTCAACTATGTGTCTGTCTATCCCTGTTCTCTCCTCTCTGCACAGACCATACAAACGCTCCACACCGCATGGCCGCAGCCACCCTAATCTGGTGGTCCCAGCGCACGACCCACGTGGAGTTCCAGGTCTCCGGTAGCCTCTGGAACTGCCGATCTGCGGCCAACAAGGCAGAGTTCATCTCAGCCTATGCCTCCCTCCAGTCCCTCGACTTCTTGGCTCTGACGGAAACATGGATCACCACAGACGACACCGCTACTCCTACTGCTCTCTCTTCGTCCGCCCACGTGCTCTCGCACACCCCGAGAGCTTCTGGTCAGCGGGGTGGTGGCACCGGGATCCTCATCTCTCCCAAGTGGTCATTCTCTCTTTCTCCCCTTACCCATCTGTCTATCGCCTCCTTTGAATTCCATGCTGTCACAGTTACCAGCCCTTTCAAGCTTAACATCCTTATCATTTATCGCCCTCCAGGTTCCCTCGGAGAGTTCATCAATGAGCTTGATGCCTTGATAAGCTCCTTTCCTGAGGACGGCTCACCTCTCACAGTTCTGGGCGACTTTAACCTCCCCACGTCTACCTTTGACTCATTCCTCTCTGCCTCCTTCTTTCCACATCTCTCCTCATTTTGACCTCACCCTCTCACCTTCCCCCCCTACTCACAAGGCAGGCAATACGCTCGACCTCATCTTTACTAGATGCTGTTCCTCCACTAACCTCATTGCAACTCCCCTCCAAGTCTCCGACCACTACCTTGTATCCTTTTCCCTCTCGCTCTCATCCAACACTTCCCACACTGCCCCTACTCGGATGGTATCGTGCCGTCCCAACCTTCGCTCTCTCTCCCCCGCTACTCTCTCCTCTTCCATCCTATCATCTCTTCCCTCTGCTCAAACCTTCTCCAACCTATCTCCTGATTCTGCCTCCTCAACCCTCCTCTCCTCCCTTTCTGCATCCTTTGACTCTCTATGTCCCCTATCCTCCAGGCCGGCTCGGTCCTCCCCCTCCCGCTCCGTGGCTCGACGACTCATTGCGAGCTCACAGAACAGGGCTCCGGGCAGCCGAGCGGAAATGGAGGAAAACTCGCCTCCCTGCGGACCTGGCATCCTTTCACTCCTCCTCTCTACATTTTCCTCCTCTGTCTCTGCTGCTAAAGCCACTTTCTACCACTCTAAATTCCAAGCATCTGCCTCTAACCCTAGGAAGCTCTTTGCCACCTTCTCCTCCCTCTTGAATCCTCCTCCCCCTCCCCCCTCCTCCCTCTCTGCAGATGACTTCGTCAACCATTTTGAAAAGAAGGTCGACGACATCCGATCCTCGTTTGCTAAGTCAAACGACACCGCTGGTTCTGCTCACACTGCCCTACCCTGTGCTCTGACCTCTTTCTCCCTCTCTCTCCAGATGACATCTCGCGTCTTGTGACGGCCGGCCGCCCAACAACCTGCCCGCTTGACCCTATCCCCTCCTCTCTTCTCCAGACCATCTCCGGTGACCTTCTCCCTTACCTCACCTCGCTCATCAACTCATCCCTGACCGCTGGCTACGTCCCTCCCGTCTTCAAGAGAGCGAGAGTTGCACCCCTTCTGAAAAACCTACACTCGATCCCTCCGATGTCAACAACTACAGACCAGTATCCCTTCTTTCTTTTCTCTCCAAAACTCTTGAACGTGCCGTCCTTGGCCAGCTCTCCCGCTATCTCTCTCAGAATGACCTTCTTGATCCAAATCAGTCAGGTTTCAAGACTAGTCATTCAACTGAGACTGCTCTTCTCTGTATCACGGAGGCGCTCCGCACTGCTAAAGCTAACTCTCTCTCCTCTGCTCTCATCCTTCTAGACCTATCGGCTGCCTTCGATACTGTGAACCATCAGATCCTCCTCTCCACCCTCTCCGAGTTGGGCATCTCCGGCGCGGCCCACGCTTGATTGCGTCCTACCTGACAGGTCGCTCCTACCAGGTGGCGTGGCGAGAATCCGTCTCCTCACCACGTGCTCTCACCACTGGTGTCCCCAGGGCTCTGTTCTAGGCCCTCTCCTATTCTCGCTATACACCAAGTCACTTGGCTCTGTCATAACCTCACATGGTCTCTCCTATCATTGCTATGCAGACGACACACAATTAATCTTCTCCTTTCCCCCTTCTGACGACCAGGTGGCGAATCGCATCTCTGCATGTCTGGCAGACATATCAGTGTGGATGACGGATCATCACCTCAAGCTGAACCTCGGCAAGACGGAGCTGCTCTTCCTCCCGGGAAGGACTGCCCGTTCCATGATCTCGCCATCACGGTTGACAACTCCATTGTGTCCTCGTCCCAGAGCGCTAAGAACCTTGGCGTGATCCTGGACAACACCCTGTCGTTCTCAAATAACATCAAGGCGGTGGCCCGTTCCTGTAGGTTCATGCTCTACAACATCCGCAGAGTACGACCCTGCCTCACACAGGAAGCGAAGCAGGTCCTAATCCAGGCACTTGTCATCTCCCGTCTGGATTACTGCAACTCGCTGTTGGCTGGGCTCCTGCCTGTGCCATTAAACCCCTACAACTCATCCAGAACGCCGCAGCCCGTCTGGTGTTCAACCTTCCCAAGTTCTCTCACGTCACCCCGCTCCTCCGCTCCTCCACTGGCTTCCAGTTGAAGCTCGCATCCGCTACAAGACCATGGTGCTTGCCTACGGAGCTGTGAGGGGAACGGCACCTCAGTACCTCCAGGCTCTGATCAGGCCCTACACCCAAACAAGGGCACTGCGTTCATCCACCTCTGGCCTGCTCGCCTCCCTACCACTGAGGAAGTACAGTTCCCGCTCAGCCCAGTCAAAACTGTTCGCTGCTCTGGCCCCCCAATGGTGGAACAAACTCCCTCACGACGCCAGGACAGCGGAGTCAATCACCACCTTCCGGAGACACCTGAAACCCCACCTCTTTAAGGAATACCTAGGATAGGATAAAGTAATCCTTCTCCCCCCCCCCCCCTTAAAAGACCTAGATGCACTATTGTAAAGTGGCTGTTCCACTGGATGTCATAAGGTGAAAGCACCCATTTGTAAGTCGCTCTGGATAAGAGCGTCTGCTAAATGACTTAAATGTAAATGTAAATGTTAATGATGAGTGTATTAGAGGTGGTAGATGACTGAGATAATTCAATCTGAAGATTCTATCTCAGCTCATCTCTCTCGCTCTGATGCACGGTCACTCACATTTGTGTGACTGACTTAATCAAATCAAATCAAATGTATTTATATAGCCCTTCGTACATCAGCTGATATCTCAAAGTGCTGTACAGAAACCCAGCCTAAAACCCCAAACAGCAAACAATGCAGGTGTAAAAGCACCATGCATGACAATGCCTCACAACAGTGTGTGTGTGTGTGTGTGTGTGTGTGTGTGTGTGTGTGTGTGTGTGTGTGTGTGTGTGTGTGTGTGTGTGTGTGTGTGTGTGCATGTGTATGTATGTGAGTGTCTGCACATATGTGTGTTTTATCATTACTGTATGTCCAGCATTCCACAGTGACTCAGCAACACCATCTCGCTCTATGGACAAAACACTGGTTTAAAATAGGTCAGTCATAACAGACAAAACAAACACAAACTAACAAAAACACTTCTGAATAATGAATGACGTTTCTTCTTCCCATTTGTTACACTCATACAGACTTAGGATGCAACCCAAATGCCACCCTATTCCCCATATAGTGCACTACTTTTGACCAGCGCCCTATAAGGGTTAGGTACCATTTCAGATGCAGCCTTCCTGTAGCTACACAGAGTCTGTCTTTCAACTGAACAGCTGCTCTGTACTGCTCTCTGTCAAATACTGGGACCAACAAGCTGTTGAATACACTCAACATAAATAACAACTAAAATGTGTATGTTCGTGTGTGTGTATGTTCGTGTGTGTGTATGTTCTTGTGTGTATGTTCGTGTGTGTATGTTCGTGTGTGTATGTTCGTGTTGCCTACATACAGTTGAAGTCGGAAGTTTACATACACTTAGGTTGGAGTCATTAAAACTCATTTTTCAACCACTCCACAAATGTCTTGTTTAACAAACTATAGTTTTGGCAAGTCAGTTAGGACATCTACTTTGTGCATGACACAAGTAATTTCTCCAACAATTGTTTACAGACAGATTATTTCACTGTATCACAATTCCAGTGGGTCAGAAGTTTACACACACTAAGTTGACTGTGCCTTTAAACAGCTTGGAAAATTCCAGAAAATTATGTAATGGCTTTAGAAGCTTCTGATAGGTTAATTGACATAATTTGAGTCAATTGGAGGTGTACCTGTGGATGTATTTCAAGGCCTACCTTCAAACTCAGTGCCTCTTTGCTTAACATCATGGAAAAATCAAAAGAAATCATCCAAGACCTCAGAAAAAAATTGTAGACCTCCACAAGTCTGGTTCATCCTTGGGAGCAATTTCCAAACGCCTGAAGGGACCACATTCATCTGTACAAACAATAGTACGTATAAACACCATGGGGCCACGCAGCCGTCATACCACTCAGGAAGGAGACACGTTCTGTCTCCTAGAGATGAACGTACTTTGGTGCAAAAAGTGCAAATCAATCCCAGAACAACAGCAAAGGACCTTGTTTCCTCCAGCATCTACACAGGTACAAAAGTATCTATATCCACAGTAAAAAGAGTCCTGTATCGAAAGTCCTGTATAACCTGAAAGGCTGCTCAGCAAGGAAGAAGCCACTGCTCCAAAACCACCATAAAGCCGTAGCCAGACTACGGTTTGCAACTGCACATTGGGACAAAGATCGTACTTTCTGGAGAAATGTCCTCTGGTCTGATGAATCAAAACTAGAACGGTTTGGCCATAATGACCATCGTTATGTTTGGAGCAAAAAGGGGGAGGCTTGCAGAAGAACACCATCCCAACTGTGAAGCACGGGGGTGGCAGCCTCATGTTGTGGAGGTGCTTAGCTGCAGGAGGGACTGGTGAACTTCACAAAATAGAAGGCATCATGAAGGAGGAAAATTATGTGGATATATTGAAGCAACATCTCAAGACATCAGTCAGAAAGTTAAAGCTTGGTCGCAAATGGGTCTTCCAAATGGACAATGACCCCAAGCATACTTCCAAAGTTGTGGCAAAATGGCTTAAGGACAACAAAGTCAAAGTATTGGAGTGGCCATCACAAAGCCCTGACCTCAATCCTATAGAACATTTGTGGGCAGAACTGAAAAAGCATTTGCGAGCAAGGAGGCCTACAAACCCGACTCCATTACACCAGCCCTGTCAGGAGGAATAGGCCAGAATTCACCTAACTTATTGTGGGAAGCTTGTGGAAGGCACCACCACAACCTTTAACCCACGTTAAACAATTTAAAGGCAATGCTACCAAATACTAATTGAGTGTATGTACATTTCTGACCCACTGGGAATGTGATGAAAGAAATAAAAGCTGAAATAAATCACTCTCGACTATTATCCTGACATTTCACATTCTTAAAATAAAGTGGTGATCCTGACTGACCTAAGACAGGGAATTTTTACTGGAATTAAATGTCAGGAATTGTGAAAAGATTAGTTGAAATGTATTTGGCTAAGGTGTTTGTAAACTTCCGACTTCAAATGTACGTTCATGTGTGTGTTCAATGCATAGCCAGTGAGAAGGCAGCAGACAGAAGGATGTCATTAGTGTAATATGATGAAACAGGACAGGCTTACACTGTTTATGTATTTGTGTGAGTGTGTGAGTGTGTGTGTGTGTGTGTGTGTGTGTGTGTGTGTGTGTGTGTGTGTGTGTGTGTGTGTGTGTGTGTATGTGTATGTGTGTGTGTCTCTCTCTCTCTCTCCGGTAACTAGCCTGCTCTAGCTGGAGAGTCAGAGACCTCTCTCTCCCTCCCATCTCTCCTCTACCTCCTCTCTGTCCTTTCCTACCCACCTACCCTTTCTCCTCCCTCTCTCTCCACTTCAGTTTCTCTGCCTCTTACGCTCTTCCCCTCTCTCCTCCCCTCCTCACCCCTGAGGGGAACATAACAGGAATTAGAGCAATGAGGGAGATGGGAGGGAGGAGGAGAGGAGATGAGGGGAGACGGGGAGGAGGAGAGGAGGTGCGACAGGAAATGGAGCTAGTCTTATCCAGAATGACGAGTGTTTATCAGCGTGTAATAAGTTCCAGGCGGCTGCATGGAGGGTAAGGCTGAACAACCCCCTCTATCTAATTCTCTTTCTTCCTCTCTCTCCTCCTCCTCCTCCTCCTCCTCCTCTTTTTACTCTCCCTTTTCCTTACTCTCTGCCTCTTTTACATGAACAAACATACATCTTCGAAACACACAGGAGCGTCTCAGCAGGTCTGAGATCAGTGTATTGGTGCAGAAGAGAAGCATCCGGTCTCGAGCACCTGCTCTAAGAACACACACAAACAGACACACACGCCCAGATAAGACATCAGCACTTCTTTGTGCTCATTGAAAGAGATATATGAACAAGGAGAATTATTCAGTAAACAGAGAAAAATGTTTTCCAATTAATATATAGCTGCAGTATTAGCTACTGGTCTTGGATAACGTACAATCTGTAAAGTGTTTTGGGAATTTATTTCACTTTGTGTGTTTTATATTTGTGCTGACCGTAAAGCTCATCGCTGTCCCAAATCATTTGTGTAATCACCTTACACACTCATCTAGCTGATGTTGGGTGTAATCATTAGTCCAACAGTTGCAAATTAGAGTTTCTATTAGACAAATTCAGGCATGTTTATCCTTGTTTCGATCCATTTGTTACCATTTAAGAAAAGTTTTTCAACAGAATCGGCAGAATGAATACACCCCTGATCACACGCAAACAGTTTATTCTCACAGCAGCCACATAAAAAGAGCATGATCACTTTGCTGGTTGAATATATAATTTATTC
The DNA here is from genome assembly GCF_034236695.1 of Oncorhynchus nerka. Lineage (NCBI taxonomy): Eukaryota > Metazoa > Chordata > Actinopteri > Salmoniformes > Salmonidae > Oncorhynchus > Oncorhynchus nerka. The sequence continues at coordinate 68,640,610 of NC_088413.1, forward strand.
TCACAACTATCTACATGCTCTCCTCCTCTCAACCTTTTCCTTCACTTGTGGACTTCAGTGCACAACACATCAGGTCTGTGACCAGGTGAAAAATCCTTTCCAAGCCAAACCTTCATATCATGACCGCTAAAAACTACACACAGCCAACATCATTATCACGTCATAGTCATCTAGAACTAATGCTACAATCATGCAGTACAGTGTACAGTCAGAAAGCAGTTGAGCAGTTACACCGGTGGGATAAATCAAACCAAAAGCTTACCTTGACTTGGAAGAGTTCCAACTAGATAACATAGCATCCCTCTCTGTTCGAGCTGGGTGTTTGAGTAGGCTAAACTAGCTAGCTGCATTTGCTAGCTAAGTCGGTCACAGTGGTCAGGTATTCTGCTACTGTGTACTCATTGTTGAGGGCCAAATAGCATTCTAGTTTTCTCTGTTTTTTTGTTGATTCTTTCCAATGTGTCAAGTAATTATCTTTTTGTTTTCTCATGATTTGGTTGGGTCTAATTGTGTTGCTGTCCTGGGGCTCTGTGGGGTCTGTTAGTGTTCGTGAACAGAGCACCAGGACCAGCTTGCTCAGGGGGATTCTCTCCAGTTTATCTCACTGTAGGTGATGGCTGTGTTATGGAAGCTTTGGGAATCACTTCATTTTTGGTGGTTGTAGAATTTAAAGTCTCTTTTTTGGATTTTGATAATTAGCGGGTTTTGGCCTAATTCTGCTCTGCATGCATTATTTGATGTTTTACATAATACACAGAGGATATTTTTGCAGAATTCTGCATGCAGTCTCAATTTGGTCTCCCATTTAGTGATTTCTTGGTTTGTGAGCAGACACCAAACCTCACAACCATAAAGGGCAATGTTATTCAACAGATTCTTTTTTTTTCATGTTTCTGAAATGTGATGTTCCTGTTGATGGCAGAGAAGAGGCCCTTCTTGCCTCGTCTCTCAGATTGTTCACAGTGTTGTGGAAGTTACCTGTGGTGCTGATGATTGGGCCGAGGTATCGTTTTTTTGTGTGTTCTAGGGCAGTGCTCCCAAACTTTCTCTAGTCCCGTACCCCTTCATACATTCATCCTCCAGCTGTGTACCCCCTCTAGCACCAAGGTCAACGGACTCTCAAATGTTGTTTTTTGCCATCATTGTAAGCCTGCCACACACACACTATACGATACCTTTATTAAAACATAAGAATGAGTGTGAGTTCGTCACAACACGGCTCGTGGGAAGTGACAAAGAGCTCTTATAGGACGAAGGCACAAATAATAATAATGAATAACTTTGCTCTTTATTTAACCATCTTACATATAAAACCTTATTTGCTCATTGAAAATAGTGAATAACTCACCACAGGTTAATGAGAAGGATGTGCTTGATAGGATGCACATAACTCTGTAATGTTGGGTTGTATTGGAGAGTCTCAGTCTTAAATCATTTTCCACACACAGTCTGTGCCTGTATTTAGTTTTCATGCTAGTGAGGGCCGAGAATCCACTCTCACATAGGTACGTGGTTGCAAAGGGCATCAGTGTCTTAACAGTGTGATTTACCAAGGCAAGACACTCTGACCGCAGCCAATCCAGAAATCTGGCATTGACTTCTGATTAAATAACATTTTCACAGAACCGCTTGTTGCAATTTCAATGAGGCTCTCTTGTTCAGATATCAGTAAGTGGACAGGAAGCAGGGTAAGAAAGGGATATGAATCCAGTTGTGTATGTCATCCGTTTCTGGAAAGTACCTGCGTAATTGCGCACCCAACTCACTCAGATGCTTCACTATATCACATTTGACATCATCTGTAAGCTTGAGTTCATTTGCACACAAAAAAATCATACAATGATGGAACAACCTGTGTGTTGTCCTTGTTAATGCAGACAGAGAAGAGCTCCCACTTATTAATCATAGCCTCAATTCTGTCCCGCACATTGATTATAGTTGCGGAGAGTCCCTGTAATTCTAGATTAAGATCATTCAGGCGAGAAAAAACATCACCCAGATAGGCCAGTCGTTTGAAAAACTCGTCATCATGCAAGCGGTCAGACAAGTGAAAATTATGGTCAGTTAAGAAAACTTTAAGCTCGTCTCTCGATTAAAAAAAATGTGTCACTACTTTGCCCCTTGATAACCAGCACACTCTGTATGTTGTAAAAGCGTTACACGGTTGCTGCCTATATCATTGCATAGTGCAGAAATTACACGAGAGTTCAGGGGCCTTGCTTTAACAAAGTTAACCATTTTCACTGTAGTGTCCAAAACATCTTTCAAGCTGCCAGGCATTCCTTTGGCAGCAAGAGCCTCTCGGTGGATGCTGCAGTGAACCCAAGTGGCGTTGGGAGCAACTGCTTGCCCGTGTGTTACCACTCCACTATGTCTCCCTGTCATGGCGTTTGCACCCTCAGTACAGATACAAACACATCCTGACCACCAAGATGATGTCACAAAGCTGTCTCCTGTTGTCCTGGTTTCCAGTGGTTTGCAGAAGAGGATGTCTTCCTTAATTTCCCCCCCCATAAACTTAACGGACATATACCAGGAGCTGTGCCAGGTCCGCCACGTCTGTTGACTCATCCAGCTGTAACGCTTTGAATTCACTGGCTTGTATGCGAAGCAGTAATTGTTTCATCTCCTGTCATGTCACTGATGCGTCGTGAAACAGTGTTGTTTGATGAAGGTATTGTCGGTATAGCTTTTTTGGGCCTTTTCCCTCCCAGTATTGTCCCAGCCATATCACCGGCAGCAGGAAGAATTAAGTCCTCCACAATAGTATGGGGCTTGCCTGTCCTAGCCACTCGGTAGCTCACCATATGAGACGCTTCTAGTCCCTTCTTCTTAAATGGTATCTGTTGCTTTTATATATGATATATTATTACTCGAAAGTCGTCTTAATTCTCGCTCAAAATACTCCCCTTGGCTTATTTTTCAAATTGGCATGTTTTGTTTCTAAATGTCTGCACAAGACTGAAGGTTTCATTGAGTTGTGAGATAGTACTTTTGCACATAAACTCAGCAAAGAAAGAAACGTCCCGTTTTCAGGACCCTGCCATTCAAAGATAATTCGTAAAAATCCAAATTACTTCACAGATCTACATTGTAAAGGGTTTAAACACTGTTTCCCATGCTGTTCAATGAACCATAAACAATTCATGAACATGCACCTGTGGAACGGTCGTTAAGACACTAACAGCTTACAGACGGTAGGCAATTAAGGTCACAGTTATGAAAACTTAGAGGACACTAAAAAAGCCTTTCTACTGACTCTGAAAAACACCAAAAGAAGGATGCCCAGGGTCATAGGCATGCTGCAAGGAGGCATGAGGACTGCAGATGTGGCCAAGGCAATCAATTGTGAGATGCCTAAGACAGCGCTACAGGGAGACAGAACGGACAGCTGATTGTCCTAGCAGTGGCAGACCATATGTAACAACACCTGCACAGGATCGGTACATCCGCACATCACACCAGCTGGACAGGTACAGGATGGCCTCAACAAATGCCCGAGTTACACCAGGAACGCACAATCCCTCCATCAGTGCTCAGACTGTCCGCAATAGGCTGAGAGAGGCTGGATTGAGGGCTTGTAGGCCTGTTGTAAGGCAGGTCCTCACCAGATATCACCGGCAACAACGTCGCCTATGGGCACATCCCACCATCACTGGACCAGACAGGACTGGCAAAAAGTGCTCTTCACTGACGAGTCACGGTTTTGTCTCAACAGGGGTGATGGTCGGATTCACGTTTATCATCGAAGGAATGAGCGTTACACCGAGGCCTGTACTCAGTGGGATCGATTTGGAGGTGGAGGGTCCGTTATGGTCTGGGGCGGTTTGTCACAGTATCATCGGACTGAGCTTGTCATTGCAGGCAATCTCAACGCTGTGCGTTACAGGGAAGACATCCTCCTCCCTCATGCGGTACCCTTCCTGCAGGCTCATCCTGACATGACCCTCCAACATGACAATGCCACCAGCCATACTGCTCGTTCTGTGTGTGATTTCCTGCAAGACAGGAATGTCAGTGTTCTGCCATGGCCAGCGAAGAGCCCGGATCTCAATCCCATTGAGCACGTCTAGGACCTGTTGGATCGGAGGGTGAGGGCTAGGGCCATTCCCCCAGAAATGTCTGGGAACTTGCAGGTGTATTGGTGGAATAGCGGGGTAACATCTCACAGCAAGAACTGGCAAATCTGGTGCAGTCCATGAGGAGGAGATGCACTGCAGTACTTCATGCAGCTGCTGGCCACACCAGATACTGACTGTTACTTTTGATTTTGACCCCCCCTTTGTTCAGGGACACATTATTCCATTTCTGTTAGTCACATGTCTTTGGAACTTGTTCAGTTTATGTCTCAGTTGTTGAATCTTGTTATGTTCATACAAATATTTACACATGTTAGGTTGCTGAAAATAAACGCAGTTGACAGTGAAAGGACATTTCTTTTTTTTGCTGAGTTTATAACACACTGTGGCTGAGGAAAGGCACTACTCCAATATAAGTGAACCCCAAATCAATGTAGTTCTCATCATATTTGCGCCTCTTCGATGGCCCAGCGTCCCTGTTTATTGTTTGGAGCTTTCCCGGGTAAGGGGGCAGTAGCTCTTCAGCTGCATCAGATTCACAACTGTCAGTGTGCATGCTAGCTGGGCTAACAACAACTGTAGAATTACTGATGCTAGCATTGGATGTGCTCGTGGAAGCAGAACAACTTGTGTCGTCGACAGGTGCAGGTGTAGTACTGCTGGTAGTAGCAGTATTACCAGTAGAGCTGGTATGAGTCTCTATGGATGCGGGCCTTACTTTTTTTTTAACCATTTATCAATTTTCGAGCAAACAGAATGAGCAGCAGCTACATTTGGCTACATACGGACCGTTAGTGGAATTCCCGCGAGAGAGTAACGGTTAATGTGATTGGATGTTCATTATTTGACTAGGTTACCTGTATTTGACATTGTGTCGTTATTTCTCTGAACACTAGATGGTTTAATTTTATTTTTGGCAGTGAAACCTCACGCAAATGTATAGCCCCGTTGGAAAATATAAATTGACTGTTTGAATTTTTTTATGTTTTAGTTATTATTATTTTAAAATGTGAATCACATTTTTATTTGCCGTATCCCCGACAACATTGCGCGTACCCCAGTTTGGGAATACCTGCTCCAGGGCAACTGTGTCTAGATGGAATTTGTATTCGTGGTCCTGGCAACCGGACCTTTTTTGGAACACCATTATTTTTGTCTTACTGAGATTTACTGTCAGGGCCCAGGTCTGACAGAACCTGTGCAGTAAATCTAGGTGCTGCTGTAGGCCCTCATTGGTTGGGGACAGAAGCACCAGACCATCAGCAAACAGTAGACATTTGTCTTCAGATTCTAGTAGGGTGAGGCCGGGTGCTGCAGACTGTTCTAGTGCCCTCGCCAATTCGTTGATTTATATGGTGAAGAGGGTGGGGCTTAAGCTGCATCCCTGTCTCACCCAACGGCCCTGTGGAACGAAAATGTGTGTTTTTTGCCTATTGTAACCACACACTATTAATTTGTGTACATGGATTTTACATTTCATATGTCTTTCCCCCCCAACACCACTTTCCATCAATTTGTATAGCAGACCCTCATGCCAAATTGAGTTAAAAGCTTTTTTAAATCTCTCTATTAACTTGTTCAAAACGGTTCAACTATTGTCCTTCTCCCTCTTTGAGTCAACTACTCACCACATTTTTCACACTGCAGTGCTAGCTAGCTGTAGCTTATGCTTTCAGTACTAGATTCATCATGTTATGCACTGCAGTGCTAGCTAGCTGTAGCTTATGCTTTCAGTACTAGATTCATCATGTTATGCACTGCAGTGCTAGCTAGCTGTAGCTTATGCTTTCAGTACTAGATTCATCATGTTATGCACAGCAGTGCTAGCTAGCTGTAGCTTATGCTTTCAGTACTAGATTCATCATGTTATGCACTGCAGTGCTAGCTAGCTGTAGCTTATGCTTTCACTACTAGATTCATCATGTTATGCACTGCAGTGCTAGCTAGCTGTAGCTTATGCTTTCAGTACTAGATTCATCATGTTATGCACTGCAGTGCTAGCTAGCTGTAGCTTATGCTTTCACTACTAGATTCATCATGTTATGCACTGCAGTGCTAGCTAGCTGTAGCTTATGCTTTCACTACTAGATTCATCATGTTATGCACTGCAGTGCTAGCTAGCTGTAGCTTATGCTTTCACTACTAGATTCATCATGTTATGCACTGCAGTGCTAGCTAGCTGTAGCTTATGCTTTCAGTACTAGATTCATCATGTTATGCACTGCAGTGCTAGCTAGCTGTAGCTTATGCTTTCAGTACTAGATTCATCATGTTATGCACTGCAGTGCTAGCTAGCTGTAGCTTATGCTTTCAGTACTAGTCACTCTCTGATTGGGTGGACAAGATGTCAGCTCGTGCTGCAAAAGTTCTGATAGGTTGGGGGTCATCCTCCGGAAGTTGTCATAATTACTGTGCAAGTCTATGGAAGGGGGTGAGAACCATGAGCCGCCTAGGTTTTGTATTGAAGTCAATTTACCAAGAGGAGGACATAAGCTAGCTCACCTCTAGTTACACCATGGTGCTATCCTACAGTGTTGCTACTGTAGACCTTCATTGCAATGTGTACATGTTTAGTTTTATCTAAAAATAATAACATCAGTCTAACATTAGTCCCCCAGCAGTGCTACATTCCTGGTTTTCTTATAGCTGTAACTGATGGAGAGCTCTCAGCTCAGCAGGCTCAGCTGACAGTGTGTGTGTGTGTGTGTTTGATTCTGTGTAGTGATATGGGTTAGATGGATGGGGCTCCAGGGGGGTACAGAGAGGGGTAGGGTATAGGGTAAGTGAAAATAGATGGAGGGACAAGAGGGAAAGGTGGATGGTAGGGAAGGAGAGGCGGGGAATAAAATTGTGGGGGGAAAACAAGTGACATTGGGGGAGAAGGGTAAAGCAAGCGAGAGAGTGACATTGTGGGGGGACATTGTGGGGGAGCGGAGTAAAACAAGCGAGAGAGTGACATTGTGGGGGAGCAAGGGGTAAAGCAAGCGAGAGAGTGACATTGTGGGGGAGAAGGGTGAAAGAAGGGTAAAGCAAGCGAGAGAGTGACATTGTGGGGGAGAAGGGTAAAGCAAGCGAGAGAGTGACATTGTGGGGGAGCAGGGTAAAACAAGCGAGAGAGTGACATTGTGGGGGAGAAGGGTAAAGCAAGCGAGAGAGTGACATTGTGGGGGAGGCCTGAGTGACATAAAAGATGACATTGTGGGGAGAAGGGTAAAGCAGCAGAAACATTGTGGGGGAAAAAAGCAAGCGAGAGAGTGACATTGAAAAAAGCAAGCGAGAGTGTGACATTGTGGGGGAGCGGGGTAAAACAAGCGAGAGAGTGACATTGTGGGGGAGAAGGGTAAAGCTAACGAGGCCTGGTTAAAAGATAATTTGTGATAATGTTGCTAACTGGTGCGTTATGGAGAACGATGATGGAGTGTGTGTGTTTGTTTTTCTCCGCATGTGTGTGAGTGAGTGGCGATGATGGAGTCTGGTGTGTCACAGTCGAGTGAACAGTGAGGGAAGATCAATAACACAGAGGTTATAATCAACATCAGAAAAACTCTGCTATCATTTATTCCCAGCCAGGTAGGACCAGATCCACTACAGTATTCCACGTTTGTCCAGGTCCCCAGGATGTCTGGAGATGCCTTCAATACCGACCACTAGGGGCAACGTGAGCGTGTATTACCATCTAGTAGGCTCGCTGCTTGCCAGGACGTTGTGGATGGGGATAGAGGAAGGGCTTAAACCGTGAGCTATGGCTCAGAGGATTGTTGGTTGCTAGGCAATTGTTAAAAATTGTTTTAACCCTGTTTTATGTTTTAACCCTATCCCAAATTTGACCAGGTCTCTCTTGGAAAAGAGATATTATCTCAATGAGAAAAAATCTGTATAAATTAAGGTAAAAAAATATCTAAAAAAATAAATCTTAACCCTGACTTTAACCAGTCAGAATTACGGAGTATTTCACAACTTAATGTTAGATGATTCCTCACCTTAAAAGTATTCTATTGGCCAAGAGAAACTGTAATCCAGGTTCAGTTGTCTTCAAACAGCCACTACAAACTTCAGCTAACAATCAATGGAAGTGATGGGGGCATGTGAGCGTGTAAAAATTATATATTTTTTTAATCCATTCAAATCAACTGCATATTTGGTTTCATGTTACTTAAAAGGTGATTTGGCCAATAAAAATTACACGCCCCCATCACTTCCATTGATTGATAGCTTGTGGTGGCTGTTTAAAGAGAACTGAACAATAGATTACAGTTTCTGCTGGCCCAGAGACTACTTTTAGGGTGAGGAACCATCTTACATTAAGTTTAAATTGAAAACAATCGCAACAAGGTACTTAATTGTTACCCAGAAATGATTTGATATTGAGATAAAAATGGCTGCATAATAGGATATTAAACATGTTGGAATTAATGCCTAAACTTAACCGTAAAATGTTTAGGTTTATACCCCGCTGGACAAACGTTGAATGCTGAAGTGAGACTGAGCTTGTTGCTTATACCAACAGAGATCAAGCAGACACGCATGGTGATGTCTACTCAGTGAGATGGATGCTGCCACACTAGACACCATCTCTCACGCTCACACAGCTCTCTGTTAGAGCTGGCTCGGGCCAACACTGCACATTCACATCACCTAGCATTACAGCTGTCTATAGCTGTCAGTTGACCTCCAATCCCCTCTACAGACACACGCATGACTGCAATAACTGAAATAACTGCACCTCAGATTGCAGCCCAAATAAATGTTTCACAGAGTTCAAGTAACAGACATCTCAACATCAACTGTTCAGAGGAGACCTTCATGGTCAAATTGCTGCAAAGAAACCACTACTAAAGGACACCAATAATAATAAGAGACTTGCTTGGGCCAAGATACACGAGCAATGGACATTAGAATGGTGGAAATCTGTCCTTTGGTCTGATGAGTCCAAATCTGCGATTTTTGCTTCTAACCGCCCTGTCTTTGTGAGACGCAGAGTAAGTGAACGGATGATCTACGCATGTGTAATTCCCACCGTGAAGCATGGAGGAGGAGGTGTGATGTTGTGGGGGGTGCTTTGTTGGTGACACGGTCAGTGATTTATTCAGAATTCAAGGCACACTTAACCAGCATGGCTACCACAGCATTCTGCATACTCCATCCCATCTGGTTTGCGCTTAGAGGGGCTATCATTTGTTTTTCAACAGGACAATGACCCAAAATACACCTCCAGGCTGTGTAAGGGCTATTTGACCAAGAAGGAGAGTGATGGAGTGCTGCATCAGATGACCTGGCCTCCACAATCACTCGACCTCAACCCAATTGAGATTTGGGTTTGGGATGAGTTGGACCGCAGAGTGAAGGAAAAGCAGCCTACAAGTGCTCTGCATATGTGGGAACTCCTTCAAGACTGTTGGAAAAGCATTCCAGGTGAAGCTGGTTAAGAGAATGCGAAGAATGTGCAAAGCTGTCATCAAGACAAAAAGTGGCTACTATGTCATAGTTTTAATGCTTTCAGTATTATTCTACAATATAAAATAGTAAAAATAAAGAAAAAACCTTTCATGAGTAGGTGTATCCAAACTTTGGCCTGGTACTGTACTTTTTTGTATATATAGTGTAACATGATATCTCTCACTGGCAGAGAGACAGAGACAGACACACACAAACACAGCACTAAACGGTAATGGCTTCCTGAGACACCATTTCCCTTGCGCCCCTGCGTCCACGGAAAACAGCAGGTAAATAATGTAGTGCGTTGCTATGGCAACAAATTTATTTGAATGGTTTTTCCTTGTTATTAATCTACAGTCAACATCACAGGAGAGCTGTGGGTAATCATGAGTAGTATGCATGCATGTCTAGTCATACCAATCTATCGTATGTAACCCTCCACCAACTTTCATTAACGCCTCATATGTAGGATTTACCAATTAAGGTTTCTGATTCAAAATGTGCTTTGAAGGAAAAGCATGGTAATGGTGCGTGTGCGTGGGCTTTGACGGTATAGCAGGGTAATGGTGCATGTGCTTTGAAGGTATAGCAGGGTAATGGTGCATGTGCGTGTGATTTGAAGGTATAGCAGGGTAATGGTGCATGTGCGTGTGATTTGAAGGTATAGCAGGGTAATGGTGCGTGTGCTTTGAAGGTATAGCAGGGTAATGGTGCATGTGCTTTGAAGGTATAGCAGGGTAATGGTGCATGTGCGTGTGATTTGAAGGTATAGCAGGGTAATGTTGTGTGTGCTTTGAAGGCATAGCAGGGTAATGGTGTGTGTGTGTGTGTGTGTGTGTGTGTGTGTGTGTGTGTGTGCGTGCACTTTGGAGGTATAACAGGGTAATGGTGTGTGTGTGTGTATGTGTGCACTTTGGAGGTATAACAGGGTAATGGTGTGTGTGTGTGTGTGTGCTTTGAAGGTATAGCAGGGTAATGGTGTGTGTGTGTATGAGTGTGTGCTTTGAAGGTATAGCAGGGCAATGGTGTGTGTACGTGTGCTTTGAAGGTATAGCAGGGTAATGCTGTGTGTGTGTGAGTGTGTGCTTTGAAGGTATAGCAGGGTAATGGTGTGTGTATGTGTGTGTATTTTGAAGGTATAGCAGGGTAATGGTGTGTACGTTTGCTTTGAAGGTATAGCAGGGTAATGGTGCATGTACGTGTTCTTTGAAGATATAGCAAGGTAATGGTGTGTGTACGTGTGTGTGTGTGTGCTTTGAAGGCTTAGCAGGGTAATGGTGTGTGTATGTGTGTGTGAGTGTGTGCTTCGAAGGTAGAGGGGGGTGGTGTGTGTGTGTGTGTTTTGAAGGTATAGCAGGGTAATATGTGTGTGTGTGGGTTTTGAAGGTATAGCAGGGTAATGGTGTGTGTACGTGTGCTTTGAAGGTATAGCAGGGTAATGGTGCGTGTACGTGTGCTTTGAAGGTATAGCAGGGTAATGGTGTGTGTATGTGTGTGCTTTGAAGGTTTAGCAGGGTAATGGTGTGTGTATGTGTGTGTGAGTGTGTGCTTCGAAGGTAGAGGGGGGTGGTGTGTGTGTGTGTGTTTTGAAGGTATAGCAGCGTAATATGTGTGTGTGTGGGTTTTGAAGGTATAGCAGGGTAATGGTGTGTGTGTATGTGTGTTGAAGGTATAGCAGGGTAATGGTGCGTGTACGTGTGCTTTGAAGGTATAGCAGGGTAATGGTGTGTGTATGTGTGTGCTTTGAAGGTTTAGCAGGGTAATGGTGTGTGTATGTGTGTGTGAGTGTGTGCTTCGAAGGTAGAGGGGGGTGGTGTGTGTGTGTGTTTTGAAGGTATAGCAGGGTAATATGTGTGTGTGTGGGTTTTGAAGGTATAGCAGGGTAATGGTGTGTGTGTATGTGTGTTGAAGGTATGGCAGGGTAATGGTGTGTGTGCGTGTTTGGCCTCAATAAGAAACAGAACACAAAGACACATCTATTCTCCTTCACACACTAATACACTCACAGAGTGTGGAGAGAGGCACACACACACGCACACACACACACACACACACACACACACACACACACGACTCATCAGCTGCTGTAGTTGGTGATGTCAGACATGTATTGTCTTAAAATAACTCAGTGTTTCAGTGGGAGAGACTTGTGACACACACACAAGAGAGCTGCTGGGTCACTGTGTGTTCATTCAGCTGGGAAACCCAATCAAAGGCAGTACAGTACGTCAAAGTGCAATACAGGAAGACATTACATTAAACACACTCAGCTATCCCTTCAGTCAAATATCTCCCATCCATGGCAACAGGTAATAAAGATCAGTCATTTCATTCAGATTAGATTATAATTGCTAAAGATGACAAATGGACAAAATGGAGAACTGAATTGTCTACACCGTTATTGCAAACCACCATCATACAATAGCTTTGAACAGGACTGATAGAATGCACAGGGTAGAGTTGGTAGAACCGACAGGGGACAGTTGGTATCATGGACAGGGGAGAGTCGGCAGAGTGGACAGTCGGCAGAGTGGAGAGTCGGCAGAGTGGACAGTCGGCAGAGTGGACAGTCGGCAGAGTGGAGAGTCGGCAGAGTGGAGAGTCGGCAGAGTGGAGAGTCGGCAGAGTGGAGAGTCGGCAGAGTGGACAGTCGGCAGAGTGGAGAGTCGGCAGAGTGGAGAGTCGGCAGAGTGGAGAGTCGGCAGAATGGAGAGTCGGCAGAATGGAGAGTCGGCAGAGTGGAGAGTCGGCAGAATGTGTGCTGAAGATGAGTAAAACAAGGTTAATGTGTGTGTGTGTGTGTGTGTGTGTGTGTGTGTGTGTGTGTGTGTGTGTGTGTGTGTGTGTGGTCCTCATCTGAAGGCCTTGGTAACCTTGGGATGTAGAAGCTGGGAGAGGGATGAAAGAAGGAGGGAAGCAGGAAAAGAGGGGAGAAGGCGTAGAAAGCCAGTGTTGGGGCCTGAGGTCTAAGAAGATGGATTACCTACCGAGCAAGATGCAATAAATCACTGTCGAGAAAGAGGGGAAGAGAGGAAGAGGGAGAAATGGAGAGAGAGCAGGTAGAGCAAGTCTAGATAGGAGTAGAAAGAGATATGAGAAAAGAGTGTTTTCTCTATAGGGACAGTGTGGTGAGAGTTAGTTTGGAAAAGAAGGGATGGGTTTTGGGAGCTAAGAGAAAGAGAGAGCCCTCCTTATCTTCCAAATTATTCCCTCTATCACCTGTCTGTGTCCAGGCCACACGGTCGATAACAGAGAGCAGTAAACAACAGCCATTTCAGACCCGATCAAACGAGCCCTGCTCTACCATCATCTCCCAGTAATTGGAAAAGTTTAACAAGGGCCTGTTTCCCATTAGAGAAAGGTTTAGGGTCAGAATAGACAGGCAATCTCTCCTCCCCCTCCATCCCGCCATTCTTCAACCACACTCGCTCACAGAGAGATTGGAAACGGAGGAGAAAGGAACGAACAAAGCAGAGTGAGAGAGGGATCTTGTTTGTTTAGAGAGAATAAAAAGTAAACAATATTTCTGTCTGTTACAGAGGGAGGATGGAGGGGGGAGGAGAGGGGAGGAGAGATACACCGCAAACCCCAATGTGCCGTCATTACTAAAAGCGTTTGAGGAAACCTGTTACACGTAACATATCTGAGTACAGTTTAGGGCTGACTCTATTTACTCGGCTGGTCGATTGTTTGTTCGATAGGCTGTTGGTCGACCGAGATTATTTTAGTCTTATTTTTTTATGGTGCACAAGACGTGTGATTCACACCTGTCTGAGTGGACTCATCCATGACGGAGGCCACGGGGAGGGCACAGTCCATCACAAGACACCTGTCTGATTCACCCCTGTCTGAGTGGACTAATCCATGGCGGAGGCCACGGGGAGGGCACAGTCCATCACAAGACACCTGTCTGATTCACGCCTGTCTGAGTGGACTAATCCATTGCGGAGGCCACGGGGAGGGCACAGTCCATCACAAGACACCTGTCTGATTCACGCCTGTCTGAGTGGACTAATCCATGGCGGAGGCCACGGGGAGGGCACAGTCCATCACAAGACACCTGTCTGATTCACGCCTGTCTGAGTGGACTAATCCATTGCGGAGGCCACGGGGAGGGCACAGTCCATCACAAGATACTAGATACTGAAATTGTATATGGTTATATTATGTAAAACCAAATGGTGCAACACTAATAAATCGAATATTATTTTATAAGAAATGCGCTTTCTCCCTCGTTGGATAAGGTCGCTGTCCGCGGTTCTGAAACACAATCTTCAGTACACCGTAGAATTGCTGCCTTTCCCTATGTTGCTTTGTGCATAATAGCAGTTAACCAGTATATTGGGATAGAGAACAATGTGGCGGAGGCAGCAGCAGGAACGAGGAAACAAGCCTTGCCTTAGTTTCATTGTCTAAGAAAAGTTAGGAGAGAGGAAACCCCAACTTAATTAGGTCTATAATCAATATCCTAACTGTTCAATGTACCTGGCTTTATAAATCATCCATATATATCTACAGAAATAAGACAGATATTTCTTATGTTGCCTGTTTGTTTAATAGCCTACTAATTCTGTGTGCACCAAGCCTCATGCAACGTCAAAAAAATCATTGTTATAACAGACTGGTATTACTTATAAATGATTTAGTGTTGTTTACACTGCTCCAAACAGGCAGAACAATGATATTGTAATCTAACAACACCAGTTTGTCCTCATAATATTCACAGAGCTCTCGCTCTTATAGCCTCCCTTTTCTTGATCTCCTTCTTACTGTTACTATTATAATGATGGTGATCATAACAGTAAGTCATATTGTCATTAGTGGTCTTTGTATAGTATCCTTGTATAACCATCGAGCTGGAGGCCTAGAAGTGACTCTTCTTTAGTCTTTATACCATAACTTACTTAGGCCTATATTTCAATATATAGGCTACTGTATCAATCAATCAATCATACGTTCATGCCATCACACAGCCTACGAGACATGCATGCTCTGAAATGCAATCAAGCATTAAATAACAAAGGGATCTTTGAATAATTAGCTTAAACTATAAATAAACCACAATTCACAATTGCATGCAACTGTTTTTAGTCTTCTGTAATAAAGACTTAATATAGTATGTTTTTCTCGTTAGAACAGACTCTCCGGTACACTTATTTATTTAGTGTTGTTTACAGTGTAATCTAAAAGCAACTGTTTGGCACACATAATACTAATGCAACGCTTGCTCCTATACCTTCCTTTTCTTCATCTCTAGTAGTTTCCACAACTAAGTCATATGTAGTTGATTTCATTCAAACACACTGTCTAATCGATTGGACGAAAGAACAGGATGACTCTCGGTCGACCAAGATGTTTGTTAGTCGGATACAGCCCTAGTACAGTGACGTAAATTGATTTTGCAGTCATTATTCAAATGGAGACATTGTGAACCTGTAGGGGGTTCAGATTGGAGGACCTCCCCACGGAGTCACATTTCTAATGTCATTTCAGAGCGTGCCTTGCCTTTCCAAGTGAATTCTAGAGTTACCACCCATGACTGTACATGTACACTGCATTTGGAATGTATTCAGACCCCTTCACTTTTTCTACATTTTGTTACGTTACAGCCTTATTCTAAAATGGATGAAAATATATTTAAAATCATCAATCTACACACAATATCCCATAATGACAAAACGAAAACAGTTTTTTTATATAAATGTTTGCTCATTTATAAAAACAGAAATACCTTATTTACATAAGTATTCAGACCCTTTGCTATGAGACTTGAAACTGAGCTCAGGTGCATTCTGTTAATATTCCTTGAGATGTTTCTAAAACTGGATTGGAGTCCCCCTGTGGTAAATTCAATTGATTGGACTTGTTTTGGAAAAGCAAGAGCGCTCAGGACCTCAGAATGGGCAAAGGTTCACCTTCCAACAGGACAACGACCCTAAACAAACAGCCAAGATAACGCAGGAGTGGCTTCGGGACAAGTCTTTGAATATCCTTCAGTGTCCCCAGCCAGAGCCCGGACACCCGATCAAATATCTCTGAAGAGACCTAAAAATAGCAGTGCAGTGATGCTCCCCATCCAACCTGACAGAGCTTGAGAGGATCTGCAGAGAAGAATCGGAGAAACTCCCCAAATACAGGTGTGCCAAGCTTGTAGCATCAATGTTGCACTGGTTACTGAAATGGTTGTTCCAGTTTAAATTGCTTAGGTAGTCTCCTCACACTGCTCCCAACCCTGGCAGTCATTATGAATGTAGGTTGTGGGTGAATAAACAGTTCAACTTTTGGATATCCTAACTCTGGCTGGATTCTAATAGGAATTACACTTCAATTGCAAGCACACATAATGTGACTTGCAGGTAGGGTTGGTAAATTCTCAGGTGTTCCAGTAATCCCCGTTGGAAGATTCCTGGAAATCCTTCAACCAGTATTTATTTAATCTGGGAATTTTTGGGAAAGTTACCAGAATTTTGCAACCCTACTTGCAGGCCTGATGTGGCTTGTAAACCATGAATTTCAGGCCACTGTATTAGGGTAAAGTTTTGACTAAAATAAGGCCTTATGAGATATGTCATGTATTGTCATAAAGAGTTGAATTATAAATGATAACATTTGCCTAGGACTCACTAATTTAAGGCCACAGGAAAATAAACTAATTCAACAACTATGTCTCTGTCACTAACAAATACAGTGCATTCTGAAAGTTCAGACACCCTTCACTTTTTCCAGATTTTGTTACAGCCTTATTCTAAAATGGCTGAAATATTTTTTCCCCCTCATCAATCTACACAAAATGACAAAGCAAAAACTGTTTGTTTTATTTGTAATTTTTACAGAAATATCACATTTACATATGTATTCAGAATCTTTACTCAGTACTTTGTTGAAGAACCTTTGGCAGCGATTACAGCCTTGAAATATCTTGGGTTGTCACAAATCCCGCCGAAGATGGTGCCTCTTCCTGTTTGGGCGGCGCTCAGCGGTCGTCGTCGCCGGCCTATTAGCTGCCATCGATTTCCTTTCCTTTTGTTTCTGTTTATTGGGTTTAATTGGGTACACCTGTTTTGAGTTAGTGTTGTTTGTAGGCTATTTAAGGGCACTAGGCCCGCTGGGTATTGTGCAGGCTTGTTCTCTATTATTTTGGTGTATTAGTGTCATCTCATTATTTTCTGGACAGTTTTAATCCTGTGTATTTTGGACGGGTTGTTTCATGCGCCCTAGTGTTGGCATGTCCATGTATCCGCTGTCGTTGGAATAAATAGATTCACGTACAATATTACCTGCTCTCCGCGTTTGACTCCTCCACCCCACCATTTATAGAAGTCGTAACAGAAGCCCGCACCACCAATGGAGTCAGCAGCGACCACCCCTCTCCCAACTATGGAAGAGTGTGTACATCATCATACAGCGGTCCTCCATCGGATCGGTTCAGCGATGGACCAGATGATGGAGACGATGGAGCGATGGGAGAGGAGTGGTCTACCGACGTCTACCCCAGCTCCCCCAAAGACGCCACCTACGTCGTCCTCTGGGTCCAGCACATTGCGTCTCTCCCCCCCGAGGGAGTACGATGGAGCGGCGGCTGGGTGCCAGGGATTTTTGCTCCAGCTCGAGCTTTACCTGGCTACCGTGCGTCCGGCTCCCTCGGGTGAGGAGAGTGTGAGCCTCCTTGTCTCCTGTTTCACGGGTAGGGCCCTGGACTGGGCCAACGCTGTCTGGAACAGCCCAGACTCGGCTCGGGACCACTACCCGGAGTTCACCCGCCGTTTTCGAGCTGTGTTCGACCACCCACCAGAGGGCAAAGCGGCGGGTGAGAGACTGTTCCACCTCAGACAGGAGACGAGGAGTGCGCAGGACTTTGCGTTGGAGTTCAGGACCCTGGCTGCTGGTGCTGGGTGGAATGACAGGGCCCTGATGGACCATTACCGTTGCAGTCTCCGGGAGGACGTCCACCGGGAGCTAGCTTGTCGGGACACAACACTCTCCCTTGATGAACTGATAGACATGTCGATTCGACTTGACAACCTGCTAGCTGCCCGCGGGTGTTCAGAAGGGGTCCTGTCAATTCCACCTTCCAGCCCTCCCGCTCCAACTCCGATGGAGTTGGGAGGAGCTGCATCTAGGGAGACCGGAGGAGGAGGCTTCTCCTGCGCCTATTGTGGCCTAAGAGGACACACTTCGGACCGGTGCTGGAGGAGTCCCTCTGGGAGTCGAGCTGGCAGGCGGAACACTTCTCGGCCACCCCAGGTGAGTAGGCACCAAACTCACCCAGAGCTCCCTGTTGGTCACATGTTTTTGTTTATTTTTTTTCTCTGCGTTTTTTCCCTCTCTTCAGCATAAGGCGCTAGTCGATTCAGGCGCAGCTGGGAGTTTTATGGATCGCGGACTCGCCCGTAAGTTGGGTATTCCGTTAGTGCAGATAGACCCACCTGTCTCCGTGCACTCCTTAGATAGCCGGCCGTTAGGGTTAGGGCTGGTCACGGAGGCCACGATTCCGCTGGACATGGTAACACAGGGGGATCATAGGGAGAAGATCAGTTTCTACCTTATTGATTCACCTGGGTTTCCAGTGGTGTTGGGGATTCCCTGGCTAGCTATTCACAATCCCCTCATTTCCTGGAAACAGGGGGCTCTTCAGGGGTGGTCAGACGAGTGTTCGGGTAGGTGTATAGGAGTTTCCATCAGTGCCACGACGGTGGAGAGTCCAGACCAGGTTTCCACCATGCGCATTCCCCCAGAATATGCCGATTTGGATATCGCTTTTAGTAAGAAAAAAGCGACCAAATTACCACCCCATCGATGGTGGGATTGCGTGATAAACCTCCAGGAGAACGCTGCACTTCCCCGGAGTCACGTGTACCCACCGTCACAGGAGGAGACGTTGGCTATGGAGACATATTCGATCACAGTGGGATTTAGTTATCCGCTACCTCTCATCGCTACGGCGGTGGAATCATTCCACGGAGCGCGTTTCTTCACAAAACTGGACCTCGGGAGCACGTATAATCTGGTGCGTATTCGGGGAGGAGACGAGTGGAAAACAGCATTTAGTACCACATCAGGCCACTATGAGTACCTCGTCATGCCGTATGGGTTGAAGAATGCTCCAGCCTTCTTCCAATCCTTTGTAGATGAGATTCTCAGGGACTTGCACGGGCAGGGTGTGGTAGTCTATATTGATGACATCTTGATTTATTCTGCCACACGCGCCGCACAGGTCTCCCTGGTGCGCAAGGTCCTTGGGCGACTGCTGGAGCATGACCTATACGTCAAGGCTGAGAAATGTGTGTTCTCCAAACAAGCCGTTTCCTTCCTGGGTTATCGCATTTCCAGCTCGGGGGTGGTGATGGAGTGTGACCGCGTTAACGCCGTGCGTAATTGGCCGACTCCGACCACGGTAAAGGAGGTGCAGCGGTTTTTAGGGTTTGCCAATTACTACCGGAGGTTTATCCGGGGTTTTGGCCAAGTAGCGGCGCCCATTACCTCACTGCTGAAGGGGGGACCGGTGCGTCTGCGGTGGTCGGCAGAGGCTGATGGAGCCTTCAACCAGTTGAAGGCGCTGTTCACTGAAGCTCCCGTGTTGGCGCATCCAGACCCTTCGTTAGCATTCATAGTGGAGATGAATGCGTCCGAGGCTGGGGTTGGAGCCGTGCTGTCTCAGCGCTCGGGCACGCCACCGAAGCTCCGTCCCTGAGCTTTCCTTTCTAAGAAGCTGGGTCCGGCGGAGCGGAACTATGATGTGGGGGACCAGGAGTTACTAGCTATGGTAAAGGCCCTGAAGGTGTGGAGACACTGGCTAGAGGGGGCTAAACACCCTTTCCTCATCTGGACTGACCACCGCAATCTGGAGTATATTCGAGCAGCGAGGAGACTGAAACCGCGTCAGGCTAGTTGGGCCATTGTCTTTACACGCTTTAGATTTACGATCTCTTACAGACGAGGTTCCGTTAACACTAGGGCCGATGCGCTGTCCCGTATCTATGACACTGAGGACCGGTCCATCGATCCCACTCCCATCCTTCCAGCCTCTCGGCTGGTGGCCCCGGTGGTATGGGAGGTGGACGCGGACATCGCGGCAGGCGTTGAGGGTTGAACCTGCGCCTACACAGTGTCCGACCAGTCGTAGGTACGTGCCGCTTGGTGTCCGTGATAAATTGATTCGGTGGGCTCACACACTACCGTCTTCGGGTAATCCGGGGATTGATAGGACAGTGCGGGGTCTTAGGGGGAAATACTGGTCGCCCCATCTCTCGGTAGATTTCCTTACTGATCTTCCCCATCTCAGGGGAACACTACCGTTCTGGTCGTTCTGGATCGGTTCTCTAAGTCCTGCCGTCTCCTCCCATTGCCTGGTCTCACTACGGCCCTACAGACTGCAGAGGCTCTATTTACCCACGTCTTCCGGCACTACGGGGTTCCAGAGGACATCGTATCTGATCGAGGTCCCCAGTTCACGTCCCGGGTTTGGAAGGCTTTTATGGAGCGTCTGGGGGTCTCGGTCAGCCTTACCTCTGGTTATCACCCCGAAACTAATGGGCAGGTGGAGAGAGTAAACCAGGAAGTGGGTAGGTTTCTGAGGACGTATTGCCAGGACCGGCCAGGAGAATGGGCGAGGTACGTCCCGTGGGCAGAGTTGGCCCAGAACTCACTTCGTCATTCATCCACGAACATGTCGCCATTCGAATGCGTACTGGGCTACCAGCCGGTCCTGGCTCCGTGGCATCAGAGTCAGACAGAAGCTCCTGCGGTGGAGGAGTGGGTACAGCGCTCTAGAGAGTTCTGGCGGGCAGTCCAGGATTCTCTCAGGCAGGCCAGTGAACGGCAGAGAAGAAACGCTGACCGCCACCGCAGTGAGGCCCCAGTGTTCGCACCAGGGGACAGGGTCTGGCTCTCGACCCGAAACCTGCCCCTCCGCCTGCCCTGCCGGAAGCTGGGGCCGCAGTGTGTGGGGCCATTTAAAGTCGTGAGGAGGATAAACGAGGTGTGTTATAGATTGCAACATCCCTCTTACTATCGCATTAACCCCTCGTTTCATGTGTCTCTCCTCAGGCCGGTGGTAGCTGGTCCCCTACAAGACGGTGAGGTACCGGAGGTCCCTCCACCCCCTCTGGACATTGAGGGGTCCCCGGGGTACACAGTACGAGCTATTCTGGACTCGAGACGCCGGGTGAGGGGACTGCAGTACCTCGTGGACTGGGAGGGGTACGGTCCGGAGGTGAGGTGCTGGGTACCGGGGAGGGACATATTAGATCCTTCCCTCTTGAGGGATTTACACCGCCTCCACCCGGATCGCCCCGCGCCTCGTCCTCCGGGTCGTCCTCGAGGCTGGGGTTGGCGCGCTGCAGGAGCCGCACGTCAGGGGGGGGGGGGGGGTACTGTCACGAATCCCGCCGAAGATGGTGCCTCTTCCTATCCATGTATCCGCTGTCGTTGGAATAAATAGATTCACGTACGATATTACCTGCTCTCTGCGTTTGACTCCTCCACCGCACCATTCATAGAAGTCGTTACATGGGTATAATGCTACAAGCTTGGCACATCTGTATTTGAGGAGTTTCTCGAAAATAATTCAAATTTGGTTTCATCACGGTCTGAGAGTCCTTTAGGTACCTTTTGGCAAACTCCAAGTGGGCTGTCGTGCCTTTTACAGAGGAGTGGATTCAGTCTGACCACTCTACCAAGGCCTGATTGGTGGAGTGCTGCAGAGATGGTTGTCCTTCTGGAAAGCTCTCCCATCTCCACAGAGGAACTCTGGAGCTCTGTCAGAGTGACCATCAGATTCCTTGGTCAACTCCCTGACCAAGGCCCTTCTCTCCCGATTGCTCAGTTTGGCTGGGCGACCAGCTCTTGGAAGAGTCTTGGTGGTTCCAAACTTCTTCCATTTAAGAATGAGGCCACTGTTCTTGGGGACCTTCAATGTTGCAGACATGTTTTTGTACCCTTCCCCAGATCTGTGCCTCGACACAATCCTGTCTCGGAGCTCTACGGACAATTCCTTCGACCTGATGACTTGGACATGCACTGTCAACTGTGGAACCTTAGGTGTGTGCCTTTCCAAATCATGTCCAATCACTTGAATTTACCACAGGTGAACTCTAATCAAGTTGTAGAAACATCACAAGGATGATCAATGGAAACAGAATGCCCCTGAGATCAATTTCACGTCTCATAGCAAAGGGTCTGAATACTTATGTAAATAAGGTATTTTTTCAAATAAATGTGCAAATAATTCTAAAAATCTATTTTCACTTTGAGATTATGGGGTATTGTCTGTAGATTGATGAGGAAAATGATTTTTTTTAAATCCATTTTAGAATAAGGCTGTAACATAGCAAAATGTGGAAAAAGTCAAGGGGTCTGAACACTTTCCGAAGATAGGGGAGGTTGAAGGGTACAGAAAAGTGAACACATCAAGTCTGCACACACACACACACACACAAAATTCAGTCTCCAATCCATTTGCAGTAATATACAGTACCTTATCAGTCCAGAGGGTAAAGGAAGCAGAAATTAGCATTACATTAGAGGAAACAAAGCAGCCAGATGTTTATCGAAATAGATATATTTCTTTCTCTAAAAGTCATTCAAAAGAGCTACCTGATTCTGTCTCTGGTGCAGTTGCTGTGTCTACTGCTGTTACTCTCTCTGGCTCTCTCTCTCTGCCTCTCCTTTTCTCAGTGTAAAATATGAGGTATCAGCACAATGCAAATGTCAACGAGCTTCCATGTAACTTCCATCCAAATGTTAGCCAGCTTCCATTTAACTTCCATCCAAATTTCAAACAGCTTCCATTTAACTTCCCTCCAAATGTCAAACATGTTCCATTTAACTTCCATCCAAATGTCAAACAGCTTCCATTTAACTTCCCTCCAAATGTCAAACAGCTTCCATTTAACTTCCATCCAAATGTCAAACATGTTCCATTTAACTTCCATCCAAATGTCAAACAGCTTCCATTTAACTTCCCTCTAAATGTCAAACAGCTTCCATTTAACTTCCATCCAAATGTCAAACAGCTTCCATTTAACTTCCCTCTAAATGTCAAACAGCTTCCATTTAACTTCCCTCCAAATGTCAAACAGCTTCCATTTAACTTCCATCCAAATGTCAAACATGTTCCATTTAACTTCCCTCCAAATGTCAAACAGCTTCCATTTAACTTCCATATCTCCCCCCTTCCCCAGTTCTCATATCCTTTCTTCCTTTGTTCTGGTTGACCCACCCACAACCCTCTCTCTTTGAGCCCTTTCAACTGCCCCCCAACTCATGTGGTTAACCCCCTGCCCCCGCCCCAAACACACACACAGTCACTTAACCCTGTGCATAGAGCTCAGGAATGCACTTAGAGCGCTCATAAAACATGCTCTCTGAGAGCCCGAGAGTGTGTCAGGGGCACTGGCATCCTCCTCTACGACCTCCATCCCCCTGCACTGCTGGTCAATACTACAAACACACGGACACATACTCCAGGTATTCCAAATGACTGAAACTCTGGGATAGTTCAAAACTGGAACGTTGTGAAATACGCTGTAAAATAACACATCTTAGCTACCATCAGCTCTCAATTCTTTACCTCCCACGCTGCTTTCTCTTTATACTGTATGTCGTCACTCTTCTTGTCCTTATTCCTCCCTCCCTTGTTTTTACACTGCTGCTACTCGCTGTTTATCATCTATGCATAGTCACTTTACAAATAACCTCAACCTGTACCCCCGCACAGTGACTCGGTACCAGTAACCCCTGTATAGAGCCTTGTTATCATTATGCACATTTCTGATGTTACTTTTTGATTGATTAGATTTTTTTTTTTGTATATTTAGTAAATATTTTATTAACAATTTGATCTGCATTTTTAAGGGCTTTAAGTAAGCATTTCACGGTAAGGTTGTTGTATTCGGCGTATGTGACAAATGAGTTTTTCACCTCTGCCCTCATTCTCTCCCTCCTTCCCTTTGTCCTTCAGGCAGCATACAGTAGGGAGGTACACAGCTATTCTACTAAAACTATCCCAGAACCAATGAGGCTGATCAGACTCCGTACTCAGACGCTTCTATTGTGTCCCTATCTGAACCTAGCTACTGTAGCAAGCCTTCTACGAGTCTTGTGTGTGGGTCAAAGAGCTATACACTGAGTGTATAAAACATTGTGTTTCCATGACCAGGTGAAAGCTATGATCCCTTATTGATGTCACTTGTTAAATCCACTTCAAGCAGTGTAGATGAAGGGGAGGAAACAGGTTAAAGAAAGATGTTTAAGCCTTGAGATAATTGAGACATTGTGTATGTGCCATTCAGAGTGTCATAAGATTTAAATGTCTTTGAACGAGATGTGGTAGTAGGCGCCAGACGCAAAGGTTTGTTTCAAGAACTGCAATGCTGCTGGGTTTTTCACGTTTAACAGTTTCACATATGTATCAAGAATGGTCCACCACCCAAAGGACATCCAGCCAACATGACACAACTATGGGAAGCATTGGAGTCAACATGGGCCAGCATCCCTATGGCAGCCTCATATGAACTTAGCTAGCTGCTTCAACAGTAAACTATGGCAGCCTCATATGAACTTAGCTATCTGCTTCAACAGTAAACTATGGCAGCCTCATATGAACTTAGCTATCTGCTTCAACAGTAAACTATGGCAGCATCATATGAACTTAGCTATCTGCTTCAACAGTAAACTATGGCAGCCTCATATGAACTTAGCTAGCTGCTTCAACATTAAACTATGGCAGCATCATATGAACTTAGCTAGCTGCTTCAACAGTAAACTATGGCAGCATCATATGAACTTAGCTAGCTGCTTCAACAGTAAACTATGGCAGCCTCATATGAACTTAGCTAGCTGCTTCAACAGTAAACTATGGCAGCATCATATGAACTTAGCTAGCTGCTTCAACAGTAAACTATGGCAGCATCATATGAACTTAGCTAGCTGTTTCAACAGTAAACTATGGCAGCATCATATGAACTTAGCTAGCTGCTTCAACAGTAAACTATGGCAGCATCATATGAACTTAGCTAGCTGCTTCAACAGTAAACTATGGCAGCATCATATGAACTTAGCTAGCTGCTTCAACAGTAAACTATGGCAGCATCATATGAACTTAGCTAGCTGTTTCAACAGTAAACTATGGCAGCATCATATGAACTTAGCTAGCTGCTTCAACAGTAAACTATGGCAGCATCATATGAACTTAGCTAGCTGCTTCAACAGTAAACTATGGCAGCATCATATGAACTTAGCTAGCTGCTTCAACAGTAAACTATGGCAGCATCATATGAACTTAGCTAGCTGCTTCAACAGTAAACTATGGCAGCATCATATGAACTGCTTTAGCGATCTTTCTCCTGTCTGTGTTCTCTTCACTCAGCCCCTGTAGCTGTTACTGTGCTCCATTCTTCCTTCCTCTCCCTAAAGCTAGACAGCCTGCTGCACTGACTAACATACACGCACACACACACACGTACTAACTCACCAGAGAGAGAGAGAGAAGCTGCTGTGACTTCCCTTAGAACGGAATATAAAGACTGCATTTCAATAGTCATTGTTTATTATAATTTGTCATCATCTCAACCCATTTAGAACACCCAAAGAGGAACATCTATACTGACACATAACTTAAAACGGAACAGAGTGTTTTAACTACTTTGAAGATATGAAACAAACAGACAATCATAATATCAGTCAAAAGTATCAAATTCACAGTTTATGCTACAAAACCAACTTAAGAGGTTATAAAACTAGGTTGAATTTTACTTAAAATTCCATGATGTACAGAAAGGCATTGTTGACAGAATAGATGGATGCAGTTCAATGCATGATTAATATAATCAAAGATTATGGATATTAAGAGAAGATACTAGTCTTTCCGACTCTGACAATGGGAGTTGTTGTCCACAAAGTGGCACGGCGGGCTGTCTAGCTCCCCCCTATCCTTTCTTTAGAGTGGTGGATACATCTCATTATTGTCATCTATTTTTTGATCATTCGAAGAGGGTTGTTAACATCAACTTCCTGTAGTCAATGGAGAGAGATGCTGTGCTACTAGCCTCATGCCATGAATCTGCATAGCCACCTCGAAACAATATGCTGTGCTACTAGCCTCATGCTATGAATCTGCATAGCCACCTCGAAACAATATGCTGTGCTACTAGCCTCATGCTATGAATCTGCATAGCCACCTCGAAACAATATGCTGTGCTACTAGCCTCATGCTATGAATCTGCATAGCCACCTCGAAACAATATGCTGTGCTACTAGCCTCATGCTATGAATCTGCATAGCCACCTCGAAACAATATGCTGTGCTACTAGCCTCATGCTATGAATCTGCATAGCCACCTCGAAACAATATGCTGTGCTACTAGCCTCATGCTATGAATCTGCATAGCCACCTCGAAACAATATGCTGTGCTACTAGCCTCATGCTATGAATCTCATGCTAGGAACTCAAATCCTTCTGTTCACCTGATTTAGAATTCCTCACAATCAAATGTAGACCGCATTATCTTCCAAGAGAATTCTCCTCGATTATAATCACAGCCGTATATATCCCCCCCCAAGCAGACACATCGATGGCTCTGAACGAACTTTATTTAACTCTTTGCAAACTGGAAACCATTTATCCGGAGGCTGCATTCATTGTAGCTGGGGATTTTAACAAAGCTAATCTGAAAACAAGACTCCCTAAATTTTACCAGCATATTGATTGCGCAACCAGGGGTGGTAAAACCTTGGATCATTGTTACTCTAACTTCCGCGACGCATATAAGGCCCTGCCCCCGCCCCCCTTTCGGAAAAGCTGACCACGACTCCATTTTGCTGATCCCTGCCTACAGGCAGAAACTTAAACAAGAGGCTCCCACGCTGAGGTCTGTCCAACGCTGGTCAGACCAAGCTGACTCCACACTCCAAGACTGCTTCCATCACGTGGACTGGGACATGTTTCGTATTGCGTCAGATGGAAATATTGACAAATACGCTGATTCGGTGTGCGAGTTCATTAGAACGTGCGTCGAAGATGTCGTTCCCATAGCAACGATAAAAACATTCCCAAACCAGAAACCGTGGATTGATGGCAGCATTCGCGTGAAACTGAAAGCGCGAACCACTGCTTTTAATCAGGGCAAGGTGTCTGGTAATATGTCCGAATATAAACAATGCAGCTATTCCCTCCATAAGGCTATCAAACAAGCTAAGCGTCAGTACAGAGACAAAGTGGAATCTCAATTCAATGGCTCAGACACAAGAGGCATGTGGCAGGGTCTACAGTCAATCACGGACTACAAGAAGAAACCCAGCCCAGTCACGGACCAGGATGTCTTGCTCCCAGGCAGACTAAATCACTTTTTTGCCCGCTTTGAGGACAATACAGTGCCACTGACACTGCCTGCAACGAAAACATGCAGTCTCTCCTTCACTGCAGCCGAGGTGAGTAAGACATTTAAACGTGTTAACCCTCGCAAGGCTGCAGGCCCAGACGGCATCCCCAGCCGCGCCCTCAGAGCATGCGCAGACCAGCTGGCCTGTGTGTTTACGGACATATTCAATCAATCCCTATACCAGTCTGCTGTTCCCACATGCTTCAAGAGGGCCACCATTGTTCCTGTTCCCAAGAAAGCTAAGGTAACTGAGCTAAACGACTACCGCCCCGTAGCACTCACTTCCGTCATCATGAAGTGCTTTGAGAGACTAGTCAAGGACCATATCACCTCCACCCTACCTGACACACCCTAGACCCACTCCAATTTGCTTACCGCCCAAATAGGTCCACAGACGATGCAATCTCAACCACACTGCACACTGCCCTAACCCACCTGGACAAGAGGAATACCTATGTGAGAATGCTGTTCATCGACTACAGCTCGGCATTCAATACCATAGTACCCTCCAAGCTCGTCATCAAGCTCGAGACCCTGGGTCTCGACCCCGCCCTGTGCAACTGGGTACTGGACTTCCTGACGGGCCGCCCACAGGTGGTGAGGGTAGGCAACAACATCTCCTCCCCGCTGATCCTCAACACGGGGGCCCCACAAGGGTGCGTTCTGAGCCCTCTCCTGTACTCCCTGTTCACCCACGACTGCGTGGCCATGCACGCCTCCAACTCAATCATCAAGTTTGCGGACGACACAACAGTGGTAGGCTTGATTACCAACAACGACGAGACGGCCTACAGGGAGGAGGTGAGGGCCCTCGGAGTGTGGTGTCAGGAAAATAACCTCACACTCAACGTCAACAAAACTAAGGAGATGATTGTGGACTTCAGGAAACAGCAGAGGAACACCCCCTATCCACATCGATGGATCAGTAGTGGAGAGGGTAGCAAGTTTTAAGTTCCTCGGCATACACATCACAGACAAACTGAATTGGTCCACTCACACGGACAGCGTCGTGAAGAAGGCGCAGCAGCGCCTCTTCAACCTCAGGAGGCTGAAGAAATTCGGCTTGTCACCAAAAGCACTCACAAACTTCTACAGATGCACAATCGAGAGCATCCTGGCGGGCTGTATCACCGCCTGGTACGGCAACTGCTCCGCCCTCAACCGTAAGGCTCTCCAGAGGGTAGTGAGGTCTGCACAACGCATCACCGGGGCAAACTACCTGCCCTCCAGGACACCTACACCACCCGATGTTACAGGAAGGCCATAAAGATCATCAAGGACATCAACCACCCAAACCACTGCCTGTTCACCCCGCTATCATCCAGAAGGCGAGGTCAGTACAGGTGCATCAAAGCTGGGACCGAGAGACTGAAAAACAGCTTCTATCTCAAGGCCATCAGACTGTTAAACAGCAATCACTAACATTGAGTGGCTGCTGCCAACACACTGTCATTGACACTGACCCAACTCCAGCCACTTTAATAATGGGAATTGATGGGAAATGATGTAAATATATCACTAGCCACTTTAAACAATGCTACCTTATATAATGTTACTTACCCTACACTATTCATCTCATATGCATATGTATATACTGTACTCTAGATCATCGACTGCATTCTTATGTCACTAGCCACTTTAACTATGCCACTTTGTTTACTTTGTCTACATACTCATCTCATATGTATATACTGTACTCGATACCATCTACTGTATGCTGCTCTGTACCATCACTCATTCATATATCCTTATGTACATATTCCTTATCCCCTTACACTGTGTATAAGACAGTAGTTTTGGAATTGTTAGTTAGATTACTTGTTGGTTATCACTGCATGGTCGGAACTAGAAGCACAAGCATTTCGCTACACTCGCATTAACATCTGCTAACCATGTGTATGTGACAAATAAAATTTGATTTGAAAATTTGATTTGATTTGAATCTGCATAGCCACCTCGAAACAATTCCAATAGAAAATGTTTTTTCTTAAAGTTGCCGGGAAGTCACGTCCTACTTATACCAGGACAATCGTAACAACTTAAGCATAACGAAATGTCTATTCGATCAAAGAAACCTCACATAGCAAATTATCCATACATTTATTTGTAACATACTCTGTTTCACGGAAACATGGCTCTCTCTGGGAATACTGTCTGAGTTAGTACAGCCAGTTGGGTTCTCAGTTCATCACGCAGACAGGAAAAAATATATCTTCGGGAAGAGGGGCGGGGGTGTATGTTTTATGATTAACCACTCATGGTGTGATTGTGATAACATACAGAACTCAAGTCCTTTTGTTCACCCGACTTAGAAAACCTCACAATTTTACATTTAAGTCATTTAGCAGACGCTCTTATCCAGAGCGACTTACAAGGTCATCTATTGCTACTTACAAAACACCCGTGGCAAGCACTAACAACCTACAAGCCATTAATAGCATGTTGCTGTTGAGACATTGGACTGAAACACGGGTGAGTGGATTTTCACCAATTCCATACACTTCTATAGGATGAACTCCCATGTAACCAAGCAAATGTCACAAAACAGTCCATAGGGTCAGCCTGGGGTCCCGGGTCTCAATCTAACTGATCCTGCATTAGCCCCTTACACCGTTGATGCATTCCCAGTAGCACTGATTCCTTCCATGAGCTATATACCCCAGACCACGCTGGGCCAATTGGGCGCCGCACTATAGGACTCCCAATCACAGCCGGATGTGATACAGCCACAATCAAATGTGGACCGTATTACCTCTCAAGAGAATTCTCTTCGGTTATAGTCACAGCCCTGTATATCCCCCCTCAAGCCGATACCACAGTGGCCCTCAAAGAACTTCACTGGACATTATGCAAACTGGAAACCACATATCCTGAGGCGACATTTATTGTAGCTGGGGATTTTAACAAAGCAAATTTGAGGAAAACGCTACCGAAGTTCTATCAACACATTGACTGTAGTACTCAAGATGCTAAAACACTCGACCACTGCTACTCCAACTTACGGTATGCATACAAGGCCCTCTCCCCGCCCTCCCTTCGGCAAATCTGATCACGATTCCATTTTGCAATTCAACGGCTCAGACGTATTTGGCAGGGTCTGCAGACAAACGGACTACAAAGGGAAAACCAGCCACGTCGCGGACACCGACGTCTTGCTTCTGGACAAGAAAAAACACCTTCGCCCGCTTTGAGGAAAAAAACAGTGCCACCGACGAGGCCCGCTACGAAGGACTGTGGGCTCTCCTTCTCCATGGCCGACGTGAGTAAGACATTTAAGCGTGTTAACCCTTGCAAGGCTGCCGGCCCAGACGCCATCCCTAGCCGCGTCCTCAGAGCATGAGCAGACCAGTTGCCTGGAGTGTTTACGAACATATTCAATCTCTCCCTATCACAGTCTGCTGTCCCCACATGCTTCAAGATAGCCACCATTGTTCCTGTACCCAAGAAAGCAAAGGTAACTGAACTAAATTACTTCTGTCATCATGAAGTGCTTTGAGAGACTAGTCGAGGATCATATGACTTCTACATTACCTGACACCCTAGACCTAGAGCCTATTTGCTTACCGCCCCAATAGATCCACAGACAATGCAACCGCCATCGCACTGCCATCATCTCATCTATACTTTATTCTATTCACTGCATCTTAGTCTATCGCACTGCCATCATCTCATCTATACTGTATTCTATTCACTGCATCTTAGTCCATCGCACTGCCATCATCTCATCTATACTTTATTCTATTCACTGCATCTTAGTCCATCGCACTGCCATCATCTCATCTATACTTTATTCTATTCACTGCATCTTAGTCCATCGCACTGCCATCATCTCATCTATACTTTATTCTGTTCACTGCATCTTAGTCCATCGCACTGCCATCATCTCATCTATACTGTATTCTATTCACTGCATCTTAGTCCATCGCACTGCCATCATCTCATCTATACTGTATTCTATTCACTGCATCTTAGTCCATGCCACTGCCATCATCTCATCTACTGTATTCTATTCACTGCATCTTAGTCCATGCCACCATCTCATCTATACTGTATTCTATTCACTGCATCTTAGTCCATGCCACTGCCACCATCTCATCTATACTGTATTCTATTCACTGCATCTTAGTCCATCGCACTGCCATCATCTCATCTATACTGTATTCTATTCACTGCATCTTAGTCCATCGCACTGCCATCATCTCATCTATACTGTATTCTATTCACTGCATCTTAGTCCATGCCACTGCCATCATCTCATCTATACTGTATTCTATTCACTGCATCTTAGCCCATGCCACCATCTCATCTATACTGTATTCTATTCACTGCATCTTAGTCCATGCCACTGCCACCATCTCATCTATACTGTATTCTATTCACTGCATCTTAGTCCATGCCACTGACATCATCTCATCTATACTGTATTCTATTCACTGCATCTTAGTCCATGCCACTGCCATCATCTCATCTACTGTATTCTATTCACTGCATCTTAGTCCATGCCACTGACATCATCTCATCTATACTGTATTCTATTCACTGCATCTTAGTCCATGCCACTGCCATCATCTCATCTATACTGTATTCTATTCACTGCATCTTAGTCCATGCCACTGCCATCATCTCATCTATACTGTATTCTATTCACTGCATCTTAGTCCATCGCACTGCCATCATCTCATCTATACTGTATTCTATTCACTGCATCTTAGCCCATGCCACCATCTCATCTATACTGTATTCTATTCACTGCATCTTAGTCCATGCCACTGCCACCATCTCATCTATACTGTATTCTATTCACTGCATCTTAGTCCATGCCACTGACATCATCTCATCTATACTGTATTCTATTCACTGCATCTTAGTCCATGCCACTGCCATCATCTCATCTACTGTATTCTATTCACTGCATCTTAGTCCATGCCACTGACATCATCTCATCTATACTGTATTCTATTCACTGCATCTTAGTCCATGCCACTGACATCATCTCATCTATACTGTATTCTATTCACTGCATCTTAGTCCATGCCACTGACATCATCTCATCTACTGTATTCTATTCACTGCATCTTAGTCCATGCCACTGACATCATCTCATCTATACTGTATTCTATTCACTGCATCTTAGTCCATGCCACTGCCATCATCTCATCTATACTGTATTCTATTCACTGCATCTTAGTCCATGCCACTGCCATCATCTCATCTATACTGTATTCTATTCACTGCATCTTAGTCCATCGCACTGCCATCATCTCATCTATACTGTATTCTATTCACTGCATCTTAGCCCATGCCACCATCTCATCTATACTGTATTCTATTCACTGCATCTTAGTCCATGCCACTGCCACCATCTCATCTATACTGTATTCTATTCACTGCATCTTAGTCCATGCCACTGACATCATCTCATCTATACTGTATTCTATTCACTGCATCTTAGTCCATGCCACTGCCATCATCTCATCTACTGTATTCTATTCACTGCATCTTAGTCCATGCCACTGACATCATCTCATCTATACTGTATTCTATTCACTGCATCTTAGTCCATGCCACTGCCATCATCTCATCTATACTGTATTCTATTCACTGCATCTTAGTCCATGCCACTGCCATCATCTCATCTATACTGTATTCTATTCACTGCATCTTAGTCCATGCCACTGCCATCATCTCATCTATACTGTATTCTATTCACTGCATCTTAGTCCATGCCACTGCCACCATCTCATCTATACTGTATTCTATTCACTGCATCTTAGCCCATGCCACTGCCATCATCTCATCTACTGTATTATATTCACTGCATCTTAGTCCATGCCACTGACATCATCTCATCTATACTGTATTCTATTCACTGCATCTTAGTCCATGCCACTGCCACCATCTCATCTATACTGTATTCTATTCACTGCATCTTAGTCCATGCCACTGACATCATCTCATCTATACTGTATTCTATTCACTGCATCTTAGTCCATGCCACTGACATCATCTCATCTATACTGTATTCTATTCACTGCATCTTAGTCCATGCCACTGCCATCATCTCATCTACTGTATTCTATTCACTGCATCTTAGTCCATGCCACTGCCATCATCTCATCTATACTGTATTCTATTCACTGCATCTTAGTCCATCGCACTGCCATCATCTCATCTATACTGTATTCTATTCACTGCATCTTAGTCCATGCCACTGCCATCATCTCATCTATACTGTATTCTATTCACTGCATCTTAGTCCATGCCACTGCCATCATCTCATCTATACTGTATTCTATTCACTGCATCTTAGTCCATGCCACTGCCATCATCTCATCTATACTGTATTCTATTCACTGCATCTTAGTCCATGCCACCATCTCATCTATACTGTATTCTATTCACTGCATCTTAGTCCATGCCACTGACATTGCTCGTCCAAATGTTGACATATTCTAAATTCCATTTACTTTAGATTTGTGTGTATTGTTGTGATATTTATCACTTGTTAGATATTACTGCACTGTTGGAACTAGAAACGCAAGAATGTTGCTACACCCGCAATAACATCTGCTAAACACGCGTATGTGATCATTCAATTTGATTTTGATTTGAAGGCTGAGAATGTCAATATAATCAATCTAGCAAGGGCAATGATCACAAGTCTGTCATAAGGTGGCTAATAGGCTAGCGTATTTATTTATGTACCTATTTATTTAGAAAGCTAAAAACACGGAGCATAACGTTAGCTAGCTGCTGGGAAGATGTTATGTCATTGGAGGAATGGGTGAGTGACCGAGTTTTTCCCCACACATTCTTTTTCTTTGGCTACAGATGCAAGTGTAATTTTCTAAGCTAAAAATACATTTGAATCACTTTGCTAGCTAGCTATGCTGAACAACTGTTATCCAGTTAGCATATCTCTTGCGTTTGTAAACTCTGGCTAACTACTCCGATTTCAGAGCACTCTCGTTTGAGTGTGCCAGAGAGCAGAATAACTGATGAATTTGCGAAGGTGCAACCCCCGCTGAATATGACTGGTGTCAGTAAAAAAAATATGAAATTGTTGCCAGCAGCAGTTAGTCACTAATGCTCTAATTAACATGAAAACAGCCTAACCAGCTCTGCTAGGGCGAGTAAAATGGTCAGAGTGAGATGTTCTCTCATGTGTCTGAAAGAAGCTAGCAAGCTTGCCAACTTTAGCCAGTTAGCGTCGGTGCTTGACTGCCGTTGTGAGGAACGATCAATCGGATCAACCCTAGTCCTCGGCCAGAGTGCCCAGTGTCAAAGTATGTGAGTGGAGTTGAGAGTTAGGAAATGCAGCTCATCGCACACAGAGAGGTGCTTGCTCACCGGCGCTACACATCCTTTCACTGCTCCTTGATCAAAGGGGGAAAAAAATGCTTCTCCAAATTTGCTACATTCATTCAAATGTCCATTAACCAACACCCACATCTATTTTTGTGACTA
Source organism: Oncorhynchus nerka (assembly GCF_034236695.1). Taxonomy (NCBI): domain Eukaryota; kingdom Metazoa; phylum Chordata; class Actinopteri; order Salmoniformes; family Salmonidae; genus Oncorhynchus; species Oncorhynchus nerka. The sequence goes on from NC_088413.1 coordinate 68,674,969, forward strand.
CCTGTTCCTACCATTTGGTTTTGAAGTATTGAAACCAAACTATATTATTTGAATGAAAAGTATTTTAATAAACAACACTCATCATTTGAAATAGGCTACATGTCATATTAAACAGCATATAAACAGTCTAAATCGGTCAGGAGCCAGACAGGGAGCCTAAGAAGGAATGAAAATTCATTATTTTGGCTATATTATTAGCCTATTATTTCAAGGCTGTAGCCTCCAAATAAATGAATTGTGAAGCATTAAATCATTATACAGTCTATAAATTGTGCATATAGGCTGAGACTTACTTAGATGCTCAGTCTATAGTGACTTTGAAATCACTTTTAGAAATACAAGTTTGGCCAGAGTCTGTGGTTTCAGGCTCATGCGATTGTGCCTGGAGAGTAGGCTAGCAGCAGAGAATACCCTCTCCGTGCTTGCCGAGCCACTGGGGATGCTAAATACACTTTGGGCCACTATTGCCACGCTGGGCAGGGATTCTGAGTTAAAAAATAAATAAAAATCTATAGGCAGGCCTAAAGGTTTTTAGGCTAAATAACCCTATCAAAATGGAAAGCTCCTTGAAAGAGACAATTCGTCAGGCCTATTGGGCCAAAATCAATGATAGCCTATTGTATAGATAATGTAATGACCTGACTAGATCATAAATGAACAATTGTCCAGACAGAGGCTTGAGTTTGCGAATTGACGGTTTATTAAACCAACTTTACACAGGCTACTGTTTGGGCCGTAGCACACGCCAAATAGATGACAGATAACCCACAAGCCAATCGTGACCTTCTCTTGTGAAGCCCAGATGTAAGAGAGAGAGAACAAAGGCTGAACCTGGTCTTAACTTCCAATGCTCCACCCCCCTGCCCAACCCCCCTCCACGCCACTCCGCCAACCACCAGGATGCCCGGCATCAGAACATTCCCGGCATTCCCGTGATTGGCAGATAGCAGGTTGATTGACATGTCGGACCCCGCGAACACCGGGTACTGGTCAGTACAACACAACCACCTCCTAGCCTAGCACATAACACACAGCTGTCTGTGCGGGTCGCTACACAGCCACCCCACCACAAAGTCCCTCGTCCCCGAGGGAACAAACAAAGTCTCTGAAGCGACCCGGAGGTCTCCTTTGCCTGCGTGGCCGTGATGGTCGCAGAGTGCCCCTCTGGGAACCAGGGGATGAAGGCAGGGATATGGGGGACAAGGAAGCGGGAACGGGTAATACAGTCCGTGGCTCTGGGGAACCACACGGTGACACAGGGGGGGAGACAGGGGGAGTGGGCTGTCTGGAGCCTTGTCTGCGGCACCTGAGGGTGGGTGCCTGGAGAATGTCATTGCCAGAGAGGGGAATTGTGGGGGTTCCTGGGGTTTGGGGAGAAGAGGCCCCTCTGTATGGGGCTAACCTGTCCCGGTGCAGTGCCACCTTTCTCCCCCTGGGAGAAGCTGCACCAGTACACAACCTCCCTACCCTCTCCAGGACACTGCAGGGTCCCACCCAGTGACTGTCCAACTTGGGGCATCTGCCTTTTTTTCCTTAGGGGGCTGTAGACCCAGACCAGCTCCCCAGCCACAAAGTGCCTTCCCGGGTGTGCACGTCATAGTTCCTTTTCTGCCTCACACCTGCATTCACCAGCTGCTCTCTGGCGAAGGTGTGGGCTGTCTCCAGGCGGTCCTGGAGTCTCCGGGCATACTCCGGCCCCGGAGGAACATGAGGGCTATCCAGGGGCCGACCAAACGCCATCTCCGCAGGGGTGCGGATCTCTCTCCCCAGCATGAGGAGGGCAGGCGTGCAGGAGGTGGAGTCTTGGACAGCGGAGCGGCATGCCATGAGGACCATAGGCAGGTGTTTGTCCCAGTCACGCTGGTGTTTGGAAGAGACGATGGCCAGCTGCTGTCCAAGCGTTTTGTTGAAGCGCTCCACAAGGCCATCACTTTGAGGATGGAGAGGAGTAGTGCGGGTCTTGTGCATACCCAGCCTCTCACACATGGTGGCGAACACACGGGACTCAAAGTTTCTGCCTTGGTCGCTGTGGATGGACTCTGCAGCTCCAAACCTGCTGAACATCCCCGCTGTCAGGGCGTCGACGATGGTCTCTGCCTCCTGGTCAGGCAGAGCATAGGCCTCGGGCCATTTTGTGAAATAGTCCATGGCCGTGAGCACCCAGCGGTTTCCACTGTCTGTGGTGGGGAACGGCCCAACTACATCCACTCCCACCCTCTCCCATGGGAGCCCCCACTGGGAACTGTTGGAGCTGAGCATGAGAGCGGCCTGGGGGCCCTTTCTCGCTGTGCAGTTGTCACAGCGGCGACAAAAGTCCTCCACATCCCTCTTGTGCTGCCCCCAGTAGAAGCCCTGACGGAGACGGCGCAGTGTTTTTGTGACCCAAAGTGTCCAGTCCCCACCCCCCATGAGTACTCTGGAGCACAGCCTCCTGCAATGCTTTTGGGACCACCACCTGCCACCTCTCCTCTCCCGTAGCTGACTCCTTCCATGCCCGCTGTAGCACGCCATCAGCCAGCCGCAGTCTCTCAAACTTCGACCACAACCCTTTGGTCGCGAGTGAGAGCGCTGTCACCTCTTCCCATGGTGGCCTCACCTGCGCCTCTACCCACTGTAGCACTGGCTGTAGGTCTGTGTCCCGTCCCTGCTGCTGTCGCCATTCAGCCACGTCGACAGTCTGCAGCTCACAGCAGACAGGCCCGCTCGCCTGACACACTGTGGCACAGACACCCTCCTCTGCCCGCAGCTCTCTCTCCCGTCCCTCTCTCCGTTCACAGTGGTGGCAGCCGTCTGCAGTACAGGGCCGACGGGACATGGCGTCGGCGTTGGAGTGGCGTGCCCCTGCCCTGTGCACCACCGTGAAGTCATACGGCTGAAGCTCCTCCAACCAGCGTGCCACCTGCCCCTCTGGCTCTCTGAAAGACATGAGCCACTGGAGAGCAGAGTGGTCAGTCCTTACAGTAAAGGGCAGACCACCCAGGTAGTACTTGAAGTGTTTGACGGAAGCCACAACAGCCAAGAGCTCCCGCCGGGTGACACAGTAGCGGCGCTCATGTTTGTCAAATGTTTTGCTGAAGTACGCCACCACTCTCTCCCCCTCTGGCCCCACCTGGGCCAGCACCCCACCATGCCCACATTGCTCGCGTCTGTGTCCAGGATAAAGGGCAAGGTGAGGTCAGGGGGCGAGCACGGGGCCTCGATCAGTGCACGTTTGAGGGTGTTGAACGCCTCCTCACACTCCACTGTCCAAGTGAAAGCCTTGTCCTTCGGCAGCAGGCGGTTCAATGGAGCAGCAACGCTTGAGAAGCCCCGTACAAACCTCCTGTAGTACGAGGCCAGGCCCAGGAAGCTCTTCAGCTGACGCTGGTCGGTGGGGGTGGGCCAGTCTCTGACAGCCCCTACCTTGTCCTCCATGGTGCTGATCCCCTCCTTCCCCACTCGGTGGCCCAAGAAGGACACCTCTCTCCTCATGAAGTGGCACTTCTCGGGGTGGAGCTTCAGACCTGCGGCAGCCACCCTCTCCAGCCCACGCCGTAGCGCCCCAGGGCTGACTGGAAGGAGCTGCCATGGGCCAGGATGTCATCGAGGTATACCAGACACTGCTGTCGGGGATGCCATCCAGCACCCTGTCCATCAAACGCTCAAAAGTAGCTGGAGCGTTGCACAGGCCAAAGCACAGGACCTTGAACTGCCAGTGTCCTCTGTTAGTGGAGAACGCAGTTTTGGCTCTGGCCTCTGGGGAGAGGGGCACCTGCCAGTAGCCGCTGCGGAGGTCTAGTGAGGAGAACCAGGAGGACCCCTAACCAGGTCCAGCGACTCATCGATACGTGGTATGGGGTATGAGTCCTTCCTGGTTACCTCATTCAGCCGCCTGTAGTCCGCACAGAACCTCAGCTTGCCCCCCTTCTTCGGAACCATGACGACTGGCGCCGCCCAGGGGCTGTCTGAGGGCTCAATGAAGTCTGCCCGCTGCATCTCCAACACAGCCTTGTCTGCCGCCTCCTGGCGTGCCAGCGGGATACGGCGGGGACGCATCTTGATGGGTCGAGCATCACCTGTGTCGATCTCATGCTGCACCAGATGGGTCTGACCCACCTCTTCCTCACTCAACGCAAAGCTGTCTCTGAATTCAAACAGCAACTGCCACAACCGTTCCTGCTGCTCTGGGTCAAGACCAACACAGTTCCTCCCCCATATCTCCCTCACTGCAGACAGTGTCCTCTCCTCTCCCATCTGGGGTAGCTGGGCTGGGGGTGCGGCCCGGGCTCACAGAGGGCTGTGTCATGGAGGTAGCTGGGGGAATGTAACACACCGCCGTAGGTGACAGGGGACTGGGGAAAAGTCACACACAGCTGTGGGGGAGGGGGCGCAGCCATGGGTCTCTGCTGCTTTAACTGTTGGAGTAAAGGGTTTGTTGGGTTGAGTGAATGTGACATTAGGGGGGGCCATGGTGACTTCCGTCCCTCCCTGGAAGCTCAGTGTGCCCCTATTTAGGTCTAACTGGCCTGCCTGTGCTCCTAAGAAAGTCCAACCCCAGGATACAAGGGTCCTGCACAGCCGCCACCCACACAGGATGACGCACAGTCCTGCCCCCTACTGTCAGAGTATTATTCCCTTCCCTTTCATGGGTGCCAGCTCACCTGTGACTGTGCGGAGCTGCACAGTTGTAGGCTCACACTGAGTCCAACCTGGCACAATATCTGACCTCACCAGGGTTACTGTGGACCCAGTGTCCACCAGGGCGGAGCAGGGCACCCCCTCCACAGTGACAGGGACATGACAAAAGTCCCCAACACAGGTCCGGCCCACCACAACAACAGGCTCCATCCGCTTGCCCTCGTCTGCTTCTGGGGGAAGTGGAGCCTTGCTTCCCCGTCTGTGCCGGTGGGCTCCTCCTGAAGATGATGGTGGTTGGGATAGAAAGCCAGGGGTCCGCACTACCCGGTCTATGCGGACCCCGAGCCGTTTCCCTGAGCTCTGGGGGACATGGGGCAATCTCGGCGCAGATGGCCTGGCTGGCCACAACCCCAGCAGACCCTGGGACCAGGGCTTGTGTTTCGTGCCGCCTGTAGCGACACAGCCCGAATGAGTTCTGTCATTTCGGCCACCCAAGCAGGCTTTTCCGGCTCCGGGCTGCTCTGCCCCCAGCTCGCACAGAGGGTGTGTCTCCCTGCACCCCCACCAAAGCCCCAGCTGAAGCCCCAGCCCACACCAGCTCCTCTCCAAAGCCATCTCCAAGGCTGTCTGCAATGACTCAGGATGAGCCAGCTGGGTCTGTATGCGCAGCTCCGTAGGAGAGAGCGCCTGTATGAACTGGTCCCGTGCTAGCTCGCTCTGCACGGAGGGGGCATGTGAGCATATGCCCGCCGAGAGAGGCTCTCAATGTCATTAGCTAGCACCCGTAGAGGCTCTCCAGGCTGCCTGCGTCTATTACTCAGTTCGGAGCGCAGTAGCCCGGGCTGTACACACTGTCCATAGCGCCTCCTCAGTGCTCCCACTAGAGCACCATAATCATGCCTGTCCTCGGGGCTAATCAATATCAAACAGGCCAGAGCTTCATCCGTGAGGCATAAAGCCAACTGCAGTGCCCTTTCTTCATCCGACCACCCCCTAAAATGAGCTAACAGTTCAAACTGAGCATGAAAAGCTTCCCAATCCGCCTTACCGGAATACTTCGGGGTCTTAACAGATACGGACGCAGCCGGGAACTGGGCGCCGCCATGTTTGTTTACATCCTGAGCCCCAGATTCCTCGTCACGCCGCGTCGACGTCGCCACTTCGGTCCGCCCACCAGAATCCGCGCGAAATACACTCGACGAAGTACTCATGCCCGCTTCAGCCGCCATCACTCTAACGTCCTCCCTCAAGCGGCCTCTGCGCTCCGACGCCCTGGCGATCTCCTCAGACAGAACCCCCGACGTCCATTCACACGCACCTCCTTGGCCATAATCGTTCCCCACCTCCACCTTCACTTTCGGATTCCCTCGAAGCATTTTCAATCCCCGTTCTCACCTACGGTAGCTAGCCACATAAGTCAGCTAGCTAGCTGGCTAACTTGTATCAACGTTTTTACTTCTGACACCAATGTAATGACCTGACTAGATCATAAATGAACAATTATTAAACCAACTTTACACAGGCTACGGTTTGGGCCGTAGCACACGCCAAATAGATGACAGATAACCCACAAGCCAATCGTGACCTTCTCTTGTGAAGCCCAGAAGTAAGAGAGAGAGAACAAAGGCTGAACCTGGTCTTAACTTCCAATGCTCCACCCCCCTGCCCAACCCCCCTCCACGCCACTCTGCCAACCACCAGGATGCCCGGCATCAGAACATTCCCGGCATTCCCGTGATTGGCAGATAGCAGGTTGATTGACATGTCGGACCCCGCGAACACCGGGTACTGGTCAGTACAACACAACCACCTCCTAGCCTAGCACATAACACACAGCTGTCTGTGCGGGTCGCTACAATAATATAATGAAAATGAACTAAAGTTTTAAGAGATCAGATTTTTTGTTTATAAATACTTTGCTACAATGACACAGTTAGCTACCCACCTCGTTCCTCTCTGTTAGCATGTGCACGTTGTACACCCATCATGCTTTCGGTATTTTCAGATTCCACAATGATTCTTTAAATTGTGGACGCTACATTACCGCACTCCCTCTCTTGCTCTTGGTCCCCTTTATCTTTATAAGTCACCTTGATTTTACACCTGTGTGTTTTATCAGTTTCTTTATGAAAATATTTAGCAATCTCAATGAGAGTGGCAAAAGCAAGGGGCTATAGCAGCACACAAGTAGCCTACAAATGAATGCTGGGCCAAGCATGCCCTAAGCTCGCGAAGTGAAGTGAGCACTACTGGAGCGAAATTGGAGCGGGCAAGAAAGCCGATGCTCCAGCCTTTGGGAAACTCGCTCTGCACTCCAGTCAAATTGGGCACGCTCCACTCCTCGCGCCGCTCACATACTCTGTTGTCAGAAATACAGTGTACACTCGGTGAGCGAAACAGACAATCTGACAACGCTCTGAATTTATGAACGATCCAGATGGAACTGACACACTGGACGTAATTTACAAACGCACACTTAGTTGTCAATCAAAACATAGGTTGGGACAAGCATGCATTGGCAGGCGAGCTGCAGAAGGACGAGTAGGCTACTATTCATCAGTGCAATTTTTTGATGGTCATAGAGCTGAAAAAGTTTGAGAGGGTTCTAGTGTTCCTCATCTTGCTGTTGATTGTTGTTGATCTTGTTGATGTGCATAACTGAGGGAGAGAGAGAGCCTACCTTTTCATGGCTGTTTGATTAATAGGAATGTAAAAGTTCCCAAATACAAAAAGAGGACTACCATGGTATTTACATATTTGCATTAATCCATTCAGGTGTATATTGTGGCTTTTGGCAAATGCGTTCTGATTATCTAAAGTTGCGTTATTGCTCCTGACTGTAAACACACAGTCCAGTTCAAAATGAATGATGGCAGGCCCTACTGCCTGTAAACACACAGTCCAGTTCAAAGTGAATGATGGCAGGCCCTACTGCCTGTAAACACACAGTCCAGTTCAAAATGAATGATGGCAGGCCCTACTGCCTGTAAACACACAGTCCAGTTCAAAGTGAATGATGACAGGCCCTACTGCCTGTAAACACACAGTCCAGTTCAAAGTGAATGATGGCAGGCCCTACTGCCTGTAAACACACAATCCAGTTCAAAGTGAATGATGGCAGGCCCTACTGCCTGTAAACACACAGTCCAGTTCAAAGTGAATGATGGCAGGCCCTACTGCCTGTAAACACACAGTTCAGTTCAAAGTGATTGATGGCAGGCCCTACTGCCTGTAAACACACAGTCCAGTTCAAAGTGATTGATGGCAGGCCCTACTGCCTGTAAACACACAGTCCAGTTCAAAGTGAATGATGACAGGCCCATGTGGCAAATGGCTTATTTTCATAAAGACCTACTGTAACTCTGAAGGGCTATATAGCGCACCGGTCTGAGTAGACTCTGGTCCAGGACATGACAGATGTTTTTATTAGGTTTTATTGACTGCAGTGTCTATTAAATTGTCCAATTGTCCAATTGTCCATAGTATTGAGCTGGCCTCTAGTCTAGGAAATGTAGATGATCAGGTTCTCTATCGATTCAGCTTCGCCCTCTCAAGTCAGACCTACATAATTGATAACTGTTTAAGAAACTCAATGTTCTCTCTCACTCACACACACACACACAGTTCTCCAGTATCCGACACCTCAGACTCAGAAATAACCATCAAACAACGTCAGTGAGAGCTGGGGGAGATATCTAATGTTAGAAGAGCCTTTAGCACTACTGTAAATAACCACTTAGGCCCTATTCCATCTACAAGATATGAAGAATATTCTGAGGAGTTGGTTGGTAAAAGAGAATTCTACTATTCAATTCACATTGAATCCTTGTTCCACCCGACGTTGTCGCCGGAAACACAACATTCTTGGTCCGCAGCTCAAATTGCTGTAAATATCACAGTAGCCACTAGCCAGTAAGCAAAAACTATTCAACAACGACAGACACTTTATCAAAAACATATTACACTATTGAATAGTGCAACAATTCATAAGCATGTACTGTATGTGCAGACAATTAAAGGGTTTATTTTCTCGTCTGTAGGCTACATTTGTTACATTTTAGCTTCAAGACAAAAGCACAGAGTTGCTAACAGCATGTCTTTATCAAGTAACGTTAGCCTATGAAAAATGTACGATTAACTCACACCAATATAAAAGCACAGTAGGACTACCTTACAACAAACCAGACTTACTTTTGTATCAATATCATGCAAATCATTACATTTTGCAATGTGGTTATAAGTGAATTCACCGCAACAGGCTGTTTTATATGAAAGCACATACCCACCATGCGCTCTGATCCCCTCTCAAATAGGCCAATTATTTGTGTTCTGAGAAAATGTGAATGTGATCAAATTTGATTTCTATTCACACTTTGGGTGGCGTAACTACATAGGCCTTTTTAATCCCAAATGATTAACTGGAATGAATCAATCAACAGAAAAGTGATGACATACTGTATGATTTTTACATGACAGATGCAAAAGCCTACATTATTTTTTTTTATTTTACTAGGCAAGTCAGTTAAGAACAAATTCTTATTTTCAATGACGGCCTAGGAACAGTGGGTTAACTGCCTGTTCAGGGGCAGAACGACAGATTTGTACCTTGTCAGCTCGGGGCTTCGAACTTGCAACCTTTCGGTTACTAGTCCAACGCTCTAACCACTAGGCTACCCTGGAGCTCAGCCCTGTTAGTTTTTGTCCAATCGCAGGTGTTTGTGTGTGTTTTCCACAAGTTTGTTTTTAAACCATACGACCAAATTAGTAAAATGATCTGGTCCCATCATAGCCCATATAAAACTATTTTTTAGAGCTGGTTTACAGTGCATTCGGAAAGTATTCAGACCACTTGACTTTTTCCACATTTTGTTGGGTTACAGCCTTATTCTAAAATGTATTAAATAACAAAAAAATCCACATCAATCTACACACAATACCCCATAATAATAATGTGAAAACAGGTTTTTAGAAATGTTTGAAAATGTATTAAAATAAAAAAAACTGAAATACCTTATTTACATAAGTATTCAGACCCTTCGCAATAAGACTCACAATTGATCTCAGGTGCATCCTGTTTCCATTGATCCTCCTCGAGATGTTTTTACAACTTGATTGGAGTCTACCTGTGTTAAATTCAATTGATTGGACATGATTTGGAAAGGCACACGCATGTCTATAGAAGGTCCCACAGTTGATCGTGCATGTCAGAGCAAAAACCAAGCCATGAGGTCGAAGGAATTGTCCGTAGAGCTCCGAGACAGGATTGTGTCGAGGCACAGATCTGGGGAAGGGGACCAAAGAATTGAAGGTCCAAGAACACAGTGGCCTCCATCATTCTGAAATGGAAGAAGCTTGGAACTACCAAGACTCTTCCTAGAGCTGGCCACCCAGCCAAACAGAGCTTTTGGGGGAGAAGGGCCTTGGTCATGGAGGTGACCAAGAACCTGATGGTCACTTTGACAGAGCTCCAGAGTTCCTCTGTGGGGATGGGAGAACCTTCCAGAAGGACAACCATCTCTGCAGCACTCCACCAATCAGGCTTTTATGGTAGAGTGGCCAGATGGAAGCAACTCCTCAGTAAAAGGCACATGACAGCCCACTTGGAGTTTGCCAAAAGGCACCTAAAGGACTCTCAGACCATGAGAAACAAGATTCTCTGGTCTGATGAACCCAAGGCTGAACGGAATGCCAAGCATCACGTCTGGAGGCACTGTTCATCACCTGGCCAATACCATCCCTATGGTGAGGCATGGTAGTGGCAGCATCATGCTGTAGGGATGTTTGTCAGCGGAAGACACTGGGAGTTTAGTCAGGATCATGGGAAAGATGAACGGAGCAAAGTACAGAGCGATCCTTGATGATAACCTGCTTCAGAGCGCTCAGGACCTCAGACTGGAGCGAAAGTTCACCTTCCAACAGGACAACAACCCTAAGCACACAACCAAGACATTGCAGGAGTAGCTTCAGGACAAATCTCTGAATGTCCTTGAATGGCCCAGCCAGAGCCCGGACTTGAACCCAATCGAACATCTATGGAGAGACCTGAAAATAGCTGTGCAGCAACGCTCCCCATCCAACCTGACAGAGCTTCAGAAGATCTGCAGAGAAGAATGGGAGAAAATCCACAAATACAGGTGTGCTAAGATTACACCCAAGTTGACTCGAGGCTGTAATCTCTACCGAAGGTGCTTCAACAAAGTACTGAGTAATGGGTCTGAATACTTAAGTAAATGTGATATCCGTTTTTTTATTTAATACATTTTAGAATAAGGCTGTAGCATAACAAAATGTGGAAAAAGTTAAGGGGTCTGAATTCTTTCCAAATGCACTGCATTACTGTGTCATACACTACAACTAGGGTCCTGAGTTGGTTAGGTTAGCCTATTACCAGACCAGGAAAAACTCTGGGCCCCAGGAAAACAATTCCTCACAACTCTGGGACTTGTTGTGCCAACTCTGAAATCACCACACAATGTTACAAATTAAAAAATATATTCTATTTGTATGATCTACCTTTAATTTGTTTTTGGTGGTGGGGAGCGGCTTCCATAGTTTTACATGGGCTCAGTGCAGACGGCAGCTACTTGCAACAATTTCAGACTGTAACACGCTGTTAATGCAATTTCAGACTGTAACACGCTGTTAATGCAATTTCAGGTAAAAACTCCATTTTTTAAAAAGTCTCAAATATTAGGAAAATATCTATACATTTCAGATGTTTCAAAAACATTGCTCTGTTATTACCATTTATACAGTAGGAATGTTGGCTCAATGAGACAATTTGGTTTACACTGCCCTGCTTCAAGGGTGGCAACTTTCAGGTGAGTGTCATGCGCTACCTCCGGTGGTAGTGGTCGAGACGTAGCAAGTACACATTTGACATTTTGAGTAATATGTGTAGCCGACGATATTTTCACGCAAAGTGTATTAAGTGTGAAGATGCTCTTAGTCGCCCACACGTCTAGTGTCTGCCTGAACAACACTAGAGCTGGAAGCCTGACATAACACTCTGATTAGAAGGGTTTTCATGGCTCCGTCTAGCACCACAAAGTGATATTTACACACACACACACTTTGGATAGGGAAGCCGTAACATGTAATCATAGCAGCAGAGTGAGCCAGTGAAGCTAATAGTAGCCAGGCTAAAACTAGACGGGCTCTGACCGCACCAGCGGTTACACCTCCACAGAGACCGCACCAGACACCTCCACAGAGACCGCACCAGACACCTCCACAGAGACCGCACCAGCGGTTACACCTCCACAGAGACAGCACCAGCGGTTACACCTCCACAGAGACCGCACCAGCGGTTACACCTCCACAGAGACCGCACCAGACACCTCCACAGAGACCGCACCAGCGGTTACACCTCCACAGAGACCGCACCAGCGGTTACACCTCCACAGAGACAGCACCAGCGGTTACACCTCCACAGAGACAGCACCAGCGGTTACACCTCCACAGAGACAGCACCAGCGGTTACACCTCCACAGAGACCGCACCAGCGGTTACACCTCCACAGAGACCGCACCAGCGGTTACACCTCCACAGAGACCGCACCAGCGGTTACACCTCCACAGAGACCGCACCAGCGGTTACACCTCCACAGAGACCGCACCAGCGGTTACACCTCCACAGAGACCGCACCAGCGGTTACACCTCCACAGAGACCGCACCAGCGGTTACACCTCCACAGAGACCGCACCAGCGGTTACACCTCCACAGAGACCGCACCAGCGGTTACACCTCCACAGAGACCGCACCAGCGGTTACACCTCCACAGAGACCGCACCAGCGGTTACACCTCCACAGAGACCGCACCAGCGGTTACACCTCCACAGAGACCGCACCAGCGGTTACACCTCCACAGAGACCGCAGAGAATATACATGTACACACACACACAGTACCAGTCAAAAGTTTGGACACACCCACTTATTCAAGGGTTTTTCTTTTTACTATTGTATATATTATAGAATAATAGTGAATGTATCAAAACAAAGAAATAATACATATGGTTTGAGCTTAGTGGGACTATCAGGACAAGGACCCAACACACCTCCAGGCTGTGTAAGGGCTATTTGACCAAGGACAGTGATGGAGTGTTGCATCAGATGACTTGGCCTCGACGATCACCCAACCTCAACCCAATTGAGATGGTTTGGGATAAGTTGGACCGCAGAGTGGGAAAAGCAGCCAACAAGTGCTCAGCATATGTGGGAACTCAAGACCGTTGGAAAATAATTCTTCATGAAGCTGGTTGAGAGAATTCCAAGAGTGTGCCAAGCTGTCATCAAGGCAAAGGGTGGCTACTTTGAAGAATCTCAAATATAAAATATATTTTGATTTGTTTAACAGTTCTTTGGTTACTACATTCCATATGCGTTATTTCATAGTTTTGATGTCTTCACTATTATTCTACAATGTAGAAAATAGTAAAAATAAAGAAAAACCCTGGTAGGTGTGTCCAAACTTTTGACTGGTACTGTACATACAGCTCCTGTAGAGAGGAGCGGGGGAGGGAGGGCGGGAGGAAGGGAGTGGGGAGGGAGGGAGGAATAGTCAGTGAGGGAGATGGGGGGGGGGTCCCCCTTCTAAAGCTTGTTGTCATTGTGTCTATAGCTCTGTGCACAGTGAGAACCATGCTGGTCTAAACCAATAAAGCAGGAGCAGAAAACAGCTTACACTCCCCTGCTGGGACACAATCACACACCCCAGCGTGCACGCATATATATGTGTGTGTGTGTGTGTGTGTGTGTCCAGCACAACCCAGTAGCTGGGAAGGAGGAAGAAAATCAATTTTCTCCACTTGTATTTATTTATTTCCAAAAAATATTTATATATTTATTTGTCTATTTGTGTGAGAACGGAATTGGGTCTGGCCACTCTCTGGGTTGCCATGGTAGCAACGGTCCAGTGTTCCAAACTATGCGGCAGGTAGCGGCGGTACAATCAGGGGCCGTATTCACATAGCGTCTCAAATTAGGAGTGCTGATCTAGGATCAGGTCCCCACTGATCTTGGTCATTATGATCCAAAAGTTACCAAATCAAATCAAAGTGTATTGGTCATGTACACAGATTTGTAGATTTTAATCGCAGGTTCAGCTAAATGCTTACGCTTCTAGTTCCAATGGCGCACTAATATTTAGTAGCACAATAAGAATACACACATAATCCAAAAGTTTTAAAAAAAAATAGAAGAAATATCAGAACGAGTAATGTCAGAGTCTTTGTTTTGTCGCTGGCCTACACACAATACCCCATAATGTCACTGGCCTACACACAATACCCCATAATGTCACTGGCCTACACACAATACCCCATAATGGTCACTGGGCTACAAACAATACCCCATAATGTCACTGGCCTACACACAATACCCCATAATGTCAAAGTCTAATTATGTTTTTACAAATGTTTACAAATTAATAAAACATGAAAAACTGAATTGTCTTGAATCAATAAGTATTCAACCCCTTTGTTATTGAAAGCCTAAATACGTTCAGGAGTAAAGATGTGCTTAACAAGTCACATAATAAATTGCATGGACTCACTCTGTGTGCAATAACAGTGTTTAACATGGTCATCTCTGTGTCCCACACATACAATTATCTGTAAGGTTCCTCAGTCGGACAGTGAATTTCAAACACAGATTCAACCACAAAGACCAGGGAGATTTTCCAATCCCTCACAAAGAAGGGCACTGATTGGTACATGGGGGGAAATTAAAAAAGCAGACATTTAATATCCCTTTGAGCATGGTGAAGTTAATTACACTTTAGATGGTGTATCAATACACCCAGTCACTACAAAGATACAGGCATCCTTCCTAACTCAGTTGCCGGTAGGAAAGAAACCGCTCATGGATTTCACCAATGGCGACTTCGAAACAGTCAGGGTTTAATGGCTGTGATAGGAGAAAACTGAGGATGGATCAACAACATTGTAGTTACTCCACAGTACTAACCTTTTGACTGGCTGCATCATGTTATGGGTATGCTTGTCATCGGCAAGGACTAGGAAGGTTAAGATAAAAATAAACGGAATAGAGCTAAGCACAGGCAACATCCTAGAGGAAAGCCTGGTTCAGTCTGCTTTCCATCAGAAACTGGGAGACAAATTCACCTTTCAGCAGGACAATAACTTAAAACACAAGGCCAAATATGAACTAGAGTTTCTTACCAAGATGACATTGAACGTTCCTGATTGACCTAGTTACAGTTTTGACTTAAATCGCTTGATAATCTATGGCAAGACTTAAAAATGGCTGCCTAGCAATAATCAACAACCAGAGCTTGAAGAATTGTTTAAATAATAATGTACAAATATTGTACAATTCGGGTGTGCAAAACTCTTAGAGACATACCCAGAAAGACTCACAGCTGTAGTCGCTGCCAAAGGTGAATTTAACATGTAATGACTCAGGGGGTTGAGTAAGTGATCGTGAAGAGGAGAAAGGAGAGACAGAAAGAGCCTTTGAGAAGCCTGTATGAGAAGCTCTTCGATTCAGCATCCCTCCATTCCTCTCTCTCTGACTTTTTCATCCATCCCTTCTCACTGTATTGACGAAGGGACCTCTTTATATGGTAATGCCTTTCCCACCTGAGAGTCATGAATAGGACATTAACCCTGACACACACACACATTAACGCTGGCTGAGATATGTATGCATCTCACATGTCATATGTCGCTGCAACGGAAGGTGAAACGCTTACGAGAGCGATGCTGTATGTGTGGGTGATTCTCATTAAATCAGTTTTAGCAATTTGAGTTGCAAAACCATGATGCATCGGCAAAAATCAACTACAGTATCATTCTGAGGACTAAGATGTCTAGTTTTTGCAAAGTGTCTTATTTTAAATACATTTTAGCTTGAATTTTGTTCATTTTCACCCCAAATTCTCATTACCGAAATGCATTCAATTTAAATTCTTTGGTCATTTAATAAAATACAAATATGTTGCTGTAGTAGTTTGTTCGGAAATCATAAACGATGTATACTAGTTTAAGTTTACATTCAACTATAATATGTATTGCGTACAAACACAGTGTCTGTGGACATGTGTCTCATTACCGTAACACTCAATCATTGTTGTTATGAAGTTGTTTTCACCCATCATCAAGAGTAGTAGTAGTAAAAGTTAAGTGAATGTATTTGCTTATAACCTTCAGAATGAGGTTTTTCTTCTAAAAACACCCCCTTTACCCCACTTGGCCTTCTCATTACAGAAACAGCTAACAATGGGAAAAATATTACATTCTGTCATTTAATTTTAAATATATAATTTTTTCAGCGTTATGTTTAAATACAACCCTTTTCATTAAGGCAGAAATGTTCAAAAGTATTACAAATGGATTTGTTTATGACTTTTTTGGACTGTTGCGGTAATGAACGTTTCGTGGAGATTGTGGTAAAATCCATCATACCTGATCAAAAAACATGATCAAAAAACTGATCAAAAAACAATAACTATGAAATAAAAAATCTCAGTGATCCAAGAGGATTTTTTTTTTTAATTACAAGCTCTCACAGTCTCACTGCAGAATCCAACTTCTGTCCATAAACGTCAGATTTCGAAGGTTACGTTTAGGAGTTAAGGTTTGGGATAGGTTTAAACAAAAACAACTCCACAGTTAAAGGAACGTTCCGGACATTAGTTTCCTTAACAGTGTTGCCCAGAACACATTATGAACATGTAGGACAAGATTTTACCCTCAGCGACTTATTTGGGGCTTATCACGTGTTTTTTGAAAACGACAACAGGCTTCAGGGAGCAGTGAGGTTGATCTCCTGATCTCCGCTTGTCCCACCCCCAAATGTGGGGAATTGGGAAAAAAAAGTGTGTTCCTAGTTAAACAGCCATGAGCATGTAGTTCTGTGTCAGTCAGAAGAGCTTCTCTCGTTATTACTGTCAGAGAACCTAGTGTGCAGAATGGCTTCCGCAAGAGATGACTGCCCCCCCCACAGAGTTGGACGATTACAACTTCATCAAGGATTGTTGAATGATCAGAATCACCTTTATTCAACAAGTACATTAACACATACCCGGAAGAGACAAGGCACATTCTACTGAGCACAGAAGTCAGTTCAACATTTAGTTTTGATTTACATTTGGTTGAATTGTCAATGAACATGAATTCAATGTGAAATAAAACATTTATTCACCGTGCCATCGGATTTAGGTTAAAAGTTGGGTAAAAACAATACGAATTGCCCTTACGTTGATGACTTACGTTGATGACTTACATTGATGACTTACATTGATGACTTTTTGCAAATCCAATCAGTTTTCCACGTTGATTCAATGTTTTTTGGTTGAAATGTGGAAAACGTCAATTCAACCAATTTTTCCCAAGTGGGAGAATACAATTTTGGAACAGTAAACATAAAGCGTAGCAGAGTATAGGCTGATTGATTAGTTTGTCCGTTTTTTGGGTGAGTGAACGCATGTTGGAGAGGAACAAGCCAGGGAGCGAAGCACAGAGGCCCAGTCTCCTAAAGCACACAACAGCCCTGGTGCGCCTCCCCCTTCTCCTCCAGTGTACAGCTTCATAGTCCCAGCTAGTAGATTGACTCATACTTGTGGACGGCGTCCTTTCGCAAATATTTCGGTGCATGAGGACAGAATTTTGAGGGCACAAACCAGTTGGAAATGTAATATTCAGTAGCCCATCCCGAGTGAAAGTAGTCCCTTATATTGACAAAAATCCATGCGTAAACAAACAAAAACACGAGCAGCAACAAAGCTGGGGGAGGCTCTCGTGATTATTGACTATGTGGATACTGCCCAGACAGTAATGGC
Source organism: Oncorhynchus nerka (assembly GCF_034236695.1). Lineage (NCBI taxonomy): Eukaryota > Metazoa > Chordata > Actinopteri > Salmoniformes > Salmonidae > Oncorhynchus > Oncorhynchus nerka. The sequence continues at coordinate 68,692,389 of NC_088413.1, forward strand.
TGGGCAGAGAAGGCTGGAGAAGACAGAATAAACCAGTGGGGCCAAGCAGACAGAGTAAGTGTTTTTCCCTTGCTAGCTAATGTTGTTATAATGGCATTATTTAATATAGTGCTGTTGAGTACATTGCCGTTGTGTATCGGTATTAGATTGATTTTCAAGTTCCACCTGGTGGTTTAGCGCAAGCACCCATCTAGCTTAGACACTCCTCCCCATACCTGCCTTCCAGACGCAAAGCATCATGGAAGCTGTAGTAATCTCATAATTCTATCAAATTCCTTCCTGGTTTGATAAAAGGCTATATTATAGCTTACTCGCTCAATTTTTTTTAAACACTTACGGGCAATTGGCTAAAAAGCTGTGGAGTCGTGGAGACAAGCTGTGGAATGTTCCTTTATGTTTAGGCATTCATTCCAAATGGTTAAGTTAATGGTTAAGGTTTGTGATAGGGTTAAAAAAATATAGAACAAGTGCCTAGAACTAGGATTGATCACGCAACCCTCGGAGTCAGAGCTCGTGGCTTACGCCCATCCGCCATCCCCAACGCCCTAGCAAACCACAAGCCTACTTGTTGGTAATAGCGCTCACCGTTGCCCCTAGTGGCCGCTTACCTGGAAAGACATGGAATTTCCCAGTAGATCTTGATCAACCTGGCTGGTCAGGCAGTGGCACTGTGTGTTACATGGGAGTGAGTAACAGAAGTAAAACCTCCCTAAACTGGGATCTGAGCCAGGGACACACCTACTTGTACATTTCCCTTACGGCTCATACTCACACATGCGCACACCCACACTCTCTGACCCACTTTAATGAGCTGAACCTGACTAACCAAGAACAGACCACGAACTAGTTACAATTTGGCCATAGGTGGTTGAGGGTTACACGCGTACACACAGGAACTAGGTCTTAAATAACTTCAACTGTGTTACCAGATTTTAAGCTGAGCCTCCAGCTACAAGTGTGTCTATAAAAATCCTCCCATGCAGTGTCACTGACATCTACTTCTATTCCCTGACCCCTGTCCTCCCTTATTGTCTCCCTCCATCCCCCCTCCTTCCCTCCTGTTTTCCTAGCTGACATAACCTCTACGGTCCATTCCTTCCCTTCTTACCGCCCTCTAGTCTTACATTTCTCTCCTTCCTCCCATACAATCTCTATCCCCGTTTTTCTTTGATAGCCGTCCTCCTCCCCTCCTCCTCCTCCTCCCTCCTGCAGCTGGCTGGTCGGTCATAAAAGGTGTAAGCTAACACAACGTCTGAAACCTGAAGCACAGCACAGCAAACTAACACATCCACTTCAAACAAAAAGAAAGGAAAAGACACACTATGAGTTCAGATCCCTCCATTATGAATGGAAGGGGAGAATGGGGGAGGAAAAAGCTTCTACCATCAATCCATGAAATCCGTCAGAAACAGAGACCCCTCTCTGCTCTGCTGTACCTGTAGTCATGTAATTAGGCCACACTTAATCCCTTTCTTTCCTTTTTTCTTCCCTTTCTTTTCTCTCCATCCATCGCCCTCCAACCCAGAGCCTCGAGGACACACACGGCAGTGACAGATTTCAGCAAGTGACATTTTCTAACATCGACCCCGTTGCTGCACCCTTCAACTGTGCGGTGTCATTTCTGTGCCCCCCCTGTGTGTTTGTTTTTGTACGCTCAGCACGCTTACTGAAAGCCAACAGCAGAGACTGAGAAGCAGGTCTCCCCACAGTGGCTCTGTGAAGGTCATGATTAGCATAAGAACACTAATGTCTGCTGGTTCTGTCAGAGGAGGGAACAGGAAGCAGAAGCAGACGTATCATGCCTGCATCCCAAATGGTACCCTTTTCACTTTATAGTGCACTACTTTTGACCGGTTCCATAGGGCTCTGTTGAAAAGTAGTGCACTATAGGGAATAGGGTGCAATTTGGGACTGAACCCATGTCCCTGTCCTCTCCGAGAGACTTAGCATCTACCAGTCCTGTTCTTGTCAGAACAACACAGATTTGCCCAAACAACAACCCTCAGGTCAACCTCCCTCTCTCCCCATCCCTAATAGCCTCGTCTGAGCCAGAACAGTTCATAGGGCAGCAGCCTATCTTCTGTTTCTGTTGCGTGAGGCAGATGTATGTACAAGTACACCCCCTGGAGAGGATGGTAGTCTATCGCAAGGCCCAATCAATAATAACAGAACACTTTGTCCCAATGATGAGAATGAATCACTTCAAACCATTCTAGTTATGCATCTTGTTCCTGATAAGAACAGAAAGTTCCGAGCCAGAGAGCTCAACAAGCAAATAAAGTCTACCAACGTCCCTTTACACAAATCATCAATATAACTGCCTAGTGCCTTTAATAGTCCTGTATTAGTGGACCGATAGATCCATCTGCAGCGCCAGCGCTGGCAGCACCCCAGGGCCATTTAAAACGGTTGATGCTTATCATCACCATCATAATTATCATTGGAAGAGCAGTCATATTGATGATTTAAAAAAAAGAAAATTAATATTTAAATCATTTTTTAATTGTGATTTTTCAGGGGTGCTGCAGCACCCTCAGCACCCCTACTTTCTGGCTGCCCAGGAAACGTTTGTAATGTCAGTTCTATTCTCATTCTATGTGAAAGCCTTTACCTGCTGAGTCTAATTCACTGGGAGAGTGCCAAACATTCACCCTATAATCTACTATAATACTATATACTGACAAGCTTGCCAATTACCACTATGTAATGGAGGCTGAGAAAGAGGTCAACTCTATCTGAACCCATACACAAACATGCACACAGGACTAAACACTGATATTCTCCCACAATCTTTAATAGGGGACCATACCATCATCCTGTACCATTTCTACTAAATAACTCAATAAAACAATGAATTGTCCTAGTCCAGATTCAGATGTTGGATAGGGGGGTTTTGTATAGGTGATGAAATTGTCCCAAACATGATGGTTTCTCCCAGTTCCACTATGATTGTAATAGAAATCTGTTAACCCTTGTTTGTCTGTCCTGATCGGTGAGCTCCTGATCTCCATAGGCTCCAGCTGTCTGGTGCTACACAGCACCACTTGTGTCCACACTGGGGACTGCTCTATTGGCCTACCACTAACTCATCATCTGTGCACTGACTACGGTAAACAAGCACCTCTCACAGTGACCTCCTCTATTGCCATCAGACAGGTAGCCTTCTGTAAATACAACCAGCCTGGATCTCTTGTCATCAGACAGGTAGGGCCTTCTGTAGATACAACCACCCTGGATCTCTTGCCATCAAACAGGTAGGGCCTTCTGTAGATACAACCAGCCTGGATCTCTTGCCATCAGACAGGTAGGGCCTTCTGTAGATACAACCAGCCTGGATCTCTTGCCATCAGACAGGTAGGGCCTTCTGTAGATACAACCACCCTGGATCTCTTGTCATCAGACAGGTAGGGCCTTCTGTAGATACAACCAACCAGCCTGGATCTCTTGTCATCAGACAGGTAGGGCCTTCTGTAAATACAACCAGCCTGGATCTCTTGCCATCAGACAGGTAGAGATAACTGTAGATACAACCAGCTTGGATCTCTTGGCATCAGACAGGTAGGGCCTTCTGTAAATACAACCAGCCTGGATATCTTGCCATCAGACAGGTAGAGATAACTGTAGATACAACCAGCCTGGATCTCGTCATCAGACAGGTAGGGCCTTCTGTAAATACAACCAGCCTGGATCTCTTGCCATCAGACAGGTAGAGATAACTGTAGATACAACCAGCCTGGATCTCTTGGCATCAGACAGGTAGGGCCTTCTGTAAATACAACCAGCCTGGATCTCTTGCCATCAGACAGGTAGAGATAACTGTAGATACAACCAGCCTGGATCTCTTGTCATCAGACGGGTAGGGCCTTCTGTAAATACAACCAGCCTGGATCTCTTGCCATCAGACAGGTATAGATAACTGTAAATACAACCAGCCTGGATCTCTTGCCATCAGACAGGTAGAGATAACTGTAGATACAACCACCCTGGAACGGCAGACTATGAGGAGGCAGGTAGCCTAGTGGTTAGAGCGTTGGGCCAGTAACCAAAATTTGTCTGGATCGAATCCCCGAGCTGGCAAGGTAAACATCTGTGGTTCTACCCATGAACAAGGCAGTTAACCCATTGTTCCCTGGTAGGCTATCAATGTAAAATAATAATTTTTTCTTAACTGACTTGCCTAGTTAAATAAAATAATAATAATAATAATAATTCAACAACCATGCTCGTTCTCAAATATCAGGGTAAAAACATTACAACTTTTATGTTCAGACCATGAAGGTTAGGATAGGCTGGAATGTGGAGATGGTCCAGAGAAAAGTTGAGTTTATGAGTGCTCTGCATCCACTTAGAATATACCCATTTATGAATGGGACAATTACGCACCATGGGAGTTGAACCTGATCTCATTTTTAGTGGTTTTAATTGGGATCATCCCACCACTACTTCCCCTCCCCCTGCGGGCTTTTCACAGCAGTCAGGGTCATGACGCATGTCCTCTGTTCACTCTGGGTTTACAGTATGTGTGCTGTGCCGGGCAGAATGCTGTTATTTGTTACCCAATAACTCCCTCCCTAAGGGGCTGCATTCATCACTCTTTAGGGCCTAGACTCTTGGCAATGCACAGAACTTGGCAAGGCCTCCTGAAATCCCCAATATGCTCAACAACAAAAACAAAAGAAAAGGAAAAAAAAAAAATCACACAATCAAGTGTAAAGGCCCATTGCGCTTTACAGCGAGAGAACCTTCTTTACGCACGAGCGCAGACACACACACACACACACACCCCTGCACAGTAGAAAGATGATGTATGCACCTCATACAGTATATTAAAAGCCCTGGCGTTCATTTATCTGGATTCAGAAGGAAAGAATGGGTGGCCAAAGGGTTCTATCAACAGAAAATAACCCATCCATGGAAACATCTAGAATGGCAATAATCCACCAGGCCTTTATTAATCCCTATCCACAACGATGTGTAATGAAGCAAATGGTACTGATGGATTTAAACTTTAGAAACAGCTGATTGAATTGTATGTACATCATCATAATCGTTTTTTTGGCATAATGCCAGCTATTGAACGAGCAACAGGGACAAGGCTGTTTGCCTCTGAGCTGAGCTTTTCCCCACGGGCAGCCTCTCTGGCTCTTCAGCCCAGGCACAACACAGCCTCAGCCAAACAGTATGCCTACAGTTAGATCTAGGACTATACCATTATCCAACTCACTTCTCGTTTCATGCCTACTTCACATGGACACACATGGCCCCCGACCGCGTGGGGCTCGGCCCCTCGGGCAAGGCCCAAGTTTTGGAAACGCTGTCTTACACCATAGTGATGTCTTATGGTCTTTGCCTATGGGTCGCCCGTATGATGCCTATGGGTCGCCCGTATGATGCCTATGGGTCGCCCGTATGATGCCTATGGGTCGCCCGTCGCCAGATTCAGAGGCTGCTATAGCCGGGCAGCAGTGCATCTAACTCGGCTTACCTTGCTGGAGTAGGGGCCGGGAATCAGCAGCTTCAGCGCCTGCCTCTTCAGCTCTGTCAGCCGGGCGTTGCAGTTCTCACACCATATCCCCCTCTCTCTCTCAGAACCAGGGGAACTCCCGCTGCCAGAACCGGGCGAACCTGTACCGAAACCTGGCGATCCACCCAGAGACCCGGGAGAACAGGTCCCGATCCCTGGGGATATGGTCCCGGGGGAACCAGAGAAAGAGCCCGGGGAAGAGGTGCCAGATCCTGGGGAGGGGGTGCCTGTGGAGCTAGGCATGGAGCCGACTCCCTCTGGAGCAGGTCTGCTGCTGGTCCGGGACTCCTCGTAGGCCTTTCTATACCATGTCTCCGGGGAGAAGGAGGCTGATTTTGTCGGAGAGGTGTCGGTAATCTGTGGGGAGCACCATAAAGACAATCCTACCTTTAAGGTAACATTTGATTTAAATTGAGGAGACAAACAATAACTCACTAGAAGCACAACTCGGTCCATGGTATAAGACTTTATTGGCTAAATGGCAGAGATGCAAAAACCCACGTAGGAAAGAAACAGTTTGAACAAAAATGTCTAAAAGCGTTAGCCTACAAAAACTAAAGGTGAGTGTGATCTATCTATCTGTTTACTGTTGCGTTCCCTAGCTAGCCTACCCGCTTCTCCGCAGTAGCCTAATGAATTGCCAACGGCATTCAAACCTGTAGCAAACACTATGGAATACCCTTACTGCTCTGATGGAATAAATGAGAGCTCTGCTACACTTTTCACTGTTGTTGCTAGTGTTACTGATATAATCATCCACTCCACATAAAGTAGAAAAATAGACTAGGCTACTAACCCCGTATTTTCTGCTCCTGCTGGTCACAGACCTCTCTTTGGTCCCAGACAGAGAAGTCATGCTGAAGGTGAGGGAAGGGAGGAGTGGGGAGAAAATATCTCGGTTGTTTTACACACAAGGAGACCAAATCGATGTCAATGAATTCCACGCCCCTCCGCGTGCTTCTCAATCATTAACCAATATCACGCAGATTAGATATCATAGCATACTGTCTCCAACCTTGAAAAACAATAACCTAACAGTGATTCCGCTCAAATGTATCCAATACGCGCAATAATGAGTTCCAATCCACGGTCTCCTGTAAAGATTTAAAATCCACAGTGAAAATGTGAACAGGTCCGCCTGTATGAGTGGGGTACAGACGGGTTTCTCTTTCTGGGAGCGACGAAATACAACAAGCAGGGCGGTAGCAGAGTGAATGCAGCCGCTGCTGCACAGGCTCAGCGTAGACAGTGGGGACGCGCGTCTGCAGCGCGGTAGAGTCAGAGGCAGAGGCACAGCTGTGGTATTCCTCTGACTGTCCGTGTGCCTGCCTGCAGGAGGCTCATCTGAAGCCAGAGGTGCCGACTGCAGATAGATGCTTGCGCACATCTGGCTGGGGGAGGGTGCTCTCTGCCCCTTCCTCGCTGGCAGACCAATAGTGAATCAATGCTTTGTTGACTGACACGTGCCAGCTCATTTGTCCTATGTTAACTTTTGGAGGGAGTAAATGATGACTAGAGAGGGATGTAGTAGGCCTACAACTGACGATGGTTATGGTTGCAAGATTGCATTAAAAGTATCTGGTGCAGAGGTGGTATGTTCAGTTGGATCAAAAAGGTTTAGCCCTAATCAGTAACATAATTCATAAATACTCATCATCATCATCATCCGTTTAACAGAATTTCTACCAGCATGTCACCTGTGCAACTATAGGAGAAAAAAACGGTATATCACCTTTACTCCACACACTGAGACACATAAAAAGCTCTCCCTCGCCCCCCACTTGAAAAAAAATCGGACCATGACTCTATCCTCCTAAGTCCTGTTTACAAGCAAAAAGTCAAACAGGAAGTACCAGTCAAGTGCTCAATATGGAAGTGGTCCGATTAAGTGGATGCTAAGCTACTTGACTGTTTCGCTAGCACAGGTTGGAATATGTTCCGGGTTTCATCCTATGGCATTGTGGAATTTACCACATCGATTACCGGTGTCATTAATAAGTGCATCTGGCCTGCTCGCCTCCCTACCACTGAGGAAGTACAGTTCCCGCGCAGCCCAGTCAAAACTGTTCGCTGCTCTGGCCCCCCAATGGTGGAACAAACTCCCTCACGACGCCAGGACAGCGGAGTCAATCACCACCTTCCGGAGACACCTGAAACCCCACCTCTTTCAGGAATACCTAGGATAGGATAAAGTAATCCTTCTCACCCCCCCCCCCCCCTTAAAAGATTTAGATGCACTATTGTAAAGTGGCTGTTCCACTGGATGTCTTAAGGTGAACGCACCAATTTGTAAGTCGCTCTGGATAAGAGCGTCTGCTAAATGACTTAAATGTAAATGTAAATGTAATGCATCGACGACGTCTTCCCCACAGTGACCGTACATACATATCCCAACCAGAAGTCATAGGCAACATCTGCACTGAGCGAAAGGCTACAGCGGCCTTCTTCAAGGAGTGGGACACTAATCCGTACGCTTATAAGAAATCCCGCTACGCCCTCAGACAAACCATCAAACAGGCAATGTGGCAATACAGGACCAAGATCGAATCCTACTACACCGGCTCTGATGCTCATTTTATACCTAGGTGTCTGGTTAGACTGTAAACTCTCCTTCCAGACTCACATCAAACATCTCCAATCTAAAGTTAAATCTAGAATTGGCTTCCTATTTCGCAACAAAGCATCCTTCACTCATGCTGCCAAACATACCCTTGTAAAACTGACCATCCTACCAATCCTCGACTTCGGCGACGTCATTTACAAAATAGCCTCCAATACCCTACTCAATAAATTGGATGCAGTCTATCACAGTGCCATCCTTTTTGTCACCAAAGCCCCATATACTACCCACCATTGCGACCTGTATGCTCTCGTTGGCTGGCCCTCGCTTCATACTGGTCGCCAAACGCCAAGACCCTGCTAGGTAATGTCCCCCCTTATCTCAGCTCGCTGGTCACCATAGCAGCACCCACCTGTAGCATGCGCTCCAGCAGGTATATCTCTCTGGTCACCCCCAAAACCAATTCTTCCTCTGCTGCCAATGACTGGAACGAACTACAAAGATCTCTGAAACTGGAAACACTTATCTCCCTCACTAGCTTTAAGCACCAGCTGTCAGAGCAGCTCACAGATTACTGCACCTGTACATAGCCCATCTATAATTTAGCCCAAACAACTACCTCTTTCCCTACTGTATTTATTTATTTTGCTCCTTTGCACCCTATTATTTCTATCTCTACTTTGCACATTCTTCCACTGCAAATCTACCATTCCAGGTTTTACTTGCTATATTGTATTTACTTCGCCACCATGGCCTTTTTTTTGCCTTTACCTCCCTTATCTCACCTCATTTGCTCACATTGTATATAGACTTATTTTTCAACTATATTATTGACTGTATGTTTGTTTTACTCCTTGTGTAACTCTGTGTTGTTGTATGTGTCGAACTGCTTTGCTCTATCTTGGCCAGGTCGCAATTGTAAATGAGAACTTGTTCTCAACTTGCCTACCTGGTTAAATAAAGGTGAAATAAAAACTTTAAAAATAAAAACCCACCTGCGAGCTGTCCAGTGACGCAAGCCTACCAGACGAGCTAAATACCTTCTATGCTCGATTCGAGGCAAGTAACACTGAACCATGCATGCACCAGCTGTTCCGGACGACTGTGTGGTCACGCTCTCCGTAGCTGATGTGAGTAAGACCTTTAAACCGTTTAACATTCACAAGGCTGCAGGGACACATACTCAGAGCATGTTCACTGGCTGCATCACCGCTTGGTACGGCAACTGCTTGGTATCTGACCGCAAGGCGCTACAGAGGGTAGTGCGTACTGCCCAGTACATCACTGGGGCCAAGTTTCCTGACATCCAGGACCTATATACCAGACGGTGTCAGAAGAAGGCCCTAAAAATTTTCAGACTCCAGTCACCCAAGTAATAGACTGTTCAATATGGAAAAAGTGCAGTCTCAAAAACCATCAGGTGCTATGATGAAACTGGCACTCAAGAGGAGCGCCACAGGAAAGGAAGACCCAGAGTTACCTCTGCTGCAGAGGATAAGTTCATTAGAGTTACCAGCCTCAGAAATTGCAGTCCAAATAAATGCTTCACAGAGTTTAAGTAACAGATACATCTCAACATCCACTGTTCAGAGGAGACTGCGTGAATCAGGTCATCATGGTCGAATTGCTGCAAAGAAACCACTACTAAGGGACACCAATAAGAAGAAGAGACTTGCTTGGGCCAAGAAACACGAGCAATGGACATTAGACCGGTGGAGATCTGTCCTTTGATCTGATTAGTCCAAATTTGAGATTTTTGGTTCCAACCACCGTGTCTTTGTGAGACAAAGAGTAGATGAACGGATGATCTCTGCATGTGTGGTTCCCACCGTGAAGCATGGAGGAGGTGTGATGGTGTTGGGGGCTTTGTTGGTGACACTGTCAGTGATCAATTTAGAATTCAAGGCACACTTAACCAGCACGGCTACCACAGCATTCTGCAGCGATATGCCATCCCATCTGGTTTGCACTTAGTGGGACTATCATTTGTTTATCAACAGGACAATGACCCAACACACCTCCAGGCTAAGGGCTTTTTGACCAAGAAGGGGAGGGATTGAGTGCTGTATCAGATGACTTGGCCTCCACAATCACCTGACCTCAACCCAATTGAGATGATTTGGGATGAGTTGGACCGCAGAGTGAAGTAAAAGTAGCCTACACGTGCTCAGCATATGTGGGAACTCCTTCAATACTGTTGGAAAAGCATTCTAGGTGAAGCTGGTTGAGAGAATGCCAAGAGTGTGCCAAGCTGTCATCAAGGCACAGGGTGGCTACTTTGAAGAATCTAAAATAGAAAATATATTTGGATTTGTTAAACACTTTTTTGGTTACTTATTTCATAGTTAAAAAATATATATATATATATATATATATTTAACTTTTATTTAACTAGGCAAGTCAGTTAATAACAAATTCTTATTTACAATGACGGCCTAAACCGGCCAAACCCGGACGGCACTGGGCCAATTGTGGGCCGCCCTAAGGGACTCCCAATCACGGCCAGTTGTGATACAGCCTGGATTCGAACCAGGGTGTCTGTAGTGATGCCTCTAACACTGAGATGCAGTGCCTTAGACCGCTGCGCCAAATAGTAAAAATAAGGAAAACATTGAATGAGTAGGTGTGTCCAAACTAGAGACTGGTACTGTATATATCTATATTCTTTTGCTCATCTTTTCGTACTTTTTAACTTGGCATTGTTGGGAAAGAGCTCTTAAAGTAAGCATTTCACAGTTAACTCGACACCTGTTGTATTCAGCGAGTGTGACAAATAAAATTGGATCATCATCGTCATCATCATCACCACCACCACCACCACCACCACAGAAACAAGGTTTGTCTATGCAATAAGCTATTGAATCACTCCTTGGAGAGGTTTTACTCCGAACACAACAATTGAATTTGTGTTCTTTTCATGAATATCCTCATTCAATTAATCTGTGCTTCACATTCCGATGATTATGCACATAAGGTGGTGTGGTGGTGATGGTGTCGTGAATGAAAGCATATTGCTGCAGTGATTTATACAGCGTGGTGTTGCATGTTGTTTATGGATACACAGCGCCATCTGGTTTCACTGCATGGCCTAGCACAACAGAGGGAGAATATTTGGCAATAAACCCATGCATGGTCTAGTTACAGGCCTGGCCATGCAGGTCTAGTTACAGGCCTGGCCATGCAGGTCTAGTTACAGGCCTGGCCATGCAGGTCTAGTTACAGGCCTGGCCATGCAGGTCTAGTTACAGGCCTGGGTAATTCCAGTCTTCTGGGGCCTGATTGGTGTCACACTTCTCCCCATCCCTAGCAAACACACCTGATTTAAACTAATTGCATTTTTATCTGAAGATCATGATTAGTCGATTATTGGAGTCAGGTGTGTCAGCTGGGGCTGGGGCAAAAATGTGACACCAATTAGGCCCCTGAATACTGGAGTTGGCCAGGCCTCTAGCACAACAGTGGGAGATGTACAATATTTGGCGATAAGCCCAAAAATGTTTATGACACCGCAAACATTTACAATACCACATTATATTCTGTATTAGACTATAACAATATAACAATTACGCAAGACAACGGTTACATTTGTCATTACTCCCAGCAGGAATGTGTATATATTTGTGAGTGTTGGTGTGTGTGTGTGTGTGTGTGTGTGTGTGTGTGTGTGTGTGTGTGTGTGTGTGTGTGTGTGTGTGTGTGATTGAGAGTCTATCTGGGGTCATCCACGGTCATCATGCTAACAAAGTCTTTGTAGAAGATGAGGTTCTTGTCAGGGTCCATTGCAGCTGACAACATCTCCTCCATCTCTTCCTGGGTGAAGGGCTCTCCTGCAGAGAGGGACACATACCCACAATAGATCTTTGTCGATCCATTATACAGAGACAACCAAAACATTTGCTAACACAGCACCACACACACCACACACCACACAACACACACACACACACACACACACACACACTGGGTCAACCACAGAGAAGCACCCCTGGAGAAGTTTAGGGTGTGCCTTGCTCAAGGGAACAACAGTAGGTGGCCCCTGAGGTATTGATGGCAGTTGCCAGACTGCCTTTATAACCTCGAGGCTATTTCCACCCCCTAGCAGGGTTTCTCAAGGTTGATTCTGAGGAACCATTATATGCTGCATGTCACTCCAGCTGAGCATCCATTACATACTAATAAGTCATAAGTACATATGCTAGGTCCAAGGGAGCCAACACACTGGAAACTGATAAGAATGAACACTAAAGTCAACATAATAGACTTTATATATCTCCCAGTATTGTTGTTCTGGGAGATATATAATCATATAATGCTTGTAGAGTGGATTGTTATCTGTCAGTGTCTGTCTGTCCAAACCTTGGACCACTAGAGGGCGTAATATCATCTTGTCTTACACAAAGCCCACATAAATGTTAATAAGCAGTGACAAGATGTGATATATTTGTGACTTCAGGCCAATGATTCTGTGGTTTTATGTAGAGCTCTATGTTGCTTTCATCTTACCTTCCTGTGTCATGTACTTTGTGAGCTCCTCCAGTTCCAAATGTCCCTTTTTCTGCTTATCTAGAACCTGCAAATTTTAGATGTTTTTTCCTCTTAGCAAATAAGATGATCATAGAGGGAACCCAAGGTATGATCCTATACAGTCTGCAATAGGGGTAATTAACCCAATATTACTTATACAGGCTGCAATAGAGGGAACCCAAGGTAACCTATACAGTCTGCAATAGGGGTAATTAACCCAAGATTACCTATACAGGCTGCAATAGAGGGAACCCAAGGTAACCTATACAGTCGTGGCCAAACGTTTTGAGAATGGCACAAATATACATTTTCACAAAGTCTGCTGCCTCAGTTGGTATGATGGCAATTTGCATATACTCCAGAATGTTATGAAGAGTGATCAGATGAATTGCAATTAATTGCAAAGTCCCTCTTTGCCATGCAAATGAACTGAATCCCCAAAAAAAACATTTCCACTGCATTTCAGCCCTGCCACAAAAAGACCAGCTGACATCATGTCAGTGATTCTCTCGTTAACACAGGTGTGTGTTGACGAGGACATGGCTGGAGATCACTCTGTCATGCTGATTGAGTTCAAATAACAGACTGGAAGCTTCAAAATGAGGGTGGTGCATGGAATCATTGTTCTTCCTCTGTCAACCATGGTTTCCTGCAAGGAAACACGTGCAGTCATCATTGCTTTGCACAAAAAGGGCTTCAAAGGCAAGGATATTGCTGCCAGTAAGATTACACCTAAATCAACCATTTATCGGATCATCAAGAACTTCAAGGAGAGCGGTTCAATTGTTGTGAAGAAGGCTTCAGGGCACCCAAGAAAGTCCAGCAAGCGCCAGGACCGTCTCCTAAAGTTGATTCAGATGCGGGATCGGGGCACCACCAGTACAGAGCTTGCTCAGGAATGGCAGCAGGCAGGTGTGAGTGCATCTGCACGCACAGTGAGGCTAAGACTTTTGGAGGATGGCCTGGTGTCAAGAAGGGCAGCAAAGAAGCCACTTCTCTCCAGGAAAAACATCAGGGACAGGCTGATATTCTGCAAAAGGTACAGGGATTGGACTGGGGTAAAGTCATTTTCTCTGATGAATCCCCTTTCCGATTGTTTGGGGCATCCGGAAAAAAGCTTGTCAGTCAACAGTAAAGCATCCTGAGACCATTCATGTGTGGGGTTGCTTCTCAGCCAAGGGAGTGGGCTCACTCACAATTTTGCCTAAGAACACAGCCATGAATAAAGAACGGTACCAACACATCCTCTGAGAGCAACTTCTCCCAACCATCCAGGAACAGTTTGGTTACAAACAATGCATTTTCCAGCATGATGGAGCACATTGCCATAAGGCAAAAGTGATAACTAAGTGGCTCGGGGAACAAAACATCGATATTTTGGGTCCATGGCCAGGAAACTCCCCAGACCTTAATCCCATTGAGAATGTGTGGTCAATCCTCAAGAGGCGGGTGGACAAACAAAAACCCACAAAGTCTGACAAACTCCAAGCATTGATTATGCAAAAATGGGCTGCCATCAGTCAGGTTGCCCAGAAGTTGCCATCAGTCATGTTGCCCAGAAGTTAATTGACAGCATGCCAGGGAGGATTGCAGAGGTCTTGAAAAAGAAAGGTCAACACTGCAAATATTGACTTCATGTAATTGTCAATAAAAGCCTTTGGCACTTATGAAATGCTTGTAATTATACTTCAGCATTCCATAGTAACATCTGACAAAAAATATCTAAAGACACTGAAGCAGCAAACTTTGTGGAAATTAATATTTGTAACATTCTCAAAACCTTTGGCCACAACTGTACAGTCTGCAGGGAATTAACCCAAGATTATCTATACAGTCTGCAATTGAGGGAATTAACCCAAGATTATCTATACAGTCTGCAATTGAGGGAATTAACCCAATATTATCTATACAGTCTGTAATAGAGAGAATTAATCCAAGATAACCTACACAGTCTTCAATAGAGGGAATGAATCCAAGATAACCAACACACTCTACATACAGAACCTATACAGTCCATTACCTCAAAGGCCTGGAGCATCAGGTCCTCTGGGATGGGCCGGAACCTGCAGAGTACACACACACACACACACACACACACACACACACACACACACACACACACACACACACATACATAAGAAGTTACAGAACACACACACCTTTTACACACACACATACAATCTCATAGAACATTACTGCAAGTAAGTCAACTATATCAATCATAGTATGTTTGTATAAGGTGCTGCCAAAATAGTTTTTATCTACAACTGAGACCAGGCAGGAACAGGTTAGGGTCATTATGCATGTTTAATCAGACTACCTTATAAGACTACCTCTTATATTAGCTATACCTCCTCCTTCTGGACACACCTACTCTGTCTGTATTTGGAGTAGGATTTAGTTGCCCCCTACACTCTGTGGTAATCCGGGAGGTCTACCCTGTGGGTTGGTGATCGAGGGGAGATACGTGCCGCGACGTTGGCTCCCTGTGCTGGGAGTACACGGTCTGGGTACCCCGACACTGACGGTCCCAAGTAGAGATAATTAGGGGAGAATTCCTACCAGCTGTGCAGACCACATAAAGGGAGCACCGTGGCACACCGCGAGGGAGACAGAGAGAGAGGAGCCAAATGTGAGAAGGGACAAACCTAGGTTATTTTGTTGTTATGTTAATGTTGTTGCCAAGTAAAGTCGTGTTTTCTGACTAGAACCTCCCTGTCTCTGTGTTCATCTCTGCACGCTCAACCCAACACCCCACGTTTTACCACACATGGTGGAGAATACGGGCGGCAGGGTAGCCTAGTGGTTAGAGCGTTGGACTAGTAACCGAAAGGTTGCAAGTTCAAATCCCGAGCTGACAAGGTACAAATCTGTCGTTCTGCCCCTGAACAGGCAGTTAACCCACTGTTCCTAGGCCGTCATTGAAAATAAGAATTTGTTCTTAACTGACATGCCTAGTAAAATAAAGGTAAAATAAATAAATAAAACGGGCACCTCAGTAGCTTTGGGTGCCGTGGGGTCGAGCGTACGGAGATTGCCATGGAGGAACTGGTGGCTCAGTTTATACTCAGCCAACAGAAGCAACAGGCTTTCCAGAAGCCAGCGCTGGAGGAGCAGAACCAACAAAACAGACTGGTAACGGAGGTAGCCTAGTTGAAGGGTGGGATGGCTCAGGAGTCTGGTCCAAATCAGTTTCTGGCTAAGTAAATGGAGGACGATGACTTGGAGACGTTTTTGTGCACCTTCGAGAGGACGGCACAGAGGGAAGGGTGTGCCAGCCTTTTGGCACCCTATCTCTCCGGGAAGGCCCAGAAGGCCTACTTCGACTTGAACGCCGACCAGGCAGCAAATTATGAGAGACTCAAACGTGAGATTCTGAGCCGTTATTCATCCTCGCACGCGTGTACAACGTGTACAACTGGTCCATGACTGGGTCTTTGACTCCACCATCTCCCCTGCGCTCAGATGAGCGACCTGGTGCGCCTGACCAAGGGATGGCTACTGACCAACGTACCATCCCTCCCGACAATCAATAACGTACCTTCTGGCCCTCAGCACCTTCGGGCCCTGCCCTACTAGATGAGGAAGGCGACGAACCCCCAGAGCCTGGAGGAATTGCTGACTGCGGTGGAAACCCACCAGAACACCCAGGACTTGCTGAAAGGTGCCCGGGCGGAGAGAGTGGACGCAGGGAGGGGGAAGAAAAGCACAGAGGCGAGGGGCAGAAGGGGGCCCGTACGGAACCAGCCAAAGCTGCGAAGTGGGAGGTCAACCCGAACCGATGACGACATCCACTGCTGGACCTAGATCAGAGGCGCTGCTATGAGCACGGCAAGCCAGAAGACATCGCATGGAGAGTTGTGTCACCTCCTGTTGGGCGCACACCGAGACGGCCCCACCGATGGTTCCAGTATGAATCGATGGCGTCGACACCAGCGCTCTGCTGGACTCTGGCAGCATGGTGACCTTGGCCCAACCGTAGTGGCTCACACGAGAGGGAAAAGACGAACCGGGGGGCGAGGAGATGACAGTGTCCTGTATACATGGGACACGAAGAGGTACCCAACATTGCCGGTGCGGCTAACCACCCCAAGGGGGAGTGTCAGATGCGCGTGGGGGCTGTTCCTAACCTGCCCGTGCCTATTCTCGGTAGAGATTGCCCTCTCTTCCAGACACTGTGGAGGAGGGACCTGGGGAGGCGTGCACAAGGTAGGCAGGAGAGGAAAAAGGATGGTCATCTGTGCAATCCACTCCCCGCAACGAGGGGTGTCCACCGGGCCCAAGTCGGACCAGGAGGAGGGAGATGACTCAACGCCGGGAAGCGAGCCGTTGTCTGAGGAGGACCTCTGGCAGCACTTTATGGAGGTGGAGGCACTCGACGGACCGACCGACACGGGAATCCTCACAGGCCAGTTCGGGACAGCCCAGTTAGAAGACCTCAACCTCCAGAACGCGAGGGGCCAGGTGATTGTGGTGGACGGCATGTTATTACCCGGGGTAACTGAGTGGCGCTACCCCCACTTCGACATCAAGCATCATTTATTGTATCAGGTAGTAAAACACAATGGGGAGACAAAAGGAGCTCTTCCAATTATTCTTACGGTGGGTATTCCACAGGAAGCAGATGCTGAAGAAGATCATCGAGAGAGACAGGAGGAACTGGGACAAGCTGCATCCCCACCTGATGTTCTTGTGCGCGAGGTACCCCAAATGTCCACTGGGTTCTCCCCCTTTGAGCTCTTGTACGGCCGTCGGCCCCGCGGACTGCTGGACCTAGCCAAGGAGGTTTGGGAGGAACAACCGACCCCCCTTCGCAGTGTGGTGGAAAACATGGAGGAGATGAGGGAGAGGATGACGGTGATTTGGCCAGTGGTGAGGGAGCACATGGCCCAGGCACAACGTACCCAGGAGCGTGTATACAACCAGGGGGCCCAACAACGAGAGTTCCACCCGGGTGAGAAGGTCTTGGTGCTGATCGCCACAACGGAGAGTAAATTCCTGGCTACTTGGCATAGGCCCTACGACATCGTGGAGCGGGTAGGAGACATCAATTATAAGGTCCGCCAACTGGGGCAGAGAAAACCCCTTCAGCTTTACCATGTGAACCTACTGAAGAAGTGGTAGGAACGAGAGGTGCTGTGCTCAATGTGGACCCAGCCACAGCAGAACCCGCCCTCTCTCGAAGTTTCCATGGGGAAAGACCTCAGCCCAACCCAACAGCAAGCGCTTCGAGAGTTGGTCCAGCGGAATACGGCCATGTTCTCCGAGGTGCCAGCCGCACGGATCTCGTGGAACATCATATCCACACACGTCCGGGAGAAAAAGTGCGTGAACAGCCATACTAGACACCAAAACTCTGGAGGGCAGCGGTCCAGTGGGAAGTGATAACAATGATAGAGATGGGGGTACTGGAGGAGTCCCACAGTGAGTGGTCTAGCCCTATGGTGCTGGTACCAAAACCAGACGGAACCGTCCACTTTTGCAACAACTTCCGGGGCCTGAACGAGATCAGTGAATTCAGCGCCTACCCCATGCCCCAGGTAGATGAACTGATCGACCACTTGGGGACGGCAAGATACGTCAGCACCCTGGACCTAACAAAGGACCTTCTCCCTGGACCATCTCCATCTCTACCACTACCGGGTCCTTCCTTTCGGGCTCCACGGGGCTCCAGTGACCTTTCAGCGACTCATGGACCGCGTCCTGTGCCTGCACTGTGTGTACGTTGCTGCTTATTTAGATGATATAATCGTGCACAGTGACAGTTGGGAGTCCCATCTCTGTAAGTTAAAGGCCGTGGTGGATGCGCTAAGGGATGCGGGGCTGACCGCGAACCCCCACAAGTGCAAGCTGGGCTACGCCGAGGTGGAGTACCAGAGTGGAGTACCGAATCTGGCCGAATCTGGCAGGATAAAAAAATAATAACAAAAAAATCAATCAAGAGGCAGGTGAAGTCGTTCCTGGGGTTAGCAGGCTACTACAGTCGATTTGTACCTAACTTTGCCGCAATAGCTTCTCCCCTCACAGACATAACGAAGGCACACCTACCCCAGACGGTGCGATGGACAAAAGACACAGAGACGGCATTCCAGGCCCTGAAGGACGCGCTATGTTCACCCACAGTACTCGTCACCTCGGGCTTCTCAACAGACCTCCTGGTCCAGACAGACGCGTCTGAAACTGGGGTAGGGGCCGTCTTGTCCTTAGAGCAGGAAGGTGAGGAGCCCCCTATCATGTATATCAGCAGGAAGCTCCTCCCGAGGGAGAAGTACTCTATTGTCGAGAAGGAGTGCCTCGTCGTGAAGTGGGCGCTGGACACCTTCAAGTATTACCCCCTCGGGAGGAAGTTCACCCTGATTACTGACCATGCCCCCCTTGTGTGGATGGCAAGCAGTAAGGACACGAATGATTGTGTCACCTGCTGGTTTCTGTCATTACAGCGTTTCTCTTTCTCTATCATCCACAGGTAGGGGGGACAGCACGGCAATGCGGACACCCTCACCACGGGGGGATGCAAACCTAGTCCTGAGCACACCTCTCTCCCAGTCAGGGCTAAGGGGGAGGGCGGTGTGCGGTATCCCGGAAGTCTACCCCGGGGGTTGGTGATAGAGGGGAGGCCGTTCCGCGACATTGGCTCCCTCTGCTGGGAGTACACGGGCTGGGCACCCCGACGCTGATGGCCCCAAGTAGAGGTAATTAGGGGAGAGTGCCAACCAGTCTGTAACGATTGTCTTTGGGTGAAAGAGAGGAGGACCAAGATGCAGCGTGATGATAATCCATATTTAATGGGAATAATTAAACACAGAACAAAATCAACAAACCGACAAAAGGAACGAAGACGAAACAGTCCCGTAACGTAAACACTGGAACACTGGAACAGGAACAATCACCCACAAAATATGGCTGCCTAAATATGGTTCCCAATCAGAGATAACGATAGACAGCTGCCTCTAATTGAGAACCAATCTAGGCAACCATAGACATACGGGAACAGCAAAGGACCCTTTTGGAACCATTTTTTCTTAGAGTGTAGACACTGATCTAAGCTAAGTGTTCTTACAGGTAGCAACAGAGGCAGTGTTTCCAGAAAAACCTACTGCACCAGTTCTAGGAATTCCTAGAAACTACCCAGATAGCCAGACAAGTCAAGTAGTCAGATCCTCCAGTTTGTCTCTGTCTGTCTGAGATCAATGTGTTTCAACTGATTGTATGTCTCTCTACCTCTCCCGCTCTCTCTCCTGTGTTCTTACATTATCTGATACAGCCCCATCTAGCAGACTCTGTGCATGCCTCTTTCCAATGTTCTTACTTGCGCTCCATTAGAACCTTGGTCATGGTGGGGAGGAACTTCTCAAAGCGGATGTATCCTGTCGGCTCCTCCTCCTCAATCTAGGGGAAGAGTTTGTTCACAAATATTATGGTCTGACATTGTAGCAACATTTCTGGGGAATTTACTATATGTGAGTGTTGGTCCTTTTTTTAAACTTCTACATTACGTGATTGTCCCCTGGCTTCTAACGCCCTTCTACCTTTGCATTTGTTCTTTGAGAAAACAGAGTAAAACCAGCCATACCTGTTTAGTTAAATATGTCCCATTGTTGTCCTCTCTATGTTCATGTACATATGCACGGTTGACTGTAAGCCGCTTTGGATAAAAGCATCTGCTAAATGACATACTGTATGCTATTATTATGTTATTATGTCTCTGATCAAAAGGATGCCCTTACCTCTGCTATGACGTCATGTAGCTCCCCTTCGTTAGGGAAGCAGCCTAGGGAGCGGATGATAGTGCCTATCTCCCTTTGACAGAAGCACAGCACCGGAGTGAAAACATCACCACCATATAATACAACACTGTATAAACCTAAATCAGTGTGGTAAGCCTATTTAGTATCATGTCTGTTGTAAGCCTGTCTAAGTGGGCCTGACTATATCATTCTGCTCACCTGACATCCACTGTCTTGTTGAACTCGTGGTCAAACACATCAAAAGCAGCGCGGATCTTCTTGTGGACCTCCGATACTATGGCCTCTACGACAGCAAATACAACAGACAAATCAAAAGCCCGTCGTTAGCTTAAACTAGTGCCACCTTTCAAATGTATCTCAAATTAGCTGTATCTACAAGTTAAAGCGATAAAACAACTATTTAAATAGATTTTGAAGCCCATTTCATACCTGCGCTTTCCTTGTCTTCCGCCATTTTCTTTATTTACAGTTGTTGCTAGGAGACCATATATAGCTTTTTGATTGGCAGGACCACTCTAAACTAGTGCAGGACTCAAGGTTTTGGAAAGTTCCAGTAGACACTTGTAAAATAGAACTGGCCATGCCTCTCCGATGTAGACCAAGCAATCTGTTGGCTCTATTCAAGGCATTTTTATCATTATCGTTCGACAACGTTTGGCAACTGAATGTGGCCCTAGTTGATTTTAGCAATCAGAGATATAAATGGCCAGAGATAAGGTTCTGACCACACTGACAGTGAATGTCAATTCATGGGTTCTAATGTCTCATTTATAAAACAAGTGTATATTTCTATTGCACGGTCCAAAGCAAGACTTCTTTGGATGCGTAACGAATTGTGAAAAATATTCGCTTCATATGGTCAATAATGACGGTAGACTTTGGCCGAAAAGACATATAAAAGCCATTGTATGGATGCACGGCTGTTATGTGGTAGGAGACAAAAGGAAAAAATCTGACTGGTTTATTCGTGTCATTACGGTAGGGCTATATTACTGCCCTTGGCACGCTCTCATCAGCAGCACAGATGTCAGTAGTGGGACGTGCTTAGAAAGGGTGCGGGTTTGGCGCAGTGGAAATTATAGGCGACTGCTATCACCAAGTCGGCCATCTGTGCACTGGGCTTTTATCTTCGTGTTTCGAATTTCAAAAACACAGTCGACAATTGGGATTTTTATCGAATTGTATCGATATTTATTTAATTATTTAATAGATAGCACAATGAGCTCTATCAACGTGAATAAGTTAAAGGTAAACGAGTTGAAGGACGAGTTGAAGAAGAGGCAGCTGTCGGACAAGGGGCTGAAGGCGGATCTTATGGACCGGCTGCAGGCCGCGCTGAATGAAGAGGCTCTAGCCAGAGGAGCTGAGACCGGGGAGAACGGCGGCCAAGGCGAAGGGGCTGTCGGCCTGAATGACATGGGCGAGGAGGACTTGGATGAAGACCTAGTTGAGGAGAGGATGGAGGCGGGCGGAGTAGAGGATGAAGATAGGTGCGAAGGGAAAGCAGAGAAAGAATGCGCCAATATCGACGATAATATGGGGGAAGAGGAGGATGCGGGAGTAGATATGGATAAATCCGACGAGGATGAAGATGCTCTACTGAAAGAAGAAGAGGATGATGACGATGAGGAGATGGATAAATTCGATGATGATGATGCTGCACTGGGGACTCTCTCGAGAGAGGGTAAGCGATGCAAGCCAGCTAATCGACCCTGCTGCTATGGTTGCAGCAGCGGCTAGAGTTCACGTCTTGCATGACAGTTCAGAATCAAAGATAGGTCAATTGGTTAGCCTGCTAAACTTGCCAGCTATGTCGGAACTTCTGCCAGGATCCATGTAGCTAGCTAATTGTAGACAATACGCTTTTGTACGGCTGCACTTGACAGGTGTATGTTTTTACGCAATGGTTTTGTGTTCCGGATTTGCATTTCTTCAAGCGGCAGACAAAGATGCGCCGGTGTGCTGATGGTCGTTGGCTAGCTAGCTACCATTAGCTGCTAAAGTGCAAAACAGTGGCTCCTACTGGCGAGAGAGAACGCAGCAGGCTGACTATCTTTTCCCGTGAGACGGTTTGTTATTCCATAGGTATAAATACGTCTATGCGCATAGCCTAGGTTTATAACGTTGGTGTTAGGAAATGTGAAGTTATCTAGCTAGCTGCCAGTCGTAATCTAGCTTTATTTTTTTTATTAACATTTTATCAACACGGTAAATACTAAGTTAATATTTGGTCAAGGCTGTCATGTGTGATATTTCACACACATCAATATCAATTTATATTTGGGGGGGGGGGGGGGGGGGTACGAACTGGTATTAAAGACGGGGGTACTAAATGGTATTATTGCTCTTGATGGGCCCTTGTTATTCATGGCTCCAGATCACCAGATCTTTAATTATTTTCAGATCTCCTCTTCCCTTTGTAGTCCATACATTGCAACTCATGTAGATACCTGACAAATCAAAACACCTAACTAGCCACCTAGCTGAACTGTGTGGACCATCATGTAACACCTGGGTCCTACACTTGGGGGCGGGACGCACCTCAATACCTGCTTTGTTATTGTTTTATTTCCAAAGGGGATGCGGACAAAGACACGAGCGCTGAGCAGAAGAATAAGAAAGGCGTTAAGAGACGCCGGGAGGAACATGGAAGGGGCTACTTTGAGTTTATTGAAGAAAGCAAGTACAGCCGGTAAGGATGGTGCAGTAGCCGGGTTAACCCTCGATTAGCTCCGAGTCACCCTGGCCTGCACAACTCCCAGCTCTCTGCCTTATCGAACTGCTGTGTTGACATTAACAGCCAACACAGTCCTTAATGCTACCCCTGACCCCTGCTGCTAAGAAACATATATTTTTTCCATTTACCTCTACATGGGTATTACCTTACCTGTTATTACTGAATACAGGGTTGACAATATGCATGCAAAGCCCAACTGTAGTGTAGATAATGGTGGTTGGTGCTATAGCTAGTCTGTGATCGGAATGGTTATGCCGTGGTCTGCAGGGATGCTATATTGAATGGGAAGGTCTGGATGCCGCTGGGAGGGTGCCTGACCCACACACTGTGGGACAAAAGAGAGGCGCGGTGGGACAAAGAAGGTGGGGGGGTGGGGGGGGGTCTGTAGAAGAAGTGCACCAATTAAGTATCTGTCTGTCTCTCTCTGTCGGTCCAGTTGTGTTGAACTTGGACAACATTTATATGCTTTCTTTTTCCCAATGGTAGGATGCAATAAAAGTGTGAATGAGTGTGAGTGAGTGAGAGTGATTGATTACTGGCCTCTAATATTGATTAAATTCTCTCCTTACTACAGGCCATTGTCTTTGATACATGTGTTATAAACAGCTTCACTGGTTAGCAGATATACAGCTATTCTGTAGCTCAACAAATCTAATGTCAGTGTTTTTAGAACTTAATTTTAAACCTATATGATTCAGGATTTTTGAAAAATAACTCTATCACGCAGCTTTTCTAATGGCAAACAGAGCTAAATAACTTGACAATTTTCTAGAGTGGGCATCCTTGTCTAAAGTATAGGAATTGTGTGTACGTTCTGTTGTTCTTGTGATGAGGTATGATCTTCCAAAAACTTTCTATCACTTATATATCCTCACCAGAGAAGAAATGCATATCCAATGATACATTGATATTGGTGAACTTTAGATGACGTTCCTAACTAATTGGTTTTATCACGCCCTGCAGTTTCAGACTGAAGAATGTTACAACTTTAACTCCATTGTTGATAAATCCTGCCAGAACGGGTCAAAATGTAGCCTAGTGCAGTCTTTCCCCTAGAGTATTCTCTAGTTGAGACTCAAAGGCCCCGAAAGCAACATTTGATAGATTACAATGTTTAGTTTTAAATTCTGAGAGTGGTTTGATTTATTAGGATCCCCATTAGCCGACGCCAATGGCAACAGCTAGTCTTACTGGGGTCCAACAAATAACAAAAAAGACATTACAGACAGAAGACAATTTGGAATATCCCAACACGTTTCTTATAAAAACAAGAGGTATTGCAGTCAGTCTTTCCTCAACTCTTAGGCAAGAGAGACTGGCATGCACAGTATTAATATTAGCCCTCTGATTACAATGAAGAGCAAGACGTGTCACTCTTTCTAGGCCAGCTGCAGCTTAACTAGGTCTTTCTTTGCAGCACTTGACCATATGACTGGACAATAATTGTAGCTGTTTACATACCACCACAGTCAGAGGCTGGCACTAAGACCGCATTGAATGAGCTGTATTCTGCCATAAGCAAACAAGAAAACGCTCACCCAGAGGCGGCGCTCCTAGTAGCCGGGGATTTTAATGCAGGGAAACTTAAATTAGTTTTACCTCATTTCTATCAGCATGTTAAATGTGCAACCAGAGGGAAAAAAACTCTGGACCACCTTTACTCCACAGACAGAGACACATAAAAAGCTCTCCCTCGCCCTCCATTTGGAATATCTGACCATAATTATATCCTCCTGATTCCTGCGTACAAGCAAAAATGAAAGCAGGAAGCACCAGTGACTAGATCAATAAAAAAGTGGTCAGATGAAACAGATGCTAAGCTACAGGACTGTTTTGCTAGCACAGACTGGAATATGTTCCAGGATTCCTCCGATGGCATTGAGGAGTACACCACATCAGTCATTGGCTTCATCAATAAGTGCATCGATGACGTCGACCCCACAGTGACTGTACGTACATACCCCAACCAGAAGCCATGGATTACAGGCAACAGCCGCACTGAGCTAAAAGCTGACGCTTTCAAGGAGCGGGACTTTAACCCGGAAGCTTATAAGAAATCCCGCTTTGCCTTCAGACGAACCATCAAACAGGAAAAGCATCAATACAGGACAAAGATCGAATTGTACTACACCTGCTCTGACGCTTGTCGGATGTGACAGGGCTTGCAAACCATTACAGACTACAAAGGGAAGCACAGCCGAGAGCTGCCCAGTGACACGAGCCTATCAGATGAGCTAAACTACTTCTATGCTCGGTTCGAGGCAAATAACACTGAAACATGCATGAGAGCACCAGCTGTTCCGGAAGACTGTGTGATCACGCTCTCCGTAGCTGATGTGAGTAAGACCTTTAAACAGGTCAACATTCACAAGGCCGCAGGGCCAGACGGATTACCAGGACGTGGCTCACATCAACACCATTATCCCAGAAACCCTAGACCCACTCCAATTTGCATACCGCCCCTACAGATCCACAGATGATGCAATCTCTATTGCACTCCACACTGCCCTTTCCCACCTGGACAAAAGGAACACCTATGTGAGAATGCTATTCATTGACTACAGCTCAGCGCTCAACACCATATTGCCCTCAAAGCTTATCAATAAGCTAAGGTCCCTGGGACTAAACACCTCCCTCTCCAACTGGATCCTGGACTTCATGATGTGCCGACCCCAGGTGGTAAGGGTAGGTAACAACACATCCGCCACGCTGATCCACAACACAGGGGCCCCTCACGGGGGTGCATGCTCACTCCCCTCCTGTACTCCCTGTTCACTCATGACTGCATGGCCAGGCACGACTCCAACTCCATCATTAAGTTTGCCGATGACACAACAGTGGTAGGCCTCACCTGGCTGTGTGGTGCCAAGCAGAGACCTGGCCGTGTGGTGCCAGGACAACAACCTCTCCCTCAACGTGATCAAGACAAAGGAGATGATTGTGGACTACAGGAAAAAGAGTACGCCCCCATTCTCATCGACGGGGCTGCAGGGGAGCAGGTTGAGAGCTTCAAGTTCCTTGGTGTCCACATCACCAACAAAGTAACATGGTCCAAGCACACCAAGACAGTCGTGAAGAGGGCACGACAAAACCTATTAAAATTGTCAAAGACTCCAGCTACCCTAGTCATAGACTGTTCTCTCTGCTACCGCACGGCAAGCGGTACCGGAGCGCCAAGTCTAGGTCAAAGAGGCTTCAAAACAGCTTCTACCCCCAAGCCATAAGACTCCTGAACACCTAATCAAATGGCTACACAAACTATTTGCACCCCCCCTCTCTTTTACACCACTGCTACTCTCTGTTGTTGTCATCTATGCATAGTCACTTTAATAACTCTACCTACATGTGCATAATACCTCAACTAACCGGTGCCCCCGCACATTGACTCTGTACCAGTACCCCCCCTGCATATTGTCTCACTATTGGTATTTTACTGCTGCTCTTTAATGTTACTTTTATTTCTTATTCTTATCCATATTTTTTAAACTGCATTGTTGGTTAGGGGCTCGTAAGTAAGCATTTCACTGTAAGGTCTACACCTGTTGTATTCAGCGCATGTTGTAATGAACACGAGGGGAGAGCTGGTTTCAAGCGCAGGGCGCAGCAGGTGTTTAATGCAAAGGACCAGAGGAGGAGGCATGTAGCTGGGTCCAGGGGCAGGCAGAAGGTCATACACAGGAGCAGGCAGGTAGCTGGGTCCAGGGGCAGGCAGAAGGTCATACACAGGAGGAGGCAGGTAGCTGGGTCCAGGGGCAGGCAGAAGTTCAAACACAGAAGGAGGCAGGTAGCTGGGTCCAGGGGCAGGCAGAAGGTCATACACAGGAGGAGGCAGGTAGCTGGGTCCAGGGGCAGGCAGAAGGTCATACACAGGAGGAGGCAGGTAGCTGGGTCCAGGGGCAGGCAGAAGGTCATACACAGGAGGAGGCAGGTAGCTGGGTCAGGGGCAGGCAGAAGGTCAAACACAGGGTGTCCAAAAGGGCAACAGTACTGGCAGGGAAAAGGATAGTATGGTAGTCCGGGAGATCAGGCAATAGGTAGATAACAGGAAATCCGATAGGCTGAAGTACAGGTAGGGAATAGGCAAAAGGCGTCGTTAGTGAGGCAGGCAAAAACGATCATATACAGGAGGAGTAAATCGTGGGGAAAACAGAGCTCCGAAAGCCATGCGTCACACAACAAACAATACCTCACAGTGATGGGGTGCAAAGAACTGAAGTAAATAGTGTGTGATAATGACATACAGGTGTGTGAACAAGTGATTAGAATTCAGGTGATTGAAATCTGGAGAGTGAGCTGCGTTCAGGGGATCTAGGTGTTTGAGGGTGTGAGTTGGAAGCAGATGTTACACATGAGACTAATAATATTTGATTTGATAATCATGATAAGCTAAAACTAGTGCTTGCAGGACGTGCTTTGTCGAGTGTGGTGTCAAAAAAGCTAATCATCTGTTTATTACGGACAGCACTCTCCCCATCTTTACAATCATTGAATCTATATGTTTTGAGCATGACTGTTTACAATCTAAGGTAACACCAAGTAATTTAGTCTCCTCAACTTGTTCAACAGCCACACCATTCATTACCAGATTCAGCTGCGGTCTAGAACTTAGGGAATGATTTGTACCAAATGCAATGCTCTTAATTTATGAGATGTTCAGGACCATTGTATTACTGGTCACCCATTCCCAAACAGACTACCACTCTTTGTTAAGGGTTTCAGTGACCTCATTAGCTGTGGTTGCTGATGCATATATGGTTGAATCATCAGCACATGGACACACATGCTTTGTTTAATGCCAGTGGCAGGTTATTGGTAAAAATAGAAAAGAGTAGAGGGCCTAGAGAGCTGCCCTGCAGTACACCACACTCTACATGTTTGACATTAGAGAAGCTTCCATTAGGAATACCTTATTAAGTAGAGTTATATTAGATGGATAGCTCTGAATCCTCGATATGGCAGAGGTTGGAAAGCCATAACACATACAGTGGGGAGAACAAATATTTGATACACTGCCGATTTTGCAGGTTTTCCTACTTACAAAGCATGTCGAGGTCTGTAATTTTTATCAGAGGTACACTTCAGCTGTGAGAGACGGAATCTAAAACAAAAATCCAGAAAATCACATTGTATGATTTTTAAGTAATTAATTTGCATTTTATTGCATGACATAAGTATTTGATACATCAGAAAAGCAGAACTTAATATTTGGCACAGAAACCTTTGTTTGCAATTACAGATCATACGTTTCCTGTAGTTCTTGACCAGGTTTGCACACACTGCAGCAGGGATTTTGGGCCACTCCTCCATACAGACCTTCTCCAGATCCTTCAGGTTTCGGTGCTGTCGCTGGGCAATACGGACTTTCAGCTCCCTCCAAAGATTTTCTATTGGGTTCAGGTCTGGAGACTAGCTAGGCCACTCCAGGACCTTGAGATGCTTCTTACGGAGCCACTCCTTAGTTGCCCTGGCTGTGTGTTTCAGGTCGTTGTCATGCTGGAAGACCCAGCCACGACCCATCTTCAATGCTCTTACTGAGGGAAGGAGGTTGTTGGCCAAGATCTCGCGATACATGGCCCCATCCATCCTCCCCTCAATAAGATGCAGTCGTCCTGTCCCCTTTGCAGAAAAGCATCCCCAAAGAATGATGTTTCCACCTCCATGCTTCACGGTTGGTATGGTGTTCTTGGAGTTGTACTCATCCTTCTTCTTCCTCCAAACTCTGCGAGTGGAGTTTAGACCAAAAAGCTCTATTTTTGTCTCATCAGACCACATGACCTTCTCCCATTCCTCCTCTGGATCATCCAGATGGTCATTGGCAAACTTCAGACGGGCCTGGACATGCGCTGGCTTGAGCAGGGGGACCTTGCGTGCGCTGCAGGATTTTAATCCATGACAGCGCTGTGTGTTACTAATGGTTTTCCTTGAGACTGTGGTCCCAGCTCTCTTCAGGTCATTGACCACATCCTGCCGTGTAGTTCTAGGTTGATCCCTCACCTTCCTCATGATCATTGATGCCCCACGAGGTGAGTTCTTGCATGGAGTTCCAGACCGAGGGTGATTGACCGTCATCTTGAACTTCTTCCATTTTCTAATAATTGCGCCAACAGTTGTTGCCTTCTCACCAAGCTGCTTGCCTATTGTCCCTATAGCCCATCCCAACCTTGTGCAGGTCTACAATTTTAACCCTGATGTCCTTACACAGCTCTCTGGTCTTGGCCATTGTGGAGAGGTTGGAGTCTGTTTGATTGAGTGTGTGGACGGGTGTCTTTTATACTAACATGTCTGTGAGAGCCGGAATTCTTACTGGTTGGTAGGTGATCAAATACTTATGTCATGCAATAGAATGCAAATGAATTACTTAAAAATCATACAAAGTGATTTTCTGGATTTTGGTTTTAGATTCTGTCTCTCACAGTTGAAGTGTACCTATGATAAAAATGACAGACCTCTACATGCTTTGTAAGTAGGAAAACCTGCAAAATCCGCAGTGTATCAAGTACTTGTTCTCCCCACTGTATGTTTTCTGAACAACAATAATATCATAGGCTGCACTGAAAGTACAGTACAGTACAGCTCCCACAATCTTCTTATCAATTTCTTTCAACCAAGCATCAGTCATTTGTGCCAGTGCAGTACATGTTGAGTGCCCTTCTCTATAAACATGCTGAACGTCTGTTGTTAATTTGTTTACAGTGAAATAGCATTGTATTTGTTAAAACACAATTCTTTCCAACAGTTTGCTAAGAGCTGGCATTAAGCTGATAGGTCTGCTGTTGAACCAGTAAAGGCCGCTTTACCACTCTTGGGTAGTGGAATGACTTTGGCTCCCATCCAGGCCTGAGGACAAAGACTTTCCTCTAGGCTCAGATTAAAGATATGACAGATAGGAGTGGCTATAGTGTCAGCTACCATCCTCAGTAGCTTTCCATCTAAGTTGTCAATACCAGGAGGTTTGTCATTATTGATCGATAACAATCATGTTTTTAATCACCTCTCCCACACTCATTTTACAAAATTCAAACTTGCAATGC
The DNA here is from genome assembly GCF_034236695.1 of Oncorhynchus nerka. NCBI lineage: Eukaryota > Metazoa > Chordata > Actinopteri > Salmoniformes > Salmonidae > Oncorhynchus > Oncorhynchus nerka. Next base: position 68,722,513 of record NC_088413.1, read on the forward strand.
TTTTCTTTCATTATCGTTTTTTTTATACATGAGTAAAATGGCTCACTGTTCGTTGTTGTCATTTCCTGCCTAAGTTTGCCCACTTGAGTGAGAGACATGTCCCTCCAGTGTCCTCCCTGGGCTGACCCTTCACCCCTTCATCTTCTCTCTTCCAGGGCCAAGTCCCCCCAGCCCCCACTGGAGGAAGAGGACGAGGAGTTTGACGACAGCACTGTCTGCCTGGACACCTGTGAGTACACACACACACCTGACCACCTGTGAGTACACACACACACACCTGACCACATGTGAGTACACACACACAGACCTGACCACATGTGAGTACACACACACAGACCTGTCCACATGTGAGTACACACACACACACACACCTGTCCACATGTGAGTACACACCTGACCACGTGTGAGTACACACCTGTCCACATGTGAGTACACACACAGACCTGTCCACATGTGAGTACACACACACATACCTGACCACATGTGAGTACACACCTGACCACATGTGAGTACACACACAGACCTGTCCACATGTGAGTACACACACAGACCTGACCACATGTGAGTACACACCTGACCACATGTGAGTACACACCTGACCACATGTGAGTACACACACAGACATGACCACATGTGAGTACACACACACACACACCTGTCCACATGTGAGTACACACCTGACCACGTGTGAGTACACACCTGTCCACATGTGAGTACACACACAGACCTGTCCACATGTGAGTACACACACACATACCTGACCACATGTGAGTACACACCTGACCACATGTGAGTACACACACAGACCTGTCCACATGTGAGTACACACACAGACCTGACCACATGTGAGTACACACCTGACCACATGTGAGTACACACCTGACCACATGTGAGTACACACACAGACATGACCACATGTGAGTACACACACACAGACCTGACCACATGTGAGTACACACCTGACCACATGTGAGTACACACACAGACCACATGTGAGTACACACCTGACCACATGTGAGTACACACACAGACCTGTCCACATGTGAGTACATACACACAGACCTGTCCACATGTGAGTACACACACAGACCTGACCACATGTGAGTACACACACAGACCTGTCCACATGTGAGTACACACACACAGACCTGTCCACATGTGAGTACACACCTGACCACATGTGAGCACACACACACAGACCTGTCCACATGTGAGTACACACACAGACCTGACCACATGTGAGTACACACACAGACCACATGTGAGTACACACACACAGACCTGTCCACATGTGAGTACACACACAGACCTGTCCACATGTGAGTACATACACAGACCACATGTGAGTACACACCTGACCACATGTGAGTACACACACAGACCACATGTGAGTACACACACACAGACCTGACCACATGTGAGTACACACACAGACCTGACCACATGTGAGTACACACACACAGACCTGACCACATGTGAGTACACACCTGACCACATGTGAGTACACACACACAGACCTGACCACATGTGAGTACACACACACAGACCTGACCACATGTGAGTACACACACACTGACCTGTCCACATGTGAGTACATACACACAGACCTGACCACATTTGTGACCAGATAGCTGGGGCGACAGGGTAGCCTAGTGGTTAGAGCGTTGGACTAGTATCCGCAAGGTTGAAAGTTCAAATCCCAGAGATGACAAGGTACAAATCTGTCATTCTGCCACCGAACAGGCAGTTTACCCACTGTTCTTAGGCCGTCATTGAAATTAAGAATTTGTTCTTAACTTAATTGCCTAGTAAAATAAAATAAATAGCTGTGGGTAGAATTTGTACAATTATTGAATAACACCTGCAGCAGTGCACATTTTTTTACTTGAACTGTGAAGTTCACAATAGTGTGTGTGTGTGTGTGTGTGTGTGTGTGTGTGTGTGTGTGTGTGTGTGTGTGTGTGTGTGTGTGTGTGTGTGTGTAACCACAGATAACAGTGACCTGCACTTCAAGGTGTCCCGGGACCGTTACAGCGCGTCATCCCTTACCATGGAGAGCTTTGCCTACCTGTGGGCTGGAGGCAGGGCTTCCTACGGAGTAGCTCAGGGCAAGGCCTGCTTTGAGATGAAGGTGAGGAGAGATATCACCATCAACAACACACACACACACACATGGTCAATCAATCTATCAAGTTTATCTTATAAATCCCTTTTTACATCAGCAGTTGTCACAAAGTGCTTTACAGATATTCAGCCAAAAACCACTGATGATGATGATGATGGTCTGAACAGAACATCATGTCAAACACACAAGCACACACACACAAACACACACACACCTCACCCTCTGTGTGTTCTCCCCAGATCATTGAGAAGATCCCAGTGAAACATATCTCCAGTAAAGGCATGGATATCCATGAGGTTCTGGTGGGCTGGTCACTAGCCAATGGAACACTGTTACTGGGTGAGTGAACAATTAGACCAACCAATATAATTCAGTGGACTCCTGATATATGCTCAGGGAAAACCCTGGTGTGTTGTGCTGTTGTATGGTAACTCCTTGTCTGACGTCCTCAGGAGAAGAGGAACACTCGTATGCCTTCTCTGCCAAAGGGAAGAAAACCACCAACTGTGTCACAGAAGACTTCGGAGAGTGCTTCGACGAAAACGATGTCGTCGGATGCCTAATCGTAAGATATTTTAATGATCCCTTTGTCACATTTTGCTCAAAGAGCTAAGCTTTAGCCAGTTAAAAAATGAACATCAGATTAAACTGCTGCTGCTTTCTCCACTGATGATGATGTTCGTCCTCTCTCCTGCAGAACTTTGAAGGCTCTGAGGTGGAGCTATCGTTCAGTAAGAACGGTCAGGACCTAGGCGTGGCCTTCAAAGTTGACAAGGCATCTTTGGACGGACGGCCCCTCTTCCCTCACGTCCTCTGTCACAACTGTGCTGTAGAGTTCAACTTCGGCCAGAGGGAGGCACCACTGTTCGTCCCACCGGCCGACTACAGCTTCCTACAGCAGGTCCCTGTGAGCAAGAGGGTCCGAGGCCCCAAAGGGCCCGACACCAAGGATGACTGTGAGGTGAGTGAGTGCGTGCTGGTTTTCATGTTGTTGAATGCCCATGTGGTATTTTCATAATTTCCATTTCCAAGTCTGTATCCCACATTTGACAACACATTACTTTGCAGCCATGATTAAAATGTCTCTTACTCTCCCAGGTGATCGTGATGGTAGGCCTGCCTGGCGCTGGGAAGACGGCGTGGGTAACCAAGCACACTCAGGAGCACCCTGGGAAATACAACATCCTGGGAACCAACACCATCCTGGAGAAGATGATGGTGAGTGATGCTGAAAGAGACAGGACAGTTCTACAGTTCAGCTTAAAGAGACAGGACAGTTCTACAGTTCAGCTTAAAGGGACAGGACAGTTCTACAGTTTAGTTTAAAGAGACAGAACAGTTCTACAGTTCAGTTTAAAGAGACATGACAGTTCTACAGTTCAGTTTAAAGAGACAGGACAGTTCTACAGTTCAGTTTAAAGAGACAGGACAGTTCTACAGTTCAGCTGAAAGAGACAGGACAGTTCTACAGTTCAGTTTAAAGAGACAGGACAGTTCTACAGCTCAGCTTAAAGGGACAGGACAGTTCTACAGCTCAGCAGTTCAGCTTAAAGGGATAGGACAGTTCTACAGCTCAGTTTAAAGGGACAGGAAAGTTCTACAGTTCAGCTTAAAGAGACAGGACAGTTATACAGTTCAGCTTAAAGAGACAGGACAGTTCTACAGTTCAGCTTAAAGGGACAGGACAGTTCTACAGTTCAGCTTAAAGGGACAGGACAGTTCTACAGTTCAGCTTAAAGGGACAGGACAGTTCTACAGTTCAGCTTAAAGGGACAGGACAGTTCTACAGTTCAACAGTTCACCTTAAAAAGACACCTCACCTTAAAGAGGCATTTCAGCTGAAAGGGACAGGACAGTTCACCTTACAGAGGCAGTTCAGCTGAAAGGGACAGTTCACCTTACAGAGGCAGTTCAGCTGAAAGGGACAGTTCACCTTAAAGGGACAGTTCAGCTGAAATGGGCAGCTCACCTTAAAGGGACAGTTCACCTTACAGAGGCAGTTCAGCTGAAAGGGACAGTTCAGCTGAAAGGGACAGTTCAGCTGAAAGGGACAGTTCAGCTGAAAGGGACAGCTCACCTTAAAGGGACAGTTCACCTTAAAGGGACAGTTCACCTTAAAGGGTCAGTTCAGCTGAAATGGGCAGCTCACCTTAAAGAGACAATTCACCTTAAAGAGACAGGACAGTTCACCTTAAAGCGTCAGTTCAGCTGAAAGGGACAGCTCACCTTAAAGAGACAGTTCACCTTAAAGGGTCAGTTCAGCTGAAAGGGACAGCTCACCTTAAAGAGACAATTCACCTTAAAGAGACAGGACAGTTCACCTTAAAGGGTCAGTTCAGCTGAAAGGGACAGCTCACCTTAAAGAGACAGTTCACCTTAAAGGGACAGGACAGTTCACCTTAAAGGGTCAGTTCACCTTAAAGGGTCAGTTCAGCTGAAAGGGGCAGCTCACCTTAAAGGGACAGTTCACCTTAAAGGGTCAGTTCAGCTGAAAGGGACAGCTCACCTTAAAGGGACAGTTCACCTTAAAGGGTCAGTTCAGCTGAAAGGGACAGCTCACCTTAAAGGGACAGTTCACCTTAAAGGGTCAGTTCAGGTTGGAGGGACAGCTCACCTTAAAGGGACAGTTCACCTTAAAGGGTCAGTTCAGGTTGGCGGGACAGCTCACCTTAAAGAGGCAGTTCACCTTAAAGGGTCAGTTCAGGTTGGAGGGACAGCTCACCTTAAAGGGGCAGTTCACCTTAAAGAGGCAGTTCAGCTGAAAGGGACAGCTCACCTTAAAGAGACAGTTCACCTTAAAGGGACAGGACAGTTCACCTTAAAGGGTCAGTTCAGCTGAAAGGGACAGCTCACCTTAAAGAGACAGTTCACCTTAAAGGGACAGGACAGCTCACCTTAAAGGGTCAGTTCACCTTAAAGGGTCAGTTCAGGTTGGAGGGACAGCTCACCTTAAAGGGATAGTTCACCTTAAAGGGTCAGTTCAGGTTGGAGGGACAGCTCACCTTAAAGGGTCAGTTCACCTTAAAGGGTCAGTTCAGGTTGGAGGGACAGCTCACCTTAAAGGGATAGTTCACCTTAAAGGGTCAGTTCAGGTTGGAGGGACAGCTCACCTTAAAGGGGCAGTTCACCTTAAAGAGGCAGTTCAGCTGAAAGGGACAGCTCACCTTAAAGAGACAGTTCACCTTAAAGGGACAGGACAGTTCACCTTAAAGGGTCAGTTCAGCTGAAAGGGACAGCTCACCTTAAAGAGACAGTTCACCTTAAAGGGACAGGACAGCTCACCTTAAAGGGTCAGTTCAGGTTGGAGGGACAGCTCACCTTAAAGGGGCAGTTCACCTTAAAGAGGCAGTTCAGCTGAAAGGGACAGCTCACCTTAAAGGGACAGTTCACCTTAAAGGGTCAGTTCAGCTGAAAGGGACAGCTCACCTTAACGGGACAGTTCACCTTAAAGGGTCAGTTCAGGTTGGAGGGACAGCTCACCTTAAAGGGTCAGTTCACCTTAAAGGGACAGTTCACCTTAAAGGGTCAGTTCAGGATGGAGGGACAGCTCACCTTAAAGGGTCAGTTCACCTTAAAGGGACAGTTCATCTTAAAGGGTCAGTTCAGGTTGGAGGGACAGCTCACCTTAAAGGGTCAGTTCAGGTTGGAGGGACAGCTCACCTTAAAGGGTCAGTTCACCTTAAAGGGTCAGTTCAGGTTGGAGGGACAGCTCACCTTAAAGGGTCAGTTCAGGTTGGAGGGTCAGTTCACCTTAAAGGGTCAGTTCAGGTTGGAGGGACAGCTCACCTTAAAGGGTCAGTTCAGGTTGGAGGGACAGCTCACCTTAAAGGGTCAGTCCACCTTAAAGGGTCAGTTCACCTTAAAGGGTCAGTTCAGCTGAAAGGGACAGCTCACCTTAAAGGGTCAGTTCACCTTAAAGGGTCAGTTCAGCTGAAAGGGACAGCTCACCTTAAAGGGTCAGTTCAGGTTGGAGGGACAGCTCACCTTAAAGGGTCAGTTCACCTTAAAGGGTCAGTTCAGGTTGGAGGGACAGCTCACCTTAAAGGGTCAGTTCACCTTAAAGGGTCAGTTCACCTTAAAGGGTCAGTTCAGCTGAAAGGGACAGCTCACCTTAAAGGGTCAGTTCTGTTTGGAGGGACAGCTCACCTTAAAGGGTCAGTTCACCTTAAAGGGTCAGTTCAGCTGAAAGGGACAGCTCACCTTAAAGGGTCAGTTCTGGTTGGAGGGACAGTTCACCTTAAAGGGTCAGTTCAGGTTGGAGGGACAGCTCACCTTAAAGGGTCAGTTCACCTTAAAGGGTCAGTTCAGGTTGGAGGGACAGCTTACCTTAAAGGGGCAGTTCACCTTAAAGAGGCAGTTCAGCTGAAAGGGACAGCTCACCTTAAAGGGACAGTTCACCTTAAAGGGTCAGTTCAGCTGAAAGGGACAGCTCACCTTAAAGGGTCAGTTCAGCTGAAAGGGAAAGCTCACCTTAACGGGACAGTTCACCTTAAAGGGTCAGTTCAGGTTGGAGGGACAGCTCACCTTAAAGGGTCAGTTCACCTTAAATGGTCAGTTCACCTTAAAGGGACAGTTCACCTTAAAGGGTCAGTTCAGGATGGAGGGACAGCTCACCTTAAAGGGTCAGTTCACCTTAAAGGGACAGTTCATCTTAAAGGGTCAGTTCAGGTTGGAGGGACAGCTCACCTTAAAGAGGCAGTTCACCTTAAAGGGTCAGTTCAGGTTGGAGGGACAGCTCACCTTAAAGGGACAGTTCAGGTTGGAGGGACAGCTCACCTTAAAGGGTCAGTTCACCTTAAAGGGTCAGTTCAGGTTGGAGGGACAGCTCACCTTAAAGGGTCAGTTCAGGTTGGAGGGACAGCTCACCTTAAAGGGTCAGTTCATCTTAAAGGGTCAGTTCAAGTTGGAGGGACAGCTCACCTTAAAGGGTCAGTTCACCTTAAAGGGTCAGTTCAGGTTGGAGGGACAGCTCACCTTAAAGGGTCAGTTCAGGTTGGAGGGACAGCTCACCTTAAAGGGTCAGTTCACCTTAAAGGGTCAGTTCAGGTTGGAGGGACAGCTCACCTTAAAGGGTCAGTTCACCTTAAAGGATCAGTTCAGGTTGGAGGGACAGCTCACCTTAAAGGGTCAGTTCACCTTAAAGGGTCAGTTCACCTTAAAGGGTCAGTTCAGCTGAAAGGGACAGCTCACCTTAAAGGGTCAGTTCAGGTTGGAGGGACAGCTCACCTTAAAGGGTCAGTTCACCTTAAAGGGTCAGTTCACCTTCAAGGGTCAGTTCAGGTTGGAGGGACAGCTCACCTTAAAGGGTCAGTTCACCTTCAAGGGTCAGTTCAGGTTGGAGGGACAGCTCACCTTAAAGGGTCAGTTCAGGTTCGAGGGACAGTTCACCCCAAAGTCAGATGACTCCATACCTCAAAATTCTTTATTCTCCTTTGCCAGATCGCCAGTCTGAAACGCCAAATGAAGGATGTCACCAAACTCACCGCCATCTCCCAGCGTGCACCTCTTTTCCTGGGAAAATTCATTGAGATCGCTGCACGCAAAAAACGCAACTACATCCTTGACCAGGTAACCATGGTTACCCACATTGAAGCTTTTGTTTTTATGTATCGGTTCAATTGTCGTTATTTTTGAATATTTAGATGCCTTGTGAACAAACAACATTTGATTAAGTCAGCATCATCATGAGAAACAAATACTACTTGGTTGTATGGCAGTGTGAGAATCAGTAGGTGTATGGTTGGATATGACTTTAACTCTGGTACTCTCTCTCTCTCTCTCTCTCTCTCTCTCTCTCTCTCTCCTCTCTCAGACCAATGTGTCGGCCCCGGCCCAGAGGAGGAAGATGTGTCTGTTTGCAGGCTTCCAGAGGAAGGCCGTGGTGGTGTGTCCTACTGATGACGACTACAAGCAGAGGACACAGAAGAAAGCCGAGACGGATGGTAAAGACGTCCCCGAGCACGCCGTACTCAAGATGAAAGGTGAGCTACAACAACCTAGAATACCTGACAAACATAACACCTGTTACCTGTATCAATAACACATGAGAGCTTACATTACATTTGAGTCCTTTGGCAGACGCTTCTTTCCGGGCTGACTGGTTGATATATCTGGCTGTTTCCCTCCCGTCCTCCTGTAGGTATCTACACCCTGCCGGAGCCAGGGGATTGCTTCAGTGAGGTGAGCTTTGTGGAGCTGCAGAAGGATGAGGCCTCCAAGCTGCTGGACTTGTACAAGGAGGAGAGTCGCTCCGCCCTGCCCCCAGAGAAGAAGGCCAACCAGGGGGGCACGCCACCCAAGAGAGGGGGCAACCACCGCGGCCGTGGGGGCAGAGGGCAGGGGCAGTGGGGAGGTGGTCAGGGGCAGAGGGGGGGCAGAGGAGGCTTCCAGATCAGAGGCAACTTCAGGGGAGGTGAGCAATGTGTATTTAACTCTAATACTTGAGGTGTATGTTTGTGTACTTGGTATGTACAATATATATTGATCTGTGTGTTTGTCTCTGCCCAGGCCCAGGACCTCGTGGTGGATTCAGTCGTCCCCCCAGAGGTTTCCTCCCTCCTCCGGCCTTCCGAGGGGGCTTCTCCAACCGGGGCAACTTCAACAGGGGGAGCGGGGGCATGCCCAGCAGAGGGGGTGCACCCAGGGGGGGTCCTGGAAGGGGCAACATGAGGAACATGGGGGTAATAGGGGAGGCAATATGCACCGAGGAAGCATGACCCGCGGAGGAGGTGGAGGTGGAAGAGGACGTGGGGACAACAGGGGCAACTTCACACAGGTGGGTCACTAGTTACTATACCTGATAGTGTCCTTGACTAGGACTACACCGAGTCTGACTCTATCAGCTCGAGTGGTTTGTTGGATTATTTCATTTCTATATAATTTTCTGAATATAACAACAACATACAGTACATTTGTATAACCCACCAATTGGAGGTCAGCTGGCAGTCCCAGGTGTCTGATGGCTGTTGTGTTTTCCGCAGAAGTTCAGAGGCAGAGGAGGCAACAATCGCAGCTTCAACAAGAACAGCAACTTTGGCATGAACAAGGCCCAGGCCTTCAACCAGAGCTGGCAGCAGGGGGTATGTACTGCTCCTGATGTAGCTGGACGTAGCGCAGCACAGGCTGGGCAATGTTTGCATCTTAGGACCAATGAATGGAATGGTTCAAAACTCTTACCTTTAACCTCTGTCTTCCATCTTTAGTTCTGGAACCAGAAGCCATGGAGCCAACAGTACCACCCAGGATACTACTGAGCATGTGCGGTAGAGAGACTGACTGACAGCACACAGACACACCCCCTCACTACAAACCCCGTCCACCCCAGCACATACGCGCCAACTCCCGTTGCGCTCCATTTTACCTTCTCCCCTCCTCCTTTTTCCTCTCCTCTTCCTTCGTTTTAGGAAGAAAGAGATGATGGACTGAGATGGACTGCCGGTTCTGAGACAAAGACAACAAACGCTTTCTGGGCTCCTTTACTTTCTGCGTTTTGATTTTGTATATTTGTATTGCTTTTACGTTTCAGAGCCGGAGCTCTCAAGCGTTCGCCTTCAGAAACCTTGGCTTTCATCCAGCATGTGATGTCTCTTAAAAAACTTTTCAGGGTTCTGTGTTTTTATCTGTAAAGATGTACTTTTTACTACAACGATCAAGATATTTCTTTCCGATTTTTTGCTTTACATGATGTTGTTTTATGTTTTTAAGAATCAGGAGAGGCTAGCACTCACTTTAGACACATAGCATTTGTGAGGTGTCGTAATTCTAGTCCTGCTGCAAATACGTTTGTTTCTAGTAAGTAAAGTGAAGTTTAAGCTGTAATAAAAAATGATATGCTTAAAAATATATATATCAGTGTAATTTAACTAACAGACAGCCCACATAAACACAGGAATTGCTCTCGATGGTGCATCTTACTTTGTATGCAAATCCATATTTTTCAATGTCAAAGGTGTTAGAAAAGCCTTTGATATGAGAAGCACCGTCTCAGATAGAGTAGCTGTCTTGTTAAAATTAATCAAATGTCTTGCTATATCCTGCATCAGTGGCTCATACATCCAATCTAAAGACCAAGGCCGTCCTTCAGTAAGGCACTCCTTTATCTATCTTGAGTGGTCACTTACACAGTACTCCGTACCAGAGCAGATGGGCCATTCCATGAGGCCTGGGGCGCGTTCAGTAGAGCACAACGTTATCTAACATTCAGATCAGGGATGGGCAATTGAAGGCCCTCGGACCAATTTCAAAATGTGGTTGTTTATTGTTTGTAATGTCAGTCACTGACAGTCACTCAATTAGCCCATGTCAGCTAAAATGTTTTAGATTGGTAAATTAGTCTAGCGGCCAGCTATCTAAAATGTAATCATGGTTGAATTACCTACCGGAGGGCCCCCATGGATTTTGTTAGTCTCACTCAGATATCAAATTAAAAACAGCTCATTTTCCTCTCCGCCCCATGGCAAAATGAATAGAATGGAAGGAAATCAGTTATAAAATTGCTAAATGTTCTCTACGCCCCATGGCTAAATGTGTAGAATGGCACGGAATTAGGATCACTCTGGGATAGAACTGTCCTGAATAGAGCCGACATGAATCCTTACACTACGTGTCCGAGAGGCAGGTTTGTTCTACTCAGTATTTTTTAAATATCCGATGGGGGTGGGGGTCACAAAAAAGCTGAACTCAGCATGAGGGGCCGCAGTTGCGCCACAGTTCCACTCAAGAAGTACAACAAAAACCACAGTTTTACATCAATGTGGTTCTCTCCAATAAACAATTATTTGAAAAAATGGGTTTTAAGTGCCAACCTTAAACATTTCACTTTTGGACTTACATGATCAACCTGGTCCTTAGCAGGTTTGTCTGAATGAACCCAGCTTAATGTGCTTAAAGATACTACACAGCAATGTAAAAACATTACTGTGTAGAACAAGCCTACCTTTCAGACACTTAGTGTAAGGAATAATGTCCGCTCCATTCATGAGTTCTATCTGCAACGTTCAGTATATTGCATCCTCCTGAACATGACCCTGTTTTCAACACCTCTGATAATCTACTGTTAGCAATAGAACTAGGAGTCCTCCTCACCACCTCTGATAGCCTACTGTTAGCAATAGAACTAGGAGTCCTCCTCACCACCTCTGATAGCCTACTGTTAGCAATAGAACTAGGAGTCCTCCTCACCACCTCTGATAGCCTACTGTTAGCAATAGAACTAGGAGTCCTCCTCACCACCTCTGATAATCTACTGTTAGCAATAGAACTAGGAATTTGGTGCTAAAGGCTCAAATTCCTTTGGTAACGCCTAGAAGGCCCCATATTAACAGTCCAACAAATAGACATGCTTTTATCCTACAGTACGATGCTTTAAAGTGCTTAAGATTTCATAGTCATGTAATTTAAGTAACGATTTAAGGCCTTTAGTTGTTTATTGTAAATACTTTTAAAATTCATTTGATTGTAGAACTTTTATAAAAGGTAGTCCTTTTTTTGTGGATGGGGTCATTTCTGTTGGTTTTATTTTTTGAACTGTCAAGGTGCATTCTTTTCATTGACATTTGGAAATCAAATTGTCTTGAATCAGTGCTTTGTGTGAGTTCCACTGGAATATTTAAGCTGGGCTCATTCAGACAAAGCTACTAAGGACCCGATTGATCATGTAAATCCAAGAGTGAAATGTTTCAATAGGGGAGCACCCTGTGTATGTTGTGTGTGTGTTTACTGTTTGTCTAATAATTGCATATTGGAGAGAACCACAATGGTATATAACTGTTGTTTTTATTGTATTTATTGAATTGAACTGTAGATTAGGCCTAAATGTATTTTGGGACCAACACAGTGGAATAACCCTGACTTCTCAGAGAAGCATTTAAATCAGGCTGAAGTAAATGTTACTACTGTCTACTGTTTCAGCAGTCGTGTGATACATAGCCTAGAGTGGAGTTGTGTGTTGAAAGAGTTATTATTGTCAACTCTCATCTTTTTACTCGGTGTATAAGCAGTGTAAACTGACTGACAAAGGCTCATTATTGAAGGTGCCTTCAAAAGAAATTGTTACCCCTGGACTTATTCCACATTTTGTTGTGTTACCGCCTGAATTCAAAATGGATTCAATCATTTTTTTAAACTCACCCATCTACACACAATACCCCATAATGACAAAGTGAAAACAGGTTTTTATAAATGTTTGCAAATGTATTGAAAATGAAATACAGAAAAATCGCATTTAGATACAGTGGGGCAAAAAAGTATTTAGTCAGCCACCAATTGTGCAAGTTCTCCCACTTAAAAAGATGAGAGGCCTGTAATTTTCATCATAGGTACACTTCAACTATGACAGACAAAATTAGAAAAAAAATCCAGAAAATCACATTGTAGGATTTTTAATGAATTTATTTGCAAATTATGGTGGAAAATAAGTATTTGGTCAATAACAAAAGTTTATCTCAATACTTTGTTATATACCCTTTGTTGGCAATGACGGAGGTCAAACGTTTTCTGTAAGTCTTCACAAGGTTTTCACACACTGTTGCTGGTATTTTGGCCCATTCCTCCATGCAGATCTCCTTTAGAGCAGTGATGTTTAAGGACTGTTGCTGGGCAACATGGACTTTCAACACCCTCCAAAGATTTTCTATGGGGTTGAGATCTGGAGACTAGCTAGGCCACTCCAGGACCTTGAAATGCTTCTTACGAAGCCACTCCTTCGTTGCCCAGGCGGTGTGTTTGGGATCATTGTCATGCTGAAAGACCCAGCCACGTTTCATCTTCAATGCCCTTGCTGATGGAAGGAGGTTTTCACTAAAAATCTCACGATACATGGCCCCATTCATTCTTTCCTTTACACGGATCAGTCGTCCTGGTCCCTTTGCAGAAAAACAGCCCCAAAGCATGATGTTTCCACCCCCATGCTTCACAGTAGGTATGGTGTTCTTTGGATGCAACTCAGCATTCTTTGTCCTCCAATCACGACGAGTTGAGTTTTCACCAAAAAGTTATATTTTGGTTTCATCTGACCATATGACATTCTCCCAATCTTCTTCTGGATCATCCAAATGCTCTCTAGCAAACTTCAGATGGGCCTGGACATGTACTGGCTTAAGCAGGGGGACACGTCTGGCACTGCAGGATTTGAGTCCCTGGTGGCGTAGTGTGTTACTGATGGTAGGCTTTGTTACTTTGGTCCCAGCTCTCTGCAGGTCATTCATTAGGTCCCCCCGTATGGTTCTGAGATTTTTACTCACCATTCTTGTGATAATTTTGACCACACGGGGTGAGATCTTGCGTGGAGCCCCAGATCGAGGGAGATTATCAGTGGTATTGTATGTCTTCCATTTCCTAATAATTGCTCCCACAGTTGATTTCTTCAAACCAAGCTGCTTACCTATTGCAGATTCAGTCTTCCCAGCCTGGTGCAGGTCTACAATTTTGTTTCTGGTGTCCTTTGACAGCTCTTTGGTCTTGGCCATAGTGGAGTTTGGAGTGTGACTGTTTGAGGTTGTGGACAGGTGTATTTTATACTGATAACAAGTTCAAACAGGTTCCATTAATACAGGTAACGAGTGGAGGACAGACGAGCCTCTTAAAGAAGAAGTTACAGGTCTGTGAGAGCCAGAAATCTTGCTTGTTTGTAGGTGACCAAATACTTATTTTCCACCATAATTTGCAAATAAATCCATTAAAAATCCTACAATGTGATTTTCTGGATTTTTTTCCATCATTTTGTCTATCATAGTTGAAGTGTACCTATGATGAAAATTACAGGCCTCTCTCATATTTTTAAGTGGGAGAACTTGCACAATTGGTGGCTGACTAAATACTTTTTTGCCCCATTGTAAGTATTCGCACCCCTGAGTCAATACTTTGTAGAAGTACCTTTGGCAGTGAGTCTCTAGGTAAGTCTCTAACGGCTTTCCACACCTGGTTGAGCAACATTTTTATTTATTTATTTTATGTAACCTTTATTTAACTAGGCAAGTCAGTTAAGAAGAAAATCTTATTTACAATGACGGCTTAGCCCCCCAGGCCAAACCCTAACCCGGACAACGCTGGGCCAATTGTGCGCCGCCCTATGGGACAGCCGATTGTGATACATCCTGGAATCAAACCAGGGTCTGTAGTGACGCCTCTAGCACTGAGATGCAGTGCCTTAAACCGCTGCGCCATTTGGGAGCCCCATTTTCCCATTATTATTTTCAAAATTCTTCAAGCTTCTTCAAGTGTCTAGTGGAAAGCAGTCTGAAGCAGGTTTTCCTCTAGGACTTTGTCTGTGCTTAGCTCCATTCTGTTTATTTTTTACCCTGAAAAACTCCCCAGTTCTTAATGATGACAAGCATACCTGTAACATGATGCAGCCACCACTAAGCTTAAAAATATGAAGAGCGGTAAACACTTTGTATTCAGGACAAATAAAGGGAATTGCTTTTCCACATTTTTTGCAGTATTACTTTAGTGCCTTGTTGCAAACAGGATGCATTTTTACATTTTTTTTCTGTACAGGCTTCCTTCTTTTCACGCTGTCAATTAGGTTAGTATTGTGGAGTAATTACAATGTTGCTGGTCCATCCTCAGTTTTCTCTTATCACAGCCAGTTCTCTCCAGTAACTGAGTTAGGAAGGATGCCTGTGTCTTTGTGACTGACTGTATTGATACACCATCTGAAGTGTAATTAATAACTTCACCATGCTCAAAGGGATATTTAATGTCTGCTTTTTTTCTTTTTTTACCCTTCTACGAATAGGTGCCCTTCTTTGCGAGGCATTAGAAAACCTCCCTGGTCTTTGTGGTTGAATCTGTGTTTGAAATTCACTGCTCGACTGAGGGACAGATAATTATCTGTGTGGTGTACAGAGATGAGGTGGTCATTAAAAAATCACGTTAAACACTGTTATTGCACACACAGTGAGTCCATGCAACTTATTATGTGACTTGTTAAGCAAATTTGTACTCCTGAACTTACTTAGGCTTGCTATAACCAAGGGATTGAATACTTATTGACTCAAGACATTTCAACTTGAAATGTTTATGTAATTTGTAAACATTTTGAAAAACATAATTCCACTTTGACATTATGGGGTATTGTGTGTAGGCCTGTGAATACTTTGTTAAGGTACTGTAGTATTATGAACGTGGGGTGTATTCGATAGGAACCAAACGGAAGCAAACAGAACGAAACGGTGAGAGACTTACCGGAATATGTCCAATAGAAACTACAGTTTCCGTTGCAAAACATTTTCCATTCGGGGTAAATGTTTTCCGTTTTCTGTTTCCAACTTCTGAATACACCCCTGGCCTGACATAACTATGGTGTGTTAGTGTGGCGTAATAGAGAGCAGAGGACCATGGATCCAGGCCAGCCCAACCTAGCTTGACTGTCATGTAAATATCTTCTATTTTTGCTTCCATAAGGCACTATTTTGTTCCCCTTGAATGATATTAGAGTAGAAGGTACCGGTACATTTTATTTATGAGTCATGTCTTTAACGTGTGTTTTAAAATGAGATGGACAACAGAATGGACTGTGGTCACCTTCTCAATCAAGTCTAATGCAAGGGCAACATGTCCCTTTTATGTTGTAAAATGTTGTTTTTTTTCAACAAACAATTGAATTGTCCATGTCAAATTTTAGTTTTAGGTAGACTTTTATTAAAGATTACAATTAGAATGATTAAGGACGACATGCTCTGTAAAACAGCAGGTGATTGAAGTGAGACTTGCTTGTCTAAGTGCTAGTGGATGGACACATTTCAAGTATTTGACTTGTACTGTCTGAGACAATGTTTAGCATTTTGTAACATGGACTAAAACCTGTTTTTTGTTTGTTTCTTTTTATTCCTTGCTATGTTTTGTATTTTGTTATGAGGGAAAAAATATTAAAATAAGATGGAAAAAAGCTGACCAAATACTTACTTTACTTACTTTATTCCTTTTCTCACAGTTTGTGGAGAGAACGTGATATTGATGCCCGTTTGAAAGGTATGAATAAAACGGCTCAAAACGTGTGTATGTGTGTTCCACCACTTAAGCAGAGTAGAACATAGGTTCCCAACCAGGGGTACTTGGCCTATCCACGGTGGGTACTTGAGAGGACTCACAAGGCCATAGGCTTACTGTCAAAATGTGCATGAGGTGGTACTTCATGCATGAGAGGGTACTCCAGGCAGAGCAAAATTCAGTTGGTGGTACAGTAAGCAAAAAAGGTTGCGAACCATTGGAGTAGAACACTATGTCTAGTAGAGTCACCGCAAGAGGGCGATACAACGTTGTGCGCACTTACCTGACCTCAGCTACCACTGATTCAACCAATGGATCCAACGTTGTTTTCAGAATTGAACAGAAATGTAATCCAAAATTAGCTAGAAACTTAATTTGTCTACATGAGTAGGTGAAAATCTACTACAAATACTCAGAGATGGGTAGTATTTCTGTTATTTTAATTTCAAATAGACATTTGAATTACTTCTGATTATTTTGTGTGTTGTATTACACTGGGCTGAACTACACAAACTGTCATTTGTATTTTCAAAATACAAAATGTTCACAATTTTGTGGCTCCTTTTCACCCTACATTGGCATCAAAAATCTGATGGCACTATGATGTAATAAGAGCGTCTGCTAAATTAACTAAATGTATATGTAAAAAATTAACAATTGCAAAGCATGCTGAGTATTACTCTAATGAGCTCTGCCCCAAAACATATACATTAACATTTTGGTAATTTAGCAGACGCTCTTATCCAGAGTGACAGAGCATTCAACTAAGTTAAATAAATAACATTATAAACTGAGGGGTTCGAGCCCTGAATGTTGATTGGCTGACAGCCGTGGTATATTTAAGCAATAAGGCCAATATACGACGGCTAAGGGCGGTTCTTTCACACAACACAACGTGGAGTGCCTGTATATAGCCCTTAGCCATGGTTTATTGGCCATATACCACAAACCCCAAGGTCCCTTAATACTATTATAAACTGATTACCAATGTAATTAAAGCAGTGAAAATACATGTTTTGTCATACCCGTGGTATACGGTCTCATATGCCCGGCTGTCAGCCAATCAGCATTCAGGGCTCGAACCACCCAGTTTATAATTAAGCAGTAAGGCACGAGGGGGTGTGGAATTTGGCCAATATACTACGGCTAAGGGCTGTTCCCAAGCACGACGCATCGAACCACCCAGTTTATAACGTACCGAATACCACGGGTGTGACAAAACATTTATTCTTACATTTGCAAAAAGTATCTTATATTTTATTTTCATACATTGGTTTTTAGGATATTTTGCAATTGTATTTTGTCATTGTAATTTATTCCCATCCCTGGAAATACTGTCAAACTAGCTCAAATGTCTCCCACTGTAAAGACTAGCTCAAACTGCAAGCCGAAGAATCTAGTTTCCACTCTAGTTACCACACAGCCACAAATAGCTATATAATAAAAATGTATGAAAACAAAAATGTGATTTTTGGTCTTAATTTAAGGTTAGGGTTAGGCATAAATGTAGCAGTGTGATTAAAGGTCAGTGTTAGGTTTAAAATCACGTGTTAAGAAGGGAAATCGTAGAAATGGGCGGGGTTTAGGGCTGTGGTAACTCGTGACGACCGAAGAATATGTGCCCGCCCCGAGCTAGCTACTTCCGCATTGTTGTCACTCCCCCTCCACAGCTACTGTTGACCCTGCTGCATACTCGCTTGAAACCACCAACTCATCTGTCATCCCGGGGATACTTGTCTTTTAAATACAATTTGTTTGCAAGCCAAGTTAGCGCTGTTCTCGTCCTTGCTGCTGTAGGAGTTCTGGCGAGTCCGCAGCCACTGCTGGCCATGGAGCGAGGAAGCGGGTTTTCATTCATGAAGTATGGGACGGCAGTGTCTCTTGCGATGGTTCTGCTGGCGTACTGGTTCCGACCTCCCGGGGATTCAAGGCTGGATGACCGGTTGGACACAGTGCTGTCCTCCCTGCTGCGGGCTGAAAGCAAAGTGGGGATTAACAACGCCAGACCCAGGGTGGCGATAGGTGAGAATCCTGTATAACCAGCTAGCTAAGCCTAACATCAGTTAGCTAGCTAAATTTCGCCATGTATATTAGTATTATCTCTGGTTTAGGTAACCTTGCTTTGATGCGCAGGAGAGGTGATGCATTTTGGATGTGGTTCTGGATTGGTATGAAAACTATCTGGTAAAGCAAGCACCACCATCTTTTTATGAAACCATTTTCAAATATTGTGGTTTTATGTAGCTTTAGCTAGCTAGTGAGCCAAGTACCATAATAATTAAGGAAGTCGCCTAGCTGGAATGTTTTGTTATCATTGACATTGTCAGTCAGACCCATTTGTTTCTTACTGTTCTTTGTTACATTAACTTGTCAATCCAGTACTGTATAGTAGATGTATTGGGGAAATGTAGTTAGTTGTCGTTGGTTTAGGCCTAACTAGTTTTCCATTAACCAGTGATGAACAGCTATCAGTATATACACTCTTTGTGGACTCTGGGGCAACAAGCATGTGTTATCTCTGCATTTAGGCATAAAAACTCCTTTACATACACTACACATGAGAGAACCCTGAGGTATTTGGAGACTACTAAAGGCATCCAGTTTTGTAACTGTCACGAGTGTTAACAGTTTTTCTGCATTCTGGCACCAAAAGTCACTGTTAACTTGTCCCAGTATCTACCAACATACTGACCCACCCAGTTATCTCTGCAGACACATGGCTAGACTGAGTAAAGGTTGTGGAGATCTGGACACGAATCTGGGTCCAAGGAGTAATGTAGAGATTAGAGACAAGATCACATTTTATGGGTCGCAAACACATATTTAGCAGATGTTATTGCGGGTGTAGCAAAAATGGCTTGTTTTTCTAGCTCCAGCAATGCACTAATATCTATATCACAACAATACACACATCTAAAAGTAAAATAATGGAAATATAGAAATATTAGGATGCGCAATGTTGGAGTCCAGAGTATAAATGTTTGTGTGTGTGCGATGGGATATATAGACATTATGGACAGTATGTGGATAGAATATGTAGTATAGAATATGTAGTATATCTTCATAATACATAGGATAGAATAGTATATGTACTGCAATAGTTAAATAGGATGGCATTGACTAGAATACAGTATATACATATGAAATTAGTAAAACAGTGTGTATACATTATTAGAGTGACCAGTGTTCCATGTCTATGTACATAGGGTCTCTAAGGTGCAGAGTTGAGTAACAGTGTGGTGGCCGGCTAGTGACAGTGACTAAGTTCAGGAACTGGGTGGAGGCCGGCCGGCTAGTGATGGCTATTTAACAGTCTGATAGCCTTTGAGATAGAAGCTGTTTTTCAGTCTCTCTGTCCCAGTATTGATGCACCTGTACTGACCTCGCCTTCTGGATGATAGCGTGGTGAACAGGCCGTGGCTCGGGTGTTTGATGCCCTTGGTTTGATGCCCTTGATGATCTTTTTGGCCTTCCTGTGACATCGGGTGCAGTAGGTGTCCTGGAGAGCAGGAAGTGTGATGCGTTGGGCAGACTGCACCACTCTCTGGAGAGCCCTGCTGTTGTGGACGGTCCAGTGCCCGCTAGGCGGTTATACAGCCCAACAGGAATGGGAGACATCATGGCATAGGCCAGACATAATCTCACCCCTCATATACTCAGTATTGCACTTCCCTATTTCTCTGAACCTTGAATATAATGCTGTTGCACAACTGTTTAATTCAATATCAGTGATTCCTGTTCCTTGCACAAGCCTTTTGTTATACACAGTTAGTTACATGAGTGCAATTACGCTACGTGAGTATACATGAGTCACTTATGAGTGACTTTGCAGTAATGATTTTGTTTTGGCAAGGGGGGGGTGCAGACATAGTGAGCTCACTGCAGGGATTGGGGACTGTTGTGCAGGGGGCATCGAATTATGTTCCCTCCCAAATACTGTTACCTCTCGGTCTCCAGGTTTGGGGGTTGTGTTGTGATTCTCTACAGTATTATATACTGTTACCTTCTCCTTTCCCTCCAGGTTTAGGGGTTGTGTAGACATCCTCGTGGACGGGGTGAGGTTGCTGAATAAGATCGGTCTGCCACCCACAGACCAGCCTCTCCATCATGACTACATAGAGAACGCTGATCAGCTGGCACAGAGCTTCGCTTACTTCTTCGTCCCGGGAGCCGCTGCAGAGTGAGTGGCCAAGCACTGCGTGGTGTTAAATAACTGAAGGACAAAGTTAGAAGGCAAAGGCGCTTAGAAACACGCGCGTGTCTGAAACTAAGAGACCAGGGGGGATATTTCTAGTTGAGGAATAACATGGTGTTAGCAGGGTACACACTCAGTCAAGATCCTGATACGCTACCACACCTTGTAGACTAAGGCATTAATCATAATTAGTCTAACGCCGTTCCTCTCACACCTTCTCATATCAACAATCTTTTTAAAGGGGCAGTCTGCAGTTACTACATTAATGATACATACAGTGCCTTCAGAAAGTTATACGTTTAGATTTTGTGTCACTGGCCTACACACAATATCCCATAATGTCAAAGTGGAATTATGTACTTAGACATTTTTACAAATGAATGAAAAGTGAAACGCTGAAATGTCTTGAGTCTGAGTATTCAACCCCTTTGTTATGGCAAGCCTAAATATGTTCAACAGTCAAATGTGCTTAATAACTTGCAGGGACTTACTCTGTGTGCAATAATAGTGTTTAACATGATTCTTGAATGACAACCTCATCTCTGTACCCCACACATACAATTATCTGTAAGGTCCCTCAGTTGAGCAGTGAAAACCACAAAGACCAGGGAGGTTTTTCAGTGCCTCACAAAGAAGGGCACCTATTGGTAGATGGGTAAAAAGAAGGGCACCTATTGGTAGATGGGTAAAAAGAAGGGCACCTATTGGTAGATGGGTAAAAAGAAGGGCACCTTTTGGTAGATGGGTAAAAAGAAGGGCACCTATTGGTAGATGGGTAAAAAGAAGGGCACCTATTGGTAGATGGGTAAAAAGAAGGGCACCTATTGGTAGATGGGTAAAAAGAAGGGCACCTATTGGTAGATGGGTAAAAAGAAGGGCACCTATTGGTAGATGGGTAAAAAGAAGGGCACCTATTGGTAGATGGGTAAAAAGGAAGACCTTGAATATCTCTTTGAGCATGGTGAAGTTATTAATTACACTTCAGATGGTGTATCAATATACCTATTCACTACAAAGATACAGGCGTCCTTCCTAACTGTTGCCGGAGAGGAAGGAAACCACTCAGGGATTTCACCATAAGGCCAATGGTGACTTCAAAACAGTTAGTTTAATGGCTGCGATAGGAGAAAACTGAGGATGGATCAACATTGTACAATTAACAAAAATATAAACGCAACAATTTCAAAGGTTTTACTGAGTTACAGTTCATAAAAGGAAATCAGTCAATTGAAATAAATTCATTAGGTCCTAATCTATGGATTTCACATGACTGGACATACAGATATGCATCTGTAAATAATAATAAGGGTGTGAATCAGAAAGCCAGTCAGTATCTGGTGTGACCACCATTTCCCTCATGCAGCGTAACACATCTTTACATAGAGGTGATCAGGCTGTTTATTGTGGCATGTGGAATGTTGTCCTGCTCCTCTTCAATGGCTGTGTGAAGTTGCTGGATATTGGCGGGAACTGGAACACGCTGTCGATCCAGAGCATCCCACACATGCTCAATGGGTGACATGTCTGGGTGCGCAGGCCATGGAAGAACTGGGACATTTTCAGCTTCTAGGAATTGTGTACAGACCTTTGTGACATGGGGCCGTGCATTACCATGCTGAAACAGGAGGTGACGGCGGAGGATGAATGGCACGAAAATTAGCCTCAGGATCTCATCACCGTATCTGCATTCAAAATTCTATCAATAAAATGAAATTGTGTTGGTTGTAAGTAGCTTATGCATGCGCATACCACCGCCACCATGGGGCACTCTGTTCACAACGTTGACATCAGCAAACCGCTCGTGCACACAACGCCATACACACGGTCTGTCATCTGCCTGGTATAGTTGAAACCGGGATTCATCCGTGAAAAGCACATTTCTCCAGCGTGCCAGTGGCCATTGTGCAAACCTGCAGTTTCATCAGCTGTCCGGGTGGCTAGTCCCAGACGTTCCCGCAGGTGAAGAACCGTGATGTGGTCCTGGATGGATTATCTTGGCAAAGAAGAAATGCTCACTAACTGGGATGTAAACAAATTTGTACACACAATTTGAGAGAACTATGCTTTTTATGCATATGAAACATTTCTGGGATCTTTTTTTTCAGCTCATGAAACATGGGACCAACACAACATGTGTTTTGTTGTTCAGTGTAGTTACTTCACAATGCGAAGCCTGTACAGGATTTTTCAAAATATTCCAAAACATGCATCCTGTTTGCAACAAGACACTAAATGAATACTGAATCTTTTTTTGTCATGACTACAAGTGTTATGTTTGGGGTAAATTCAATACAACACATTACTGAGTACCACTCTCCATATTTTTAACCATAGTGGTGGCTGCATCATGTTATGGGTAACAGTTTAGCTTCCGTTCCTCTCCTCGCCCCTACCTGGGCTCGAATCAGGGACCCTCTGCACACATCAACAACGGACACCCACGAAGCAGCGTTACCCATCGCTCTACAAAAGCCGCAGCCCTTGCAGAGCAAGGGTAACAACTACTTCAAGGTCTCAGAGCAAGTGACGTCACCGACTGAAACGCTATTAGCGCGCACCACCGCTAACTAGCTAGCCATTTCACATCGGTTACATATGCTTGTAATCATTAAGGACTGGGGAGCTTTTCAAGATAAAAAAACAACAGAATGCAGCTAAGCACAGGCAAGATCCTAGAGGAAAACCTGGTTGTCTGTTTTCCACCAGACACTGGGAGATGAATTCACCTTTCATCAGGACAATAATCTAAAGGCCAAATCTACACTGGAGCTACTTACCAAGAAGACGGTGAATGTTCCTATATGACCGAGTTACAGTTTTGACTTAAATCTACTTGAAAATCTATGGCAGACTTAAATGGCTGTCTAGCATTGGCCAACAACCAATTTGACAGATCTAGGTTCAACGGTCACACCTCAACAGAAACCAAAATATAATCCCATTTTACTTCAATGTTTGTAAACATTGTAAATGTAAACCAACACTTGTTTAGCCTCAAAATATGGTTGCAACAATTAATGTTGATATCATGGATGATCAGTCCTTTGAGTGGTTATACCTACCTTTCTCCAGGCCCGTCCCTCATATTTTTACCAAAACAGAGGCAGGGTGTCCAGTTTTATTGTTTGAAATGTGGGTTGTTCCAACAAGTAGCAAATTAGCTGCCAAACGTGGCTCTGGTTTTCTCTCCATGCTAGCTCCCTTTTCAGTTGTGATGTTGCAGTGTAGCATAGCTATGTGCTCAGTGTGTGAAACTAAGTTGTAATGAAAACAGTCTGCGTTCCTTTCTCACCATGGAGCTGTCAGTCTGTGTATACTGATGCACTGTGGCTTGATGATACCAGGGTTGGGGGTCACTTAGAATTAGTCAGTCAATTTCAGGAAGTAAACTGAAATTCCAATTCAATCATTTAAAAAAATATATATAATTCTCAATAAACTGAAAATGAGAAGCTATTTAAAAAGTTTGAATTTCTTTTCAAATCTCTTCCTGAATTGGGTGACTTCAACTCAAGTGACCCCAACCCTGGTTGATACTAATATGTAGAGAAGAAGAAGGCCCAGAGTCATGCAACACACAGGTGCTGCCTTGGCTCTACTAACCGTAATGAAACTCTAATCTACCTGATGCTGTGACTCATCCTGTAGGTTAATCTGATTATACTGAGGCCATGTATGCATCACACACACACACACACTTGTAGAAAGTTTCTGGGTATGGTTTTGTAATGCTTTTTAAGCAGTAATGTTTCTACCTTCTGACCTGCCCTTTTTCTGGTACCTTCCTCCCCCACCTCTTCTCTCAGGCGGTTTGTGATGAACAACACCCTGTTCAGTCAGCTGGTCGAGACATCTCGTGAGTTGCCCGGCAACCGCTGGTCCATAGGTGGCAACGCCCCAGTGATGGCTGGTCGAATGGCAACCGAGGGCTGCGACGTGTTGTTAGGGGGGAGCTTTAGCCCTGACTTCGCTGATGTACTGTCCCAGCACATCACAGGTGTGTACACACACACACACACACACACACACACACACACACACACACACTCACACTCATCACAGTTACATACCTAACATCTCCCTCCTTGATTCCATCCCCCACCTCTCTCACACACACACACACACACACACTCATCACAGTTAGATACCTAACATCTCCCTCCTTGATTCCATCCCCCACCTCTCACCCCCCCTCTCTGTTTGTCCAGTTGCAGGTAATGTGGTGGAGGAGCCTGATATCCATCTGATCCTGGAGTACCCATCTGGAGCCACCTGGGGCCAGTACACCGCCCGCAGGGCCAACAGGTGTGTGTCTGCCCAACAGGTGTGTGTGTGTGTGTGTGTGTGTGCGTATCTATGTGTGGACCTACTAGTGATGCATCTTATACTGGTACCACTGTAATATCACGGTACCAAAACATCATGATACTTATGATACCAACATTTTAAAATACATACAAAAAAAGATTGCCGTTTTGAAAGTGGTATTTTGGACACAGTAATTGCAGAATAACTGTAGTGTAATGCAGTTATACTGCACTGTAACTGCAGTTATACTGCACTGTAACTGCACTAAAAAACCTGCTTCTCTCAGCATCCCCTACCAGCCCTCACTCACCTGCTCCTCACAGCATCCCCCACCAGCCCTCACTCACCTGCTCCTCTCAGCATCCCCTACCAGCCCTCACTCACCTGCTCCTCTCAGCATCCCCTACCAGCCCTCACTCACCTGCTTCTCTCAGCATCCCCTACCAGCCCTCACTCACCTGCTTCTCTCAGCATCCCCTACCAGCCCTCACTCCACCTGCTTCTCTCAGCATCCCCCACCAGCCCTCACTCACCTGCTCCTCTCAGCATCCCCTACCAGCCCTCACTCACCTGTTTCTCTCAGCATCCCCTACCAGCCCTCACTCCACCTGCTTCTCTCAGCATCCCCTACCAGCCCTCACTCACCTGCTTCTCTCAGCATCCCCTACCAGCCCTCACTCACCTGCTTCTCTCAGCATCCCCTACCAGCCCTCACTCCACCTGCTTCTCTCAGCATCCCCTACCAGCCCTCACTCACCTGCTTCTCTCAGCATCCCCTACCAGCCCTCACTCCACCTGCTTCTCTCAGCATCCCCTACCAGCCCTCACTCACCTGCTTCTCTCAGAATCCCCTACCAGCCCTCACTCCACCTGCTTCTCTCAGCATCAGCTGTCATGTTTTTATAAATCATTTAGCTGTTATGGCGAGCGGGGATCCAGATCCTCATGAGTCTTCTGTTAGATTTGTACATTTTGTTAAATTGGAGCAGCGAGCAATGTTGATACGTTGTATCATT
The DNA here is from genome assembly GCF_034236695.1 of Oncorhynchus nerka. Taxonomy (NCBI): domain Eukaryota; kingdom Metazoa; phylum Chordata; class Actinopteri; order Salmoniformes; family Salmonidae; genus Oncorhynchus; species Oncorhynchus nerka. The sequence continues at coordinate 68,748,146 of NC_088413.1, forward strand.
TCATGGCCTGTTATAACTGAGAGCACAGACCAGTCTGAGTAGACTGCAAGTTCATTGTCATGCAGCCTCTGAGTGTCAGAGGGAAAGACATGCTTTACAGCAAAGAAAATGACTTCTCTCTTGCCTGAACGGTTAAAAGAATATGACTCATATTAACGGAGGGGGCGTTTTTTCATTATACCAGGAGTCACACGCATTTTATATAATTTCACAAACCATGTCGCAGGCTGTTTAAAACTAATCCTGGGTCTCTAATTATTGGTTGATAACAAACACCATTGTTCAGTCATGATACCTAGCTAGCTAACAACCTGGTAACTTGACAGTAGTTTTAGGCACATTTGATTTACACAGGAAGAAAGGAAAAGGGTCTGCTACTCATGAGATGTGCTTCAAAAGGTAGGACTCATATAGGCCTAATGTAAGCCTAAACTATATCAACATCTATTTATTTCTGCTGCTCCTTCAATTCTGTTTGGTGCCCAACATTTTAAAAGTAGGGAGCAGTGTGTGTGTTTGTGGGAGAGCGAGGGTGTTGTGTTTTTATGAGAATGAGGGAGACAGTGTGTCTGTGTTAACTGAAGAGTAAAGGTTTCATGCAGTATTTTCCCCTCACTGACAATGACATGCAGATCATTATGCATGTATGTCACAGGAGGTTGGTGACACCTTAATTGGGAAGGACGGGCTCGTGATAATAGTTATTGCAGAATGTGTGGAATGGATTCAAATGCACAGTTTCTATGTGTTTGATGCCATTCCATTTGCGTTGTTCCTTGTTCCAGCTATTATTATGAGCGGTCCTTCCTTCAGCAGCCTCCACTGAGGTATTTTCCTCCTTTCCTCCAGCCAAATTGCAGGTAGGCCTTGGCAAATATGAGCAAATCAGCCATTCTATGCAGTATTCTACCGAACACTGTGACTTTAAATTCAATGTGTTGTATTGAGTAGAAGTGTGAATTTCAATGACAGGTTTTTGGAGAATGTTTAGAAAACAACATGAGCAAGCGTTTGGGAGACTGGGTGAACAGGATGTTTATTTTATTTTTTAGCGTGGTATCGCGATACTACTCGCCCACAGATGGAAGTGTTTGTTGATAGCCTATGGGTATTGGCTACAGCCTTTCATGTTCAGACCGATGCCGACATGAGGCGCCTAAAAATGTAGCCGAATTTAAATAGGCTAAACGGCTGCTCGGCCATGGAAACCCATTTCATGAAGCTCCCGACGGAACAGTCCTTGTGCTGAAGTTGCTTCCAGGGGCAGTTTGGAACTCAGTAGTGAGTGTTGCAACCGGGGACAGACTATTTTTACGCGTTTCAGCACTCGGCGGTCCCGTTCTGTGAGCTTGTGAGGCCTACCACTTCGCGGCTGATCTGTTGATGCTCTTAGACGTTTCCTCTTCACAGTAACACACTAACAGTTGACCGGAGCAGCTCTAGCAGGGCAGAAATAGACGAACTGACTTGTTGGAATGGTGGCATCCTATGACTGTGCCACATTAAAAGGTACTGAGCTCTTCAGTAAGGCCATTCTACTGACAATGTTTGACTATGGAGTTTCCCATTTTGTTTTACACCTCTCAGTAGTGGGTGGGGCTGGAATAGCCGAATCCACTCATTTAAAGGGGTATCCACATACTTTTGTATGTACAGTGCATTCGGGAAGAATTCAGACCCCTTGACTTTTTCCACATTTTGTTACATTAGTCTTATTCTAAAATGGATTAAATATTTTTTTCCCCTCATCAATCTACCACAATACCCCATAATGACAAAGCAAAAACTGGTTTTAAGACATTTTTGCAGATGTATTAAAAATAAAGAACTGATCACATTTACATAAGTATTCAGACCCTTTTCTCAGTACTTTGGCAGAGATTACTTAGTCTTCTTGGGTATGACACTACAAGCTTGGCACACCTGTATTTGGGGAGTTTCTCCCATTTATTTTCCGCAGATCTCCTCCAGCTCTGTCAGGTTGGATGGGGAGCGTTGCTGTACAGCTATTTTCAGGTCTCTCCAGAGATGTTCGATCAGGGCTCTGGCTGGGCCACTCAAGGACATTCAGAGATTTGTCCTGAAGCCACTCCTGCGTTGTCTTGTCTGTGTGCTTAGGGCCGTTGTCCTTTTGGAAGGTGAACCTTCGCCCCATTCTGAGGTGCTGAGCGCTCTGGAGCAAGTTTTCATCAAGGATCTCTCTGTACTTTGCTCCGGTCATCTTTGCTTCAATCCTGACTAGTCTCCCAGTCCCTGCCTCTGAAAAACACAAAATGATGCTGCAACCACCATGTTTCACCATTGGGATGGTGCCAGGTTTCCTCCAGGCGTGATGCTTGGCATTCAGGCCAAAGAGTTCAATCTTGGTTTCATCAGACTAGAGAATCTTATTTCTCATGGTCTGAAAGTCCTTTCGGTGCCTTTTAGAAAACTCCAAGCGGGCTGTCATGTGCCTTTTACTGAGGAGTGTCTTCCGTCTGGCCACTCTACCATAAAGGCCTGATTGGTGGAGTGCTGCAGAGATGGTTGTCCTTCTGGAAGGTTCTCCCATCTCCACAGAGGAACTCTGGAGCTCTGTCAGAGTGAACATCGGGTTCTTGGTCATCTCCCTGACCAACGCCCTTCTCCTCTGATTGCTCAGTTTGGCCAGGTGGCCAGCTCTAGGAAGAGTCTTGGTGGTTCCTAACTTCTTCCATTTAAGACTGATGGAAGCCACTGTGTTCTTGGGACCTTCAATGCTGCAGACATGTTTTGGTACCCTTCCCCAGATCTGTGCCTCGACATAGTCTTGTCTTGGAGCTCTACAGACAATTCCTTTGACCTCATGGCTTGGTTTCTGCTCTGACATGCACTATCAACTGTGGGACCTTATATAGACCAGTGTGTGCCTTTCCAAATCATGTCCAATCAATTTAATTTTCCACAGGTGAACTCTAATCAAGTTGTAGAAACACCTTGAGGTTGATCAATGGGAACAGGATGCACCTGAGCCCAATTTCGAGTATCATAGCAAAGGGTCTGAATACTTAAGTAAATAAGGTATTTGTTTTTTTAATTAAACCAGTTTTCACTGTCATTTATGAGATATTGAGTGTAGATTAGTGAGGATTTGTATTTATTTAATCAATTTTAGAATAAGGCTGTAACGTAAAAAATGTGGAAAAAGTGAAGGGGTCTGAATACTTGCCAAAGGCACTGTGTAGTATATCTAAAGGCTTGATTCTGTCTATACTTGAGGCAGTGTTCGTTCTGATAGGAGAGAAAGGCCTGTTGCGCACTGCAATGTCACCCACCTTGCAATCTGAGCGGAGGCAGTCAACATTTTGAAACTATTGAACCATAAACTTAAGTGTTTAAAACATGGCCGCTTTTCGTCATTTTATGAGGTATGTCTTACCTTGTCCCAACCATAGGAATGTTAGGGGGATTATTTTATAAACATTTCTTCATATGCCATTGAAGCCAGTATTTCTCTCATTCTCAACATTCTTTCGATGTCCATCAGCCAAAGACACCGTCCTAGTCATATTAACAACCCATGCTTGTTGTTGCATCTTTAGATCTTCCCTCTTTCTACATTTCTGAAGGATATTTTCATCTGTCATATGAAACCACTTGCATTTGCAGTACAACGGTGCGCAGTACACTTTTGAGAACGGTGTTTTCCGGCTAATTGCGTTTTCGAACATTTGTGCTTATAGCCTACTGCCGTGACGCATTGCTGCGTTTATAATGTGAAGAAATAGCTTATCAACATTAAGCTAAACATTCTGATCTGTTGCATCAACTTCATTTGCTTTTTTTGATGTACAGTGGTTTTATAAATGTTTTAAATATTTATTCCACAGAACTATTGTACTATGGGGGATAGTAGATTGACATAGGCTTTTGCTGTTCATTACACATCTTGTTGGCTGACAAAGTAAATGTGGACAGTTCTTCTGACACCTACAATATGCTCCTCGGAATTTGATAAGGAAGCGCACCGTTGCATCCCGGATGTGTCTGTCTTCATTTGTAGCCTACCGGCTCACATGCAATGCATGTAAGAAGGACCCGATCACGTGACGGGCATTGGCTAATAAGAATTTAGATATCTGAGAGCGCTATGTGAGTGAGAGGTGCTTTGGAACTCAGCGAAGGGAAATCATTATTATATTCAGCCCAAGGGCGCAATGGCCGCAAGGCATAGATTTTTTTTAGGGGGAATTATGGCCACACAAGGGCGTCGATGCCGGGAAATTCGAGGCCTGAAGTACCTGTAATATAGTCCATTATGACCGTTGCCTTGTTTCACTAACCTGTGTGTGTCCAGGTACATAGTCCACAGTGATGACCATAACCCATACCTAGCGGCACTGGAGGACTTTGAGGATAAGCTGCATGACTTCCATCCTGACCTGCTGGTGATGGGTGGGCTCCAAATGATGGACAGCTTCCCCTTCCAACAGGGTGAGGGGATACTTCAACACCTCGTCCGCCACTAAGCTCGTTCTCCAATAGGGAGGCCTGGGCCCGTATCCACAAAGCCTTTGAGTAGGAGTGTTGTTCTAGGATCCGCTTTATCTTTTAGATCAAAATGAATAAGATTACATGGACAGACCTGATCCTGAATCAGCACTGTTTTCAGAGCAGTGCTGGTTCCCATTGAGTAACAGACTGTTGGTATTTTAGTGGTTTGTGTTGCTGTGAGTGAGATTGAGGGGAGTGCAGGCTATTGAGGGGTTGTTTTCCAGTGATGTGCAGACTGTTGGTATTAGGGGATTAACATGCCTGCATCTATACAGTAGCTCTGTAGCCTCAGACACACAGGCCCTCAGTCGGCGTGGGAAAGCACATACCAGGAGTGTTTGTGTGTTGGGGTGCATCCAATGTTGTGTCAACAGGCCTTGGTGATGTCAGACTGGTTTAACTACTTTTGCTAATTTATCTTTCGCTCTCTCTTCAGGTGAGAGGAAAAACCTGCTCTCTCGGCTGGGCAATCTCCTCTCCTCCTCCTCCCCTCGAACGGGCGTCCATTTTGAGATGGCCAGCTTTGTGGATGAGGGTCTAATGGGGGACCTGCTGCGTCTGGTCCTGCCCAATGCCGACTCCCTGGGGATGAACGAGCAGGAGCTGCCTAACCTGCTCAGCCTGTTGAGGGGCTCTAACGTCACCGTACTCTCTGACCCTAACCCTCGCGTTGCAACCGTCCTCGACCAGATGAGGGAGCTCTACCGCCTGGTCAACCAGCGCTACCGCGATGCTAATGAGGATAGCGGCGTGGACGCTAATGCAGCTAGCGCTAAAGGCCGGCCGCTGTCCAGGCTCCACGTGCACACGTTGGCGTTCCAGGCCATGATTGTGATGCGTGGCTCTCAGTGGAAGAACACCATGTCGGCCGTGGCCAAGGCCTCGCTTACCGCCAACCGCCACGTGTGCGGCTCACCGGACATCGACCCCAGCAAGGCGCGGCTCATCATGGACGAGTCATTCTCTGTGAGCCGGCAGGAGGGCAGCCAGCGGATCCCTCTAGAGGAGACCAGGCCTGTCAGCTGCTGGGACGAGGATGACTATGAGATCTGTGTGGCGCCCAACCTGGTGTGCACGGATGTTTACCAGACTGCAGGGGGAGGGGACAACATCTCTGCCGCAGGACTGGTGCTGCAGATCTGAGCCAACTTTAGGGACCAATGGCTAACTCTAACAAAGAGATCCCCTAACATGTGAAGTCTTTTATCATTCTGGTTTTAGTTGTGTTGTTTATTGTGTTGCCGGTGCAATGCAAACGCTGGGTGCAGTGTGTCTGGCAGGACTGAGCCTATTCCTCTTCTGTGCTTTTAGCTGTCCTCTGCCTCTTTCTCCTCTTGTGCTCCTCTTTCTCCTGTCCTCTCTCTGAGCAGTATGACCTGACACATCCACACACACTCATACACTCTCTCATTCCATCAGGTGGAGCTCATCTCATCATCTCACTCACCATATGGGACCTATTTCCTCAACCAGGGCCACGTTCCGTAGCCAAATGTTGCAGATAGAAATACCACGAATAGAGCCGACGTGATTCCTTACTCTACATGTCGGAGGCATGTTTGTTCTACATAGAATATGGACATCTGAATATCCAAAATGCCCCCGTGTGTTTTTTCCTTTGACGTGTGTGTTAAGGTCCAGACACTGATCACATACACGTCACACATCCACTCCCTGTTGAGCATTACATATATACATATCTGGTGTCCATAGCTATTCCATTCTGTCCCAGGATATCCACGTACAAAACAAACATTCCATCAGTTTCACCATTTCAGCCGTAACGTTCTGTTTCTTTCGTCAAGGGAATTTTCAATAGTTTTTTTCTCAAGGGAAAGCTTTTGTTTGATATCTGACTGTTTTCATGTTAACCTGCTTTTAGAGCTGGTGGCATACAGGCATTTATCTCATGTGTCTCGCTAAGCAGTAGAAAAGGGAATTTAAATGTGTTCGCTCAGTGGTGTGTGATGATTCTTCCTCAGTCTGGCCTGTACACACAATGCACTGTAATGTTGTCGTCTTCAGTCTGAATACTATGTAATGGTTGATGACAACCACAGGGAGTGTTTCTCTGTTATGTCTGTAATGTGAAAGAGAAACATGAGCATGTATTCTTCTCATAACCTCCTCACTCTCCGTATACTGCCTGCATCCTATCATATCATTGAGTCATACATACATTAGGCGCTTAAGTTGTGTGTTTGAATGATTATTGCATGGGCCACATACAAGGTGCTTTGGATAAAAGCATCTGCAAATTAAGTATGATATATATCAGCCAAACAAGTTTGTTATTTAGATGTACTTTCTCTGCAGAACAGCCCATATGATCTCTTTACCTGGGCCCATATTCATAAAGCTTCTCGGAGTAGGAGTAATAATCTAGGATCAGTTATCTTTTAGCTCATAGGCAATTGATTAAGTTTACATGGACCGGGGTTAAGCTGATCCTAGATCAGCACTTCTACTATGGAACTCCTTATGAATACAGGCCCTGTTCTGAAGGGAGACTGGGTGCATCCTAACAGTCTAAAGTGGCTCTCTCCCCTTGTTTCCTTTATTTACATTTACATTTAAGTCATTTAGCAGACGCTCTTATCCAGAGCGACTTACAAATTGGTGCATTCACCTTATGACATCCAGTGGAGGAGCCACTTTACAATAGTGCATCTAAATCTTTTAAGGGGGGGGGGGGGTGAGAAGGATTACTTTATCCTATCCTAGGTATTCCTTAAAGAGGTGGGGTTTCAGGTGTCTCCGGAAGGTGGTGATTGACTCCGCTGTCCTGGCGTCGTGAGGGAGTTTGTTCCACCATTGGTACTTTAATTGGTACTGATCAGAAAGAACTACGTCTATCCCCAATCACATACGTTGAGATGAGTGCAATGGAAGGGAGGAAGCCGCTGTGTACTACTGACATGCAGCATGAAGCCTGTATGCTTGACAGGGTTTCTCCACTGTCCTCTTAAGGCGGCTGGATTTATTTCCAGACAGAACACCATGCCACTCAAGCTGAGTCCACCCCTCTGGGTGACTGACATGCGTGCGTGTGTGTTCCTGCTTCTCGGCAACTGCTTGTACACACCCATGCTGTGTGTGCGTATGTATTTGCGTCAGTGTGCATGCTTTCAGAATATATTTGCGCGAGTGAATGAATGTGTGTGTTGCTCTGGCCAGCTGACGTAATTGTTGTCTCAGGGATTAGCTGACCTGTGCTGTTAAGGAGATGTGGAATATCTGGATCCTGCTTTGTGGAGGCTCTGGGATAGACCCTTCCAGATGGATCGCAGTACATGGAAGGAAGGATGGCTCATGGCCAGGTGAATTGTTTTGCTCTGAGTGACTTCGGCGAAATAAAGAAACACATTCCATCTTCTGGTGTCTATCCTGTCTGTTATTTACAGAAAGTTATTTTCAGCTCATCCAAGCCATGTCTGAAATGGTCAAAAACCCACAATGAGGACACACTTAAAGGGTAGACCCTTTTCATTAGTGTGTTCAAACATACTGAGCCATTATTGAGATTTTGTAGATTTGTGAAATTTAATGCTATTTGGCGATTGTTGAATTTATTCAAGCTGCCGTCAATCAAAATCAACATAAGTCACTACTTTTCAAATGTTTAGTTGTTTACATGGTTACACAAATACTCCCGAGTTGGTATTCACGTAATAATAAGGAATACCTCTTGACCACGCCCGCTAATTGGGGATAAACCTTTTCAAACGACCCCCATTGTAAAAGAGACAACTTGTTTGTTATACTGAAATAACAAAACATGCTGTAAGCTGCTGTAATGTAATATTACACTGAACAAAAAATATAAACCCAACTTTTTTTTTATAAACAACAATTTCAAAGATTTCACTGAACTACAGTTCACAGAAGGAAATCAGTCAATTGAAATAAATGAATTAGGCCCTAATCTATGGATGTCACATGACTGGGAATACAGATATGCATCTGTTAGACATAGACTCCTTTTACAACAGGTAGGGATGTGGATCAGAAAACCAGTCAGTATCTGGTGGGACCACCATTTGCCTCATGCAGCCCGCCACATCTTCCCATAGAGTTGATCAGACTGTTGGTCCACTCCTCTCCTATAGGGTGGCCCACAATTGGCCCAGTGTTGTCCTGGTTATGGGTTGGCTTGCGTAGGCCATCATTGTAAATAATAAATTGTTCTTAGCTGACTTGCCTAGATAAATAAACAATTCAATGGCTGTGCTAATTTGCTGGATAGCCCTGCTGGAAAATCTAGTTAAGAACCGTAGCGGTGCGTGGTACAATCACTGGCATAGCTCCCCCTCCCCTCATGCCGTGTGACATAGGCTTAAAGGCCAGGACAATAAGAAGACACAGTGACAGAATGAATTCAACTATACCTTTGTTTTATGTTATTTAACTAGGCAAGTCAGTTCAGAACAGAATCTTATTTTACAATGACGGCTTACCCCCAGGTCCAAACCCTAACCTAGACGACACTGGGCCAATTGTGTGCCGCCGGACTCCAGATCACGGCCGGTTGTGATACAGCCCGGGATCGAACCAGGTGATGCCTCTAGTGTCTTAGACCGCTGTGCCACTTGGATAGCAACCTCTGTCCAGTGAAGTCCACAAAGCATATTGCATGTACAGCAACAGACAGTTACATGACCTACAGCATGGTCAAGCAAGTTGATGTTTACGACATTTTCAGACCTCTAAACAACTATTGATTTAGAACCATAGAGAGTTACTGTAAGTCGCAAGGAAAACAGGAGCCGCCTCCACTATTCCAGCACCATTTCAACTTCAACATTTCAACATCAAAATCACCTCTGCTTAGTCGTATACAGTAACAACTAAAATATACCAAAAACAATGTTGTCCAATCAACGTCAGCTAAATATGATGTGGGTGTCCAAGTTTCTTATTTCTGTGTGTGTGCGCTTTCGCACAAGTAGAAAAACATGTTGACTCACGAAACAGTCTATCACTCTGTCATACAGTACATGCTTTTATTATTTGTTGTCCTAGGCTACCTGGTTAAAATTCTTGCTGGCTAGCCTAACTTCCAATCATGGGCAACGTTAGCTAGTTAACATTATCCTCCTACATCTAATTTCCTTCCTCTCGAGCCAGGGGCACAACAATGTATGAATTAGTGGTTGGATCAGAATCTCTATTATAATCATTGGCCAGTATGGATCCCCATCTCCATCCATGGCTAATTTAGGAAAGGGACTATTTTAGCTAGCTGGCTAGCCACCGGAGGCTAACAACACAACAAGATGCAACAAATTCAGATTTTCTGTTAATGATGTATGCTCTCAATGGGATTTGATAGGAGTGACGCCAAATCCAAGCTGGCGTCCCTTGACATTTTCAGGGGTGTGCCAGGACCATTCACATTTGAGCTTGCTCAGTTTAGCTCAACAATGATTGGCAAATTTTGTATACTTTTTTTTTAATCAAGGGAGGCCAGATGCTAGCTGGCTTCCCTTGCCTTCAACGCTACGGCCGGCAACAATGTCATACTCATTTGGACCAGACAGCACCAGATAGATGGCCTACACATTTATTTTTTTTATTTTACCTTTATTTAACCAGGCAGGTCAGTTAAAAACAAATTCTTATTTTCAATGATGGCCTTGGAACAGTGGGTTACCTGCCTGTTCAGGGATAGAACGACAGATTTGTACCTTGTCAGCTCGGGGATTTGAACTTGCAACCTTCCGGTTACTAGCCCAATGCTCTAACCACTAGGCTACCCTGCCGCACATAGAGACAGAGGGGTGCTGTTTTGCTCGCTCAGATGCTTTCTCCTGTGAGATACATCAAATCAAATAGTATTTGTCACATGCGCCGAATACAACAGGTGTAGACCTTGCAGTGAAATGCTTACGTACAAGCCCTTAACCAAGAATGCAGTTCAAGAAATAGAGTTAAGAAAATATTTACTAAATAAACTTAAGTAAAAAATAAAATAAGAAGTAACAATAAAATAACAATAACCAGGCTATATACAGTGGGGAGAACTTAATGTCATGCAATAAAATGCTAATTAATTACTTAAAAATCATACAATGTGATTTTCTGGATTTTTGTTTTAGATTCTGTCTCTCACATTGTACCTATGATAAAAATGACAGACCTCTACATGCTTTGTAAGTAGGAAAACCTGCAAAATCGGCAGTGTATCAAATACTTGTTCTCCCCACTGTATATCCTACCAATTCAAAACTGCATTCAGCAAGTTACGGAATTGCGAGAGCTAGCTACAGTTGAAGTCGGAAGTTTACATACACTTAGGTTGGAGTCATTAAAACTCGTTTTTCAACCACTCCACAAATTTCTTGTTAACAAACTATAGTTTTGGCAAGTCGGTTAGGACATCTACTTTGTGCATGACACAAGTACTTTTTCCAACAATTGTTTACAGACAGATTATTTCACTTAAAATTCACTGTATCACAATTCCAGTGGGTCAGAAGTTTACATAAACTAAGTTGACTGTGCCTTTAAACAGCTTGGAAAATTCCAGAAAATGATGTCATGACTTTAGAAGCTTCTGATAGGCTAATTGACATCATTTGAGTCAATTGGAGGTGTACCTGTGGATGTATTTCAAGGCCTACCTTCAAACTCAGTGCCTCTTTGCTTGACATCATGGGAAAATCAAAATAAATTAGCCAAGACCTCAGAAAATAAATTGTAGACCTCTACAAGTCTGGTTCATCCTTGGGAACAATTTCCAAACGTCTGAAGGTACCACGTTCATCTGTACAAACAATAGTACGCAAGTATAAACACCATGGGACCACACAGCGGTCATACCGCTCAGGAAGGTAACGCGTTCTGTCTCCTAGAGATGAACGTACTTTGGTGCAAAAAGTGAAAATCAATTCCAGAACAACAGCAAAGGACCTTGTGAAGATGCTGGAGAAAACATGTACACAAGTATCTGTATCCACAGTAAAACAAGTCCTATATCGACATAACCTGAAAGGCTGCTCAGCAAGGAAGAAGCCACTGCTCCAAAACCGCCATAAAAAAGCCAGACTACGGTTTGCAACTGCACATGGGGACAAAGATCGTAGTTTTTGGAGAAATGTCCTCTGGTCTGATGAAACAAAACAGAACTGTTTGGCCATAATGACCATTGTCATGTTTGGAGGAAAAAGGGTGAGGCTTGCAAGCTGAAGAACACCATCCCAACCGTGAAGCACGGGGGTGGCAGCATCATGTTGTGGGGGTGCTTTGCTGCAGGAGGGACTGGTGCACTTAACCAAATAGATGGTATCATGAGGTAGGAAAATTATGTGGTTATATTGAAGCAACATCTCAAGACATCAGTCAGGAAGTTAAAGCTTGGTCGCAAATGGGTCTTCCAAATGGACAATGACCCCATGCATACTTCCAAAGTTGTGGCAAAATGGCTTAAGGACAACTAAGTCAAGGTCCTGGAGTGGCCATCACAAAGCCCTGACCTCAATCCTATAGAAAATTTGTGGGCAGAACTGCTAAAGCATGTGCGAGCAAGTAGGCCTACAAACCTGACTCATGTACACCAGCTCTGTCAGGAGGAATGTGGAAGGCTACCCAAAACATTTGACCCAAATTAAACAATTTAAAGGCAATGCTACCAAATACTGATTGAGTGTATGTGAACTTCTGACCCACTGGGAATGTGATGAAAGAAATAAAAGCTGAAATAAATCATTCACTCTACTTTTATTTTGACATTTCCCATTCTTAAATGAAGTGGTGATCCTAACTGACCTAAAACAGGGATTTTTTTACTAGGATCAAATGTCAGGAATTGTGAAAAACTGAATTGAAATGTATTTGGCTAAGATGTATGCAAACTTCCGACTTCAACTGTATGTACTGTCGCGCAAAATTGCTAAACATAGCAAGCCATTCACTGAAGGCGAATTCATTAAAGAATGTTTAATTGACTCTGCAGCAATGACAAGATAAGAGCCTGAGAGTGAAAGCTGTTTGAAAATGTTTCCCTGTCAAGAAGAACAGTGACACGGCGTGTTGAGGACATCGCAGAGAATATGGAACAACAGTTGAAAGACAAGGTAAAGGATTTCACCGATTTCTCCTTGGCCCTGGATGAGAGCAGTGATGCAAATGACACGGCACAGTTCAAATCAAATCAAAGTGTATTTGTCACGTGCGCCGAATACAACAGGGGTAGACCTTACAGTCAAATGCTTACTTACAGGCCCTGCGATTTGTAAGTAAAACATAGGTATTAGGTGAACAATAGATAAGTAAAGAAAGAAAAACAACAGTAAAAAGACAGTGAAAAATAACAGAGCGAGGCTATATACAGTCACTGGTTAGTCGGGCTAATTGAGGTAGTATGTACATGTAGGTACGGTTAAAGTGACTATGCATATATGATAAACAGAGAGTAGCAGTAGTGTAAAAGAGGGGTTGGTGGGTGGCGGGACACAATGCTGATAGTCCAGGTAGCCAATGTGCGGGGGCACCGGTTTGTCGGACTAATTTAGGTAGTATGTACATGACTGTATAGTTAAAGTGACTATGCACATATGATAAACAGAGAGTAGCAGCAGCGTAAAAGAGGGGTTGGCGGGTGGCGGGACACAATGCTGATAGTCCGGTTAGCCAATTAGTCAGACTAATTGAGGTAGTATGTACATGACTGTATAGTTAAAGTGACTATGCACATATGATAAACAGAGAGTAGCAGTAGCGTAAAAGAGGGATGACGCGCAGTTGTTGATATTCTTACTTGGCATAACCCCAGACTTTGAAATGACAGAGGAGCTTGCTTCAATGCAGTGAATGCAGTCAGCACAACCACAGGGAAAGATGTATTGGAGGAGGAACCTCTTAAGGATCTGCCCCTTTTTTTCAATTTTCTGCCTGTAGCTCAGGACCTGAGGCAAGGATATGCATATTCTTGATACCATTTGAAAAGGAAACACTTTGAAGTTTGTGGAAATGTGAAATGAATGTAGGAGAATATAACACATTAGATCTGGTAAAACCTCTTGTAGAGGTTTTAATAAGTGTGTGGCAAAGCTGGGACTGAGTTTTGAAAAGTTATCCAATGTGACCACTGATGGGTGCCCAAACTTGACAGGAAAAAACATGGCCTTTTGAAAAGGATACAAGATCAAGTAGCTAAGCTGAACCCAGAACAGAAAATGATTTTCCTGCATTGCATTATTCAGGTGCTCTGTAAATGTGTTCTGAAAATGAGTCATGTTGTGGATAGTCACTAAATTGGTAAACTTCATAAGAGCAAAATCTTTAAACCACAGGCAGTTTGTCTCACTTTTGGAAGTGACACAGTCGGGTCATGCAGATCTCCCCTACCACACAAACGTGAGATTGCTGAGTTTGGGAAAGATGCTTAAAAGGTATGGGACCTGAAGTTGGAGATTTTTTCTGAGTTTTTGGAGATGAATGGAACATTTGTGGACAAGATAAAGAAAAGTTGGCTGATTTTGCCTTCACCGTGGACATTATGGCTCTCATGAATGAATTGAATTCCAAACTACATGGGAAGGGCCTTTTTGCACATCAGATTTACATCCTTGTCAAAGCCTTCAAGGGAAAATTACTCCTCCTGACCCACCAAGTAGAAGCCATCTCACCCACCTTCCGACACTACTAGTCTGTTCCCTATCAGATGACCAGCGGGAGAAGTATGCATCGCTGCTGCTTTGAACGGGGAGTTCTCATCATTTTGAGGATTTCAAAGTGTTGGAAAATGACATGCTGTTGGTTTCCTCTCCTTTCACCTTCAATGTGGATAACACTCCCACTGACTTGCAAACTTCAGCTTATCGATCTTCAGTCTGATGCAGTGAATGGAGAACTATTCAAAACAATGTCACTGATGAGGTTCTATGCATCTCGATGAACGTTACTTTCCAAAGATTAGGAGTCATGCTCAGAAGATATTTGTACTGTTTGGGTCAACCTATGTATGTGAACAGACATTTTCAGTGATGAAAAAATAACAAGTCAAGGCACAGATCATCTCTTACTGACTCCCACCTCTCAGCAATCCTGCGCATAGCGACGTCAGAAACTATACCTGACTTCACTGCTCTAGTCAATGCCCATCAGAGACTTAACTCCTCACACTGATTTAGTAGTTTAGATTTAGTAGTCTACCGAACAGAACTTCTGCACTCAACATTCCGGTCGCATTTCGCTTCGCTCCACAGGTAGTATCACATTTTTCATTTCATTACAGTACAACGGCTTGATTTGTTTGATCGTAGCTAGCTACATAGCTAGCTACATAGCCGTCTTTGTATCATAGATAATTGCGTAATTATCGTATTTCGTCGTCCTAACGCAGTCTACACTGCCCTGCAGCTAGCCAGCTAGCTAACGTCCACCGTTAGCTAGTCCACCGTCTACCGATTAGCAGCACAACTATTACACTCAACTGAACGACTTGATTAGTGTAGTGTTAGCTAGCTACATAGTTGTCTTTGCTGTCTTCGTACCCAAGATAATTGTGTAGTTTAGAGTGTGTAGTTTTATGTCGTCCTTAACATAGGAGACTCTGCTAGCTAGCCAACAGCTAGCCAACGTCTACCGAACAGAACTTCTGCACTCAACATTCCGGTCGCATTTCGCTTCGCTCCACAGGTAGTATCACATTTTTCATTTCATTACAGTACAACGGCTTGATTTGTTTGATCGTAGCTAGCTACATAGCTAGCTACATAGCCGTCTTTGTATCAAAGATAATTGTGTAGTCTAGAGCGATTTCCTAGGTTAGCTAGCCAGCTATTGTCGTTCTTTTAACGCAACGTAACGTAATCAACACTGCTAGCTAGCCAGCTAGCCCCGAATAGCAGCACAGTAGAAACTATTACACTCAACGGAACGACTTGATTAGTGTAGTGTCAACAACGCAGCCAATGCCAGCTAGCCTACATAGTCAACAACGCAGCCTCTGCCAGCTAGCCTACTTCAGCAGTACTGTATCATTTTAATCATTTTAGTCAATAAGATTCTTGCTACGTAAGCTTAACTTTCTGAACACTCGTGACGTGTAGTCCACTTGTCATTCCAATTTCCTTTGCATTAGCGTAGCCTCTTGTGTAGCCTGTCAACTATGTGTCTGTCTATCCCTGTTCTCTCCTCTCTGCACAGACCATACAAACGCTCCACACCGCGTGGCCGCGGCCACCCTAATCTGGTGGTCCCAGCGCGCACGACCCACGTGGAGTTCCAGGTCTCCGGTAGCCTCTGGAACTGCCGATCTGCGGCCAACAAGGCAGAGTTCATCTCCGCCTATGTCTCCCTCCAGTCCCTCGACTTCTTGGCACTGACGGAAACATGGATCACCACAGACAACACTGCTACTCCTACTGCTCTCTCTTCGTCTGCCCACGTGTTCTCGCACACCCCGAGAGCTTCTGGTCAGCGGGGTGGTGGCACCGGGATCCTCATCTCTCCCAAGTGGTCATTCTCTCTTTCTCCCCTTACCCATCTGTCTATCGCCTCCTTTGAATTCCATGCTGTCACAGTTACCAGCCCTTTCAAGCTTAACATCCTTATCATTTATCGCCCTCCAGGTTCCCTCGGAGAGTTCATCAATGAGCTTGATGCCTTGATAAGCTCCTTTCCTGAGGACGGCTCACCTCTCACAGTTCTGGGCGACTTTAACCTCCCCACGCCTACCTTTGACTCATTCCTCTCTGCCTCCTTCTTTCCACTCCTCTCCTCTTTTGACCTCACCCTCTCACCTTCCCCCTACTCACAAGGCAGGAAATACGCTCGACCTCATCTTTACTAGATGCTGTTCTTCCACTAACCTCGTTGCAACTCCCCTCCAAGTCTCCGACCACTACCTTGTATCCTTTTCCCTCTCGCTCTCATCCAACACTTCCCACACTGCCCCTACTCGGATGGTATCGCGCCGTCCCAACCTTCGCTCTCTCTCCCCGCTACTCTCTCCTCTTCCATCCTATCATCTCTTCCCTCTGCTCAAACCTTCTCCAACCTATCTCCTGATTCTGCCTCCTCAACCCTCCTCTCCTCCCTTTCTGCATCCTTTGACTCTCTATGTCCCCTATCCTCCAGGCCGGCTCGGTCCTCCCCTCCCGCTCCGTGGCTCGACGACTCATTGCGAGCTCACAGAACAGGGCTCCGGGCAGCCGAGCGGAAATGGAGGAAAACTCGCCTCCCTGCGGACCTGACATCCTTTCACTCCCTCCTCTCTACATTTTCCTCTTCTCTCTCTGCTGCTAAAGCCACTTTCTACCACTCTAAATTCCAAGCATCTGCCTCTAACCCTAGGAAGCTCTTTGCAACCTTCTCCTCCCTCCTGAATCCTCCTCCCCCTCCCCCTCCTCCCTCTCTGCAGATGACTTCGTCAACCATTTTGAAAAGAAGGTCGACGACATCCGATCCTCGTTTGCTAAGTCAAACGACACCGCTGGTTCTGCTCACACTGCCCTACCCTGTGCTCTGACCTCTTTCTCCCCTCTCTCTCCAGATGAAATCTCGCGTCTTGTGACGGCCGGCCGCCCAACAACCTGCCCGCTTGACCCTATCCCCTCCTCTCTTCTCCAGACCATTTCCGGAGACCTTCTCCCTTACCTCACCTCGCTCATCAACTCATCCCTGACCGCTGGCTACGTCCCTTCCGTCTTCAAGAGAGCGAGAGTTGCACCCCTTCTGAAAAACCTACACTCGATCCCTCCGATGTCAACAACTACAGACCAGTATCCCTTCTTTCTTTTCTCTCCAAAACTCTTGAACGTGCCGTCCTTGGCCAGCTCTCCCGCTATCTCTCTCAGAATGACCTTCTTGATCCTAATCAGTCAGGTTTCAAGACTAGTCATTCAACTGAGACTGCTCTTCTCTGTATCACGGAGGCGCTCCGCACTGCTAAAGCTAACTCTCTCTCCTCTGCTCTCATCCTTCTAGACCTATCGGCTGCCTTCGATACTGTGAACCATCAGATCCTCCTCTCCACCCTCTCCGAGTTGGGCATCTCCGGCGCGGCCCACGCTTGGATTGCGTCCTACCTGACAGGTCGCTCCTACCAGGTGGCGTGGCGAGAATCCGTCTCCACACCACGTGCTCTCACCACTGGTGTCCCCAGGGCTCTGTTCTAGGCCCTCTCCTATTCTCGCTATACACCAAGTCACTTGGCTCTGTCATAACCTCACATGGTCTCTCCTATCATTGCTATGCAGACGACACACAATTAATCTTCTCCTTTCCCCCTTCTGATGACCAGGTGGCGAATCGCATCTCTGCATGTCTGGCAGACATATCCGTGTGGATGACGGATCACCACCTCAAGCTGAACCTCGGCAAGACGGAGCTGCTCTTCCTCCCGGGAAGGACTGCCCGCTCCATGATCTCGCCATCACGGTTGACAACTCCATTGTGTCCTCCTCCCAGAGCGCTAAGAACCTTGGCGTGATCCTGACAACACCCTGTCGTTCTCAACTAACATCAAGGCGGTGGCCCGTTCCTGTAGGTTCATGCTCTACAACATCCGCAGAGTACGACCCTGCCTCACACAGGAAGCGGCGCAGGTCCTAATCCAGGCACTTGTCATCTCCCGTCTGGATTACTGCAACTCGCTGTTGGCTGGGCTCCCTGCCTGTGCCATTAAACCCCTACAACTCATCCAGAACGCCGCAGCCCGTCTGGTGTTCAACCTTCCCAAGTTCTCTCACGTCACCCCGCTCCTCCGCTCCCTCCACTGGCTTCCAGTTGAAGCTCGCATCCGCTACAAGACCATGGTGCTTGCCTACGGAGCTGTGAGGGGAACGGCACCTCAGTACCTCCAGGCTCTGATCAGGCCCTACACCCAAACAAGGGCACTGCGTTCATCCACCTCTGGCCTGCTCGCCTCCCTACCACTGAGGAAGTACAGTTCCCGCTCAGCCCAGTCAAAACTGTTCGCTGCTCTGGCCCCCCAATGGTGGAACAAACTCCCTCACGACGCCAGGACAGCGGAGTCAATCACCACCTTCCGGAGACACCTGAAACCCCACCTCTTTAAGGAATACCTAGGATAGGATAAAGTAATCCCTCTCACCCCCCCTCCCCCTGAAAAGATTTAGATGCACTACTGTTCCACTGGAGGTCATAAGGTGAATGCACCAATTTGTAAGTCGCTCTGGATAAGAGCGTCTGCTAAATGACTTAAATGTAAATGTAAATGTAGATGTAATGTTGAGCTCCCTCTCTTTCTTGTGTTTTGGTGCATACCCGTTAACAAGAGTTCTGTCCGTGGTGCTGAATGCACAGTGTACTTTTCCCTCCATGTAGTTCATTGCATGTTTAATAATGAAAATACCTACCAAAAGGAGAACATGGATGTGGTTTATTTCTGTGCATGTTAAGAAAGTAAAATAAGTAGCATATCCGGACGTGATTTACAGTAGATATATCTGTCAACACAGTCATACACATGATGTATAATCCTGTTATATGATTCTTCCTCCCGGGGAAGGACTGCCCGTTCCATGATCTCGCCATCACGGTTGACAACTCCATTGTGTCCTCCTCCCAGAGCGCTAAGAACCTTGGCGTGATCCTGGACAACACCCTGTCGTTCTCAAATAACATCAAGGCGGTGGCCCGTTCCTGTAGGTTCATGCTCTACAACATCCGCAGAGTACGACCCTGCCTCACACAGGAAGCGGCGCAGGTCCTAATCCAGGCACTTGTCATCTCCCGTCTGGATTACTGCAACTCGCTGTTGGCTGGGCTCCCTGCCTGTGCCATTAAACCCCTACAACTCATCCAGAACGCCGCAGCCCGTCTGGTGTTCAACCTTCCCAAGTTCTCTCACGTCACCCCGCTCCTCCGCTCTCTCCACTGGCTTCCAGTTGAAGCTCGCATCCGCTACAAGACCATGGTGCTTGCCTACGGAGCTGTGAGGGGAACGGCACCTCAGTACCTCCAGGCTCTGATCAGGCCCTACACCCAAACAAGGGCACTGCGTTCATCCACCTCTGGCCTGCTCGCCTCCCTACCACTGAGGAAGTACAGTTCCCACTCAGCCCAGTCAAAACTGTTCGCTGCTCTGGCCCCCCAATGGTGGAACAAACTCCCTCACGACGCCAGGACAGCGGAGTCAATCACCACCTTCCGGAGACACCTGAAACCCCACCTCTTTAAGGAATACCTAGGATAGGATAAAGTAATCCTTCTCACCCCCCCTTAAAAGATTTAGATGCACTATTGTAAAGTGGCTGTTCCACTGGATGTCATAAGGTGAATGCACCAATTTGTAAGTCGCTCTGGATAAGAGCGTCTGCTAAATGACTTAAATCTGAAAATCTGATTCTAATGAGGCCCTCCATGGAAAATAATTTCCCAGGCCTGGTCTAGGGTGTCGGGTAAGTTGGAGGTGATATGATCCATTAACTAGCCTCTAAAAGCACTTCATGATGACAGATGTGAGTGCTACGGGGCGATAGAAATTTAGTTAAGTTACCTTTGCTTTCCTGGGTACAGGAACAATGGTGGACATATTGAAGCAAGTGGGGACAACAGACTGTGATAGTGAAAGATATCTGCACATGCTTGGCTTGGGATGTCGTCTGGGCTGGCAGACTTGAGAGGGTCTCACCACTGGTGTCCCCCAGGGCTCTGTTCTAGGCCCTCTCCTATTCTCGCTATACACCAAGTCACTTGGCTCTGTCATAACCTCACATGGTCTCTCCTATCATTGCTATGCAGACGACACACAATTAATCTTCTCCTTTCCCCCTTCTGACGACCAGGTGGCGAATCGCATCTCTGCATGTCTGGCAGACATATCAGTGTGGATGACGGATCATCACCTCAAGCTGAACCTCGGCAAGACGGAGCTGCTCTTCCTCCCGGGGAAGGACTGCCCGTTCCATGATCTCGCCATCACGGTTGACAACTCCATTGTGTCCTCGTCCCAGAGCGCTAAGAACCTTGGCGTGATCCTGGACAACACCCTGTCGTTCTCAAATAACATCAAGGCGGTGGCCCGTTCCTGTAGGTTCATGCTCTACAACATCCGCAGAGTACGACCTTGCCTCACACAGGAAGCGGCGCAGGTCCTAATCCAGGCACTTGTCATCTCCCGTCTGGATTACTGCAACTCGCTGTTGGCTGGGCTCCCTGCCTGTGCCATTAAACCCCTACAACTCATCCAGAACGCTTCAGCCCGTCTGGTGTTCAACCTTCCCAAGTTCTCTCACGTCACCCCGCTCCTCCGCTCTCTCCACTGGCTTCCAGTTGAAGCTCGCATCCGCTACAAGACCATGGTGCTTGCCTACGGAGCTGTGAGGGGAACGGCACCTCAGTACCTCCAGGCTCTGATCAGGCCCTACACCCAAACAAGGGCACTGCGTTCATCCACCTCTGGCCTGCTCGCCTCCCTACCACTGAGGAAGTACAGTTCCCGCTCAGCCCAGTCAAAACTGTTCGCTGCTCTGGCCCCCCAATGGTGGAACAAACTCCCTCACGACGCCAGGACAGCGGAGTCAATCACCACCTTCCGGAGACACCTGAAACCCCACCTCTTTAAGGAATACCTAGGTTAGGATAAAGTAATCCTTCTCACCCCCCCCTTAAAAGACCTAGATGCACTATTGTAAAGTGGCTGTTCCACTGGATGTCATAAGGTGAAAGCACCAATTTGTAAGTCGCTCTGGATAAGAGCGTCTGCTAAATGACTTAAATGTAAATGTAAATGGTCTAGAAGAAAAATAAACGCACACCTATAAAGACGAGGTGCTGGCTAGCGGAGTAGAAACTTGAAAATAAAAGAGAGCCGCACACTCCAGGAGCTCAGATGCAAAAATGTAATACCGATGTTTCGACAGCCAAGCTGTCTTCATCAGGGTATGATCACAAACACTGCGGGATGACTCGTTTATATAGTGTCAAAAAACACAGGTGTCTGTAATCATGGCCAAGAGTGGCCTAATACCATTGGTTAATAATCAAATATTAAAATGTCATACAAAGAACAGCATACAAACAACAAATGGATAGCATACGATCATAGATTAATTTGACTACACAATTACAATGGCAAAGTCACAATAATCACAAGAATGGCTTCAGATCAAAGTCTACATTGAGACCGAAGGGCGCAAGGGTCTTTAAATTAAAGACTATTTTAATTATTTTCAGACTTGCGAGGGTTAACACGCCTGAATGTCTTACTCACGTTGGCCACGGAGAACGAGAGCTCAAAGTTCTCGTGAGCTGCAGAGGCCCACGTTGGCAGCTCAGCATTTACCTTGAATGTGCGAAGACGGTGTTTAGCTTGTCCGGCAGCGAGATGACGGTGGCTGGCTTTCCCTTCATAATCTGTTATTGTCTGGAGTCCTTGCCACATATGTCTTGTCTAAGCCTTTGAAAAGTGACTCCACTTTGTCCCTGAACTGTCGTTTTGCCTCTTTGATAGCCATAAGGAGAACATAGCTGGTCTGTTTGTACACGTCCATGTTCCCAGTCACCTTGCCGGTGCGCCATCATGCATAAATTAATTTTGTCCCCCTACACCAAACGCGATCACGACGCGCAGGTTAAAATATCAAAGCAAACTCTGAACCAATGACATTAATTTGGGGACAGGTCAAAAAGCATTAAACATTTATGGCAATTTAGCTAGTTAGCTTGCTGTTGCTAGCTAATTTGTCCTGGGATATAAACATTAGGTTGTTATTTTACCTGAAATGCACAAGGTCTTCTACTCCAGACAATTAATCCACACATAAAAACGGTAAACCGGAATCGTTTCTAGTCATCTCTCCTCCTTCCAGGCTTTTTCGTTGTTGAACTTGTATGGTGATTGGCATCTAAACTTTCATCTTTCAATCACCCACGTGGGTCTAACCAATGAGGAGATGGCACATGGGTACCTGCTTCTATAAACCAATGAGGAGATGGGAGAGGCAGGACTTGCAGCACGATCTGTGTCAGAAATAGGAATGACTTCTATTTTAGCCCTTGGCTACGCAGACGGACCCGAGCAGTGTGGGTGCAATAATTGAATAACATAGATTCCTAAATCACGCGACGCGAGCCGTGTAGTCAGGGTATCAGTGTATACGTCGATAATATTTGGAGAGGCAATCCGGAACATAGGGGTCTCAGGATATGCGGTTTCCAGTTTGCACAAAGTCCAGTGTAGTTCTCTTTTTTTCTTCTTTTTTTCCTTATTTTCTTTTCACCCCTTTTTCTCCCGAATTTTGTGGTATCCATTTGGTAGTTACAGTCTTGTCTCATCGCTGCAACTCTGTCATGACGTTGGCCTGGGGGTAGGTTTATGACAGTCATAAATACCTCTTCCCCCCGTTTTCCTCTCTCTAACCTACTGATGTGAAATTTGAAAACCCCTTGGGTTACATAGAGATTCTGGGAACATCAGAAGGTGGGGGGAAATGAATTATATTCTGGTAATCCGACCAATTGAACAAATTAAGTGGTACTTAATGAATATGATGTCAATTCGGTTGTCATCTGAGACATTCTCATCAATGATAAGATTACATAAACTCTACAGTGTAAAGTCTACACATCAGAGTTATCGGATTCACATGGAATTGTTGTTCAATTTAAATGTTTGTATATGAAATTATTCGTGATGAATATGATTTCAATCCGGTTGTCATCTGAGACATTCTCATCAATGATAAGATTACATAAACTCTACAGTGTAAAGTCTACACATCAGAGTTATCGTATTCACAAGGAATTGTTGTTCAATTTAAATGTTTGAATATTTAAATTGAACAACTCCTGAAGTGCTGAACTGTTGCACCCTCGACAACCACTGTGATTATTATTATTTGACCCTGCTGGTCATCTATGAACGTTTGAACATCTTGGCCAAGTACTGTTATAATCTCCACCCGGCACATCCAGAAGAGGACTGGCCACCCCTCAGAGCCTGGTTCCTCTCTAGGTTTCTTCCTAACCACTGTGCTTCTACTCTGCATTGCTTGCTGTTTGGGGTTTTAGGCTGGGTTTCTGTATTGCACTTTGTAACATCGGCTGATGTAAAAGGGGCTTCATAAATACATTTGATTGATTGATTGACTTGAGTTGCAGTATGTTACCACAAACATACCATGAGTAGTTAATCATGAAACATACACCTCAGCCTTTCTTTTTCCTGGAGAGTTTGTTCTTCCTGTCCTCACGATCGACGAAGAACCCCGCTGGTTGAATGGACAGGGAAAGTATATCCAGAGGGAGCCATGATTCCGTAAAAACAGAGTATGTAACAATCCCTAATGTCTCTCTGGAAGGAGATCCTCGCTCTGAGCTCATCGACTTTATAGTCCAGGGACTGAACGTTACCGAGTAATTTTCTTGGAAGCTGTAGTTGGTATGCACATCTCCTGAGTCTGATTACGAGCCCACTTATTTTTCCTCTTCTACTGCTACTGCATCTTGGAGCAGCTCCCGGAATGAATGGAACTGCCTCAGGAAGTTCAAACAAAGTATCCAATTCAGGGAAGTCTAATTTATGATCTAAATGCTGGTCAGTGACCACTGATCTAATATCCCAAAGTTATTTTTGTCTGTAGGTAATAATGCAAAAAACCTTTTTGGAGCAAATTATGTTTAAAAAAATTACTACAAAGTTGGCTAGGAGCTAGAACAGGACAACCATGTCTGTCGGCAGAGGGTTGACAAGATATTAACTGCTTATCTTCAACTTTTTTTATGAGAAATAATATATAACTCAGACACCCATACATACACCACAAGTCATGCCACCAGGGGTCCCTTCACAGTCCCCAAGTCCAAAACGAATTCACGGCAATGCACAGTGTTATACAGAGCCATAATCACATGTAACTCTCATCCATCTCCAATTCCTCAAGCAAACAGCAAAATTACATTTAAAACATTTATAAAACAACATCATGGCACAATAGGGATTGAGAAATGATACACACAGACACACTCTAATACACACATTATTCTTTAGTTATATTGTTAGTACTTTGTTATATTAAAAAAATGTGTGACTGTTCTTGTCTATCAGCGTATCAGTGTTTTGTAACTTGTCGTGTTTTATATTTTTGTGTGGACCCCAGGAAGAATAGCTGCTGCTTCGGGAAAAGCTCATGGGGATCCAAATATGACAATAGGGGCGTCAGGGCCTCTTGAAATCCTTGCCGCCCAGACTGTGGAAAGCCACCAACAAAGCCACCAACAAATTAACAAAGACAACATTTTAAAGCATCTCTCAATCAGTTTGGTTGCTGAGCAAATTGAAAAAGCAACTACTCTCGAAAGAGGTAGGCAAGTTGTGGTGTTAAAAATGTTTGATTGGACTGTTGTGCAATACAGTGAGCTATGATGTCATAAAGGACATCTAACATGTCACCCCAATCTAATTATGATGATCGCCCCTCCTTTATGACATCACTGCTATACGATAAATTGAATGTTGATGATTTCAACAGGGTGATAGATTGAAATGTGTCTATGGAATAGAGTTTTCTCAAATCACAGTATTCCAGTATTACCTGTAGTGAGTAGGTAGACAATAACATGGCCAACAGAGAAAGTCTGTTTTAACACTTTGCTTCTTCCCTTATAGAGAGCTTACTGTTAAGTTAGGCTTGAAAGGGTGATTGGTTCTTACCCTCCATCATGCCTGTGACTCCAAGCCTGCCCTTGCCCTCTCCCTAGCCATAGACTTAACAGGCACTCAGCTACCGTCTCTCTCTCTCTCCCAGACCAGGACCACATAAGCACACACACACACAACTCGATGAGAACACATTAACAATAAAGCAGTTGATTGCGGACTAATTAGGTGAATAACTTTCTAAACTTTTTGGAAAGCAGTAACTTCTATCACTGATAAAGTTTGATTGTCTCATTAGTCAACAAGTCCGCCAGGGGGTCATTAGTCAACAAGTCCGCCAGGGGGCGGTCAAAGTCAATCGAATATACTGTTACAAACAAAGCGTTTATCAAGGGTGCATTCAAGATCATATGTTTCTGGGACGTTGCTGCAACAGCAATTTCCAAAACTACGAATCCCAGGGAACCTCACCCCGCTTTCTATGTCAATATGGCCACTGTCAGACAGACAAAGGCACATCAATCTCGCCACGAAATGAAATTAGCAGACTAGAGGAAGGCGGCTGTCATTGTGAAAACCGTCTGGTGCCTGTTCCCGTGTCGGGGATATAGAAGAGGACTTGTCGCGAGGACCAATTTAACACC
The DNA here is from genome assembly GCF_034236695.1 of Oncorhynchus nerka. NCBI lineage: Eukaryota > Metazoa > Chordata > Actinopteri > Salmoniformes > Salmonidae > Oncorhynchus > Oncorhynchus nerka. The sequence goes on from NC_088413.1 coordinate 68,773,874, forward strand.
GGGTTATTAAATGCAGTGGTGGACGGGGGCCCTAGATTCTAAGATCAAGGTAAGACTTGCAGCTAATGAGTTAGCTAGCATAACTAGTATTTCTGCAGGCTCGCCCGCAGTCATTGGCACTGGTCCCAATGCTAGTCAGCAAGCTAACTTTAATAGCTAGCTAGCTAAGCGTTACTGGTCAGTGGTAGAGGAGGGGCGAGAGGTTTTACTCCGCCCAACATCTGTCCACGAAGTAAAGAATTTGTCTTTGGAGGTCAATGAGTGTCGAATTTGATCAACAAAACATTTAATTGCTAATTTGCTACGTGAGGCTTTTGTAATATATTATACATTTCGTAGTGGTTAGGTTGTTGCGAATGCATTGATATAAGTGGCCTCACGTGGCATTTCGGTAATCTGGAAAAAATGACTTTATATTGGAGTTGTGCCTGTTGTCATAGAGACAGACTCATCATGGATATAAGCAGTTTTAGCATGGACATTGCTATTGAGAGCTTTCACCATTTTAAAAATAGTCAACTGGGTGGGGATTCCTATGAATTAGGAGCTATCAGCCAATGAAGAAGAAAATTGACTACTTTAAAAAGGGAGATGCTATAATGTCACAGATAGATACAAAGATGAGGCCTCTATCTATCTGTGTCCTGTTCACATGCATTGTGTCCTCTCATTGGCTGGAATGGTGGTGCATATTCATTAAGTAAACCATTTACTGTTTTTAAGAAGCAAACGGAGCAAAACAAGAGTTTATATTGGACAAATTCAGATAAGTCCCTCCCCGTTTTGTTCCGTTTAATACACGTGTTGTAACGGAATTTGCGTAAAGAATACATCCCGGGTCTTGCCTTCTATCCATTGTTAGATTGGTCTTTGTCAGTGGTCACTTTATAGCTAATGCCAGGCAGGGCAGCTTTTATGAAGTCGTTGGAAAAGTCTGCTTGCTCTATAGAGGTTGTAAATATTACTAGCTAGCTAACTAGCGAGATGTCATAGATACAACAAAGATTTGTATAACTAAACCAAGATCACAGCCTGTCATTTCCAATAAAACCAAATGAGTCATAGTGTGCAGAACCAAGCACGAGCTAGCGAGATATTATTTATGTGTTCTAGCATGTATCCGCATATTTTCGTTAGGGAACGCCTACTCTGTGAAGATCGCGTGTGCAATAACTACATTTCCCTTTGCAGTCCTTCTAAACAATGTGATTTTAAAAAACAAACTTTGTAAAGGGTAATGTTTACAAAACTTGGTCCAGCAGATTTTAGTTTGGGGAACAGCACTGTATTGAGATAAAATGTTTCATCGATGAGAACATTTGCATCTCGTTCCATCTTCTCCCACTGCCGGACAGTGGGCTTCCTGTCACTACCATATTTAGTGGTGAGTGGAAACGCCAAGAGGATGCTTCACATTTACACATCCGGTGAAATATCTGTGTCATTGTTCCATCGGTGGCTACAATATTAGTTTATATATTTGTCAAGCTAACTAACTAGCTAGTAATTAACGGTACCCTGTAGCTATTTGTCATTGAACAACCATACTCAACTAATTAGATCACTAGCTAGCAACATGAATTTTGAACACAAGCCATGCCATACTCAACTGGCTAGATAGTTCTGTTTGACATGAACTATTTGCAAAGGTTGGCTAAGTAAGCTAGAGCTGGACCGTGATTGAACACCCCTCCTGTCCCCAAACACTTAGCAAACAGTTGTCAACTCTTACCCCTGGGGTGTTTGCTTACTGTTTATCTACAGGTTATACATATGGTTTTTGCATTGCATAACTGTCTGGACTGTGTTTGAGTTATTAGATTGTTCACGTACGATTGAGTGTATCGGCCATGCCATATGATGCATGGCCGTTCGTTTCCCTGTCGATTCACTGTGATTGTCATTTGAGTCACCATGTTGAAAGCCCCCACTTAATTTTAATCTAGACACGCACCTTCTGGCACAGCCAGAAGAGGACTGGCCACCCCACATAGCCTGGTTCCTCTCTAGGTTTCTTCCTAGGTTTTGGCCTTTCTAGGGAGTTTTTCCAAGCCACTGTGCTTCTATACCTGCATTGCTTGCTGTTTGGAGTTTTAGGCTGGGTTTCTGTACAGCACTTTGAGATATCAGCTGATGTACGAAGGGCTATATAAATACATTTGATTTGATACCAAACTGACACCCCTTTGAAATAAAACATTCTATTTCATACATGATGCTCTCTCATCACATACTTTGAGGCATTTGACTATAGCTTTTGAAAGTAAGCAACCCTAACAGGGGAAATAGGTTGGTTTTAACTACAACCACAAGCTAAAGATTGACTTGTCAACCAAATGTTTGCTTGTCATTGATTAAACTAATTACTTGTCTTTGGATGACAGTAAACTGTTCCAACTCTGGTCAATGTTTGAGTCTCCCTAGTTAAGCACATGTTTCTTCTAGTCCAAAGTTGTATATCATTACTTGGGTTACCCATTGCATTTCCCTGTGTAGGCTCTGTGTTGCAAGACTAGATTAGCAGTCAGTGTTCGCAATACAAAACCACAGTACAGACAGACACCAAATTCACCAGCGGTGTAGGCCCTTTCATTACGCCGATTCTGTTTTGCAACAGAAACCGTTTACTCCAAAAGGAAGACGTTTTGCACTGAAAACAAGAGTTTCTATTGGACAGATTCAGGTAGGTCTCTCCCCGTTTCGTTCCGTTTGCTTCCATTGGTTCCTAAACTGTAAACTGTTTTCGTTGAAAGATGGTGTATAATAAATACACCCCAGTATCCACCTTTCACCAGGTACCTGGTAACCCATAAGGTTTCTAGGCACAGGGAGTGAGGGAAAGTTTGCCATTTGCTGTGAAGCTACTAGCTAGTGGCTACCTTCCACATCTGGCTAAATACATCTTCCTGGCACCTACTCTTTTCCAGGTGTCCTAACGATTCAACTAAACAGTTTACAAGCTTGGAATGGTTTATTAGGCATGGAAAAATGTGTAGCTTCAGGCTAAGCTCTTTTAGCTTGTGTACCAGTCTTTCCGTGCCATCATGCCACTCCTTTCAACTCCTTGTCATGCCAAACAGTTGGAATGATGGCACAAACCAGATCTGGGACCAGGCTACGATCTTTTGCTCCCGAGGACTATAATTTCCTTGGCATTGCAGTTTCCAGCACAAACATGGTACAATAGATGCAAAGAGGTCAGTGGAATGCAGACCGTGGGGGAGAGAAGGACGCCGGATTGGCGCTCGTTCAACCAATCTGATCTCACAATCAGTCATGATTGATGTATTGTAACAGACCGACAATGTGGCTACTAAAGTCCCATTTTGATGTTTGGCTGTTTTCACTGCATATCATTTAGAAGTTGTTACTTTTCAGGTTTAGAAGAAGTGACTGCTAAATCCTAACTCTCATTCAAATGAGCTGGTAGCATAGCTAGCATACAGAAATCTGTGGTGGTAGTCCAAGTCGTTTTTTAACTGCAATGCAGTTGATTGGTGACGATGACATGAACATGTATTGGGGTTGACATCCATACAAGCATTACAACTCAAATGGTTTGCCTCAACATGGTGTGAAATACACACAGAAACAATAGCCTAAATGTAGGATCATTTTGCTGTGGGACAATGAGGAGATGCTGGATCTTTCCCCCACGCGTTTCCATGGCATTTCCATTGCTTGGGTTGAGTTCCATTGACCTCTTTATCGCATCTATGGTTTCACATTCAGAATATGCTAATAGTTGCATCCACTTGTGTAGTATAAGTCTCCCAGTCAGACTCAAACATGCTCAGTACATGTGTAAGACTTATGCTGAGTGTGTTCTGACACACACAAACTTTTTAAAAGCCATGAGGCTCTCAGGGCATAGATTTCTCTCTCTCTCTTCACGCCGCCCTTCATCCCTCTATCCCTCCGGTCTTTCTGCTGAGTAGAGATTTATAAAGATAATTGACCAGTGCTAGTCAACTCAGCAGTATTAAACCTCTGTCCTCCACAGAGCCTCTGCACCAGAGGAAGACGGGAAGGTCAGGGAGTTAAAGATTTGTGGAGAAACTTGTTTTACTGAACCAAGGAGCAGCAGCTTGACTCCAGCCCAGGGTTTGTCAATTGCAGACTGACTGACTATAATTGTTTCTTATGGTTTCTTCTTTTTGTTCCTGCCCACACCTAGCTGGCACACCTGATTCAACTAGTCAAGCCCTGGATGATTAGCCCAGTTAATTTATTAGTTGTGTCAGGTGAGTTTGCACGGGGCTAGAGCAGAACATATATGGTAGGTTTTGGTGTGTTGTATAAGGCTGTACATAACATATAGGCTATATGCAGGTCTCATTAGCACAGACAGAACAATGAGACAGATGTTTGACCGGATGTATACATCTAAAGAATCTGGTTTGTATCTCCACTCTACTGAATATGGTGATGAGAGGAATCCCAGTGGCTGGCAGTGGGAGAGGATGGAGCGAGATGATTTCTGACAACATTCTGCACATTTTGTCATCTATGATGCATTTGACCTCAATGCAGTTTTATTTCCCCAAAACTAGAATCTATTACAAACAAAGTGGACCTAGTTTTGTAGACTTTGCGAAAGTTTCTAAAAATGCCATTGTTTAGAAGGCGTGCAAGGGTGAATTGAGTTATTTGCACACCCGCACTTCAGAGTAGGAAATCCCTAACGGAAATATGGGAATACATGCTAGAACGCGGCAAATAGGATCTCGCTAGCTCGTGCTTGGCTCGGCCCACCTTGCTTGTTCTGCCTACTATAATTAATTTGCTCCCATTGGAAACGACAGGCTGTTGTCTATCTTGAGTTCGTTATCTTTGTCACTATTGTGTAATATGGATGAAGTCTTTCTCCACCAGCCTTCATTCAGTAGGTCTAGACACTAGCCTTCATTCAGTAGGTCTAGACACTAGCCTTCATTCAGTTGTTCTAGACACTAGCCTTCATTCAGTAGGTCTAGACACTAGCCTTCATTCACTATGTCTAGACACCAGCCTTCATTCAGTAGGTCTAGACACCAGCCTTCATTCAGTAGGTCTAGACACTAGCCTTCATTCAGTAGGTCTAGACACTAGCCTTCATTCAGTAGGTCTAGACACTAGCCTTCATTCAGTAGGTCTAGACACCAGCCTTCATTCAGTAGGTCTAGACACTAGCCTTCATTCAGTGGGACTAGACACTAGCCTTCATTCAGTAGGTCTAGACACTAGCCTTCATTCAGTGGGTCTAGACACTAGCCTTCATTCAGTGGGTCTAGACACTAGCCTTCATTCAGTGGGTCTAGACACTAGCCTTCATTCAGTGGGTCTAGACACTAGCCTTCATTCAGTGGGTCTAGACACTAGCCTTCATTCAGTGGGTATAGACACTAGCCTTCATTCAGTGGGTATAGACACTAGCCTTCATTCAGTGGGTCTAGACACTAGCCTTCATTCAGTGGGTCTAGACACTAGCCTTCATTCAGTGGGTCTAGACACTAGCCTTCATTCAGTGGGTCTAGACACTAGCCTTCATTCAGTGGGTATAGACACTAGCCTTCATTCAGTTGGTCTAGACACCAGCCTTCATTCAGTAGCTCTAGACACCAGCCTTCATTCAGTAGCTCTAGACACCAGCCTTCATTCAGTTGGTCTAGACACCAGCCTTCATTCAGTAGCTCTAGACACCAGCCTTCATTCAGTAGGTCTAGACACCAGCCTTCATTCAATAGGTCTAGACACCAGCCTTCATTCAGTAGGTCTAGACACCAGCCTTCATTCAGTAGGTCTAGACACCAGCCTTCATTCAGTAGGTCTAGACACCAGCCTTCATTCAGTGGGTCTAGACACTAGCCTTCATTCAGTGGGTCTAGACACTAGCCTTCATTCAGTGGGTCTAGACACTAGCCTTCATTCAGTGGGTCTAGACACTAGCCTTCCTTCAGTGGGTCTAGACACTAGCCTTCCTTCAGTGGGTCTAGACACTAGCCTTCCTTCAGTGGGTCTAGACACTAGCCTTCCTTCAGTGGGTCTAGACACTAGCCTTCATTCAGTGGGTATAGACACTAGCCTTCATTCAGTGGGTATAGACACTAGCCTTCATTCAGTGGGTATAGACACTAGCCTTCATTCAGTGGGTCTAGACACTAGCCTTCATTCAGTGGGTCTAGACACTAGCCTTCATTCAGTGGGTCTAGACACTAGCCTTCATTCAGTGGGTCTAGACACTAGCCTTCATTCAGTGGGTCTAGACACTAGCCTTCATTCAGTGGGTCTAGACACTAGCCTTCATTCAGTGGGTCTAGACACTAGCCTTCATTCAGTGGGTCTAGACACCAGCCTTCATTCAGTGGGCCTAGACACCAGCCTTCATTCAGTGGGTCTAGACACCAGCCTTCATTCAGTAGCTCTAAACACCAGCCTTCATTCAGTAGCTCTAGACACCAGCCTTCATTCAGTAGGTCTAGACACCAGCCTTCATCCAGTAGGTCTAGACACCAGCCTTCATCCAGTAGGTCTAAACACCAGCCTTCTTTCAGTAGGTCTAGACACTAGCCTTCATTCAGTAGGTCTAGACACTAGCCTTCATTCAGTGGGTCTAGACACTAGCCTTCATTCAGTAGGTCTAGACACTAGCCTTCATTCAGTGGGTCTAGACACTAGCCTTCATTCAGTGGGTCTAGACACTAGCCTTCATTCAGTGGGTCTAGACACTAGCCTTCATTCAGTGGGTCTAGACACTAGCCTTCATTCAGTGGGTCTAGACACTAGCCTTCATTCAGTGGGTCTAGACACTAGCCTTCATTCAGTGGGTCTAGACACTAGCCTTCATTCAGTGGGTCTAGACACTAGCCTTCATTCAGTGGGTCTAGACACTAGCCTTCATTCAGTGGGTATAGACACTAGCCTTCATTCAGTTGGTCTAGACACCAGCCTTCATTCAGTAGCTCTAGACACCAGCCTTCATTCAGTAGCTCTAGACACCAGCCTTCATTCAGTTGGTCTAGACACCAGCCTTCATTCAGTAGCTCTAGACACCAGCCTTCATTCAGTAGGTCTAGACACCAGCCTTCATTCAATAGGTCTAGACACCAGCCTTCATTCAGTAGGTCTAGACACCAGCCTTCATTCAGTAGGTCTAGACACCAGCCTTCATTCAGTAGGTCTAGACACCAGCCTTCATTCAGTAGGTCTAGACACCAGCCTTCATTCAGTAGGTCTAGACACCAGCCTTCATTCAGTGGGTCTAGACACTAGCCTTCATTCAGTGGGTCTAGACACTAGCCTTCATTCAGTGGGTCTAGACACTAGCCTTCATTCAGTGGGTCTAGACACTAGCCTTCCTTCAGTGGGTCTAGACACTAGCCTTCCTTCAGTGGGTCTAGACACTAGCCTTCCTTCAGTGGGTCTAGACACTAGCCTTCATTCAGTGGGTCTAGACACTAGCCTTCATTCAGTGGGTATAGACACTAGCCTTCATTCAGTGGGTATAGACACTAGCCTTCATTCAGTGGGTATAGACACTAGCCTTCATTCAGTGGGTCTAGACACTAGCCTTCATTCAGTGGGTCTAGACACTAGCCTTCATTCAGTGGGTCTAGACACTAGCCTTCATTCAGTGGGTCTAGACACTAGCCTTCATTCAGTGGGTCTAGACACTAGCCTTCATTCAGTGGGTCTAGACACTAGCCTTCATTCAGTGGGTCTAGACACTAGCCTTCATTCAGTGGGTCTAGACACCAGCCTTCATTCAGTGGGTCTAGACACCAGCCTTCATTCAGTGGGTCTAGACACCAGCCTTCATTCAGTAGCTCTAGACACCAGCCTTCATTCAGTAGCTCTAGACACCAGCCTTCATTCAGTAGGTCTAGACACCAGCCTTCATCCAGTAGGTCTAGACACCAGCCTTCATCCAGTAGGTCTAAACACCAGCCTTCTTTCAGTAGGTCTAGACACTAGCCTTCATTCAGTGGGTCTAGACACTAGCCTTCATTCAGTGGGTCTAGACACTAGCCTTCATTCAGTGGGTCTAGACACTAGCCTTCATTCAGTGGGTCTAGACACTAGCCTTCATTCAGTGGGTATAGACACTAGCCTTCATTCAGTGGGTATAGACACTAGCCTTCATTCAGTGGGTCTAGACACTAGCCTTCATTCAGTGGGTCTAGACACTAGCCTTCATTCAGTGGGTCTAGACACTAGCCTTCATTCAGTGGGTCTAGACACTAGCCTTCATTCAGTGGGTCTAGACACTAGCCTTCATTCAGTGGGTCTAGACACTAGCCTTCATTCAGTGGGTATAGACACTAGCCTTCATTCAGTTGGTCTAGACACCAGCCTTCATTCAGTGGGTCTAGACACTAGCCTTCATTCAGTGGGTCTAGACACTAGCCTTCATTCAGTGGGTCTAGACACTAGCCTTCATTCAGTGGGTCTAGACACTAGCCTTCATTCAGTGGGTCTAGACACTAGCCTTCATTCAGTGGGTCTAGACACCAGCCTTCATTCAGTGGGTCTAGACACCAGCCTTCATTCAGTGGGTCTAGACACCAGCCTTCATTCAGTAGCTCTAGACACCAGCCTTCATTCAGTAGCTCTAGACACCAGCCTTCATTCAGTAGGTCTAGACACTAGCCTTCCTTCAGTGGGTCTAGACACTAGCCTTCCTTCAGTGGGTCTAGACACTAGCCTTCCTTCAGTGGGTCTAGACACTAGCCTTCATTCAGTGGGTCTAGACACTAGCCTTCATTCAGTGGGTATAGACACTAGCCTTCATTCAGTGGGTATAGACACTAGCCTTCATTCAGTGGGTATAGACACTAGCCTTCATTCAGTGGGTCTAGACACTAGCCTTCATTCAGTGGGTCTAGACACTAGCCTTCATTCAGTGGGTCTAGACACTAGCCTTCATTCAGTGGGTCTAGACACTAGCCTTCATTCAGTGGGTCTAGACACTAGCCTTCATTCAGTGGGTCTAGACACTAGCCTTCATTCAGTGGGTCTAGACACTAGCCTTCATTCAGTGGGTCTAGACACCAGCCTTCATTCAGTGGGTCTAGACACCAGCCTTCATTCAGTGGGTCTAGACACCAGCCTTCATTCAGTAGCTCTAGACACCAGCCTTCATTCAGTAGCTCTAGACACCAGCCTTCATTCAGTAGGTCTAGACACCAGCCTTCATCCAGTAGGTCTAGACACCAGCCTTCATCCAGTAGGTCTAAACACCAGCCTTCTTTCAGTAGGTCTAGACACTAGCCTTCATTCAGTGGGTCTAGACACTAGCCTTCATTCAGTGGGTCTAGACACTAGCCTTCATTCAGTGGGTCTAGACACTAGCCTTCATTCAGTGGGTCTAGACACTAGCCTTCATTCAGTGGGTATAGACACTAGCCTTCATTCAGTGGGTATAGACACTAGCCTTCATTCAGTGGGTCTAGACACTAGCCTTCATTCAGTGGGTCTAGACACTAGCCTTCATTCAGTGGGTCTAGACACTAGCCTTCATTCAGTGGGTCTAGACACTAGCCTTCATTCAGTGGGTCTAGACACTAGCCTTCATTCAGTGGGTCTAGACACTAGCCTTCATTCAGTGGGTATAGACACTAGCCTTCATTCAGTTGGTCTAGACACCAGCCTTCATTCAGTGGGTCTAGACACTAGCCTTCATTCAGTGGGTCTAGACACTAGCCTTCATTCAGTGGGTCTAGACACTAGCCTTCATTCAGTGGGTCTAGACACTAGCCTTCATTCAGTGGGTCTAGACACTAGCCTTCATTCAGTGGGTCTAGACACCAGCCTTCATTCAGTGGGTCTAGACACCAGCCTTCATTCAGTGGGTCTAGACACCAGCCTTCATTCAGTAGCTCTAGACACCAGCCTTCATTCAGTAGCTCTAGACACCAGCCTTCATTCAGTAGGTCTAGACACCAGCCTTCATCCAGTAGGTCTAGACACCAGCCTTCATCCAGTAGGTCTAAACACCAGCCTTCTTTCAGTAGGTCTAGACACTAGCCTTCATTCAGTAGGTCTAGACACTAGCCTTCATTCAGTGGGTCTAGACACTAGCCTTCATTCAGTAGGTCTAGACACTAGCCTTCATTCAGTGGGTCTAGACACCAGCCTTCATTCAGTGGGTCTAGACACCAGCCTTCATTCAGTGGGTCTAGACACCAGCCTTCATTCAGTAGCTCTAGACACCAGCCTTCATTCAGTAGCTCTAGACACCAGCCTTCATTCAGTAGGTCTAGACACCAGCCTTCATCCAGTAGGTCTAGACACCAGCCTTCATCCAGTAGGTCTAAACACCAGCCTTCTTTCAGTAGGTCTAGACACTAGCCTTCATTCAGTAGGTCTAGACACTAGCCTTCATTCAGTGGGTCTAGACACTAGCCTTCATTCAGTAGGTCTAGACACTAGCCTTCATTCAGTGGGTCTAGACACTAGCCTTCATTCAGTGGGTCTAGACACTAGCCTTCATTCAGTGGGTCTAGACACTAGCCTTCATTCAGTGGGTCTAGACACTAGCCTTCATTCAGTGGGTCTAGACACTAGCCTTCATTCAGTGGGTATAGACACTAGCCTTCATTCAGTGGGTATAGACACTAGCCTTCATTCAGTGGGTCTAGACACTAGCCTTCATTCAGTGGGTCTAGACACTAGCCTTCATTCAGTGGGTCTAGACACTAGCCTTCATTCAGTGGGTCTAGACACTAGCCTTCATTCAGTGGGTCTAGACACTAGCCTTCATTCAGTGGGTCTAGACACTAGCCTTCATTCAGTGGGTCTAGACACTAGCCTTCATTCAGTGGGTCTAGACACCAGCCTTCATTCAGTGGGTCTAGACACCAGCCTTCATTCAGTGGGTCTAGACACCAGCCTTCATTCAGTAGCTCTAGACACCAGCCTTCATTCAGTAGCTCTAGACACCAGCCTTCATTCAGTAGGTCTAGACACCAGCCTTCATCCAGTAGGTCTAGACACCAGCCTTCATCCAGTAGGTCTAAACACCAGCCTTCTTTCAGTAGGTCTAGACACTAGCCTTCATTCAGTAGGTCTAGACACTAGCCTTCATTCAGTGGGTCTAGACACTAGCCTTCTTTCAGTAGGTCTAGACACTAGCCTTCATTCAGTAGGTCTAGACACTAGCCTTCATTCAGTAGGTCTAGACACCAGCCTTCATCCAGTAGGTCTAAACACTAGCCTTCTTTCAGTAGGTCTAGACACTAGCCTTCATTCAGTAGGTCTAGACACTAGCCTTCATTCAGTGGGTCTAGACACTAGCCTTCATTCAGTAGGTCTAGACACTAGCCTGTGTGTGTGTGCGCACGTATGTCCATGCATGTTTCTGTGCACCTGCGCCTGTGGTTGTGTGTCCTCTACTGTTTTTGACCCTGTCTGTTTCTGTCTGCCTGTTTGAACTGTACTGCACTTTTTAATGTGTGTGTGTGTGTCCTGGTTGTGTATGTATGTTTGGCACAATACTGTATGTACTTGTCTATCTGATATCCTATACACTGTCCTATGACTCATCCCCGCTCTCTTTTAAAGGGAAAATGTGGAGGTTGGCCGCTTGGGACAGAGATTTTTCTTGGCATTTTTCCCAAGTCACACTCTCTCTTAACCCCCCCCCCCCTTTCGCCTCTCAATCTTTCTCTCTCTTATGCATGTGTTCTCTGTCAGCTCTTTCTCTCTCTCACACATACAGTTTGCTCTCTTTCTATTTCCATCTCTCACCCTCCTCCCCCCGTTCACACTATCTAAGTCTGTCTCTGTCTGTCTCTGTCTGTCTGTGTTGGTAGAATAATCCATTTAATGTCTGTGCTGCAGCTCCTGAACCAGTCTTCACTAAGCATGCTGCTGATGGGGAGATAAAGTGTGTAAGCTGTATGATGTTTGTTCGTGAGTGCATATGTGTCTCAGTGTAGTCTTTTGTAAGAGCTGCCATGGTCTCCCGCATAATAATAGGTTATGTCAACATGTCTTATTTCTATGCAGCAGTTTTCTGGATGTGTCCCAGGCAGGACCTAAGGGATGGTAGTAGTTTTCTGGATGTGTACCAGGCAGGGCCTAAGGGATGGTAGTAGTTTTCTGGACAGGGGTATATACAATACAGCAACAGCCCCCATCTCTCCAAACATCCATCAATCCATGAATGTATCATCCACAGTCTTGTCCCTCTCTCCTCCTTTCTCCATTCATCCTATCTAAACTCTCTTTTCTCTCACTCCATCTAAACCCTTCTCCTCTCTCCCTCTCCAGGATGTCTCGGTATACTGACGAGCCTCGTTTCACCATTGAGCAGATTGACCTGCTCCAGCGGCTGAGGAGGACAGGGATGACCAAGCCAGAGCTCCTCCACGCCCTGGACATCCTGGAAAGACTGGATCACCAGCACGGACACAAGTTCGGACGCCGTCCCCAGCCCGCCTATCAGGGACCGACGCCCAATTACAACACTAATTCAACATCTTCTTCGGCATCCTCATCAACGTCCACGACCGCCACACAGACTGGTTACCTGGAGAATGGGAGTGGAAGTGGCGGGAATGGCCTGTCGCCGTCGCCTAGCAACAACTATGATATGTCACCGCCCCCTCCGGCGGTTGTATCCGACCCGGTTGCTATGGCAGTGGTGGCGCAGAACGGGCATGGGGTTGGTGGCGGCGATGAGCTGGTTGCCGTGACGAACGGAAAGTTGTCTCCACCACGGTTTCCTGACAGTGTAGGCGCGGTGAGTGGCGGCGTGACGGGGAGCGGCTACGGGTTTGAGACCAGCGAGGAGGAACTAGACGTGGACGACAAAGTTGAGGAACTCCTGAGGTGAGGAGGAGGAGCCTGTTTTTTTCTGAACACATCAATAGGCACAACATGAGAACCAAACAAACTACATTTTACACGACCTCGACGTGTTCCACTACCTCGACGTGTTCCACTACCTCGACGTGTTACACTACCTCTACGTGTTACACTACCTCTACGTGTTACACTACCTCTACGTGTTACACTACCTTGACGTGTTACACTACCTCTACGTGTTACACTACCTCGACGTGTTCCACTACCTCATACTACCTCGACGTGTTCCACTACCTCTACGTGTTACACTACCTCGACGTGTTCCACTACCTCTACGTGTTACACTACCTCATACTACCTCGACGTGTTACACTACCTCTACGTGTTACACTACCTATACGTGTTACACTACCTCGACATGTTACACTACCTCTACATGTTACACTACCTCTACGTGTTACACTACCTCATACTACCTCGACGTGTTCCACTACCTCTATGTGTTACACTACCTCATACTACCTCGACGTGTTCCACTACCTCTACGTGTTACACTACCTCTACGTGTTACACTACCTCATACTACCTCTACGTGTTACACTACCTCTACGTGTTACACTACCTCATACTACCTCTACGTGTTACACTACCTCTACGTGTTACACTCACTACCTCTACGTGTTCCACTACCTCTACGTGTTCCACTACCTCGACGTGTTCCACTACCTCTACGTGTTACACTACCTCACACTACCTCTACGTGTTACACTACCTCACACTACCTCGACGTGTTACACTACCTCGACGTGTTACACTACCTCTACGTGTTACACTACCTCTACGTGTTACACTACCTCATACTACCTCGACGTGTTACACTACCTCTACGTGTTCCACTACCTCGACGTGTTCCACTACCTCTACGTGTTACACTACCTCGACGTGTTACACTACCTCATACTACCTCGACGTGTTACACTACCTCGACGTGTTACACTACCTCTACGTGTTACACTACCTCATACTACCTCGACGTGTTACACTACCTCATACTACCTCGACGTGTTACACTACCTCGACGTGTTACACTACCTCTACGTGTTACACTACCTCATACTACCTCGACGTGTTACACTACCTCGACGTGTTACACTACCTCTACGTGTTACACTACCTCACACAACCTCGACGTGTTACACAACCTCGACGTGTTACACTACCTCTACGTGTTACACTACCTCATACTACCTCTACGTGTTACACTACCTCATACTACCTCGACATGTTACACTACCTCGACGTGTTATACTACCTCTACGTGTTACACTACCTCATACTACCTCGGCGTGTTACACTACCTCGACGTGTTACACTACCTCTACGTGTTACACTACCTCTACGTGTTACACTACCTCATACTACCTCTACGTGTTACACTACCTCATACTACCTCGACATGTTACACTACCTCTACGTGTTACACTACCTCATACTACCTCTACGTGTTACACTACCTCATACTACCTCTACGTGTTACACTACCTCATACTACCTCTACGTGTTACACTACCTCATACTACCTCTACGTGTTACACTACCTCATACTACCTCTACGTGTTACACTACCTCATACTACCTCGACGTGTTACACTACATCGACGTGTCTTAATAAGAATCCTCATTTTTGTTTTGGGTTTTTAAAGTTTTCTAGTGAACTGGATCCTGAGCCCAGAGTTTAGTAATGCATTAGGTGACACCTGTCTCTAAACATAGGCACCACATCAGTCACACACACACACACGCACACACACACACACGCACAAGCCCTGTCGTCAACCTTTTCGCTGCTCTTTGGTATTGTGTGTTGTTCGCAGTGATACAGTCAGTATTGATCTAGATGGAGTGATGAAAATGAAAGGGAAGGAGAGAAAAATGGCAATGAATTTCTGGCAGCTCAGCGCTGCCTCTGATTCTCTCACGTTTTCAATGAAGAGGAATCAATATAAATTGAAATGAGAAGACAGTGTATCGACAGACAGAAGAAAGTGTGTGTGTGGTTCTAGTGTTTTCACAGACTCCCCCGCCTCTCGCTCTCTCCCCCCTCGCTTTCTCTCCCCCTCTCTCTCTCTCTCTCCCCCTCTCGCTCTCTCTCTCTCGCTCGCTCGCTCTCGCTCTCCCTCTCTCGCTCGCTCTCCCTCTCTCTCTCTCCCCTCTCGCTCTCCCCCCTCTCTCTCTCTCTCCCCCTCTCGCTCTCTCTCCCCCTCTCGCTCTCTCTCCCCCTCTCGCTCTCTCTCTCTCTCTCCCCCTCTCGCTCTCTCTCTCTCTCTCTCTCTCGCTCTCTCTCTCTCTCTCCCTCTCTCTCTCTCTCTCTCTCTCTCTCTCTCTCTCTCTCTCTCCCCTCTCGCTCTCTCTCTCTCCCCCCGCCTCTCGCTCTCTCTCGCTCCCCGCCTCTCGCTCTCTCTCGCTCCCCGCCTCTCGCTCTCTCTCGCTCCCCCGCCTCTCGCTCTCTCTCGCTCCCCGCCTCTCTATCTCTCGCTCCCCTGCCTCTCACGATCTCTCGCCTCGCTCTCTCTCCCCCTCTCTCTCTCCTCTCCCTCTCTCTCCCCCCCTCTCGCTCTCCGCCCCTCGCTCTCCACTCACTCTCGCTCTCATTCTCCCCTCGCTCTCCGCCCCTCGCTCTCCTCTCTCTCGCTCTCTGCCCCTCGCTCTCATTCTCCTCTCCCCCTCTTGCTCTCGCTCGCTCTCCCCCTCTCGCTCTCCGCCCCTCGCTCTCCACTCACTCTCGCTCTCATTCTCCCCTCGCTCTCCGCCCCTCGCTCTCCTCTCTCTCGCTCTCATTCTCCCCTCGCTCTCCGCCCCTCGCTCTCCTCTCTCTCGCTCTCGCTCTCTTGCTCTCTGCCCTCGCTCTCATTCTCCTCTCCCCTCTCGCTTGCTCTCCGCCCCTCGCTCTCCGCCCCTCGCTCTCCGCCCCTCGCTCTCCTCTCTCTCTAGCTCTCTCTCTCCCCCCTCTCGCTCTCTGCCTCTCGCTCTCCTCTCTCTCTCGCTCTCTTGCTCTCTGCCCCTCGCTCTCATTCTCCTCTCCCCCTCTCGCTTGCTCTCCGCCCCTCGCTCTCCGCCCCTCGCTCTCCGCCCCTCGCTCTCCTCTCTCTCTAGCTCTCTCTCTCCCCCTCTCGCTCTCTGCCTCTCGCTCTCATTCTCCTCTCTCTCTCTCTCGCTCTTTCCCCCCCCTCTCGGCTCACGTTCTGTCTTTTGTCACTTTCACTCTGACAATCACACGCAACCATAAATGATGTTTAGTTATAGTTCTTTTCTTGTAAAGTTTTGTTTCTGGATGGGGTTTGAGCTTCTGAAGCTGATGGGTTTATGCTGCCAGTAGATGCCAATGTTTCAAATAGGCCTAGCTTGTGTATCACTAGCAATCACCAGCTAACAGGGAAGAAATCTGAGGGCGAGCACGGAGCGTGACTGGGCCAAGCTAGAACAGCTTGTGAAGTTGCTGGAGCCTTTCGCAAATCCAAACTGACATCCAGTCGCTGTCTGATGTGGTGGTGTGCCTTCTCAACCTTGAGGCAGACTTGCAGTCAACTACTGTTGCAAAACAGTTGGCACAGGTCCTCCTGAAGTCACTGCATACTGACTCCTCTGGTAGCCAACTTCTATCCAACCCCTGGAGCAGCTTGCCTGATGGACCGAAGTGTGTCTCTGGCACTTCGCTCAACAGAGATGATGTCACTATGAGGCAAGCAGAGTATTTTGTACTTCAGAAAATTAGAGGGTACAGCCGTGGAACGGCAGGACCCCAGGAAGATGCCAACACGATGAATCTAGCAAGCATCTCAACCACAGTGCTTCAGAAGTATAGCTTCCTCTCATTGAAGATTGTGTCTGAGTCACTGTCCAGCCAGGGGTTCAGACTGGCAGAGCATTAAGTGTCGAAATACCTGGAAAAGGTAAAGGGGGGGGGGCATGTTTACAGACTCACCTCTCCAGTTCTGGGAGGCAAGGATGGCTGGTTATTGACAGGGGTGCCCCTGCATCCCAAGTGTTCGTGGAGAGAATATTCTTTGTCTGTGGACAACTGCCGTCAGGCTTGAGAAACCCAACGACCAACTCTTTGGAACGCAGTCTTCTAGTAGGTGAACCAGAATATTGTTTGGTTGAACAAAAACACACATAAGCTGTCTGGCTGTGAACTGATATATTTGTAAAGAAGTGTTGTATTGCATATGTTTTTACAGCTGTTTGTATTAACCCTGTTGGAAGGGGTTAGTTAGTGATACTGTTTGTATTAACCCTGTAGGAAGGGGTTAGTTAGAGATACTGTTTGTATTAACCCTGCTGGAAGGGGTTAGTTAGTGATACTGTTTGTATTAACCCTGTTGGAAGGGGTTAGTTAGTGATACTGTTTGTATTAACCCTGTAGGAAGGGGTTAGTTAGTGATACTGTTTGTATTAACCCTGTAGGAAGGGGTTAGTTAGTGATACTGTTTGTATTAACCCTGTAGGAAGGGGTTAGTTAGTGATACTGTTTGTATTAACCCTGTAGGAAGGGGTTAGTTAGTGATACTGTTTGTATTAACCCTGTAGGAAGGGGTTAGTTAGTGATACTGTTTGTATTAACCCTGTTGGAAGGGGTTAGTTAGTGATACTGTTTGTATTAACCCTGTTGGAAGGGGTTAGTTAGTGATACTGTTTGTATTAACCCTGTTGGAAGGGGTTAGTTAGTGATACTGTTTGTATTAACCCTGTAGGAAGGGGTTAGTTAGTGATACTGTTTGTATTAACCCTGTAGGAAGGGGTTAGTTAGTGATACTGTTTGTATTAACCCTGTTGGAAGGGGTTAGTTAGTGATACTGTTTGTATTAACCCTGTTGGAAGGGGTTAGTTAGTGATACTGTTTGTATTAACCCTGTTGGAAGGGGTTAGTTAGTGATACTGTTTGTATTAACCCTGTTGGAAGGGGTTAGTTAGTGATACTGTTTGTATTAACCCTGTGGGAAGGGGTTAGTTAGTGATACTGTTTGTATTAACCCTGTAGGAAGGGGTTAGTTAGTGATACTGTTTGTATTAACCCTGTTGGAAGGGGTTAGTTAGTGATACTGTTTGTATTAACCCTGTGGGAAGGGGTTAGTTAGTGATACTGTTTGTATTAACCCTGTAGGAAGGAGTTAGTTAGTGATACTGTTTGTATTAACCCTGTGGGAAGGGGTTAGTTAGTGATACTGTTTGTATTAACCCTGTGGGAAGGGGTTAGTTAGTGATACTGTTTGTATTAACCCTGTGGGAAGGGGTTAGTTAGTGATACTGTTTGTATTAACCCTGTAGGAAGGGGTTAGTTAGTGATACTGTTTGTATTAACCCTGTAGGAAGGGGTTAGTTAGTGATACTGTTTGTATTAACCCTGTAGGAAGGGGTTAGTTAGTGATACTGTTTGTATTAACCCTGTAGGAAGGGGTTAGTTAGTGATACTGTTTGTATGGATTACTTTATCCTATCCTAGGTATTCCTTAAAGAGGTGGGGTTTCAGGTGTCTCCGGAAGGTGGTGATTGACTCCGCTGTCCTGGCGTCGTGAGGGAGTTTGTTCCACCATTGGGGGGCCAGAGCAGCGAACAGTTTTGACTGGGCTGAGCGGGAACTGTACTTCCTCAGTGGTAGGGAGGCGAGCAGGCCAGAGGTGGATGAACGCAGTGCCCTTGTTTGGGTGTAGGGCCTGATCAGAGCCTGGAGGTACTGAGGTGCCGTTCCCCTCACAGCTCCGTAGGCAAGCACCATGGTCTTGTAGCGGATGCGAGCTTCAACTGGAAGCCAGTGGAGAGAGCGGAGGAGCGGGGTGACGTGAGAGAACTTGGGAAGGTTGAACACCAGACGGGCTGCGGCGTTCTGGATGAGTTGTAGGGGTTTAATGGCACAGGCAGGGAGCCCAGCCAACAGCGAGTTGCAGTAATCCAGACGGGAGATGACGAGTGCCTGGATTAGGACCTGCGCCGCTTCCTGTGTGAGGCAGGGTCGTACTCTGCGGATGTTGTAGAGCATGAACCTACAGGAACGGGCCACCGCCTTGATGTTAGTTGAGAACGACAGGGTGTTGTCCAGGATCACGCCAAGATTCTTAGCGCTCTGGGAGGAGGACACAATGGAGTTGTCAACCGTGATGGCGAGATCATGGAACGGGCAGTCCTTCCCCGGGAGGAAGAGCAGCTCCGTCTTGCCGAGGTTCAGCTTGAGGTGGTGATCCGTCATCCACACTGATGTCTGCCAGACATGCAGAGATGCGATTCGCCACCTGATCATCAGAAGGGGGAAAGGAGAAGATTAATTGTGTGTCGTCTGCATAGCAATGATAGGAGAGACCATGTGAGGTTATGACAGAGCCAAGTGACTTGGTGTATAGCGAGAATAGGAGAGGGCCTAGAACAGAGCCCTGGGGGACACCAGTGGTGAGAGCACGTGGTGTGGAGACGGATTCTCGCCACGCCACCTGGTAGGAGCGACCTGTCAGGTAGGACGCAATCCAAGCGTGGGCCGCGCCGGAGATGCCCAACTCGGAGAGGGTGGAGAGGAGGATCTGATGGTTCACAGTATCGAAGGCAGCCGATAGGTCTAGAAGGATGAGAGCAGAGGAGAGAGAGTTAGCTTTAGCAGTGCGGAGCGCCTCCGTGATACAGAGAAGAGCAGTCTCAGTTGAATGACTATAGTCTTGAAACCTGACTGATTTGGACCAAGAAGGTCATTCTGAGAGAGATAGCGGGAGAGCTGGCCAAGGACGGCACGTTCAAGAGTTTTGGAGAGAAAAGAAAGAAGGGATACTGGTCTGTAGTTGTTGACATCGGAGGGATCGAGTGTAGGTTTTTTCAGAAGGGGTGCAACTCTCGCTCTCTTGAAGACGGAAGGGACGTAGCCAGCGGTCAGGGATGAGTTGATGAGCGAGGTGAGGTAAGGGAGAAGGTCTCCGGAAATGGTCTGGAGAAGAGAGGAGGGGATAGGGTCAAGCGGGCAGGTTGTTGGGCGGCCGGCCGTCACAAGACGCGAGATTTCATCTGGAGAGAGAGGGGAGAAAGAGGTCAGAGCACAGGGTAGGGCAGTGTGAGCAGAACCAGCGGTGTCATTTGACTTAGCAAACGAGGATCGGATGTCGTCGACCTTCTTTTCAAAATGGTTGACGAAGTCATCTGCAGAGAGGGAGGGGGGGGAGGAGGATTCAGGAGGGAGGAGAAGGTTGCAAAGAGCTTCCTAGGGTTAGAGGCAGATGCTTGGAATTTAGAGTGGTAGAAAGTGGCTTTAGCAGCAGAGAGAGAAGAGGAAAATGTAGAGAGGAGGGAGTGAAAGGATGTCAGGTCCGCAGGGAGGCGAGTTTTCCTCCATTTCCGCT
Organism: Oncorhynchus nerka; assembly: GCF_034236695.1. Classification (NCBI taxonomy): domain Eukaryota; kingdom Metazoa; phylum Chordata; class Actinopteri; order Salmoniformes; family Salmonidae; genus Oncorhynchus; species Oncorhynchus nerka. The sequence continues at coordinate 68,794,033 of NC_088413.1, forward strand.
CGGCTGCCCGGAGCCCTGTTCTGTGAGCTCGCAATGAGTCGTCGAGCCACGGAGCGGGAGGGGAGGACCGAGCCGGCCTGGAGGATAGGGGACATAGAGAGTCAAAGGAAGGGGTTAGTTAGTGATACTGTTTGTATTAACCCTGTAGGAAGGGGTTAGTCAGTGATAAATGTTTAATATTACAGAAACATAACATGGTCATGTGACATGACTTCATTAGTTGACCCCCCCCCCCTTCCGTCAGGTAAAGATACATGATGATTCATCCACTAAAGTAAAAACGCAACAACATTGGATTGGTGTAAACATGGGCAAGAGTTTCCTTCCACCATTTCTCTTGCACCAGTCTAACCTTTAAATCCAAGTCACGTTAGGATTGATTTATAATTTAAACATAACCAAACCTATGTCCTGGACATGGAGTTGTGAGTCCTCTATTGGCCAAAAGCCAACGTTAGCCACGGCGATGCCATTGAGTACTTATACCATTTTATTTAGGGACTTCCATTGGTTGGAGTCGTGACAGATCAGTAGGGATCAGCCAATGAATTTGACTTGTGAAGAAGAAAATGTGACTTTCAGATGGAGAAGGACTCAATGGTGCTGCCCATGTTCTCACACACACCACCATGACACAGATACAGAGATGTTATGCTCTCACACACACCACCATGACACAGATACAGAGATGTTATGCTCTCACACACACCACCATGACACAGATACAGAGATGTTATGGTCCTGGCCGATCACTGTATGTATTAGTGCCCCCCAGTGGCAAGAAGTAACATCACAAAAAACACACCATAAGCCTCCAACACCTCGCCTCCCAGGCTGCTGTCTGTCCCTAACACTGAAACTGACACTGAAACTAAATCATATAAACAGGAAATAGAAATGTGTTTATGGAACTGAAACTATACTGAACAAAAATATAAATGCAACAATTTCAAAGGTTTTACTGTGTTACAGTTCATATACTGTAATGAAATCAGTCAATTTAAATGAATTCATTAGGCCCTAATCTATGTATTTCACGTGACTGGGAATAGAGATAAGCATCTGTTGGTCACAGATACCTTAATAAAAAGGTAGGGGTGTGTATCAGAAAACCAGTCAGTATCTGGTGTGACCATCATTTGCCTCATGCAGCGCGACACATTTCCTTCGCATAGAGCTGATCATGCTGTTGATTGTGGCCTGTGGAATGTTGTCCCACTCCTCTTCAATGGCTGTGTGAAGTTGCCGGATATTGACGGGAACTGGAACACTCATACACGTAGATACAGAACATCCCAAACAGGGCCTAAAATGTACTTTTTGGTCCACCAGCCACTCAAATATTTTTGCTGCTAACCATTTTTTTTCTGTTAAAATTACACCAACAAAACACAAAAAATGGATTAGCTTTGTGATGTTTCTAAAAAAAGAAATATATTACCCGTAAGAAGTAATGTGGTATATTGTTTAATATTTTTTTTGTGACCTTAGTCTTTTAAACATATCACAGATGAAACTAAAATATTCACCTGCCCCTTTAAGGGTGGGATGTTACCATGGTAACGCGACTCCTGTCATGTTTGCATACGTGCGTCCGCCATCCTGTGCAATTGTATTTTGTCCCCCCACACCAAATGTGATCAGGACACGCAGGTTGAAATATCAAAACAAATTCTGAACCAATTATATTCATTTGGGGACAGGTCGAAAAGCATTAAACGTTTATGGCAATTTAGCTTGCTGTTGCTACCTAATTTGTCCTGGGATATGCACATTGAGTTGTTATTTTACCTGAAATGCACAAGGTCCTCTACTCCGACAATTAATCCACACAAACGGTCAACCGAATCGTTTCTAGTCATCTCTCCTCCTTCCAGGCTTTCTCTTCTTTGGACTTTATATGGCGATTGGCAACTTTCCTAATATGGTGTATTACCATAATCGACCTCAGTTCATTTTTCAATCACCCATGTGGGTATAACCAATGAGGAGCTGGCATGTGGGTATATCCTTCTAAAAGCCAATGAGGAGATGGGAGAGGCAGGACTTGCAGCATGTTCTGCGCCACAATAGAATCAACTTCTATTTTAGCGCCTGGCAACGCAGACGTTTGTTGGCGCGCGCAGTGTGGTGATGAATAACATGTATGTGTAATTTTATTTTGCAGCGCACGTGACGCGACTGGTGTGGCCAGCATGATTGAGTCTGACTAGTAGAGGCATTGTCTTCTCGAAAACAACCTATCTTATGAACAAAACCATGTAAATAGCCAAGAAACACAATTATATTAGACCTTTATGCCTGTGCGCAGCTCTTCACGTGCACACAGCCCCTAGGCAGGCAGTTTTGCAGTGCGAATTGGGATAGGCTACATAGGATTCCTAGTTCTTTGTCTTTGTGGGAATATTTTACCAGCTATGAAACAAAACGGCAGAATTACTTAGAAAACAGCTACTGCAGCATTTATTTTACTATAAATATGATAATACTTGACAATTTTTATTCCTAAATGCGAGTGAAATTCTCGCACTGTGGAGCCCTGACCACCCGCCAGCATGGCTAGTGAAATACACATCTTACCGCCAATGCCAAAATCTAGCCGCACGTGGTCGGTGTTAGGCCCTGATCCCACACATGCTGAATGGGTGAAATGTCTGGTGAGTATGCAGGCCATGGAAGATCGTGGGGCTGTGCATTACCATGCTGAATGGGTGAAATGTCTGGTGAGTATGCAGGCCATGGAAGATCGTGGGGCTGTGCATTACCATGCTGAATGGGTGAAATGTCTGGTGAGTATGCAGGCCATGGAAGATCGTGGGGCTGTGTATTATCATGCTGAATGGGTGAAATGTCTGGTGAGTATGCAGGCCATGGAAGATCGTGGGGCTGTGCATTACCATGCTGAATGGGTGAAATGTCTGGTGAGTATGCAGGCCATGGAAGATCGTGGGGCTGTGCATTACCATGCTGAAACATGATGTGAAGGCGGCAGATGAATGGCACGACAATGGGCCTCAGGATCTCGTCACAGTATCTCTTTGCATTCAAATTGCCATTGATTTAAAATGCAATTGTGTTCGTTGTCCGTAGCTTATGCCTGCCCATACCATAACACCACCGCCACCATGGGGAACTATATTTACAACATTGACATTAGCAAACCGCTCGCCCACTCGAAACCATACATGCTATCTGCCCGGTACAGTTGAAACCAGGATTAATCCGAGAAGAGTACACCTCCAGCATGCCAGTGGCCATCGAAGGTGAGCATTTGCCTACTGAAGTCGGTTACGACCCCAAACTGCTGTCAGGGCAAGACCCTGGTGAGGACGACGAGCACACAGATTAGCTTCCCTGAGACAGTTTCTGACAGTTTGTGCAGAAACTATTTGGTTGTGCAAACCCACAGTTTCATCAGCTCTTCAGGTGGCTGGTCTTAGACGATCCCACATGTGAAGAAGCCGGATGTGGAGGTGCTGGGCTGACGTGGTTGTGAGACCGGTTGGACATACTGCCAAATTCTCAAAAATTATGGAGGCGGCTTATGGTAGAGAAATTAACATTAAATTCTCTGGCAACAGCTCTGGTGAACATTCCTGCAGTCAGCATGCCAATTGCACGCTCCCTCAACTTGACATCGGTGGCATTGTGTGACACAACTGCACATTTTAGTGGCATTTTACATTCCCCAGTACAAGGTGCACCTGTGTAATGGTCATGCTGTTTAATCAGCTTCTTGATATGCCACACCTGTCAGGTGGATGGATTATCTTGGCAAAGGAGAAATGCTCACTAACAGGGATGTAAACAAATTAGTGCACAAAATTTGAGAGACGCTTTTTGTGCGTATGGAAAATTACAGGCTCTTTTTATTTCAGGTCATGAAACATTCGACCAACACTTTACATGTTACGTTTGTATTTTTGTTCAAAAATCTGAAAAGTCTAAAGTCTTAACTGACAAACTAATAATAGCTAAATATTTATATATACAGTACCAGTCAAAAGTTTATTACTCATTCAAGGGTTTTTCTTTATTTTTACTATTTTCTACATTTTAGAATAATAGTGAAGACATCAACTATGGAATAACACACATGACATCATGTAGTAACCAAAAAACAAAAATATATTTTAGATTCTTCAAAGTAGCAACCCTTTGCCTTTGTTCAAAGCTGTCAATCTTGGCATTCTCTCAACCAGCTTCATGAGGAATGCTTTTCCAACAGTCTTGAAGGGTATATTAAAACAAAATGACAACTAATAACCTTGTCATACACACATTTTCTCTGCACTGACCCCTATTCTCCTTGCTTTCTCTCAGCCCCTCATATTTCCTTTTTTTGATTGTCTTTCCTTCCTATCCAACTCAATTGTACTTTCTGGTCTCCCGCTCTTCATGGCTTATCTTCATTTTCTCATTTCCTCTCCGTCTTTCCACATCACCTCTCTCTTTTCTCGAGCTTCCTAGGAAAGAGAACAATGTTCTCTTTTCGATTTTTTTCTCTCTCGCTCTCTTTCTCTCGCTCTCTCTTTCACTCACTCTTTCTCTCTCTCTCTCCGTCCAGAAGGGACAGTGCCATAATCAAGGAGGAGATCAAGGCATTCCTGGGGAACAGGCGCATCTCTCAGGCAGTGGTGGCTCAGGTCACAGGTCAGTATGCTTCCTAGTGGCTAATACAGCACACTACACTATGTTGGAGTGGAACTGTGCTCACTTTGGTGTACACTTAAAACAGAGTCATCATCATGATTTCTAGGAGTGTTAGTGTGGCTTGAATGGCACATAGCAAGTACTTCATCCACTGTATATGCATTGGCTAGGTAATAAATCTTGCTTTCTGTGCTCTTTCTCCCTTTCCCTCCCCCATATTTTCTCTCTCTCTGTCTCTTTCTGTCCCCCCTCCCCACCTCCCTGCCTCCCTCCAGGTATCAGTCAGAGTCGTATCTCCCATTGGCTGCTGCAGCAGGGCTCGGACCTTAGCGAACAGAAGAAGAGGGCCTTCTACCGCTGGTACCAGCTGGAGAAGACCACCCCTGGTAATGCCCACCACCACCACCCGCATGCCCAGTCCCACCACCACTTCCACGTCCTCCACCCGTTGGCAGATCCCCTCCTCAGCCCCCCACCTCCAGCCTCCTCCCGTCTGTCCAGTCCCTCTTCAGTTGTTCCACCCGTTCCATCCACTATTAGACACTCTCTCTGATTCTGCACAAACTAGGGAGGGCAGAAGGGGTTATACGATGACAACTGATTGGTGAGTCCATTGACTATTTCTTGACATTCTATGGCTGGAAAGTAATGATGGCCCTTCCAAATCCTCGCTATGTATCCCTAAACTGTTACTTTTGCCCAATGTAATGCACTTTTCTAGGGGGCACTAATGCCAAATCTGTCTTTGTTTGTAGCCACTACATGTGATGACACTACCCATATGCCCTCTTGCACCCCCTTTGTTTCGATGGACATTTCCTCAGACGTGCCTCATGCAGTATTAAAGTCCTTCCCCCAAACTGTTCCAGTCAGTATTTGTCCCCAAATCATGTTACAGCACCTTTCAAACTCCCCTACAACCTGTTTCTGCCCCCACAACCCCATTGTGTGTCTGACTCCATCCTGTGTCCAAATGTGTCACTGCCCATTTCCTGTGTCCCTCCCTGCCCTCTGGGTGCAGCAGCCAATAAGCTATCACAGCCACAAATATTCAAATGCTCTTTAGTGGCAGGTGTTTATGAGTAGCATTATTTGTAGTTGTATAGCTATGATGTTGCCAATACAATTGAGTAGAAATGTAAAGTGCTTTAAGCACTGTATAAACCTAATTGAATACGTTATTATGATGACTATAGCTAGGCCTCAAAGAGTACTACTGGTGTCTGACTGTATATGACCATGGTGAAAAACAGATTTTTTAATAAAAAGCAAACTTGTGAAATCACACCGGCCTCTGTGTCTGTGTTGAGGGGAGGGTGTAGTGACGCGCCCTGGTGGACTGTGTATGTCACAGCACCTATAGACAATTACTGTTAGTGTGTACAGTGCTACATACAGCAGACCTATTTACATTCGGGCTTCCTGCCCTGCTGTACTGCAGGTTGTTCTTCTTTCTCCCTAGTCATTAATTGATTGCTTGATCCATGCCACTAAATGGACTATTGGGCCAATCAAAGGTCTTTATTGGTCCCTGATTAGAGGGGAATAAACAGCAGTGGTGTGGAACTCGAGGCCCTGATTTTAAAACCTGCTGATCTGTGTTGACTATCGATCTAGATGGATGACATATTATTGTAGTTTATTATTTTAGTTACAATTAAAAAAACAAAAAACAAGCCTAGATGTGAGTCATAGATTTGCAGTCAGGAAGTAATACATGGAGGTTCTAGTCTCAAACACAAGCAAGAACATCTATAGATAGTCCCAACCCACCTTTCCCCTGGCTGTGTGTGTGTGTCACAGCCATCCAGCAGCTTTCCTTGTTCATTAGGTTAATACTCTGTGGTGCCAGAAACACCAACACTCACTAGATACTGTAAACGATTCCATATTTCTGTCCAGGCACACACACACTACATTTGATGAGGCTTCAGAGGGGGTTCACTGTGAATTACTGTCCACAGTCCAGGTTCTTCTTTTATAGTCGCCACACAGCCAATATAACAGTCTAAAGCTATTGTTCTTCTATACAATAGGGTGCTGAATCATCATAAATGTACTCGTCAACAATGGAAATCACAGCATTTTTCAAATAGATTTCAAACATTCTGAACGTTTCACCTCACTAAATACACCCATGGCTAGTTACATCATGGTTGTATTTCCATGGTTACATCATGGTTGTGTCTCCAGGTGCAACTCTGACGATGCGACCAGCCCCCATGGCTCTGGAGGACGTGGTGGAGTTGCGGCAGACTCCGCCCCCTATAAGCTCCACCCCCGGGAGCTTCCGTCTGCGCAGAGGCAGTCGCTTTACCTGGAGGAAAGAATGTCTGTCTGTGATGGAGAGGTGAGAGGGAGTGGTGAGGAGGTGAGAGGGAGTGGTGAGGAGGAGAGAGGGAGTGGTGAGGAGGAGAGAGGGAGTGGTGAGGAGGAGAGAGGGAGGAGAGAGAGGGAGTGGTGAGGAGGAGAGCGAGAGGGAGTGGTGAGGAGGAGTGGTGAGGAGGAGAGCGGGAGGAGAGAGAGGGAGTGGTGAGGAGGAGAGGTGAGGAGGAGAGCGGGAGGAGAGAGAGGGAGTGGTGAGGAGGAGAGGTGAGGAGGAGAGAGGGAGTGGTGAGAGGGAGTGGTGAGAGGGAGTGGTGAGGAGAGAGAGGGAGTGGTGAGGAGAGAGAGGGGAGTGGTGAGGAGGAGAGAGGGAGTGGTGAGGAGAGAGGGAGAGAGAGAGAGGGGTGGGAGGAGGAGAGGGAGGGAGGAGAGAGGGGAGTGGTGAGGAGAGAGAGGGAGTGGTGAGGAGGAGAGAGGGAGTGGTGAGGAGAGAGGGAGGAGGAGAGAGGGAGTGGTGAGGAGGAGAGAGGGAGGAGAGAGAGAGAGAGGGAGTGGTGAGGAGGAGAGAGGGAGTGGTGAGGAGGAGAGAAAGAGGGAGGGGAGAGGAGGAGAGAAAGAGGGAGAGGTGAGGAGGAGAGAAAGAGGAGAGAGGTGAGGAGAGAAAGAGGGAGGGGAGAGGGAGAGAGAGAGGGAGAGGTGAGGAGGAGAGGGAGTGGTGAGGAGGAGAGAAAGAGGGAGGGAGAGGAGGAGAAGAGAGGGAGTGGTGGTGAGGAGGAGAGAGAGAGAGGGAGTGGTGGTGAGGAGGAGAGAAAGAGGGAGGGAGAGAGAGGGAGTGGTGGTGAGGAGGAGAGAGAGAGGGAGTGGTGGGGGAGGAGGAGGAGGGAGAGGTGAGGAGGAGAGAGGGAGTGGTGGTGAGGAGGAGGAGGGAGAGGTGAGGAGGAGGAGAGAGAGGGAGTGGTGGTGAGGAGAGAGAGAGAGGGAGTGGTGGAGGGAGAGAGGGAGTGGTGAGAAAGAGGAGGAGGGTGGTGAGAGAGGGAGAGGTGAGGAGAGAGAGGGAGTGGTGGTGAGGAGAGAGAGGGAGTGGTGGTGAGGAGAGAGAGGGAGTGGTGGTGAGGAGAGAGAGTGAGTGGTGGTGAGGAGGAGAGAGAGAGGAGAGGTGAGGAGGAGAGAGAGAGGGTGAGGTGAGGAGGAGAGAAAGAGGGGGAGGTGAGGGGGGAGGAGGAGAGAAATATGGGTGGTGGTGAGGAGGAGAGAGGGAGTGGTGGTGAGGAGGAGAGAGAGAGGGGAGTGGTGGTGAGGAGGAGAGAGAGAGGGAGTGGTGGTGGTGAGGAGGAGAGAGAGGGAGTGGTGGTGAGGAGGAGAGAGGGGAGTGGTGGTGAGGAGGAGAGAGAGGGAGTGGTGGTGAGGAGGAGAGAGAGGGAGTGGTGGTGAGGAGGAGAGAGAGGGAGTGGTGGTGAGGAGGAGAGAGAGGGAGAGGTGAGGAGGAGAGAGAGGGAGAGGTGAGGAGGAGAGCGAGAGGGAGAGGTGAGGAGGTGAGAAAGAGGGAGAGGTGAGAAAGAGGGAGAGGTGAGGAGGAGAGAGAGGGGGAGAGGTGAGGAGGAGAGAGAGAGAGGGAGAGGTGAGGAGGAGAGAGAGGAGTGGTGAGGAGGAGAGAGGGAGTGGTGAGGAGGAGAGAGGGAGGAGAGAGGGGGAGGGGAGAGAGGTAGTGGTGAGGAGGAGAGAGGTAGTGGTGAGGAGGAGAGAGGTAGTGGTGAGGAGGAGAGAGGTAGTGGTGAGGAGGAGAGAGGTAGTGGTGAGGAGGAGAGAGGTAGTGGTGAGGAGGAGAGAGGTAGTGGCGAGGAGGAGAGAGGTAGTGGCGAGGAGGAGAGAGGTAGTGGCGAGGAGGAGGAGAGGGGGTGGCGAAGAGGAGAGAGGGAGTGGCGAGGAGGAGAGAGGGAGTGGCGAGGAGGAGAGAGGGAGAGGTGAGGAGGAGAGAGGGAGGGTGAGGAGGAGAGAGGGAGTGGTGAGGAGGAGAGAGGGGAGTGGTGAGGAGGAGAGAGGGAGTGGTGAGGAGGAGAGAGGGAGTGGTGAGGGGGAGGGGGTGAGGAGGAGGAGAGAGGGAGTAGGGGTGAGGAGGAGAGAGGGAGGGGTGGTGAGGAGGAGGAGAGAGAGGGAGTGGTGGTGAGGAGAGAGAGGGAGTGGTGGTGAGGAGAGAGGGAGTGGTGGTGAGGAGGAGAGAGGGAGTGGTGGTGAGGAGGAGAGAGAGGGAGAGGTGAGGATGAGAGAGAGGGAGAGGTGAGGAGGAAAGAGAGAGGGAGATGTGAGGAGGAGAGAAAGAGGGAGATGTGAGGAGGAGAGAAAGAGGGAGAGGTGAGGAGAGAAAGAGGGAGAGGTGAGGAGGAGAGAAAGAGGGAGAGGTGAGGAGGAGAGAGAGGGAGTGGTGGTGAGGAGGAGAGAGAGGGAGTGGTGGTGGTGAGGAGGAAAGAGAGGGGAGTGGTGGTGGTGAGGAGGAGAGAGAGGGAGTGGTGGTGAGGAGGAGAGAGAGGGAGAGGTGGTGAGGAGGAGAGAGAGGGAGAGGTGAGGAGGTGAGAAAGAGGGAGAGGTGAGAAAGAGGGAGAGGTGAGGAGGGAGAGAGGGGGAGGGAGGAGAGGAGGAGAGAGAGAGGTGAGGAGGTGAGAAAGAGGGGAGGAGGAGAGAAAGAGGAGGAGGTGAGAGGAGGAGAGAGGGAGAGGGAGTGAGGAGGAGAGAGGGAGTGGTGAGGAGGAGGGAAAGAGGGAGAGGTGAGGAGGAGGGAAAGAGGGAGAGGTGAGGAGGAGAGAGAAAGAGGGAGAGGTGAGGAGGAGAGAAAGAGGGAGGGGAGAGAAAGAGGAGGAGGTGAGAGGAGGAGAGAGGGAGAGGTGAGGAGGAGAGGGGGAGGGAGTGGTGAGGAGGAGGGAAAGAGGGAGAGGTGAGGAGGAGAGAAAGAGGGAGAGGTGAGGAGGAGAGAAAGAGGGAGGGGAGAGGAGGAGAGAGGGAGAGGTGAGGAGGAGAGAGGGAGTGGTGAGGAGGAGGGAAAGAGGGAGAGGTGAGGAGGAGAGAAAGAGGGAGGGGAGAGGAGGAGAGAGGGAGTGGTGAGGAGGAGGGGGGAAAGGTTGAAAGGGAGGCAGATGGGATGTGTTGTTGTGCTAGATAAGGGGTGTTCGTGGGGAAAGGAGCTTCCGTTACATTTGGAACAAAGTGAATATTGCCTCGTAAACAGTGTGGTTATTTGTGTTTTCTCTTCCAGTTACTTCAATGAGAACCAGTACCCTGATGAAGCTAAAAGAGAGGAGATCTCTAACGCCTGCAACGCTGTCATCCAGAAGCCAGGTGAGAACTAGCAGGAGGAAAGTCTAGAGAAAGGCCTTCAGAAAGTATTCAAACTCCTTTACTTTTTCCCCAAATATTTTTTTACAAAGTAGGATTAAAATGGATATAATTGTAATTTTGTGTTTAACTATCTACACAAAATGCATTTTTTTTATTAATGGAAAAATAACACTACCTTGATTAGATAAGTATTCAACCCTGTGAGTCCATGCATGTTAGAATCACCTTTGGCAGCGATTACAGCTGAGTCTTTCAGGGGCCTCATTTATCAATCAGGCACAAAACAGTCTTTCAGGGGCCTCATTTATCAATCAGGCACAAATCTGAGCTTAAACCTTGGGATCATTTCCACACAAAGTGTGAGATTTATCAACATGATTGTTTGCTTGAGAGTGTGGTAAATGTACACACAGCCATGCCCATGAGTACGCACCGCCATGCCCATGAGTACGCACCGCCATGCCCATGAGTACGCACCGCCATGCCCATGAGTACGCACCGCCATGCCCATGAGTACGCACAGCCATGCCCATGAGTACGCACAGCCATGCCCATGAGTACGCACCGCCATGCCCATGAGTACGCACCGCCATGCCCATGAGTACGCACCGCCATGCCCATGAGTACGCACCATCATGCCCATGAGTACGCACCGCCATGCCCATGAGTACGCACCGCCATGCCCATGAGTACGCACCGCCATGCCCATGAGTACGCACCGCCATGCCCATGAGTACGCACCGCCATGCCCATGAGTACGCACCGCCATGCCCATGAGTACGCACCGCCATGCCCATGAGTACGCACAGCCATGCCCATGAGTACGCACCGCCATGCCCATGAGTACGCACCGCCATGCCCATGAGTACGCACAGTGGAATAAGGAAACTGCTTGTCAAGTGCAGAATGGGGAAAATATATGTTGAAATTGTGAGAGTAATAATTAAATCATTTTCGATTTCATTGTGAATTCATATAACATATTTTGACAGGATATATGCTGTATCATTTGATCACATCAGTGCCTTCGTTACCATTATATCCATATAAAATAGGTCTACAGTAATGTGTGAAATGATTAAATACGGTGATCTTGCTGTGTTGGAAGATTTGACACAAGCTGCATTTGGCAGAGAGACGTTTTTAGAGACAAAAGCGAACATGTCAGCAGGCGGCTTGCAGACGAATCTCACAGCCCTCGAGTCAATCATCAGCAAAATGAACTTTACCATACAATTTCCTTACACCATCACACAACAGATTGAAGTCGAAGTGTTTCTTTGCCATCAATGGGTTCCCGAATACGAACAGAGCAATAGACGGCACCCACATCGCCATGAAAGCGCCATCCAAAAACGAGAAAAGGCACTCTTAATGTGCAGGAGAAAACGCTGCTGAATGTGGTGGTCAGATGGAACGCACGACTCGTTCATTCTGCAGAACAGAAGTGTTGGCCTACAGGAGGGAGCTGTTGAGGATGGATGGCTTATTCGTTAGTGTTGCCTACTCATCTGAAGTATACTGAACAAAAATATAAACAAGCTGAAATTACAGATCCCATTTTTCCATACGCACAAAAATGTGGGACGCAAATTTGTTTACATCCCTGTGAGTTAGCATTTCTCCTTTGCCGACATAATTCATCCACCTGACGTTTGTGGCATATCAAGAAGCTGATTAAAGAGCATGATCATTACATAGGTGCACCTTGTACTGGGGATAATAAAAGGTCACTCTAAAATGTGCAGTTTTGTCACACAACACAATGCCACAGATGTCTCAAGTTTTGAGGGAGTGTGCAATTGGCATGCTGACTGCAGATAATTGCAAGTTAATTTCTCTACCATAAGCATTGCCCACCCATGTCTGCCCACCCATGTCTGCCCACCCATGTCTGCCCACCCATGTCTGCCCAGTCATGTCTGCCCACCCATGTCTGCCCACCCATGTCTGCCCAGTCATGTCTGCCCACCCATGTCTGCCCACCCATGTCTGCCCACCCATGTCGCCCAGTCATGTCTGCCCAGTCATGTCTGCCCAGTCATGTCTGCCCACCCATGTCTGCCCAGTCATGTCTGCCCAGTCATGTCTGCCCACCCATGTCTGCCCACCCATGTCTGCCCACCCATGTCTGCCCAGTCATGTCTGCCCAGTCATGTCTGCCCACCCATGTCTGCCCACCCATGTCTGCCCACCCATGTCTGCCCACCCATGTCTGCCCAGTCATGTCTGCCCACCCATGTCTGCCCACCCATGTCTGCCCAGTCATGTCTGCCCACTCATGTCTGCCCACCCATGTCTGCCCAGTCATGTCTGCCCAGTCATGTCTGCCCACCCATGTCTGCCCACCCATGTCTGCCCAGTCATGTCTGCCCAGTCATGTCTGCCCAGTCATGTCTGCCCACCCATGTCTGCCCACATGTCCATGTCTGCCCACCCATGTCTGCCCACCCATGTCTGCCCAGTCATGTCTGCCCAGTCATGTCTGCCCACCCATGTCTGCCCACCCATGTCTGCCCACCCATGTCTGCTGTCCCCAGTCATGTCTGCCCACCCATGTCTGCCCACCCATGTCTGCCCAGTCATGTCTGCCCAGTCATGTCTGCCCAGTCATGTCTGCCCACCCATGTCTGCCCAGTCATGTCTGCCCAGTCATGTCTGCCCACCCATGTCTGCCCACCCATGTCTGCCCAGTCATGTCTGCCCAGTCATGTCTGCCCAGTCATGTCTGCCCACCCATGTCTGCCCACCCATGTCTGTCCAGTCATGTCTGCCCACCCATGTCTGCCCACCCATGTCTGCCCACCCATGTCTGCCCAGTCATGTCTGCCCACCCATGTCTGCCCACCCATGTCTGCCCACCCATGTCTGCCCACCCATGTCGCCCAGTCATGTCTGCCCACCCATGTCTGCCCAGTCATGTCTGCCCACCCATGTCTGCCCACCCATGTCTGCCCAGTCATGTCTGCCCAGTCATGTCTGCCCACCCATGTCTGCCCACCCATGTCTGCCCACCCATGTCTGCCCAGTCATGTCTGCCCAGTCATGTCTGCCCACCCATGTCTGCCCACCCATGTCTGCCCACCCATGTCTGCCCAGTCATGTCTGCCCACCCATGTCTGCCCACCCATGTCTGCCCACCCATGTCTGCCCAGTCATGTCTGCCCAGTCATGTCTGCCCACCCATGTCTGCCCAGTCATGTCTGCCCACCCATGTCTGCCCACCCATGTCTGTCCACCCATGTCTGCCCACCCATGTCTGCCCACCCATGTCTGCCCAGTCATGTCTGCCCACCCATGTCTGCCCACCCATGTCTGCCCACCCATGTCTGCCCACCCATGTCTGCCCACCCATGTCTGCCCAGTCATGTGAAATCAGTAGATTAGGGCCTAACACATTTATTTCTATTGACTTATTTTTTTATGAACTGTAACGCAGTAAAACCGTTGCAATTTGTGTTTATATTTTTGTTCAGTATATGTGACTTACGCACATTTTTACTCCTGAACTTATTTAGGCTTGACATTACAAAATAGTTGACTCTCAAAATACTTACTGACTCTAGACATTTCAGCTTTACATTTCTAAAAACATAAATCCACTTTGACATTGAGATGTTGTGTGTAGACACACAATTCAGGCTGTAAAACATAACGAAGTGGAAAAAGGGGTCTGAATACTTTCTGAAGGCCCTGTATATTGAGTACACTTGTAACACTGAGAATGTGTGCGTGTGTTTGTGAGTGCAGGGAAGAAGCTGTCTGATCTGGAGAAGGTCACGTCTCTGAAGGTCTACAACTGGTTCGCCAACCGCCGCAAAGAGATCAAGAGACGTGCCAACATAGGTAACGTTTCCGACCCCCTCGGGGGGTGTGTGTGTGTGTGTGTGTGTGTGTGTGTGTGTGTGTGTGTGTGTGTGTGTGTGAGAGAGAGAGTCTATATGTCAGTGTATGTGGTAGAGAGTCTGTATATCAGTGTGTGTGTGTGTGGTAGAGAGTCTGTATGTCAGTGTGTGTGTGTGTGGTAGAGAGTATGTGTGTGTGGTAGAGAGTCTGTATGTCAGTGTGTGTGTGTGTGGTAGAGTCTGTCTGTCAGTGTGTGTGTGTGTGGTAGAGAGTCTGTGTGTGAGAGTCTGTATGTCTGTGTGTGTGAGAGAGTCTGCATGTCTGTGTGTGAGAAAGAGAAAGAGTCTGTATGTCTCAAATCAAATGTTATTTGTCACATACACATGGTTAGCAGATGTTAATGCGAGTGTAGCGAAATGCTTGTGCTTCTAGTTCCGACAATGCAGTAATAACCAACAAGTAATCTAGCTAACAATTCCAAAACTACTACCTTATAGACACAAGTGTAAGGGGATAAAGAATATGTACATAAATATATATGAATGAGTGATGGTACAGAGCGGCATAGGCAAGATACAGTAGATGGTATTGAGTGCAGTATATACATATGAGATGAGTATGTAAACAAAGTGGCATAGTTAAAGTGGCTAGTGATACATGTATTACATAAGGATGCAGTAGATGATATAGAGTACAGTATATACGTATACATATGAGATGAATAATGTAGGGTATGTAAACATTATATTAGGTAGCATTGTTTAAAGTGGCTAGTGATATATTTTACATCATTTCCCATCAATTCCCATTATTAAAGTGGCTGGAGTTGAGTCAGTGTGTTGGCAGCAGCCACTCACATGTCTGTGTGTGGTAGAGAGTCTGTGTGTGTGGTAGAGAGTCTGTGTGTGTGGTAGAGAGTCTGTGTGTGTGGTAGAGAGTCTGTGTATGTGGTAGAGAGTCTGTGTGTCAGTGTGGTAGAGTCTGTGTCAGTGTGTATGTGTGGTAGAGAGTCTGTGTGTGTGTGGTAGAGAGTCTGTGTGTCAGTGTGTGTGGTAGAGAGTCTGTGTGTCAGTGTGTGTGTGTGTGTGGTAGAAAGTCTGTGTCAGTGTGTGTGGTAGAGATTATTTGTGTCAGTGTGTGTGGTAGAGATTCTGTGTGTCAGTGTGTGTGTGAGAGAGTCTGTGTGAGTCTATGTCTCTGTGTGTGTGTCTGTATGTGTGTGTGTGAGAGAGTCTGTGTGTCAGTGTGTGTGGTAGAGAGTCTGTGTGGCAGTGTGTGTGGTAGAGAGTCTGTGTCAGTGTGTGTAAGGAAGGTTGTAAGGCTTCAGTTAATAAAGAAGTAGACAAAGTCTCAGATTCTGCAATAGATCAATACTTTATTCAGAGAGCGCTCTGTCTTCAAAATAAGAACACAATCTTTTTATAGCACACACACATGAACTCGCATCAGTAGAAACGTCACCTCTCTTTAGGTGGGCTGTAGTTTTCCAAAGTTCACATACATTGTTTATCACCCTTCTGCAACATGTTTCATCATCTTCTGCAAGCTATTTCTAACAGTTTTCCTCCTCCCTAGGGTGGGGAGGCCTCTTTCCAGTTATTAGTTTCACCGTTCTCACAAGTCGACAGTTCAGTTGTTCTTGAATGTCTCAACTATACCCAGCTCGTATTGCGAAATAGTAACACAATGGCCTAGTCACACACATTATTGGATTATGACTCTTAACACATTTCATAATATTATATGGTTTCAGGGTGGAATACTTTAGTCATTATCTTAAATAAAACATAAAAAATATTTAATACTGTGTGTATGTGTGGTAGAGTCTGTGTGTCAGTGTGTGTGTGGTAGACATCAGATATGTTATGATCAGGTCTGTTTTTTTCCGAAGAAGCAGCAATCCTGGAGAGCCATGGGATTGAAGTCCAGAGCCCTGGAGGACACTCCAACAGCGACGAAATCGACGGGAATGACTTCTCTGACCAGGTAACCACCCGTAAGGAAGTGGAGTGGTCCAGAACCCATGCACTTTGTTGTATCTGACAGGTGGTCTATGATTTACATGATGGATCACCCCTGAGAAAGTGAAATGTTCTCTCCCAGTTTGTGTTGTATGTTGTAGCCAAGGGGTGTGGTTTAGCACCTTGCCTCTTTGTTTACCTACTGGGCTGTGAGGTTCCTTTGTTTGAGAAGAGAGCTGTGACCAGACCTTTCAGTCTCAGTCTCTTTGTTTACCTACAGAGAAGAAGAGAGCTGTGACTAGACCTAGACCTTTCAGTCTCAGCCTCTTTGTTTACCTACAGGGCTGTGACCTCTGTTTGAGAAGAGAGCTGTGACCTTTCAGTCTCAGCCTCTTTGTTTACCTACAGGGCTGTGAGGTTCCTCTGTTTGAGAAGAGAGCTGTGACCAGACCTTTCAGTCTCAGCCTCTTTGTTTACCTACAGGGCTGTGAGGTTCCTCTGTTTGAGAAGAGAGCTGTGACTAGACCTAGACCTTTCAGTCTCAGCCTCTTTGTTTACCTACAGGGCTGTGAGGTTCCTCTGTTTGAGAAGAGAGCTGTGACCAGACCTTTCAGTTTAGCCTCTTTGTTTACCTACAGGGCTGTGAGGTTCCTCTGTTTGAGAAGAGAGCTGTGACCAGACCTTTCAGTCTCAGTCTCTTTGTTTACCTACTGGGCTGTGAGGTTCCTCTGTTTGAGAAGAGAGCTGTGACCAGACCTTTCAGTCTCAGTCTCTTTGTTTACCTACTGGGCTGTGAGGTTCCTCTGTTTGAGAAGAGAGCTGTGACCAGACCTTTCAGCCTCAGTCTCTTTGTTTACCTACTGGGCTGTGAGGTTCCTCTGTTTGAGAAGAGAGCTGTGACCAGACCTTTCAGTCTCAGCCTCTTTGTTTACCTACAGGGCTGTGAGGTTCCTCTGTTTGAGAAGAGAGCTGTGACCAGACCTTTCAGCCTCAGTCTCTTTGTTTACCTACAGGGCTGTGAGGTTCCTCTGTTTGAGAAGAGAGCTGTGACCAGACCTTTCAGTCTCAGCCTCTTTGTTTACCTACAGGGCTGTGAGGTTCCTCTGTTTGAGAAGAGAGCTGTGACCAGACCTTTCAGCCTCAGTCTCTTTGTTTACCTACAGGGCTGTGAGGTTCCTCTGTTTGAGAAGAGCTGTGACCAGACCTTTCAGTCTCAGCCTCTTTGTTTACCTACAGGGCTGTGAGGTTCCTCTGTTTGAGAAGAGAGCTGTGACCAGACCTTTCAGTCTCAGCCTCTTTGTTTACCTACAGGGCTGTGAGGTTCCTCTGTTTGAGAAGAGAGCTGTGACCAGACCTTTCAGTCTCAGCCTCTTTGTTTACCTACAGGGCTGTGAGGTTCCTCTGTTTGAGAAGAGAGCTGTGACCAGACCTTTCAGTTTAGCCTCTTTGTTTACCTACAGGGCTGTGAGGTTCCTCTGTTTGAGAAGAGAGCTGTGACCAGACCTTTCAGTCTCAGCCTCTTTGTTTACCTACAGGGCTGTGAGGTTCCTCTGTTTGAGAAGAGAGCTGTGACCAGACCTTTCAGTCTCAGCCTCTTTGTTTACCTACAGGGCTGTGAGGTTCCTCTGTTTGAGAAGAGAGCTGTGACCAGACCTTTCAGTCTCAGCCTCTTTGTTTACCTACAGGGCTGTGAGGTTCCTCTGTTTGAGAAGAGAGCTGTGACCAGACCTTTCAGTCTCAGCCTCTTTGTTTACCTACAGGGCTGTGAGGTTCCTCTGTTTGAGAAGAGAGCTGTGACCAGACCTTTCAGCCTCAGTCTCTTTGTTTACCTACAGGGCTGTGAGGTTCCTCTGTTTGAGAAGAGAGCTGTGACCAGACCTTTCAGTGTCAGCCTCTTTGTTTACCTACAGGGCTGTGATGTTCCTCTGTTTGAGAAGAGAGCTGTGACCAGACCTTTCAGTCTCAGCCTCTTTGTTTACCTACAGGGCTGTGAGGTTCCTCTGTTTGAGAAGAGAGCTGTGACCAGACCTTTCAGCCTCAGTCTCTTTGTTTACCTACAGGGCTGTGAGCCTGTTTGAGAAGAGAGCTGTGACCAGACCTTTCAGTCTCAGCCTCTTTGTTTACCTACAGGGCTGTGAGGTTCCTCTGTTTGAGAAGAGAGCTGTGACCAGACCTTTCAGCCTCAGTCTCTTTGTTTACCTACAGGGCTGTGATGTTCCTCTGTTTGAGAAGAGAGCTGTGACCAGACCTTTCAGTCTCAGTCTCTTTGTTTACCTACAGGGCTGTGAGGGTCCTCTGTTTGAGAAGAGAGCTGTGACCAGACCTTTCAGTCTCAGTCGACGAGACCTGTCCTCTCCCACACAGGTACTGTATCCTGTTACAACTCCTATTGTATTATGGTTTACATATTCATACTGTACTCCATGTTTGGTACAGAACTTTTTCTCTATACCAAATCTGTTAGACGGGTAGCTAATCAGCAAGTGGAGGGGGGAAACAAATTCTTATCATTTGTTTGCATGCGTTTAACCATGCGAACCAGTTGTGTTCTGTAACCGAACAAGGGTGCGTCTCAAGCATATTCTCCATCTGAAAAAGCAGGACAGTGGAAATCAACCTGTTAGACTGCTTTAGCTATCCATGTCTTTCAGGTCAGTGTAGGTCAGGGGTCTCCAACTCAGATGTGGTCTGTGAACTGATTTGTGGTTTTGCGTAGTAAATGCGCCGCTCAGTTGTCTGTGTCAGAGGGTTGAAGACCACATGTGTGTAAACATGACCCATGACTCCTCCCCCTCTTGCGGTTTCAGGTTCCCACCCTGCTGCCAAGCTGGCTGGCGGCTTGGCCCGGCTCGGGCAGGGGGGGCTTGGCCGTCCAGAGGGCCAGCTCTCTGATTTGCCGATCCTTGCTCTCGGGAGCGAGTCTCGCTCAGGGGGCAGGGACGGAGGGTTCCAGACTGACGGGTGTGTCCTGGTCTGCCCCCTCCCCCCCCTCCCTCCAGGACAACTCCTCCACCAATCACAGCAATGCCCTGGAGCACCAGGATCCCATCACTCTCGCAGTGGAGATGGCGGCCGTCAATCATAGCATCCTCGCCCTGGCCACGCAGGCGGGGGGAGGATTGGCCCTGGGCGGGACAGGCAGTGACATCAAGACCGAGGTGGTGGAGCCCAACTAGGGGGGGGGGGGGGGGACTGTGGATGAGCGGGAGGGAGGGAAAGGTGTGTGTATACATGACAGTATGAACGAGGGAGGGAAAGGTGTGTGTATACATGACAGTATGAACGAGGGAGGGAAAGGTGTGTGTATACATGACAGTATGAACGAGGGAGGGAAAGGTGTGTGTGTACATGACAGTATGAACGAGGGAGGGAAAGGTGTGTATACATGACAGTATGAACGAGGGAGGGAAAGGTGTGTGTATACATGACAGTATGAACGAGGGAGGGAAAGGTGTGTGTATACATGACAGTATGAACGAGGGAGGGAAAGGTGTGTGTATACATGACAGTATGAACGAGGGAGGGAAAGGTGTGTGTACATGACAGTATGAACGAGGGAGGGAAAGGTGTGTGTGTGTGTATGTGTATGTGTACATCACAGTAAGAAAGAGGGAGTGAATACTACTGTTCAAAAGTTTGGGGTCACTTAGAAATGTCCTTGTTTTTGCCTTCATTTCTTAGAACAAGAATAGACTGAGTTTCAGAAGAAAGTGCTTTGTTTTTGGCCATTTTGAGTCTGTAATTGAACCCACAAATGCTGATGCTCCAGATACTCAACTAGTCTAAAGAAGGCCAGTTTTATTGCTTCTTTAATCAGGCCGTTTTCAGCTGTGCTAACATAATTGCAAAATGGTTTTCTAATGATCAATTAGCCTTTTAAAATGATCAACTTGGATTAGCTAACACAATCTGCCATTGGAACAAGAGTGATGGTTGCTGATAATGGGCCTCTGTACGCCTATGTAGATATTCCATTAAAAATCTGCCGTTTCCAGCTACAATGTCATTTACAACATTAACAATGTCTACACTGTATTTCTGATCAATTTCATGTTATTTTAATGGACAAAAAAAAAGCTTTTTTAAGTGACCCTAAACGTTTGAATTGTAGTGTATACGTACGGTACGTGACTGTTAGAGTGTACATGGCGATGAGGTTATAGAGTATGAAAACATTGTATGTCATGGTGCAGGTAGAGCATATTGGAATGTTATACTGTAAATCAGGAGTGTCAAACTCATTTTGCCCTACGGGTCCTACCTCCACCCCTATCCCCTCCCTAATACCTCTACCACCCTAGTAAACCCTTTTAGACTGTTCTAGAGGTGTTGGGAGGCCTGGTTCTACCTCCACCCCTATCCCCTAATAGCTATACCTCGTTACCCCCTAGTACCCCCTTTAGACTGTTCTGGAGGCATTGCGTTGGCAAGTCTGGTCCTGAAGGTGTGGGTGTATGTATGGTATATGCTCTTGTCTGTGTGGGTCTAAAGATTCAGAATAGTTTATTATAGAACCCTGAAAACCTCCCTCTAAGCATGGAGGACCCCTGCCTTGGCACCTTCTCCCCAAGGTGCTCTGCACACTTTAATTCTCTTGCTCTCTCATCACCCCCTATGCCCGTCATCACTCTATCCCTCTCACTCCCTATGCCTGTCATCCCTCTATCCCTACTGCCTGTCATCCCTCTATCCCTCACTCCCTATGCCCGTCATCCCTCTCACTCCCTATGCCCGTCATCCCTCTCACTCCCTATGCCCGTCATCCTCTCACTCCCTATGCCCGTCATCCTCTCACTCCCTATGCCCGTCATCCCTCTCACTCCCTATGCCCGTCATCCCTCTCACTCCCTATGCCCGTCATCCCTCTCACTCCCTATGCCTGTCATCCCTCTCACTCCCTATGCCCGTCATCCCTCTCACTCCCTATGTCCGTCATCCCTCTCACTCCCTATGCCCGTCATCATTCTATCCCTCACTCCCTATGCCTGTCATCCCTCTCACTCCCTATGCCCGTCATCCTCTCACTCCCTATGCCCGTCATCCCTCTCACTCCCTATGCCCGTCATCACTCTCACTCCCTATGCCCGTCATCATTCTATCCCTCTGTCTTTGTCTCCCACCTCCAACTTCGCAGTATAAGGGAGATGGGAAGTGGTGAGGGTTTAACAGGCCTCTGGAGACAGGAAGTGGTGAGGGTTTAACAGGCCCCTGGAGACAGGAAGTGGTGAGGGTTTAACAGGCCTCTGGAGACAGGAAGTGGTGAGGGTTTAACAGGCCCCTGGAGAAGCCTATATATTCCCTTGTTGTAGCACTACCTAAACTGGTTAGGTTTAAAGCTAGTGAGATCAGACATTCATTATATTATTGTTTACGAATGATGCAATAAAAACTGCCCCTAAATTCTTAATGATGAAGGGAATAGATAGAATCATGCTAGCTAGTGAGAGGGGCCTTGTGTATGTGCTTGTTATGGGGGTAACTATAAGCATATTGTAGCTGTACCCAAAGCATTTGTTTTTAGCTTTTAACCTTTATTTAAGGCAACCGACTGATGTTATAATCACGTTCCCCAGTTGAAAGGAAATTATTTACGCTTTTAAAAGATTGCCAATCAAGGGAGCATTATAAATGTCCCTATTATTGGTACTGGGAGTAATGCAAACACTTATTTTTCTATCTGCTTTATATGCCATGACGTGTTCTACACACAAGCTGTTATCTAAGATACCTACTTTTAGATTGTATTTTAAAAAGACACTTTATGGGAGAAACTACCATGGCGCTTCAGTTTCCTCCCCTCGTAGCTTATTGGTCATCCTGAGTGATTGACAGACCAGGCAGGCAATAGGAGGAAGGAAGACTGATCTGCTGGCTGACACATGTTCAAGGGTTAGGGGTAATTAGGTGTTTTAAACCCCCCCCCTTTACAGGGGTAGTTCACCTTGAAATTCAAGTTGACTGGTTTAGTTGTGTAGGTCCTATTATGAATAAATCTGTAGACCTCAACCCCAAACGATTTGGAAACTTTCTCATTGCCAGATTTACACAACGATTGGAGTGTTGGCTGACCAGCGCACATGCAAGATTCAAGGTGCAGAGATGAGACTAACATTGTTTGGGGTGAACTGTCCCTTTAAGTCGTCCAGTATGTCTTGAATGACAGCCAAGCTGACCCGAGGACGGTTTCTGCTAGCCATTAACCTAGTGCTTTGTTCTAATCAAATATGTATCTTACAAGATAAGAGATTTCATATTTTATTTTCAGTTTTACTTCCATGTGTAAAGTTCTGCCAAACAGGAATGTATATTAGATTCATGAAATGCTTTTTATTTTTTATATCATGTTTTGTGTTTTCCATTTGATATGTGCACAATCTGCCGTGTGTGTTTTGTGTTTTCCATTTGATATGTGCACAATCTGCCGTGTGTGTTTTGTGTTTTCCATTTGATATGTGCACAATCTGCCGTGTGTGTTTTGTGTTTTCCATTTGATATGTGCACAATCTGCCGTGTGTGTTTTGTGTTGCATTACTCAAAGGCAAAGCTTCTTCCTTCAGGTTTCTGAGGTCTTTACTCGTCTCTCAAGACCGTTAACCTGAGACGTAATGCATATTAAGTAGCATACACTTTGGTTTTGCGTCTTTGACATAAGTCAAATCTCTGCATATTAAACCAGGTTGCATTTGCTACTTAATGAACTTTAACCTTTGTGGGAGGTGCTTTGCCTTTGACGTTCCGAAGGAACGAATATCGCCAGTCCTTGTATTCACATTATGTATGAGTGTTAAATGAGTCCTGTTCTGCTACTTCAGAATTTAGTGCCTTTTTTGGACAGTAGACTGTTCTGTAATGAATATGTAGAAAACTATGCCTTTGTTACATTTTCTCATTTGTTTACTGTACCTACTAGAGAATAAAGAATGTGTGGTTTTGTTGAGCAACTGAAATCTAACTGAATGATTTCACAAAATGTGTATCAACTGGTTCAAATCTTGAACTGCACATTTAACTCGAATTGCAGTCAATGCATGGCTTCCGGAAGATTACGCAGCGTTCTCCATAAAATAACTGCAGACAATTTAAATCAATTCATTTTTTTATTCTTTCCTTTACAGGGAGATTATTGTCCAGGCGATAAAAAATACATGATTATTCTTTGGATTTCAGCATAGAATTACACAGAACAATTAAATTAAATCAAAACCCAAACTTGCGCTCAGATTGTTAAGTCTTAATATGCAAATATATACATAATCAAGCCTACACGCATTCGCTCACAGAAATACTCAAATACACTTCATGACAACACAATCAGACAAATAATTGATTATAATAATAACTCAAGACTCCAGGACGAGGCACAAACCAGAGTAGGTCTCAAGTGAGTCGTTGTGTCCAAATTGGAACCCTATTCTCTGTGCACTATATGGGGAGTAGGGTGCCATTTAATGACAAAAACCGGTGTACAAATGGTCTGAAGATCGGGCCCAATTCCATTTCTATCCCTTCCTCCAGCTCAAACCCCTTTAGTATTGGACAGAAATGGAACGTGGCTCCTTGAGTTGGGCGTAAAGATTCTCTGCTCTAGTTGACGTCTGTGTTGGGGATAAAGATTCTCTGCTCTAGTTGATATCTGTGTTAGTTTCCTCTACTAACGTGAACTCCCATGGTCCCATGTGGCAGTGGGTCTGATGTAGTGTGAATAAAGTCTTATAATATACAGGTCTCTCTATGGAGGGAGTTTAAGGGCTTGCAGTTATTGAGTCTCGCATTGCCAGACTGGGTTTAATAACTAAAAGCCTCAGGGGGACAGACTGGTAGACTGAAGGCCACATAAAGGCAGGTGTCATATTGCTCTGAGCTCTGGACCAGGGTTGCCAAAGATATACAGGAAATGCATGTAAACAAATGTATACTCTTGAAATATTATTTCCTCCATAACGGTTTGTTGCATCTGTGTCCTTGGGCCTTTAAAAATATATGCTCATAGTAGCACTTGACAACAACACAAATATATATTTTAAAACATGCCTTCTGTGGAATGATGAAAGGGTAACTGTATAGACAGTCTAAGGGTCAGGGGTGTATTCATTAGTTGCAGACCGTAGCAAAAGTGGTTTTCCATTTACTCCACACGAGTTTATTGGACCAATTCAGGTAGGTCCCGTTTCATTTGCTTCTGGTTCCTAGCGAATACACCCCTGATGTGGTTCTGAGCGCAAACAGTCACAACCATATATGGTCAAATATAAAGTCCATGATGACGCCTATTGAAATGAAAACCAGAGGATGCATGTATGACTTCCTCCCGTTACACAGCATTCAGGTACATGTGTACCTGCTTTTCAGTACAAAAATGTATGCGACTGTAAGTCGCACTGGATAAGAGTGTCTGCTAAATGACAAAATAATATTGACAGAAATGAGGAAACATTGCCTTTAAAAGGAGCATAGCCAACAGTGTGAACAGATTGAATCCCAGCCTCACTGCACCTATTTTGAGTCAGAAGCGAAGACTCCATCGGTAATGTGAAATAACCCAGAAAAGTGACTTCATAATGAAAGTTGTTTGAATCAGAGCTACTTCCTGATGTGAGAGACAGAAACAGAGTGAGGCACGGAAATAAATAGATAAGCCAAAAGTGATCTCAAAACACTCTTCTCTGTGCAGAGAGGTGAGAAGACGAAGGCCAAATCCATCCGATACACCACCTGCTCTCTCTTCATTACAACACTGCGCGTTCAGACACATACTCAGTTCCTCTCCTATTACCACAAGTATGATCACTCAATAAACACCACGACAAACTTTAAAAACGCTAGCTACAGAAAGAGCAATGTAAAGTGTCCAACTTGGGGACAGTACATGACAATAAATAAGCACTTGCTACGTTCCATTCCTCTATCAATTGGCCAGTCATCAGCCCATAGACAACTCCTCCTTACTTTCTCCCATCTCAAGGCTAAAAAGCAAGACTAGAATGTCCATGATCGAATCCATTTACAGTTATATAACAGTGGCTATAGCAGCACCATTTCTCATAAAATCACTTGTGCAAGCAACAATTTTTTTCAGTACAATTTAGAAGGCTTTAACTATTTCACACGATAAAGGCATATGTACAACCATTTATATACAGTATATCACAAAATGATATACTTGGGCCCAATTTGGACATTTTCACTTAGGGGTGTACTCACTTTTGTTGCCAGCGGTTTAGACATTAATGGCTGTGTGTTGAGTTATTTTGAAGGGACAGCAAATTTACACTGTTATACAAGCTGTACACTCACTACTTTACATTGTAGCAAAGTATCATTTCTTCAGTGTTGTCACATGAAAAGTAATATTTACAAAACATGTGAGGGGTGTACTCACTTGTGATATACTGTATATAATATATAACATTGCAAATTTAGGCTTCTCTTAAATCAGATGATAAAGAGTCAAAAGAAATGTCATAGCGTTGGGGTGAAGGGGTTTAGCTCCTTCATGTGACTGCTGGATGGACTAATGTTAAAACCCATTCTGCATCTCCTTACAGTTTGTACCTCCACTCACGAGGTGAGAAAACACCGTTTACATTTCTATTCAATGGAATTTCAAAAAGAGGCAAACTGCAGTTGTTACATCTATTTTTGGATGTTTAAATGAATGATATACACCCACTGATTAATTTGAGAGCTGGTTCCATTTCTCCAGTCCCATTCCTATTTACCAAAACTGTGGCGGGGACCCCACTTTGTTGTTGTTTGAACTGCAGATTGCCCCTTTAAATATTAACTTCAAATGTCTAATAAAAATGAGATTCACTACATTTTGTAAGAACTTCAGGGATCAATTAACATTTGAAATAATATTCCATAGTTTCAAAGGAAATAACTTGTAAAACACTGCTCCCACAACCTTCTTTCATCTCCCAAAGCCATTGACTCAGTATGTAAATGATAGACCCTATTACAGATCTGTATCTTCACACAAATGGTGAATGTATGCAGAGATCTTTATTCCCCCAAACACAAATCAATGACCAGCATAAAACATACCAGATCCTACCTTCCATCCAGCATCCACACGTTACATAAAGCTCCACAATGTTAACACAAAGTTACATGCAGACCATACATCCCACTGCTACTTCCTCAAACAGTTCTAGAACCAAAGACTACAATTCTGCTAACACACATCACCACAGTCAGTCACCAAACTAACCTCCAACGTGCAAAATCTCCCAGTGAGCACTTGATGTTAAAAGGACATTGAGAAAAGCAATTTCAACCAATTTTGCTCCCTGGGCTTCTCATAGTGGAACCATCCTTCAACTTACAATTTAAAACCAACGGCTATTACTTTCGTACAAACCACGTCGTCATAACGACGGTGCTTCATCTTTCAGATCAGCCAGAAACATGCACACACACAGATGTGCACATACACACACGCACAGGGATAATTGTTCTCCCAGCCTATACTGTAAATTGCCATGGTTAAATTCAGCTTCAAGGGCCAAAACACAGGCGCACACACACACACACACACACACACACACACACACACACCTTCTCACAGGTACATCCATGTCCACTCGGCAGTCCCTGAGATCACCTTACACAAGGCATTCTCGTCAAAGCTCAACAGAGGGAGAAACTAAGAAATATAACAAAGAAAAATAAACCCATGAAGGCACATTCTGGAAGAATCGATCATTTCAGATGAATGACTTTACACAGGGGATAGATACAGTAACTGTTCAAATGTCAGTCCACAAAAAGGACTGATAATATAATTTAATTAAAAGGGACAGTTCCATTCAAAAATAGGGGGGGGGGAAATAAATGGACAGTTCCATTGAAAAAAGAGGGGCGTTGCAGGTCAGGGTCCGGTGGAATAGTAGTCTCATTCTTTCAGAAGGATTCTCCAAGTGTGACCAGAGTTTGATGACATCAGAGAGCGTGATGTCATTACTTCAGAACCTGAAACCGTTCCTGTGGGCCACTTCATACAGACAGCAACACTCTGTAGACTACTTCAGGTGCTGTGGAGCCACTCAGGGCCTGTGCCCAATCCATGCCACCAGTGCTGTGTCCAGATGGGGAGACAGCAGGGGCTTGTTGGGTAAAGGTCTTCCCTATCGAAATGAACCCAGACAGATCTAACACAGAGCACTAAGGTACTGCTCCATAGCTATGGGTGGGTATAGGACAGGGACCGTTTTCCATTAGATGCAGTTGTATTGCATAGTTAGGGGGAGATTGAGAGAGAGGGTGCTAAGCGAGACGGAGGCTTAGAAACAGGACGTGTGGGTTTTCTACTTCTCTAGGATGTGTAGAATAATGGTCTCTCCCAGACAAGCCTGTTTCTCTCCAGTTCAGCTGCTCCAGGACTTGCGGTTCTCCCCTCTCCTGATAGTGGACTCTCCCCGCAGAACGGGCTGGTAGAACTCGCCGCTGCGCCGGTTCTCCGGGTTCCGTTTGGTGGAATGCTCCCGTTGGAGAACCCGGTCGGGACGCACCAGGACACCGTAACCAGGGTTACAGCGGAAGTAGTGGCGCCCGCCTACGGAACCGTCGTTCTTACCTGTACAGAGAGAGAGAATAAGAGAAATGGGTGAGGGGTAAACAAGGAAGAGAGTTGGTTTAGTACTTTCAAATTCCTAAACTAAGCATTGCCTGCTCTGATGATTCTCATGTACATGTGGACAAGGCCCTCTAGATTTGTTATTTTCAGGTTATTTGCTTAGAGTTACATTTCTTCTAGTGTCATTATGTTGAGTCATGCGATTCTGTGTGAACAGTAAACACACAAACACACCTGAGGGCGAGTCAAGCTCCACCCCGACCCACACGCCCTCGGCGAACTCAGTGTTGCCCACGTAGCGCACTGTCCCGTCCTTATTGGCTCCCACCGTCACGCACACCCCCTCTCTCAGCCAATCAGGTAGCACGTAGTCGCAGCCGCCATCCTCGTCGTCCAGGACGATTTCCAGTCTCTCTAGACTCCCTTGTCTTCCTCCTCCTCTCGCCTCTACTTCCTCCCCCAGGATGCGCTGTTGGAATGACTTCAGGTCCGACGTCGACACCCTCTGTACGGAGAAGGGCTTGTTGCCTGTGGTGACGCTGTAGCCGGGACCTGTGGTGGCCATTTTGTTGTCGTACTGAGGAGAGGCAGCAGTAACACCGTTCCGTTCAGCTCGCTGCTGCTGCTGGGTTCTGGGTAACGTAGTTTCAGGAGCATCAATCTCCTTTAGTCCCACCCCTGCATCTAAGAGGGTAAGGGAGGAGGAGGGGCGGAGGGGGGTGGCAGGGTGGTCACCAGCGGCGCTGGCTGAAGCCTCGGTCAGGGTTGCCGTGGAAACACTAGTGGAGAAGTAGCCGCTGGAGGCCTCGCTGATGGGGCTGAGGGGATAGTCATGCTGGGAGGACGGAACAGGAAGAGGGGCTTCGGTGGACTCTGACCACCTGTCATTGGTCAAGGCCGGGATAAAGGCGGTCCTCCCTACCTTAGCAACCTACGGGGAGGAATCACGGCAATGGCAATCACACCACAACAGGAATTTAAGAACTCCCAACAAACTTAAGACTGACTGGAGCAAACCAAGACATC
Source organism: Oncorhynchus nerka (assembly GCF_034236695.1). NCBI lineage: Eukaryota > Metazoa > Chordata > Actinopteri > Salmoniformes > Salmonidae > Oncorhynchus > Oncorhynchus nerka. The sequence goes on from NC_088413.1 coordinate 68,822,749, forward strand.
ATGATGGCAACACAATTATCAAAATCATAATGATCATCACCATCACCATCTTTCATCATTATCGTCATGAGATCCTCAGATCCCCTAGCTTACTACCAACCATCATATTACAGTCAATACACTGTCTCAGCCTGGACAGTTGTTGAAAACTAACTGATTTCAACTAATCAACTACAACTAGACTGATCTCTAACAAACTACAACTCCCAGTGACCACAAGAAGTTGAAAAGACGTCCTTTTAAACATATTTTTAACATCTTGTGCTCATAGGGAATGTTGGTTGAACAAGGGAGAGCAGGCAGGAGGAGAGTTGAAAAGAGATGACAGATGGTTCTTACAGATTCTGTCCGGACCCTGCCGTCTTCAGGCCCCGTCGTCTGCATGATGATACGAGGCATGTGCTGCCAGGAAGAGAGAGAAACACAGTTATTGTTCAAATGATTGAAGGTTCAATTATTCATTGAAATACATCAGTATTGTCTCACATTGTCCATAATTTTACGAGTTAATGTAAAAATTCAAAAGCTCAGTTGATTATATTCAGCTCTTGACAAAAATGGTTTTAATCCCTAAAAATAATGGTGGAATTATCTGTCTTGAAAGAATGACAAACAGATGGTGGTATTACTAAAGATATATTGTCTTTATGGAAATTAAATAGCAAGCTTGGTATATCCTACATCCAGTGTTCAGCGACTTTTGACTTCATTATATATGGACATAACCAACTCAGTGGCATGTGGTTTGAGTGTCTGCCCTGAGATTGGAAGGTTGGGAGCTCAATCCCCGGCCGAGTCAAACCAAAAACTGGCACACAGCATTACTGAAATAGATTGGGGGAAAGGCCTGGCAGTTTTTTGTTCTTCCTTTACCTTATGGCTTGGCCACATCGGTTAGCGTTTGCCGGCCGAGAACACTCAGCACCTCTGAAAAGAGTGCCGGCCCTTCATTTGAAAATATGTGTGTTAATCGATTCTACATGTAGAAACACACAAAAATGTCCACCGGCTTGTTTGGCTGGGCGATATGGCCTAAAGTATTCAGACCCCTTTTCCACATTTTGTTACTGTAATGGGAATTTTAATGTTTGTGCTTTTCTTATAACCAATTTCTGTGTTCGTGCAAGTGGCTGACTGATCAAATCCTCACTATCAGTAGCTGCAATGGATGTCTCAGTTTCAAGTTCTCAGCTTAGAGAGAAGAAGCCTCGTGAGGTATTGGTCGAAAAACAGTGTGAACCTCAACACCCCTTCTAACCGGCTGAAATAACGGCGAAAATGGCGTTCAGTATGGTCCTTCACCACTTCTACCGTGAGACCAGAGTCCGAGCCAGCAACCTGTACACAGCATCCAGTCGAAAGCTATCAATTGCTTTTTCTCTCAGGAGTGTGACATGGGTCCATGTGGAGGGAGCATGGAGAGACCCAGTCCAAACCTCTCTCATGCTGCTGGTGTACTGGTAGGAAAATGGACAAGACATGATGGACTGTAAAGGACAGCGTGAGAGACATTATCAAGGACCATCCACTTTGAACATGTGCCATTAAAAGGAAGAACAGAAACACTATCTGAAGAAGAACACAAAGAAACACCAGGAAAGGAAGGATGAGTGCTGGGGACAGAGGGGTGTGGTCAACTGTGCCCGTAATTTATTTAGGCTTATCCAATATTGTTTATTTGGGGTATCAGGTTGATTGTGGAGGTCTGCACACTGCAAAATGTATAGTATTTTAGACTAAGAATGCACTGAAATACCAATCTGTCATTACCACAAGTAAGGAGAAAAGTTAGGGTCTTAAATTAAAGTGATAGCACCAACATGAAGCACTAAGGACTGTTATTCTAAATTTGATTTAGATACTTTATCAATAGTTACAATTGTGATTTGGAAAGGCAGGGCTTCTAGAGACAGAAGTGTGCCCTAAATATGTGAGGACCGCTACTAGACTGTAGCTTGGGCTAACCCTGCCTCAATCTCATTCTTAGCAAGTTTGGTAGGACTGTTATAACGTGTTCTCTTTCTCCTCCCTGGGAAATGTTATTAACATGCTGTAAGGCGATCTGCGCCTCATGTTGTTTTCTGCTCCTCCTCACTAACAGTAGCTGCAATTTGGCAGTACGCCCAGACCTTGTTTTGAGAACGAACTACAGATATCTCACTTTCAAGGTCTCAGCTTAGAGAGAAGAAGCCTCGTGAGGTATTGGTCTGTCACATGTTATGAACCAGTATTGGTCGGTCACATTAATGAAACAAAACGGTAATGATGAATTAATTATGCTAAATCATGCAAATATAACTTGTCTGTGTATAGCCGTACATAACAGCTGCTGGGACTACCCAGGCAGAGCTCCTGATTGACGTGTACTATGGTGCATTGCTGTGGTCGGAAGCTCTCCAGCACGCTGACAAACAATGATTCATTTAAGATCAACTTTGAGTGACCTTGTTTAAGAATTTCCACAACATTACCTTACAGCCTTCTTCTAAAAATGTATTAAATAGTTTCCCCCCCTGATCAATCTACACACACTACCCCATAATGACAAAGTGAAAACTGTTCAGAAATGTTTGTTAATGTATATAAAAAAAACAGAAATACCTTATTTACATAAGTATTCAGACCCTTTGCTATGAGACTCAAAATTAGGCTCAGGTGCATCCTGTTTCCATTGAACATCCTTGAGATGTTTCTGCAACTTGATTAAGTCCACCTGTGGTAAATTGAATTGATTGGACATGATTTGGAAAGGCACACACCTGTCTATATAAGGTCCCACAGTTGACAGTGCATGTCAGAGCAAAAACCAAGTCATGAGGCCAAAGGAATTGTCCGTAGAGCTCTGAGACAGGATTATGTCGAGGCACAGATCTAGGGAAGGGTACCAAAACATTTCTGCAGCATTGAAGGTCCCCATGAACAGTAGCCTCCATCATTCTTAAATGGAAGAAGTTAGGAACCATCAATACTTTTTCTTGAGCTGAATGCCGGCCAAACTGAGCAATCAGGAAGAAAGGCCTTGGTCAGGGAGGGGACCAAGAACCCGATGGTCACTCTGACAGAGCTCTACAGTTCCTCTGTGGAGATGGGAGAACCATCCAGAAGGACAACCATCTCTGCAGCACTCCACCAATCAGGCATTTATGGTAGAGTGGTGAGACAGAAGCCACTCCTCAGTAAAAGGCACGACAACCCGCTTGGAGTTTGCCAAAAGGAACCTAAAGACTCTCAGACCATGAGAAACAAGATTCTCTGGTCTGATGAAACCAAGATTGAACTAAATGCCAAGTGCCACGTCTGGAGGAAACCTGGCACCATCCCTTCGGTGAAGCATGGTGGTGGCAGCATCATGCTGTGGGGATGTTTTTCAGCGGCATGGACTGGGAGAGTAGTTAGGGTCGAGGCAAACATAAACAGAGCAAAGTACAGAGAGATCCTTGATGAAAACGTGCTCCAGAGCGCTCAGGACTTCAGACTGGGATGAAGGTTCACCTTCCAACAGGACAACGACCCTAAGCACACAGCCAAGACAACGCAGGACTGGCTTCAGGACATATCTCTGAATGTCCTTGAGTGGCCCAGCCAGAGCCCGGACTTGAACCTGATCAAACATCTCTGGAGAGACCTGAAAATAGCTGTACAGCAACACTCCCAATCCAACCTGAGAGAACTTGAGAGGATCTGGAGAGACGAATGGTATGCCAAGCTTGTAGCGTCATACCCAAGGCTAGAGGCTATAATCGCTGCCAATGGTTATCAACAAAGTACTGAGTAAAGGGCCTGAATACTTAAGTAAATGTGCTACGTTTTTTCTTGTTAAGAAATTTGCAAAAATGTCTTAAAACCTGTTTTGCTTTGTCATTACGGGGTATTTTGTGTAGATTGATGAGGGAAAATAAAGAAAGTCAAAGGGTCTGAATACTTTCCGAAAGGCACTGTACCTCACCCCCTCGGGCCTTATTGCTTAATAATAGCACTAAACCGCCCTAGACCGCTCTATCCCCATTCTGTCTTCTGAGAGAGGCTTGTCTAAAAGCCTGTTATACAAGTGTGTTTCATCTGGCAGCTGAGTAACAGTCACTGGTCTAGATGGTACTTCCTCTGAATGCCCTAAATACCATCTCCACTTTCCTCTGCTTAAATGCAGATGATGATGGGTCTCATTGTGAAGGCAGCACTTGGTAAAAGGCCTGATGGACAAAATAAAAATGGAAATACAGGCTACACTGAAAAAAGGCATGGATTACAGCAATGGTTTGAGGCAGAGGATGGGGAGACAGTGAACTATAGTGGATTATAGACTCACATCGACCATCCAGTTTCTCTGGGCTCCCAGTTACTGACTGGTGTTGTGGCTAGAAACAGGGTTTGGTTTATTTGGTGTATCACAAGAAAATGGGAAAGGATTCAATGGGGTTACAAGATAAAAAAGGGAAGGGCTTATTTTAACCAAGGTCAAAAGGTCACTGGGGTATGTGCATCCTACCTGTAGAGAGTGGGGTGAGGGGCGTAGGGGCTCCTTCTTGTCCTCGCGGGCAGGGAACAGGGACTTGAGCAGCTTGGGCATCTGCGGCACCAGGGCTTTGACTGAAAGATAAGAGGCAGCAAGCCCTGAACGACCTGAGGGGAGAACCGGTGAGGGAGGAGGAGGAAAGGGAGGAGGAAGAAAAGATGAGGAGCAGCGGGAATAAAAGATGGAGGAGGAAAAGAGGATGGTGAGGAGGATTGGAAGGTGTGGGGAAGTGTGAGAGATTAAGACAGGAAGTTGAAAAGCAAGCCCAGGAAATGACATTGAAAAAAGACACACAATGAAGAAAATGGCTGGACCAGGTCAGCGAGACAAGACAAAGAATTTATTAAAATTACTGAAAATAATCACATAAAGATGATTTTAGCATGTGATAACATATTATAATCTCTGGATTATAATCATAAAAGACTGCCAATTAATCTGAATGATTAACTGTCATTGGTCACACATTCATTACAATGACATCATTACTGAGAATGTGAAATCAAAGAAAGAAAAAACAGACAATATGACTACTGTATGTAACACACTTAAAACACGAGACAACACTAGTAGACAGGACAGACAGAACCACACGAAAGGTCTACTGCACAGAAAAAATAGATGACAGGAGGAGAGAGAGGGGAGACTGAGGTAGAGTCAGCCAGTCAGCAAGGCCAGGTTAGTAGAGCAGTCTAGGGGTAGAAAGGTAGAGAGGACAATGGGGCAGAGGGAGGGGAGAGAGATGGGGAGTCAGGCTCTTACCTTGCTCTGGGTCCTGGCTCTGGTTCTGTGGGGGAGTAGTAGGGGGAGAGGAGGAGGGGCGAGGCTGGGGCGAGGTCATGAAGATGTCCTGCTGGCTCTCCCAGCGAGTCTGGAGCAGAGAAGACAGAACAGCAGAGGGGGGTTAAAGATGTGAGGATTGATCTGTGTACTTTGGCACGTGGGGTTGTTCAGTTTGAGTATTAACAGTGGCACAGCTTCAACAGGGTTGTACACACCTTGTTGTCGTCCAGATTGCAGTCAGAGGACAAGTCCTGTCTGCTGCCAGAGAGCTGAAGACGAAAAGGAGAGAAAGAGAGAGGGAGGAAAAGGACTAATGTCATGACCTCAGTGGCTTAAAACTATTCAATAAATCAATAGCACCCAGTAATACCCCCAACAGAAGATGTGCCATTTACCCTGTGGACACTGGGGGAGCTGAGACTGCGTCTGTTACCCTTCCCTTTGCCTGCCAGGTGCTCCTTCACCGCCACTTCCTGCGCACACACACACGAAATAAGCAACAGTACCATTAATAAAAATGTGTGCTAAGCATGTGAACAGCGTTTCCTGGTGACCCAAAGGGGTTCACGTTTTGTTTGTTGCCCTAGTATTACACAGCTTTTTCCAATAACCAACTCATCATCAGCCTTGTTGCCCTAGTATTACACAGCTTTTTCCAATAACCAACTCATCATCAGCCTTGTTGCCCTAGTATTACACAGCTTTGTCCAATAACCAACTCATCATCAGCCTTGTTGCCCTAGTATTACACAGCTTTGTCCAATAACCAACTCATCATCAGCCTTGTTGCCCTAGTATTACACAGCTTTGTCCAATAACCAACTCATCATCAGCCTTGTTGCCCTAGTATTACACAGCTTTGTCCAATAACCAACTCATCATCAGCCTTGTTGCCCTAGTATTACACAGCTTTGTCCAATAACCAACTCATCATCAGCCTTGTTGCCCTAGTATTACACAGCTTTGTCCAATAACCAACTCATCATCAGCCTTGTTGCCCTAGTATTACACAGCTTTGTCCAATAACCAACTCATCATCAGCCTTGTTGCCCTAGTATTACACAGCTTTGTCCAATAACCAACTCATCATCAGCCTTGTTGCCCTAGTATTACACAGCTTTGTCCAATTAACAATAACCAACTCATCATCAGCCTTGTTGCCCTAGTATTACACAGCTTTGTCCAATAACCAACTCATCATCAGCCTTGTTGCCCTAGTATTACACAGCTTTGTCCAATAACCAACTCATCATCAGCCTTGTTGCCCTAGTATTACACAGCTTTGTCCAATAACCAACTCATCATCAGCCTTGTTGCCCTAGTATTACACAGCTTTTTCCAATAACCAACTCATCATCAGCCTTTGATTACTTTAATCAGCTGTGTAGTCTTGGGACAAAAAACTAAATGCGCACACCTTGGCCCGAGTTTGGGAAACACAGCTGTAGATGGCTGTCCTAGTGTGAGGGTGTGTAGTGACCTGTCGTAGTCGGTCCAGAGTGAGGATGTTCTCCACAGCCAGGACACTGCGGAGGTATTTCTCTATGGCCGCCTCGTTGTCGGCCGACTTGGGGTTCTCAGTGCTGGCGGCTAGACGAGCCAACATCTCCCTGTCCTCTGAACCCTGGGCATCCTGAGAGAGAGAGAGGTAGTAGAGCTGACAAAAAGACAGACTATCTCAAATGATAAAAAATATCTTCCCCTTCATATGCACTGGTTGGAAAACACTACTTGACAGATGAAAACAATATGGTGGTGTCATTAGGTTGGCATTTCACCTTCCTCATATCAGTGCAACGAAGGAGAGGACGTGAGGTGAGGACAGACAGACAGTCGAGAGCTACAGCCGTTGTAGTAAATCACTACCAAAAATAACCAAAGTAATTGATGATAAATGAAGTAATTTCCCTCCTGTCACACCCTCACCCCGGGGATGTTGGAGACCACCTCGAAGGTGACCCCACAGCCGGGGATGGTGGAGCGCGTGGACATCCTCTTGAAGAGGTTCTGAGCGAAGCCCTGTCTGCCGGGGTTCAGGTTGACACAGATCCGTTTCCTCAGCACCAGCTGCATGTCTGCCGGATGGCTGAGCTGCACCACGCAGCGCACCGTCAGATAAACCCTCTGCTCCGGGCACGCTCCCCCGCGGCTCAGCTGGGGACACTGGTGCACTGTGGAGTCCCACGATGCCTCAGCTTTTACCTAGTGGAAGGGGTGGGGATACATGGTCGTGTTCATTAAGGACACAAAATTCCAGTAACTTTCCCAAATATTCCCAAGTTTTCCAGAAATCCTAGTTAATGGATTTCCGATTACCTTGCTGATTCCAGTAATGTTCCAATTTCTGGAAAATCTGGAAATATTGGGAAAGTTACCGGAATTTTGCAACCCTATTAAGGACCATATGGTGAAATAAGGGGGGGGGGATTAGGTGGACTTGTCCAATTAGAAACACTGGTTTTGGTTTTCTATTGCAAAGTGTTTTGCTAGGCCGTGCCCTGATGAAAAGGACCCCTGGAGCTCACCTCTTCATCATAATGCTTGACGATCTGCAGGTCGAAGAATTCTTCCTCGTCCTCTCCGCTCAGAGTGGCGTCCCAACCCCCAGCCTCCGGGACCTCCAAAGCATCCTGGGAACTGAAGTCATCCGCTGGAGAGGAGAGAGAGAAGTAAGAGAAAAACAAGAGTTAAGCGTGAAAGTGAGGAGTTGAATAATTGACTTGTCACCAAACCAGTCAGAGATACTATAACACTGAAGAAGGAGAACTTACCACTGAGGTCCAGGAAAAGAACAGGGGTATGGGCCTCCATTCCAGGTAGGGGGACCCTAAAGACACAAAAAATGTACACAATTGTCAGATTCACTTCCTGAACAATATTAACATTTATGATTTAAAAAAATGCTCATTATACATTTAAGTTTAGACCCAACTCTCTCACCACTCTGCAGGAGCTCCAGGGATGCCGCTCCCAGCTGAAGGCACCATGACAGCGTTCCTCTCCTCGGTCAGTGTCAGGCGCCATTCCAACAGCTGGGCCTCCCTCTCCACGTCATCCTCTGTCTTCTCTGTAGAGGGAGCACAACAATTTCAGAGTCTATTTCCTCAATTCCACCTATACACTGACTGCACTGTGTGTGTGTGTGTGTGTGTGTGTGTGTGTGTGTGTGTGTGTCTGTGTGTGTTACCTGGCTTGCTGACCAGGGTCTGAAGGTGTTGGTCCAGGTACTCCTGTCTCTTGGTGAGAGCTGTCAGCCACTGACGACGCAGACGCTCCAGATCACGCTCCTATTGGACAGAACGCACACACCAATGACCAATCAGAGCGAGAACAACAGGATCAATCAACCGGAGCGAGTGCAGGAGGGAAACCGGTCAAAACAATCACACAAAAAAACAAGACAGACATCACCAATCCATCACAGATCCACAGAAACAGGCACATGCACTGTAGCATCCTCTTCAGTGGAGTCGTCTGATTTGATCGGATACAGTGGGGATATATGAGAAATATTTCAGTCGAGACAAGACAGTGAAAAGCGTTTACCTGATAGCTGTCCATCTCATCCCCCTCCATCTGTGAGACAAACAAAATACACAATTGTATTAGTCCAGAACAGACATATCGTAAATGGCATTCACAGCCATTGCCATCTTCCTGCATAGTAATGCATAGTAATGCACAGTAATGCATAGTAATGCACAGTAATGCACAGCAATGCACAGTAATGCACAGCAATGCACAGTAATGCACAGTAATGCACAGAGCATTCGGGAAGCATTCAGACCCCTTCCTTTTTTCCACAACGTTACGTTACAGCCTTATTCGAAAATTGATTAAATGACATTTTTCCTCATCAATCTACAACCTGACAGAGCTTGAGAGGATCTGCAGAGAAAAATGGGAGAAACTCCCCAAATACAGGTGTGCCAAGCTTGCAGTGTCATATCCAAGAAGACTCGATGCTGTAATCGCTGCCAACGGTGCTTCAACAAAGTACTGAGGAAAGGGTCTGAATACTTATGTAAATGTGATATTACATTTTTTTTTTTTTTTTAATTTGTTAAAATAAAAACCTACTTTTGTGTTGTCATTATGGAGTATTGTGTGTAGATTGGTTAAATTGTTTTTTTTCCCTTCATCCATTTTAGAATAAGGCTGTAACGTAACAAAATGTGGAAAAGGTCCAGGGGTCTGAATACTTTCTGAATGCACTGTATCTACATAGGTATGTGTCTGTGTGTGTTACCTGTACGGGTTCGTTGTTGGCCTTGGCCTGCCGTGTCTGTCTGATCTCCACACAGCCCACAGACACGGCCAGCAGCACCTCCGCTATCAGCGGCATCGTCCCACTGTCCTGCACAGACTTCACCTCCACCTGCAGACGTCTGGACTGGCCCTGAGGGGGAGGGAGGGGGTGAAGGAGAGGGAACAACAGATTAGACATGTCTTTGGGACTGGCCCTGAGGGGGGAGGAAGAAGGAACAACAGATCAGACATGTCTTTGGGACGGGCCCTGAGGACGGGCCCTGAGGACGGGCCCTGAGGACGGGCCCTGAGGGGGGAGGAAGAAGGAACAACAGATCAGACATGTCTTTGGGACGGGCCCTGAGGACGGGCCCTGAGGGGGAGGAAGAGGGAACAACAGATCAGACATGTCTTTGGGACGGGCCCTGAGGACGGGCCCTGAGGACGGGCCCTGAGGGGGGAGGGAGAGGGAACAACAGATTAGACATGTCTTTGGGACTGGCCCTGAGGGGGAGGGAACAACAGATTAGACATGTTTTTGGGACTGGCCCTGAAGGGGAGGGAGGGGGATCAACAGATTAGACATGTCTTTGGGACTGGCCCTGAAGGGGAGGGAACAACAGATTAGACATGTTTTTGGGACTGGCCCTGAGGGGGAGGGAGGGGGAACAACAGATTAGACATGTCTTTGGGACTGGCCCTGAGGGGGAGGGAACAACAGATTAGACATGTTTTTGGGACTGGCCCTGAAGGGGGAGGGAGGGGGAACAACAGATTAGACATGTCTTTGGGACTGGCCCTGAGGGGGAGGGAGGGGGAACAACAGATCAGACATGTCTTTGGGACTGGCCCTGAGGGGAGGGAGGGGGAACAACAGATTAGACATGTCTTTGGGACTGGCCCTGAGGGGGGGAACAACAGATTAGACATGTTTTTGGGACTGGCCCTGAGGGGGAGGGAGGGGGAACAACAGATTAGACATGTCTTTGGGACTGGCCCTGAGGGGGAGGGAGGGGAACAACAGATTAGACATGTCTTTGGGACTGGCCCTGAGGGGGAGGGAGAGGGAACAGATTAGACATGTCTTTGGGACTGGCCCTGAGGGGAGGGAGGGGGAACAACAGATCAGACATGTCTTTGGGACTGGCCCTGAGGGGGAGGGAGAGGAACAACAGATTAGACATGTCTTTGGGACTGGCCCTCAAGGGGAGAAGGAGAGGAACAACAGATTAGACATGTCTTTGGGACTGGCCCTGAGGGGGAGGGAGGGGGAACAACAGATTAGACATGTCTTTGGGACTGGCCCTGAGGGAGGGGGAACAACAGATCAGACATGTCTTTGGGACTGGCCCTGAGGGGGAGAAGGAGAGGGAACAACAGATTAGACATGTCTTTGGGACTGGCCCTGAGGGGGAGAAGGAGAGGGAACAACAGATTAGACATGTCTTTGGGACTGGCCCTGAGGGGGAGGGAGAGGGAACAGATTAGACATGTCTTTGGGACTGGCCCTGAGGGGGAGGGAGAGGGAACAGATTAGACATGTCTTTGGGACTGGTCCTGAGGGGGGGGAGGGGAACAGATTAGACATGTCTTTGGGACTGGCCCTGAGGGGGAGGGAGGGGGAACAACAGATCAGACATGTCTTTGGGACTGGCCCTGAGGGGGAGGGAGGGGGAACAACAGATTAGACATGTCTTTGGGACTGGCCCTGAGGGGGAGAAGGAGAGGGAACAACAGATTAGACATGTCTTTGGGACTGGCCCTCAAGGGGAGAAGGAGAGGGAACAACAGATTAGACATGTTTTTGGGACTGGCCCTGAGGGGGAGGGAGAGGAAACAGATTAGACGTGTCTTTGGGACTGGCCCTGAGGACGGGCCCTGAGGGAGAGGGAACAACAGATTAGACATGTCTTTGGGACTGGCCCTGAGGACTGGCCCTGAGGGACACGTGTAATCAACACAACATAGAACATTAGTGGTGGAAACAGCTAGGCCTTCCTCTTACTGATTCAACCAACAATTCAGTTGGTTGACTTGACGGTCTTTCTTCTCATTAATTTGAATGTGTGTGTGGTTGTGTTCCTGATGTAAATATGTATTGGATTGTCCTTTTCATTCTGAGGTAAAGGACAATTTGTAATTCCTGATTAAAACAGGAAAAAAAACATTTGGGGATAGCCACACACACACCTACCTGTCGCAGTTGGAATATACCTCCTGTGCGTACGTCTTTGGCAGGTATGACCTCCACAGGCATGAAGTCTCCGTTCTCGTTGATCTCCAACACCTGGATCCACATCTCCAGACGACGTGTTACCTCACTCCACCTGTAGGAGGAGACCGACAGAACACCAATATGGAATTTAGAAGTTTTCTTTCATGTGGAACTGGAACCTTTGGCATGTGTCAGTGTCAACTTTTGCTGTGTGACTGTGTGTGCGCGCGAACCTGTCCCGTAGTGCGCGCGCGAACCTGTCCAGTAGTGCGCGCGCGAACCTGTCCCGTGGTGCGCGCGCGAACCTGTCCCGTGGTGCGCGCGCGAACCTGTCCCGTGGTGCGCGCGCACCTGTCCCGTGGTGCGCGCGCACCTGTCCCGTGGTGCGTGCTCACCTGTCCCGTGGTGCGTGCATCTGTCCCGTGGTGCGTGCACCTGTCCCGTAGTGCGTGCACCTGTCCCGTAGTGCGTGCACCTGTCCCGTGGTGCGTGTACCTGTCCCGTGGTGTGTGCACCTGTGCGTGCACCTGTCCCGTAGTGCGTGTACCTGTCCCGTAGTGCGTGTACCTGTCCCGTAGTGCGTGTACCTGTCCCGTAGTGCGTGTACCTGTCCCGTAGTGCGTGTACCTGTCCCGTAGTGCGTGTACCTGTCCCGTAGTGCGTGTGTTCCTGTCCCGTAGTGCGCGTGTACCTGTCCCTTAGTGCGCGTGTACCTGTCCCGTAGTGCGTGTGTACCTGTCCTGTAGTGTGTTTGTGTACCTGTCCCGTAGTGCGTTTACCTGTCCCGTAGTGTGCGTGTCTTGGCTTGTATAATGCTGAGGTCCCAGAAGGCAGGGTTCCTGCCGGAGTCAGCCTGTCCGGCAGCGGCCTGTCTGTGTCCGTACACCTCCATGGCCACTGCCCCCTCTGTCAGATACTCTATAAACTCCTCTGTTACTGACACACCCATCTCCTACAGGGGGAGAGACGGAGAGAGAAACAGAATTAGAAATGGCAGAAAGAATAGCATAGAAAACCAAAAGAGGTGAATTAGCAGAAAACAGAGCATAAACACAGTTAAACTAGACTGAACGCTGTGCTCACCACTGGTTAAACCAGGCTACCTGATTCATCCTGGGCTATTAGAGCTACAACATGACTGAGATGTGCATTTATTTTATATCCTGCTGGATTTTTTAACATTGTTGCTTTTACAATACAAGTACCTTTACCATGCAAGTAATGCATTTAAAATGTCATTGGATGTCTGACCTTGCAGCTGTCAAAGACCACCATGCAGTGAGGGTCCTTGCTGCTTGGGGACGAGGCAGAGGGGTCCACCTCTGGGGCCACGATTACGGGCTCCGCCTGGTCCCAGAACGAGTATTGGCAGAAGACAAAGTTGGAAAGGTACTGGGGGAGACCTGTTGCCTGAAGAATCTTGATCTGGAGAGAGAGAGAGATAGAGAGAGAGGGGGAGAGAAAGGGAGGAGGAGAGAGAGGATATGATTAAATATGATTTGACAGAGAACGAGCAAACTATATTGCTTGGCATTCCAGAATAACTATACAAAACAAATGACTTTCCTGTGTATGTGTGTATTCTATGAGTGTTCAAAATGGACTCACCATGCAGACCAGTTTCCTCTCCTGCACCTCTCCGTCGGGGCTGGTCTCATTGTCCTCTCCGCCAGCCATGCTGTCCTCAAACCCCCCCGCCACTCTCACCACCTCCACGTGTAACCTCCCAACCACCTACAAGACAACCAACACCATAACACCATTCATTCTGTGCTGCATCATCACTTTGCGACAATGTGAGGTTTTCATTTCAGCACATCACCAAGACACCTCGTTCCTTCAAACAATCGACTCAGGGCAGTCGTCAATCTAGATGACGATTTGTTTTATCAGGTGTGTTAGTGCTGGGTTGGAACACAAATGGGATATTAGGGATGGGCGGTATACCATATTTTACTATATACCTGTTTTGATGCACGGACCAGTTGGGGTTTTTACTTTACCTTCTATAACGGTATTTGAATGTTTGGTTTGTTAAATGTGATTTACTCCGCTACTTGAGTCTTCCCTCTCTGCTCTCTCCATGCCGCTTTCCACACAGACCTAGTCCCACCCCGTCACTCAAGGAGCGCATGTTGTTGCTTGACCACGAGACACTTGTGTTCAGTCTGCATGGTCAATGCAGCACATGCAACACTGTTGATGACAACGATGTTGTTTCCACTTTGATCTTCATAGAAATCCACAAGCTTCTATAATTACAATATTAGTTTGTGTTTCTTACATCTGCAAACAGCTAGTTTGTATTTTCTGAGCAAGTTGAGCTAAATCATGTTAGCCACTAATGCTAATCAATAGTAAACTGGCTTGCTAACTAGCTATTAAAAGTACTGAGTCAGAGCAAACTTAGCTAGCTAATACAGCCTGATACCAGTACTGAGTCAGAGCAAACGTAGCTCGCTAATACAGCCTGATACCAGTACTGAGTCAGAGCAAACGTAGCTCGCTAATACAGCCTGATACCAGTACTGAGTCAGAGCAAACGTAGCTAGCTAATACAGCCTGATACCAGTACTGAGTCAGAGCAAACGTAGCTCGCTAATACAGCCTGATACCAGTACTGAGTCAGAGCAAACGTAGCTCGCTAATACAGCCTGATACCAGTACTGAGTCAGAGCAAACGTAGCTAGCTAATACAGCCTGATACCAGTACTGAGTCAGAGCAAACGTAGCTAGCTAATACAGCCTTATACCAATACTGAGTCAGAGCAAACGTAGCTCGCTAATACAGCCTGATACCAGTACTGAGTCAGAGCAAACGTAGCTCGCTAATACAGCCTGATACCAGTACTGAGTCAGAGCAAACGTAGCTCGCTAATACAGCCTGATACCAGTACTGAGTCAGAGCAAACGTAGCTCGCTAATACAGCCTGATACCAGTACTGAGTCAGAGCAAACGTAGCTAGCTAATACAGCCTGATACCAGTACTGAGTCAGAGCAAACGTAGCTCGCTAATACAGCCTGATACCAGTACTGAGTCAGAGCAAACGTAGCTCGCTAATACAGCCTGATACCAGTACTGGTGGAGGCTTAATTCACCATGTTGTTTGTGCAACAGCATCTTCTAAATCAAAGAGGAATAGAATAGGCTAATAATGAATATGTTGGCTATATGAATAAAGATTTAATGTAGCCTAAGATTATAGGGTTCCCTAGGAAACACTGAACATCACTTTGGTTTCTACCCTGTCACAATAACTCATCCATGGCATTTTCAAACACCGTATTCAAAGTTCCCACTATTATTTATATTCTAACTATATAATTATTATAAACATTCTATTTCCATGATTCCAAAAGTTCACCCAAGTGTTGATTTTAGGTTATTTTAGGTTGAAGTTGAATTGAACCGTATAAAATAATCAGAATGAAGAAAGACTCATTGAAATCATTTAGAAAACATGTGTTGCCACCCTAGGATCACTCACTACTCATTAAGTAAATGTAGAACTTTTATTAATCAAAAACATAAAATACCGTCAACAATTTGAAAAACACCATATATGATATGATATTTTGGCCATATGACCCAGCCCTATTGGATATCACTGGTTGAGAAACAGGGTTGTATTCATTTGGCGACTAACAGAATAAAACAGACAAACAGGGAGGAACTACCAATAGGAAATGCTTCTTTTTTTAATTATTCAGTTTCAAAAAAGGTCTGCTTCGCTGTGTCTCTAATGAATACGACTTTGGTGTTATGTGATACTGAAGGCCGTCTCTTTACCTCCCCCTTCTGGTTGATGATGGGTACTGCGTATTGCAGCTTGACGTCATAGAACAGACAGGACAGGAAGACATTGGCTACGCCGATTAGGCTGTGGTTCTCCTGCTCATCAAAGAATGGGTCGGCACGCTTAAAGTAGGAACGCATCACCTGGAGAGGAGGGAGAGAGAGAGTGTAGAGAAGAGAAATGTGATGAGGTCCTAAATGGAGCCCTTACAGTACGTGTTAACTGAAGATGTGGGTTTCCATTCATTTTCAAATCGGGCGTTTCGAGCAAATACTCTGCGATAAAGCCAATCAATTAACCAATCGAAGCTCACTATAGGCTTCCAGAAACTAGTCGATTGGCTGTTGAGCAGCACCTTACATGGCGTTTGTGTACATCTGAATGGATTCGACTCTCAAAAACAATGATTTGTCACACAGGGTTCATCTTCGTTGTAGTCCAAGTTCACAGCACCACACATACACTCCAACAACGACACTGGCTGGACAGGTTACCATACACACCCATTCACCCACGCCATGCACAACCACCCTCACACACTCACTGGGTTGTCATCGTCGTACTCCTTCCATTCCTGGTACAGTTCTCTCATGTCCACCAGTCTGTTCTCCATCTTCTCCAGAGCCCAGATCTGCTTCCCTTTCCCCTTACGCCTCACCTGCACCGCAGGCTCACTGAGCACTGCATCACGCTACGAGGAGGGAGAGACAGAGGTGGTAAGGGTGTGTGTGTCTTCATGTGAGAGAGAGAGAGAAAAAGAGAAAGAAAGAGAAAGAGAGAGAGAGAGAGAGAAAGAGAGAGAGAAAGAGAAAGAGAGAGAGAAATAGAGAAGCGACACTCCACCAGGTGTGTGTGTGTGTGTGTGAGCATGCTAATACTCGTGTGTACCTTGCGGTTGGCATTGAGGTTAGCAGCAGGTATCTGCAAGGTGACTCTGTACTCGGTGCGTTTGTCCAGCTCCTCTGCTATGAAGCCAGCTTCCTGCACCAGCAGGTTAGCTCTCACTATCTGCTCCCTCAGCTTACGCAGGCTCCGGGTCAACACCGCCTCTCTGAGGGGGGAGTCATCGTCAACATCTCATTTAAAGTGTACACACACACACCATCCACCCCCAGCCACACATACAGCCCATCTCCCCAACCCTGTGTTCCACACCCTCCCTCCCTCTCACCTCTCCTCGCTCCACTGCTTCAGCCTGCTCTGTGCGCTGGGTGAGTTGGACATGCTGAGTCTCTCCAGGCTGCGGTAGTGGGGCTGTCCCGGCCTGTCAGCCTGGCCCTGTGATTGGCTGGGTGCCGTGCCTGTCTGTCCTACAGACGGTCTGTCCGGGTGCAGCCGTCGTCTCAGCTGTTGCAGCTCCTGTTCGTACATCAGCCTTTGTCTCTCCAGCGCCGAGCGCTTCTCCTCCTCGTGCTGCCTCTCTAGGGACTGGAGCACTGCCTGCATGGGGTCTGAAGTTGACGGACAGGAACGATAGCCAATCAAGGACAGGGAATCCGGATAAGCAATCAATCGTGATTCATATGCGGTGTGATGGACAGAAGTTGCAGTCAATCAGTGATTCTCAACATGTTATTTGTTTCTGAAGGGCGATTATCATTAGTTCTCCCTTCCTCCTTTCCCTCTCCTTAATACACATCCCTCTCGTCGTTGTTTGTAAGGACCTGTGTGTGTGTGTGTGTGTGTGTGTGTGTGTGCTCACCGTTGTTGCCCAGGGCCTTCATCATGACCTCTGTCTGGGCGAACTCGTAGGAGAAGGAGACCTCGGAGGAAACCTCACTGTTGGTGTCTCCGTCGCCCTCCAGCTGTTCACTACTGCTACTGTTCTTCATCAGGCCCCCCTCACCCTCCTCTTCCTCACCACCACCCCGCGACCGCCACTTAGGCAGGTTGATCCTGTGGGGACCAGAGGAGGAAAGGGGAGAGAGAAGGAGGGGGGAGAGAAAGGGAGAGGGGGGAGAGAAAGGGAGAGAGAGCGATCCAGGGATTTCAGTAATACGGTGAATATCTAGTATAACAGATGAATTGTTTTCAAACAAGGACAAGTAGCTGAGGGAGACATTGTGATTTGCAGTATGGTCAGAATTGTCACAAGACACACACGTGTGCACACACACCTGAAGAAGTGGTTGTTTCCCCACAGGATGCGGTCTCCATGGTGGAGCTGCTGAGGGCTGGTGCAAGGAGAGCCATTCACACACGTTCTGTAACGTAACCACATCATAAAAACACACGTTCTGTAACGTAACCACATCATAAAAACACACGTTCTGTAACGTAACCACATCATAAAAACACACGTTCTGTAACCACATCATAAAAACACACGTTCTGTAACATAACCACAACATAAAAACACACGTTCTGTAACGTAACCACAACATAAAAACACACGTTCTGTAACGTAACCACATCCTAAAAACACACGTTCTGTAACGTAACCACATCATAAAAACACACGTTCTGTAACGTAACCACATCATAAAAACACACGTTCTGTAACGTAACCACATCATAAAAACACACGTTCTGTAACGTAACCACATCATAAAAACACACGTTCTGTAACGTAACCACAACATAAAAACACACGTTCTGTAACGTAACCACAACATAAAAACACACGTTCTGTAACGTAACCACATCATAAAAACACACGTTCTGTAACATCAATAAATGAAACCACAAGAAGATTACCATACTGTTAGCTCATTCAAGCAGGCAGTGGCTGGTGGGAGAAGCTATAGGGCTCATTGTAATGGCATAAAAACAGATGTTCGATGTGTATGATTCCGTTCCAGCCATTACAATCAGCGTGTCCTCCTATAGCTCCCCCCACCAGCCTCCTCTGCAAGCAGGCCATGTAATCCCTAAGGGCCTAAAGGCAACATGACGTCATCCTTATCTGGAAGCAGGGAAGTCATGAGGTGAGGAGTCACAGTGAGCTGACCAGGATCATCATTCTGATGTGGCGTGTTGAGATGACATTGATGACTAAGCTGGTGTACCGTGACTCCTTGTGGGGTGCGAGGTGCCAGCAGGCAAAATATGACATTTTTTACAACCTTGATTTCAACCTGTTGGTTGTAGAGACGTTATTTTATCTAGTTTTGCCCCACTGGGAATTGTGATGATGGAGACAAAGAGGAGTGTTCTATACGTACCTTGAGTTTTTGTGAGGAGTGAGGACCACCCGTTGGTCAGCTGTGATGTCTATGATGCAGTGTGCAGCCTGAATACCCATCCCACACAGCTGAATGTCCTGGGAGTCTGCTGAACCAACCTTAGTGTGCTCCTATAGTACACAACAACACATGATAACACATGTTATAATGGTGTGTGTGTAAGCATACGTGAATGCACCACTGTGTGCGCGTGTACCTTCAGGTAGTAGACTAGCAGTTCATTGAGAGCGGGGTCAGCGTTGAGGTTGACTAGAAAACATTTGTCTTCTCCCACTCTGATGCCAGACGACTGGAGAGAGATGCCCAGGGACTCCAACTGTTTCTGCCGCTCCTACAGGACACACAACACAGGAACTATTGATCCAGCCTCCAGCCTACAGTTAATCAGGGCACACTTTTCAAAACGTTGTGCAACAAAAAATTAAATAAAGCATTTCTTATTGGACAATTTCAGAAAGTCCCTGTTTCAGACCGTTGTCTTCTGTTTCGTGCCTAATGAACACAACCCAGGACATAATGTACAAAGGTGTGTTGTGTACCTGTGCGATCTCTTCCGTCTTGCGTAGTTTCTCCTCCCAGGTGACGGTCATCTCCTGGATGAGTTTTTCAGACTCCTCCAGCCTCTCCTTCAGCTCTGGGGCCTTCATAGACTGGATAGCAGACAAGAAAACACTCTTTCCATCTCTACAAGCAGCCAATGTCACTGATGTTCTGGTTAAAAAGGCTTCATACAACCTAATTACAACCAACCTGCTACAATCAGATGAAGACATTGTTTCTGGATGAAAAAACGATAGCAATAAAACGTCCTTTTAGACCACAACGCAACCTTAACGTGACCAGTTTTTATTTATTTTTTAATTTTATTTTACCTTTATTTAACCAGGCAAGTCAGTTAAGAACACATTCTTATTTTCAATGACGGCCTGGGAACAGTGGGTTAACTGCCTGTTCAGGGGCAGAACGACAGATTTGTACCTTGTCAGCTCGGGGGTTTGAACTCGCAACCTTCCGGTTACTAGTCCAACACTCTAACCACTAGGCTACGCTGCCGCCTGGTACAGACAGGTGCTCTCCACAATCCATCCTTACCCTGGACTGTCAGTTGATCTCCCCCTTTCCTCCCCCCACCACCTCTGCCTGTGTTAGCTGGTCCCGTAGTTTCTCCCCCTCCTTCCTTTTCTCCCCCCCTACCTCTGCCTGTGTCAGCTGGTCCCGTAGTTTCCCCCACCTCTGCCTGTGTTAGCTGGTCCCGTAGTTTCTCCCCCTCCTTCCTTTCCCCCCTACCTCTGCCTGTGTCAGCTGGTCCCGTAGTTTCTCCCCCTCCTTCCTTTTCTCCCCCCTACCTCTGCCTGTGTCAGCTGGTCCCGTAGTTTCTCCCCTCCTTCCTTTTCTCCCCCTACCTCTGCCTGTGTCAGCTGGTCCCGTAGTTTCTCCCCCTACCTCTGCCTGTGTTAGCTGGTCCCGTAGTTTCTCCCCCTCCTTCCTTTTCTCCCCCTTACCTCTGCCTGTGTCAGCTGGTCCCGTAGTTTCTCCCCCTCCTTCCTTTCTCCCCCTACCTCTGCCTGTGTCAGCTGGTCCCGTAGTTTCTCCCCCTCCTTCCTTTTCTCCCCCTACCTCTGCCTGTGTCAGCTGGTCCCGTAGTTTCTCCCCCTCCTTCCTTTTCTCCCCCTACCTCTGCCTATGTCAGCTGGTCCCGTAGTTTCCCCCCCTTCCTCTGCCTGTGTTAGCTGGTCCCGTAGTTTCTCCCCCTCCTTCCTTTTCTCCCCCTACCTCTGCCTGTGTTAGCTGGTCCCGTAGTTTCTCCCCCTCCTTCCTTTTCTCCCCCACCTCTGCCTGTGTCAGCTGGTCCCGTAGTTCCCCCCCACCTCTGCCTGTGTTAGCTGGTCCCGTAGTTTCTCCCCCTCCTTCCTTTTCTCCCCCTACCTCTGCCTGTGTCAGCTGGTCCCGTAGTTTCTCCCCCTTCCTTTTTCTCCCCCTACCTCTGCCTGTGTTAGCTGGTCCCGTAGTTTCTCCCCCTCCTTCCATTTGTCCCCCCCACCTCTGCCTGTGTTAGCTGGTCCCGTAGTTTCTCCCCCTCCTTCCATTTGTCCCCCCCACCTCTGCCTGTGTTAGCTGGTCCCGTAGTTTCTCCCCCTCCTTCCTTTTCTCCCCCCACCTCTGCCTGTGTCAGCTGGTCCCGTAGTTTCTCCCCCTCCTTCCTTTTCTCCGCCCCCACCTCTGCCTGTGTTAGCTGGTCCCGTAGTTTCTCCCCCTCCTTCCTTTTCTCCCCCCACCTCTGCCTGTGTCAGCTGGTCCCGTAGTTTCTCCCCCTCCTTCCTTTTCTCCGCCCCCACCTCTGCCTGTGTTAGCTGGTCCCGTAGTTTCTCCCCTCCTTCCTTTTCTCCCCCCACCTCTGCCTGTGTCAGCTGGTCCCGTAGTTTCTCCCCTCCTTCCTTTTCTCCCCCTACCTCTGCCTGTGTCAGCTGGTCCCGTAGTTTCTCCCCCTCCTTCCTTTTCTCCCCCTACCTCTGCCTGTGTCAGCTGGTCCCGTAGTTTCTCCCCCTCCTTCCTTTTCTCCCCCTACCTCTGCCTGTGTTAGCTGGTCCCGTAGTTTCTCCCCCTCCTTCCTTTTCTCCCCCCTACCTCTGCCTGTGTCAGCTGGTCCCGTAGTTTCTCCCCCTCCTTCCTTTTCTCCCCCCTACCTCTGCCTGTGTTAGCTGGTCCTGTAGTTTCTCCCCCTCCTTCCTTTCCTCCCCCACCTCTGCCTGTGTCAGCTGGTCCCGTAGTTTCTCCCCTCCTTCCTTTTCTCCCCCTACCTCTGCCTGTGTCAGCTGGTCCCGTAGTTTCTCCCCCTCCTTCCTTTTCTCCCCCTACCTCTGCCTGTGTTAGCTGGTCCCGTAGTTTCTCCCCCTCCTTCCTTTTCTCCCCCTACCTCTGCCTGTGTTAGCTGGTCCCGTAGTTTCTCCCCTCCTTCCTTTTCTCCCCCCACCTCTGCCTGTGTTAGCTGGTCCCGTAGTTTCTCCCCCTCCTTCCTTTTCTCCCCCACCTCTGCCTGTGTTAGCTGGTCCCGTAGTTTCTCCCCCTCCTTCCTTTTCTCCCCCCACCTCTGCCTGTGTCAGCTGGTCCCGTAGTTTCTCCCCCTCCTTCCTTTTCTCCCCCTACCTCTGCCTGTGCCAGCTGTTCCTGTAGTTTCTCCCCTCCTTCCTTTTCTCCCCCCCTACCTCAGCCTGTGTCAGCTGGTCCCGTAGTTTCTCCACCTCCTCTCGGAGCTCCCTGATGATACGTGCGTTGGGGTCCTCGTTGACGACAGCGTGGTTGACGATGCTCTTGGCCCGGTCGGCGTAGCGCAGCGTGGACAGCGTCTCGTCGTAGTTGTCTGCTGCCGGGCTCACCGTGGCCACCATGGCCGTGCGGCTGTTGCCACCCAGGCTGTCCTGGAGACGAGATAGAGAGAGGAGAGACGAGGGAGAGAGAGAGGCGAGACGAGGGAGACGAGGGAGAGCGAGAGAGGCGAGATGAGGCAGAGAGGGCGAGACGAGGGAGAGAGAGAGGCGAGACGAGGGATAGAGAGAGAGGCGAGACGAGGGAGAGAGAGAGAGGCGAGACGAGAGAGCGAGAGGCGAGACGAGGGAGAGAGCAAGAGACGAGGGAGAGAGAGGGGAGAGACGAGAGAGGAGAGACGAGGGAGAGAGAGAGGAGAGACGAGGGAGAGAGAGAGAGAGAGGAGAGAGAGGGAGAGAGAGAGGGAGAGACGAGGGAGAGAGAGAGGAGAGACAGAGGAGAGACGAGGGAGAGAGAGAGGAGAGACGAGGGAGAGAGAGAGGAGAGACGAGGGAGAGAGAGAGGAGAGACGAGGGAGAGAGAGAGGAGAGACGAGGGAGAGAGAGAGGAGAGACGAGGGAGAGAGAGAGGAGAGACGAGGGAGAGAGAGAGGAGAGACGAGGGAGAGAGAGAGGAGAGACAAGGGAGAGAGAGAGGAGAGACAAGGGAGAGAGAGAGGAGAGACAAGGGAGAGAGAGAGGAGAGACAAGGGAGAGAGAGAGGAGAGACGAGGGAGAGAGAGAGGAGAGACGAGGGAGAGAGAGGAGAGACGAGGGAGAGAGAGAGGAGAGACGAGGGAGAGACAGAGAGGAGAGACGAGGGAGAGAGAGGAGAGACGAGGGAGAGAGAGGCGAGACGAGGGAGAGAGAGGTGAGACGAGGGAGAGAGAGAGAGAGAGACGAGGGAGGGAGGGAGAGAGAGAGAGACGAGGGAGGGAGAGAGAGAGAGAGAGAGAGACGAGGGAGGGAGAGAGAGAGAGAGAGAGAGACGAGGGAGGGAGGGAGTGTTAGTGAGAGAGGGGGAATGAAAGAGGAAGATATAAGGTCGTCAGAACCAAATCTTCAAATGATTGTAGGGGCAGAAGCGTTCAAATCTCTAAAGGAAACAGGAAGATAAGCCTCCATCCCTCTCATGTTGAGCGGAGCGAGAGAGAGAGGGAGGACCAGAGCAGGGAAAAATACAAAATATGTGTCTCTTACCTTTAACAGCCATGTTAGCACAGAGTCTCTGTAAGGGACAAATTTGGTCTTGTTTTTCCCACATCCCTGTTCTGCCAGAGCAGATATGACCAGGCCTAGAGTAGTCAGAGACCTGCAGAGACACACAACAACCCACTATCATAACAGGTAGCATATTTGCTAAGTGAAACGTGTTCATCTTTGTTTAAAAGGGGAACTAGAACACTTGGTGCTGTGTGTGTGTGTTGTGGACTCATTGAGGATGTATGAATGGGTGCGTTATCAAAGTGCTTGGTAACATACTTGTTGATGTTGCTGCCCTCCTTCATCCTCTCTCCAGTAGCTCCAGTCTTAGCTGCTCTCTCACTGCCAGCCAGGTCTACCAGACTCAGCTTACTCACCTTCTCACCGCTCGTCTACAGAGAGAGAGAGGCGAGAGAGAGAGGCGAGAGAGAGATACGAGGAAGGGGAAAGCGGATAGAAAGTCATCTCGGTAGATTTGATTTTTGATAACATCCTTCATTTTAAACTGTTAAAATGACTCCAATCCTGCACACTGCATAAACCTCTGGAATGCAAACAAATGCAACTGTTTCAGTCAAAGATTTCCCATCTCATCCCAGTCAGTTTCATGCAGGATACAACCATCATGTCTCCCTGCTCTAACATAAAGGTCCAGGAAGGATGAGAGATATATATATATATATATGAAAGGATTCATTAACCAGGTATTCCTATGGAGAACAGAGGCCAAAAGCCACACACAGCGAGGCAGAGACAGACAGAGATAGAGAGCGAGAACGCGAGATCGAGGAGAGAGAAAGAGACCGAGGAGAGAGAAAAAGAGGAGAGAGAAAGAGCAAGAGAGCATGCGATTAAGAGATAAATAGAGCAAGAAAGAGCACGTACGAGAGTGAGGAGAGAGAGTGAGAAAGAGACCGAGGAGAGAGAAAAAGAGGAGAGAGAAAGAGCAAGAGAGCATGCGATTAAGAGATAAAAAGAGCAAGAAAGAGCGCGTACGAGAGTGAGGAGAGAGTGAGAAAGAGAGAGAGAACAAGAGAGAGCGTGCGACAGCGTGTGAGAGAAAGCGAGCTGGAGAGAGAGGCTGGAGTAACAATCTCCCATTGTTCTCTGTGATTTACAATGTTAGCTGCAGGGGTGGAGCTTAACTCTCTGTATATTTGTGTGTGTGTGTGTGTACACACGTAATGGGGTCCTTATCTTAAATAAGGTGTGTGCATTAAGGACTGAAGCTTGACTGGGAGACGGAGAGATAATGGAGATAAGAGAGTAGGGGAGGTAGGGACGAGAGAGAGTCGGGGAGGTAGGGACGAGAAGAAGGAGAGTCGGGGAGGTAGGGACGAGAGAGAGAGTAGGGGAGGTAGGGACGAGAGGAAAGAGAGAGAGTAGGGGAGGTAGGGACGAGAGGAAAGAGAGAGAGTAGGGGAGGTAGGGACGAGAGGAGAGAGAGTAGGGGAGGTAGGGACGAGAGGAGAGAGAGTAGGGGAGGTAGGGACGAGAGAGAGAGTCGGGGAGGTAGGGACGAGAGGAAGAGAGAGTAGGGGAGGTAGGGACGAGAGAAGGAGAGTAGGGGAGGTAGGGACGAGAGGAAGGAGTCGGGGAGGTAGGGATGAGAGGAGAGAGAGTCGGGGAGGTAGGGACGAGAGGAAAGAGAGTAGGGGAGGTAGGAACGAGAGGAAAGAGAGTAGAGGTAGGGACGAGAGTTGGGGAAGTAGGGGAGGTAGGGACGAGCGAGAGAGAGAGAGTAGGGGAGGCAGGGATGAGATAGAGAGAGTAGGGGAGGTAGGGACGAGAGAGTAGGGGAGGTAGGGGAGGCAGGGATAGGGGAGATAGGGACGAGAGAGAGAGATAGGGAGAGAGAGAGTAGGGGAGGCAGGGATGAGATAGAGAGAGTAGAGAGTAGGGAGAGAGAGAGAGTAGGGGAGGTAGGGATGAGATAGAGAGAGTAGGGGAGGTAGGGACGAGAGAGAGAGTAGGGGAGGTAGGGAGGGACGAGAGAAAGGAGAGATTGTGTAAGAGAGGAACAGAGAAAATGCATGAATGCAGTAGTAGAAGGAAAGAATGTACGCATGAGAATTTACGCTAAATATATAGAAAGAGAGAGAGAGATGGGGTGAGTGAATGATTTGAGCAAGAAATTATAGAAAGTGATGGGGGTAGAGAGACAAAGGGCAGCAGGGGCAGAGGGGGGTGTGTGCATTATGTTTGGAGTCGTGTGTGTGTGTGTGTGTGTGTGTGTGTGTGTGTGTGTGTGTGTGTGTGTGTGTGTGTGTTACGTCCGGTGTCGTGCTGAGTGGGAATAGAGCGGGCAGAGATTACAGTGAGTTGTGAAAACAAAGCCTGCCCTTGTCCCCAGAGAGAGCAAGAGAGGAGGGAGAGAGACAAGAAAAGAGAGGAGAGGAGAGAGGGAGAAGAGAGGAGAGAGAGAAGAGCGAGATAGGAGAGAGAAGAGCGAGAGAGAAGAGAGGAGAGGAGAGAGAGGGAGAAGAGAGGAGAGGAGAGAGAAAGAGAAAAAGCATGAAACAGGGTGGACCTGAGTCAAAAATGATTTGACGTATTTGGCTGATACCTCATTAAATGTGGAATTCAGTATATTTTAAAGTCTTAGGTCATCTAATTGAGTAACAATCTTGCAAGATTTTCCCTAGTATTTGCCTACGGTTTAGTTAATGTGTCGTTGCAACTTCATCCCCCTTTTCTAAAGATGCTAAACTTCCTTCTCTCTCACCATGGCACTTCCAAAGCAACATCTCAGAGACATTCAGATTACTCTCTGTCAACAGGCCCCTGTGAATTTGCATAGGACTGAGTTTCCATGGAGATTAGTAAAGGGAGGATAAAGCCAAGTGAACCTCAGCAGAAATAGGAGGCCCAAAGACGCTCTTGCTCTTTATCTCACTGTGTGTGTGTGTGTGTGTGTGTGTGTGTGCGTGTGCGTGTGCGTGTGTGTACTGAGGCAGACAGCCTTTATTTGTGCATCAGTTTAAATGATCAGACTCAGACTATATTTAACTCCGTTTCCATTCCACCACAGGTGCAACACAACAAGGTATCAAACTGTTACAGCCTCCGAAAGGGAGGCTCAGGCAACAATGCCCAACACTTTAGATCAGGGATGGGCAACTTTGATGGGGGGGTGGGTGCCACAAAAAAACTGAAAGCTACCGACATCCATACCACACATGCAGTCAGAGCTGGCCCTAGGGTATTGGGGGCCTTAAGCACCACCCACATCAAGATCCTTTTTAGAGTTAATTTCCTGCAATTGTAAACATTTTGCCATGGGGTGTAGAGAAAATGTATCAGTTTTAAAGCAAGTTTGTTGCAATTCCACACATATGGGGTCAAAGAGCAATGTTTTCAGTTTTTAACAACAAGAAAAAATATCCTCACACTGTCAACTGCATTTACTTAACATATGTAAATATTTGCATGAACATAACAAGATTCAACAACTGCCTTATTATTATTGGACCATGCTGGTCATTTATGAACATTTGAACTTCTTGGCCATGTTCTGTTATAATCTCCACCCGGCACAGCCAGAAGAGGACTGGCCACCCCTCAAAGCCTGGTTCCTCTCTAGGTTTCTTCCTAGGTTTTGGCCTTTCTAGGGAGTTTTTCCTAGCCACCGTGCTTCTTTCCTGCATTGCTTGCTGTTTGGGGTTTTAGGCTGGGTTTCTGTACAGCACTTTGAGATATCAGCTGATGTACGAAGGGCTATATAAATACATTTGATTTGAAAAGGGGACCTTTCTTTTCATGCTGAGTTTACAAGTTCAGACAGACAGACATATAAAAAAATGCTAATTGACCGACATGAGAGAAAAACTGTCGATGCAAAACCAAATTTCAAAATTGCACCTTGTACATTCTACTATTCGAACTCTCAAATGTAAGTTGAGACACGGCTGGATTTTTTGGGGTAATTGATCTGCGGGCCTACAGCGGGCCCTACTGCGGGCCTACAGCGGGCCTACAGCTGGCCTACAGCGGGCCTACAGTGGGCCTACAGCTGGCCTACAGCTGCCCATCCCTGCTTTAGATTAACTGCCTGCGATACATTCGTTAGGAAGAGTGTTCACAAACATTCTGAAATGTGTTTAATTTGAATGACCTTTTTTGAAATACTGATGTGGATAATAACATATGACTGTCCTTATGGGGATAATAGAGGTTCACTTGTCTGTTCCAGCCTTAATTGAGCTTTATTTGACCTAAATTAGAATCAACTGTTCCAGCCATGATTTTTTCTGAACTAGAATCAACTGTTCCACTCCTGCATTATTCACCCTGTGTGCTACCGATATTATGTAGGGAGACCAGGGTTGGGTGATCAGGTGACACACGCACAGACACAAGCTCGCAACACACACACAAACATACAGCCCCAGGGTTGGGTAACCAACCAGGTGTGGATAAAAACAGGAGCAGGCTAACACAGCAGATCAGCTGACATCAAGACAGACAGAGAGAGCACTTCATTACTTATTTACAGGTTTCCTGGAAGCTGACATCACTAGCTAGTTCCTGAACAGTAGAAACTCTGGCTCAGTGATAGGGCAGAAAGTCTCTCTGGGACACTACTACCCTCAGTGACAGGGCAGACAGTCTCTCTGGGACACTACTACCCTCAGTGACAGGGCAGACAGTCTCTCTGGGACACTACTACCCTCAGTGACAGGGCAGACAGTCTCTCTGGGACACTACTACCCTCAGTGACAGGGCAGACAGTCTCTCTGGGACTCTGCTACCCTCAGTGACAGGGCAGACAGTCTCTCTGGGACTCTACTACCCTCAGTGACAGGGCAGCCAGTCTCTCTGGGACACTACTACCCTCAGTGACAGGGCAGACAGTCTCTCTGGGACACTACTACCCTCAGTGACAGGGCAGACAGTCTCTCTGGGACACTACTACCCTCAGTGACAGGGCAGACAGTCTCTCTGGGACACTGCTACCCTCAGTGACAGGGCAGACAGTCTCTCTGGGACTCTGCTACCCTCAGTGACAGGGCAGACAGTCTCTCTGGGACACTACTACCCTCAGTGACAGGGCAGACAGTCTCTCTGGGACTCTGCTACCCTCAGTGACAGGGCAGACAGGGGACTCTGCTAGTGACAGGGCAGACAGTCTCTCTGGGACTCTGCTACCCTCAGTGACAGGGCAGCCAGTCTCTCTGGGACTCTACTACCCTCAGTGACAGGGCAGACAATCTCTCTGGGACTCTACTACCCTCAGTGACCCGGTTCAACAGTGCTTTAGAACGAAACAGAGTGATATGACGAAGATGCAGTAGTCACAAAACATTACAGCAGTCGACTAAGTTACGGGGGAGAGATTGGATTGACCGTTGCGTAACAATCAGTTGGAGTGTGTGTGTGTGTCCATGAGTGTGTGTCCAT
This sequence comes from Oncorhynchus nerka, assembly GCF_034236695.1. Taxonomy (NCBI): domain Eukaryota; kingdom Metazoa; phylum Chordata; class Actinopteri; order Salmoniformes; family Salmonidae; genus Oncorhynchus; species Oncorhynchus nerka. The sequence continues at coordinate 68,851,396 of NC_088413.1, forward strand.
GAGTGTGTGTGTGTGTGTGTGTGTGTGTGTGTGTGTGTCTTACCCCAGACTGCAGGTCTTTGAGTGTGTGTGTGAGGATGATGTTGAAGACAGCGTGAGATCTGCTACTCTCCTCGTTCATGTTGGTGGCAGCCACCGTACGAGACTTATTCCCCTCCGACATCAGAGACTCAATGTCCTAGAGAATAGATAGGAGAGAGGGAGGGATGGATGGAGAGAGAGAGGGGACAAGGATGGAAGGCCGGGGGGAGGTAAGAATAAGAGGAACAGGGGACAGAAGGCGAGATAAGGAGATAAGATAAGATGGAGAAAAGGTTGGAGGGAAGAAGAGAGAGGGGAAGGAAGATAGATAAATACTTTTCTCCAGAGAAAGCATAGTAACTTACCACCGATATGTGAACAGCTGTCAAAGTCATTAGCCATGGTAAGCCTTGAATCCAGGGAGTGTGAAGTGAGTGTGTGTGTGTGTGTGTGTGTGTGTGCAGTCAGCCTTCAAGTCAGTGTGTTGATTAAATAAGTGTGTGTGTGTGGTTAACTCAGTTGTGAATGGTTTTCTTTTTGACATGGCTCATCTAACAGAGCTCTCAGCTACCACACCCCTCTCTACGCTCTCCTCTATGTGCCAACCCAGAACATGAAGACTTCATACCGTTTATTTACCATCATATCAATTCTGTTGTTTATGAATCAAGGTCAAATCATCAGTAGCATGGTCATATCAGTAGTCATTCTACTAGTGATGATAGTGGTGTAGTGTACCTTATAGTTGGCCACAGCCAGGCGTGACAAGCCGTCCACGTACGGCCCCAACACCTTGTGCTCCCTCACTCTAAGAGCCTGCCTGCTCCTGGGGGGGGTGACACATAATGTGGTTAACTACAAAAACAAACAGTCATCATGCTTCCATGTTGTATCAAAAAAATAAAATTTAAATAATCTCAAATAGTATTTTAATTGAGATGTATACCACTACGCCAGGGTCGTAGTCAGCAGCCACTCAATTAGCCCACGGCAGTAAACATTGTTTTACACTAGTTGTGTTTGAAAAGTGACTAGACTTCGAGGAAGAATGTTTAAACTGGGGCCACTGACAAATTATAGTATATTCCAACAAATAACTCAAACAAAACAAGAGTCCAAGAAGTGGTTATAGGTCAATATTCAGGGTCATACGTACCCTTTGGGGTCGAGGAGGTCGCGGACCTTCTCATTGTATATCTCCATGTAGGAGACCTCTATGGTGAAGCCTTCCCCCTCCCTCTGCTCCAGCAGGGTCCGGTCAAACAGAGAGCTGCAGAGCCGCGGGATCAGACCTGGAGAGTCCACAGAACCCATCATGGTGTACGACTTTCCCGAACCTGGAGGGACACACACGCAGCCAAGGGATGAGAGCAGCCGTTAGGAGACAACCAATGAACTTCAACCGGTTTTAAACTTGAAACTGTAAAGATCTGTTCCATGCCAACAATATGAGGCCAGTTAGTAGTATCATAACATACCTGTCTGTCCGTAGGCGAAGATGCAGGCGTTGTAGCCCTGGAAGGCGTTGTGTAAAAGACTTTCCCCAAGGCACTGGAACACCACGTCCTGACCTGGAGACAACCACCAGGCAACGTTACACAATACAATCATGTTAATTATACAATATAAAACCCTACAATATGACTTGACTGATCCCCCTTCGGGGTGATATAGAAATCATCTGGAGCACACTAACACAATTACAAGATAATGGACATGTTATGCATGTGTAAGTGTTCATTCATATAGGACCTTCAGACTGTATACATGAACAGTGTGAGAAACAGCATTAGGTACAATAGGCCCTAGTTGGGTTTTGGCCTACAGCACAAAGAGGTGGATGACTAGCAGGTCTGACAGGAATATTTGACATTTAAATTAAGCCAAACACCTAGAGATCTAATCCAAGCAAGTAAACAACAAAGACATTTCAGGTGGGATCCTTAGTCACTGTAGAGAAAAAAAACTTCTGAAAATAACCGAAAACCACCTGGACAGACCTATACCTGGGGTGCGTTCAACAGGACGCACCGTTTTGGAACATTGAGATAGAAATATGTTGCATAGAAAAAAATAGGCATCTGTAGGCCGTCATGTAGAACAAGGAATAGTGTCGACTCTATTTGTGGCATTTCTACCTGCAACGTTCGATAACATTTGGCAACTGAATGTGGCCTACTAAATGTACAGGAGGAGGAAGAGCAGAGGGAAGGAAGTGAGGAAGAGGGGCTAAAGAAAGTGAAACAAAAACTGACCCGCAAACTTGTCCTTTTCGGACTCGTCCATGGACCAGAAACAGTAGTCATAGGCGAAGGTCTGAGGGGACAAGAACACAATGAAAGAAAATAGTTTACAACACATTTATAACAGCTGTTTTCCAGAGGGCAAAACACTTTGAAATGATCAGTTGAAATGACATTGTTATGATGCTATTATGATGCTATTATGATGCTATTATGATGCTATTTCTAACAGTTTTTCCCCGTTGGGTGGTTCGTGTTGAGCACAGGCAGTGATAAACATGACATACAAATTAGCCTAACAGTTTTTGAACATGTCAATATACAGTCATGGCCAAAAATTATGAGAATGACACAAATTTAAATTTTCACAAAGTCTGCTGCCTCAGTTTGTATGATGGTAATTTGCATATACTCCAGAATGTTATGAAGAGTGATCAGATGAATTGCAATTAATTGCAAAGTCCCTCTGTGCCATGCAAATGAACTGAATCCCCAAAAAACATTTCCACTGCATTTCAGCCCTGACATAAAAGGACCAGCTGACATCATGTCAGTGATTCTCTCGTTAACACAGGTGTGAGTGTTGACGAGGACAAGGCTGGAGATTACTCTGTCATGCTGATTAAGTTCGAATAACAGACTGGAAGCTTCAAAAGGAGGGTGGTGCTTGGAATCATTGTTCTTCCTCTGTCAACCATGGTTACCTGCAAGGAAACACGTGCCGTCATCATTGCGTTGCACAAAAAGGGCTTCACTGGCAAGGATATTGCTGCCAGTAAGAGGAAAAACATCAGGGACAGACTGATATTCTGCAAAAGGTACAGGGATTGGACTGCTGAGAACTGGTGTAAAGTCATTTTCTCTGATGAATCCCCTTTCTGATTGTTTGGGGCATCTGGAAAAAAGCTTGTCCAGAGAAGACAAGGTGAGCGCTACCATCAGTCCTGTGGCATGCCAACAATAGAGCATCCTGAGACCATTCATGTGTGGGGTTGCTTCTCAGCCAAGGGAGTGGGCTCACCCACAATTTTGCCTAAGAACACAGCCATGGATAAAGAATGGTGCCAACACATCCTCCCAGAGCAACTTCTCCCAACCATCCAGGAACAATTTGGTGACGAACAACGCCTTTTCCAGCATGATGGAGCACATGGCCATAAGGCGAAAGTGATAACTAAGTGGCTCTAGGAACAAAACGTCAATATTTTGAGTCCATGGCCAGGAAACTCCCCAGACCTTAATCCCATTGAGAACTTGTGGTCAATCCTCAAGAAGCGGGTGGACAAACAAAAACCCACAAATTTTGACAAACTCCAAGCATTGATTATGCAAGAATCAGTCAGGATGTGGCCCAGAAGTTAATTGACAACATGCCAGGGCGGATTGCAGAGGTCTTGAAAAAGAAGGGTCAACACGGCAAATATTGACTCTTTGCATCAATTTCATGTAATTGTCAATAAAAGCCTTTGACACTTTTGAAATGCTTGTAATTATACTTCAGTATTCCATAGTAACATCTGACAAAAATATGTAAAGACACTGAAGCAGCAAACTTTGTGAAAATTAATATTTGTGTCATTCTCAAAACTTTTGGCCACAACTCAAAAGTACAATGATTGCTATATAATCACAGCTCCACAAAGTAGCTAGTGTGTCAACACAGCGACCATCAACAGCATTGACAACCAAGCATTAACACAAATCAGTAGTAATATACTGGACAGGGCTTACCTTGGTCTGACTCCTAAGGAAGTTCACACAGGCGTTAGAGGTCAAAGGATGGTTACATGGGTAGAGAGAGAGAGAAGGATCATATCTCAGACACCAATGTAAACAAACACCGGTGGTGTAATCATTAGTTCACACCGTAGCAAATGGTTGCAAACAGGAAAACTGAAACAAAACCAAGAGTTTCTATTGGACATATTCAGGTAGGTCCCTCCCTGTTTAGTTCTGTTTGCTTTTGTCTGGTTCCTAGTGAATACACACCAGGACATTTTGATGTACTGTAGTGTACACCCAGACAGACAATCACACTGAAACAGGATTTTCTAATATTGGTAAAAATAATAAAAAAGTATGTCACTGCGTCATGGATACACATTGGTGAATGACAGATTAATATCCATCATTAAAAACTAAAGACCACAGGGTTGTTAGCCTGTCTGTCAATAACCAATTTATTTGAAGTAGGCTACACAGTTTATGAGCACAATATGGTCTATCAGACTGGTGAAAGAGATGACTATTATCAATCATGTGATCGGCACTTGATAACAAGGGAAGAAAATAAAGATTACAGGGCTGTTTCAATGACAGGCCTACAGATCATAAAATACACAGTATTCATACTGTCAGAGGTCTGCAAATCCACCATTCCTGATAAATGAGGAACAAAAAAAAAAAAATCACATCTCCGAACTGAAACAGGATGCAGCATGGGTAATAGAGTTAACATGAATCAAGATGCCCATTCATAAGAATGTAGGCTTGCTTCCACTCAAACTTCCTGCTCTCTCCCTCTCCATTTCTCTCAGTATTTGACACTCTTTCTCTCGCTTTCTAAAATGTTCAGTCCTGTGGGTGCCGAGGCCTGGAGATGATAAACACTTGTTTACGACAATGTTTCAATGTTACTCAACCAGGGTGGGATATTAACTCATGCCATATGCGGGTACATTTAGTCGTCATTGACGGGTAAGAATGTCTATTTCACCAGCCACATTTGCAGGTGGTCACACAGAGCATTTGGCTACTAAAGTGTGACTTTGTCATCGTGTTTCTTGGCTATTTACATGATTTGTTCACATGCTAGGTTGTTTTTCAATGTTAGTTTGAGTTTGCTGCAAATCATCTGCTTTTTGTTGATTGTTGGTGTAATTATGATGGGGGGATGGGGAAGAGAGTAAAAGACAAACTCACAGAATGACAGAGGCAGAGTAGAACAAATCATCTGCTTTTTGTTGATTGCTGGTGTAATTATGATGGGGGGATGGGGAAGAGAGTAAAAGACAAACTCACAGAATGACAGAGGCAGAGTAGAACAGAGCAGCAAAATAAAGGATTGGTATCTTTCCCTTTCAAGACAATGCAATATGTACAGTTGAAGTTGGAAGTTTAAATACACTTTTTCCAACAATTGTTTACAGACAGATTATTTCAGTTATAATTCACTGTATCACAATTCCAGTGGGTCAGATGTTTCCAGAAAATGATGTCATGTCTTTAGAAGCTTCTGTCAATTGGAAGTGTACCTGTGGATGTATTTCAAGGCCTACCTTCAAACTCAGTGCCTCTTTGCTTGACATGGGAAAATCAAAATAAATCAGCCAAGACCTCAGAAAAAAAATTGTAGACCTCCACAAGTCTGGTTCATTCTTGGGAGCAATTTCCAAACGCCTGAAGGTACCACGTTCATCTGTACAAACAATAGTACGCAAGCATAAACATCATGGGACCACGCAGCCATCATACCACTCAGGAAAGAGACGCGTTCTGTCTCCTAGAGATGAACGTACTTTGCTGTGAAAAGTGCAAATCAATCTCAGAACAGCAGCAAAGGACCTTGTGAAGATGCTGGAAGAAACAGGTACAAAAAGATATATACCCACAATAAAACGAGTCCTAAATCGACATAACCTGAAAGGCCGCTCAGCAAGGAAGAAGCCATTGCTCCAAAACCGCCATAAAAAAAGCCAGACTACAGTTTGCAACTGCACATGGGGACAAAGAGCGTACTTTTTGTAGAAATGTCCTCTGGTCTGATGAAACAAAATAGAACTGTTTGGCCATAATGACCATCGTTATGTTTGGAGGAAAAAGGGTGAGGCTTGCAAGCCAAAGAACACCATCCCAACCGTGAAGCACAGGGGTGGCAGCATCATGTTGTGGGGGTGCTTTGCTGCAGGAGGGACTGGTGCACTTCACAAAATAGATAGCTTCATGAGGAAGGAAAATGATGTGGATATATTGAAGCAACATCTCAAGACATCAGTCAGAAAGTTAAAGCTTGGTCGCAAATGGGACTTCCAAATGGACAATGACCCCAAACATACTTCCAAAGTTGTGGCAAAATGGCTTAAGGACAACAAAGTCAAGGTATTGGAGTGGCCATCACAAAGCCCTGAACTCAATCCTATAGAACATTTGTGGGCAGAACTGGAAAAGCGTGTGCGAGCAAGGAGACCTACAAACCTGATTCAGTTACACCAGCTCTGTCAGGAGGAATGGGACAAATTTCACCCAACTTATTGTGGGAAGCTTGTGGAAGGCTACCCAAAACGTTTGACCCAAGTTAAACAATTTAAAGGCAATGCTACCAAATACTAATTGAATGTATGTAAACTCTGGGAATGTGAAAAAATAAATAAAAGCTGAAATAAATCAAATCACCATTCTACTATTATTCTGACATTTCATATTCTTAAAATAAAGTGGTGATCCTAACTGACCCAAGACAGGGAATTGTTACTAGGATTAAAGGTCAGGAATTGTGAAAAGCTGAGTTTAAATGTATTTGGCTAAGGTGTACGTAACCTCCCGACTTCAACTGTATTTAGATACATGGGCTCCAATACAATACAGGAAGGATATGTTTCAGTTTGAAACGATTCCGTGCGATTCGGTTTATTACAGAATGGATCGATACGATTCCCTTTCCATGCACTATTATTTGTAGCATAAACACATTCAATTTCCATTCTACTGCTGATGGAGCTAATGAGGTGGGCTTCTCTGAGCTGGATCTGTCTGAGCTAACTCGTGTGTGTGTGTGTGTGTGTGTGTGTGTGTGTGTGTGTGTGATGTTTGTACGTGTGTGTGTGATGTATGTGCTTGATGTATGTGCTTGTGCGTGTGATGTATGTGTGTGTGTGATGTATGTACATGTGTGTGTGTGTGTACGTGTGTGTGTGTGTACGTGTGTGTGTATCTATGTGTGTGTGTGTGATGTATGTACGTGTGTGTGTGATGTATGTACGTGTGTGTATGATGTGTGTACGTGTGTGTATGATGTGTGTACGTGTGTGTGTGATGTATGTACTTGTGTGTGTGATGTATGTACAATGTAGGCACCTGATTTACATTTACATCCACCACTCCACTGCCAAATGAGTCAGGGCAAACCACCACCCACTAATTAACTTGTCATATTAGCAGATTAAGTGTTTGAGCCATTAATGAGTCAATATCTATAGTTTACAAATTAGCTATGACATAGCCAATGAATATATAGCACAATTTTGTGCCATCTCAAAATCAAATAGTTTTGACTGTTGGAAGTTATGGAGCGACCTCTCGCTACGGCCATGCAGGGTGCCTCGCAAAAGTGATTGTTGTCCTCGTTATGAAATTATCAACTTTATCCAGTTTATCTACAAAAGACCAGATACACTGATTGAATCAAAACTATTGCTGATGGTGAAACTGAACAATAAAATATATTGTTAAACCCCACTTAGCAGGTATAGCCAGATGAGAGTTGTGTCTCCAGTAGCTTACTTTTCTTCCAGTAAAAAACAAACAATGTTTCCAACAGCACATAGATAATAACCTAGCACGTAACATAGGTTGTCAATAAACTAATACAGCCTAATATCACATAAGACATTTTAGCAGTTGATTGCTGAAGTTGCCGTGCAGGTGTGCAAGATCAGGAACAGTCCTCTTCCTGCTGATGACCAGTGTGCGAAGCTGTACACAGCGCACTTTGACAAGGCTACTGATATTGCCCGGGTTTGTTCGGCATGCTAAAGGACTTATATCAATGACCGTCAACACAGTTATATGCAGTTCAACAATGAAGGAGAGGACGCATCGTGTCATAAAAGATGAGGTCATTCGGAATGTAAAAAGAATGTAATATGAGCTAAACTAATTTGGGAACCGGCAATTTGTAATATTAGATTTTAGAATTTTCTGACCGATGCATGTTACATTTGGATCGGTTTGAGGTTTGCGGACTGATGCACTTGGAATGTATTCAGACCCCCGTCCCTTTGTGCACATTGTTACGTTACAGCCTTACTCTAAAATGTAATCAATTGTCCCCCCCCCTCAATCTAACCACAATATCCCATAATGACAAAGCGAAAATGTATTTATTTAAAATAAAAAATACATTTACATAAGTATTCAGACCCTTTGCTATGAGACTCAAAATTGAGCTCAAATGCATCCTGTTTCCATTGATCATCATTAAGATGTTTCTACAACTTGATTGGAGTCCACCTGTGGTAAATACAATTGATTGGACATGATTTGGAAAGGCACACACCGGTCTATATAAGGTCCCACAGTTGACAGTGCATGTCAGAGCAAAAACAATGAGGCCGAAAGAATTGTCCGTAGAGCTCCGAGACAGGATTGTATCGAGGCACAGATCTGGAGAAGGGTACCAAAACATTTCTGCAGCATTGATGGTCCCCAAGAACACAGTGGCCTCCATCATTCTTAAATGGAGTAAGTTTGGAACCACCAATACTCATCCTGGAGATGGCCGCCCGGCCACACTGAGCAATCGGGGAAGTAGGACCTTGGTCAGGGAGGTGACCAAGAACGCAAGTCACTCTGATAAAGCTCCAGAGTTACTCTGTAGAGATGGGAGAACCTTCCAGAAGGACAACCATCTCTGCAGCACTCCACCAATCAGGCCTTCACGGTAGAGTGGCCAGATGGAAGCCACTCCTCAGTAAAAGGCACGACAGACCGCTTGGAGTTTACCAAAAGAAACCTAAAGGACTCTCAGACCATGAGAAATAAGATTAAATCGGTCTGATGAAACCAAGATTGAACTCTCTCGTGTCAAGCGTCACATCTGGAGGAAACCTGGCACAAACCCTACAGTGAAGCATGATGGTGGCAGCATCATGTTATGGGGATGTTTTTCAGTGGCAGGGACTGGTCAGGATCGAGGGAAAGATGAACAGAGCAAAGTACAGAGAGATCCTTGATGAAAACCTGCAACAGAGCACTCAGGACCTCAGACTGGGTCAAAGGTTCACCTACCAACAGGACTACAAACCTTAAAACACAGCGAAGACAACGCAGTGGTGGCTTCGGGACAAGTCCCAATGCCCTTGAGTGGCCCAGCCAGAGCCCGGGCTTGAACCCAATCAAACATCTCTGGAGAGAACTGAAAACAGCTGTGCAGGGTCTCCCGGGTGGCGCAGTGGTCTAAGACTGTGCCACCAGAGATTCTGGGTTCGAGCTCAGGCTCTGTCGCAGCCGGCCGCGACCAGAAGGCCCTGGGGAGCGGCGCAGAATTGGCCCAGCATCGTCCGGGTTAGGGAGGGTTTGGCCAGCAGGGATATCCTTGTCTTATCGCACACTAGTGACTCTTGTGGCGGGCCGGGCACAGTGCACGCTGACCAGGTCACCAGGTGTACAGTGCCTCCTCCCACGCATTGGTGCGGCTGGCTTCCGGGTTGGATGGGCATTGTGTCAAGAAGCAGTGGGTTATGGTTGGGTTGTGTTTCGGAGGATGCATGGCTCTCGACCTTCGCCTCTCCCGAGGCTACCAATTGGAAACCACGAAATTGGGGAGAAAAACAGGGTAAAAATAAAATAAAATAAATAAAAATAGCTGTGCAGCTATTGTGGTGCAGCTATGTGTGGTGTGCCAACCCTGACAGAGCTTGAGAGGACCTGCAGAGAATGGGAGGAACTCGCCAAATAAAGGTGTGCCAAGCTTGTAGCGTCCTACCCAAGAAGACTGAGGCTGTAATCGCTGCCAAAGGTGCTTCAACAAAGTAGAGGCAGGGTCTGAATACTTATGTAAATGTCATATTAACATTTTATTTTTTATAAGTTCCCAAACATTTCTAAAAACCTGTTTTTGCTTTGTCATTATGGGGTCATTATGTATTGTATTAAGGCTGTAACAAAAATGTGTAAAAAGTCGAGGAGGCTGAATCCTACTGAATGCACTGCATCTTAAACATTTAAAAATCAGGGACCGGTGTATCAGTGAATCTTACACCACTAGTAAAATGCCTGAGTACTCCCGTATCTACCCCGTGTCTGAAAAGAAGCTTTGAACAGCACTGCATGAACCCAATGACCAACAGTAATATTATACACTAACTCACAGGCCGTGAGAGAGAGAGACAAGGAGACACTCAGTTTCTACAATGGATTCACAAAAATGCTGGGGATGCATTGTAGAAGAGACACAAAGTGTAAATGCGTATGTTCTTTAAAGACCCCACACACTGATTGTCCATTAGTACAGGAGTCTGCTTTCTGCACATCATACTACAGACATTCACAATGACCACAAACACGTCAGTGGGTGCGGACCAGGCCTCCATGTCTCCGGCCCGGAAGCAGACAGAGCTGGGTGGTGGGCATAGCCAAATCAGGCATTTGTGACTGGAACCAGCATAGCTCATCAGGCTTTAATGATTGGAACCAGCATATCCAAATCAGCGCTCAGGTTCAAGCCCAGTGCAGCTATCGGACGATACGCAGACACACCCATTGTAGAAGGCAATTGAGGATACAATAGTTTAGCTTGCATGTTGGATAGAATCTGTCTGGCACATAGGCCATTATCAATAGGAGATAAGAACTCATCTCACAGACAGTTGTTTGATGCTAGGGGTGTGACGGTAGCTGTAATAGGCTAGCCCAAGGCCTATAAAGGATTATTGGCAGATTAAACATGTGCTCACTTTTTACAGCCCTGCCTGCGACCTCAGGCCTATGTTGCCGACTGCTGAATCAGAAGGAAGGGTGTGAATGAGTGAGTGTGTGGGAGAGAGAGAGAGAGAGAGAGAGAGAGAGAGAGAGAGAGAGAGAGAGAGAGAGAGAGAGCGAGAGAGAGAGCAAGAGAGAGAGCAGATTGCTACATGTTCTCACACACACCCCAGCCAACTCCCTTCCTAAACAATGTAGCAACACTTACTTTGCCCTTGTCCTATCACTGACTGCTCCTCTAGCCCAAGGCACTGTTATTATCCGACCCTATCACAACACCATTACATGGCCAGAGGCACATGGCCAGAGACACATGGCCAGAGAGACACATGGCCAGAGACACATGGCCAGAGACACTGCTCAGTCAGCAAGGTGGACCACCACAGCTATATGAATGATTAAATAGGGGAAACATTGAATTACTACTGCTGTCAGATGGATTCTATGCAGAGACTTGATTTGAAAACCCTAGGGCTGACCTTGAAATGGCGCCAGAGAAGAAGGCAGACGTTTTACGTGTCCCCAACCGATTGTGTTTTTTGTTTGTTTATTTACATACATAATGTTGCTGCTACCGTCTCTTATGGCCAAAAATAACTTCTGGACATCAGGACTACGATTACGCACCACGGACTGGCAGAATCCTTTGTTTCCATTAACGAGTCTGACGAGCACGACGCAAACGACATACTGCTTTCTTGGGAACAGGCCCAGATCCCCGTGATTTGCGTGAAGACGCGGCGGCGGACTATGTATTTTTGTAAGTAAGAGCTGGTGCACGATATCTAATGAAGTTTTGAGCTATTGCATCTCATGATAAGCTGTAGACCACACTATCTACCTAAAGAGTTTTCATCTGTATTTTTCGTGGCTGTTTACATACCACCACAGTCAGAGGCTGGCACTAAGACAGCATTGAATGAGCTGTATTCCGCCATAAGCAAACAAGAAAACGCTCACCCAGAGGCGGCGCGCCTAGTAGCAGGGAACTTTAATGCAGGGAAACTTAAAATCAGTTTTACCTCATTTCTATTCAGCATGTTAAATATGCAACAAGAGGAAAAAAAAAACCCTGGACCACCTTTACTCCACACACAGAAATGCATACAAAGCTCTATATCGACTTCCATTTGGCAAATCTGACCATAATTATATCCTTCTGATTCCTGCTTACAAGCAAAAATTAAAGCAGGAAGCACCAGTGACTAGATCAATAAAAGTGTTCAGATGAAGCTGATGCTAAGCTACAGGACTATTTTGCTGGAACAGACTGGAATACGTTCCAGGATTCCTCCGATGGCATAGAGGAGTACACCACATCAGTCATTGGCTTTATCAATAAGAGCATCAATGACGTCGTCCCCACAGTGACCATACGTACATACCCCAACCAGAAGCTATGGATTACAGGCAACATCCTCACTGAGCTAAAGGCTAGAGCTGCCGCATTCAAGGAGCGGGATGCTAACCTAGAAGCTTATAAGAAATCCCGCTATGACCTCCGGCGAGCCATCAAACAAGCATAGCATCCATACAGAACCAAGATCGAATCGTACTACACCGGCTCTGACGCTCGTCGGATGTGGCACAGCTGGCAAACCATTACAGACTACAAAGGGAAGCACAGCCGAGAGCTGCCCAGTGACACAAGCCTACCAGATGAGTTACTTCTATGCTCGCTTTGAGGCAAATAACACTGAAACATGCATGAGAGCACCAGCTGTTCCTGAAGACTGATCATGCTCTCCGCAGCTGATGCAAGTAAGACCTTTAAAACAGGTCAACATTCACAAGGCCGCAAGGCCAGGCGGATTACCAGGACGTGTACTGCGAGCATGCGCTGACCAACTGGCAAGTGTCTTCAATCTTTCCCTGTCCGAGGCTGTAATACCAACATGTTTTAAGCAGACCACCATAGTGCCTGTGCCCAAGAACACTAAGGCAGCATGCCTAAATGACTACCGACCCATCTGTAGCCATGAAAGGATGCTGGCCTTCTAGGCAGAGTTCCTCTGTCCAGTGTCTGTTCTTTTGCCCATCTTCATCTTTTATTGGCCAGTCTGAGATATTACTTTTTCTTTGCAACTCTGCCTAGAGGGCCAGCATCCTGGAGTCGCCTCTTCACTGTTGATGTTGAGACTGGTGTTTTGCAGGTACTATTTAATGAAGCTGCCAGTTGAGGACTTGTGAGGCATCCGTTTCTAAAACAAGACACAAATGTACTTGTCCTCAGTTGTGCACCGAGGCCTCCCACTCCTCTTCCTATTCTGGTTAGAGACAGTTTGTACACAGCGTTGTACGAGATCTTCAGTTTCTTGGCACTTTCTCACATGGAATAGCCTTCATTTCTCAGAACAAGAATAGACTGACGAGTTTCAGAAGTGCTTTGTTTCTGGCCATTTTGAGCCTGTAATCGAACCCACAAATGCTGATGCTCCAGATACTCTAAAGGCGGCCAGTTTTATTGCTTCTTAAATCAGGACAACAGGTTTTCAGCTGTGCTAACATAGGAAAACATCTGTGCAGATTCCACCTGCCACTAGGCTGGGGTCCCAAATGGAACTAATGGAACCGTATTCCCTATTTAGGCCACTACTTTTGACCAGGGCCTATAGGGAACACTATATAGGAAAAAGTGTGCCATTTGGGACGCAGACCACAGTGTTGAGCTGACAAGTCCTGCCACGGACAGAGAGTTACCCCAGGCTTAGCTCTCTGACAGCCAGGGAGGGAGGGAAGGTGTGGGTGAAGGAAGGATGGTCGGTAGGGGAGTGGTAGTAATTGGCAGCTGCTTCCCAGTGCTTTTCCCTCCAACCTCACCCCACAGCTTGCTCTCCTCATCCCCTGGCATTCCTATTCCCCACTGGGGCCTGGCTACAGCATGCTGTTACAGCATCAGCAGACCGCTGTCTCAACCTGTCTGGGTAGTAAGAGTAAAAGACAGCTTAGAAGCATGCCCGCCAGGCACGCCGACTGCACCCATAAAACATGTGGGCCTTATGAATCATGATATGTGGGCCTTATGAATCATGATATGTGGGCTGGGGGAACAAAGTTGTCTGATACAGGCTGGAAACTCATTGTAAATAGTTATTCTGATCGCTCGCGTGCGTACGTGCGTGCGTGTGTGTACCAGTGCAATATTGTGTGACTGTTTGTTCACTCCCATTGGCAGAGCGGTGACAACCAGGTAGGCAAGATATAAGCAAACAGCTCTAACTTCCCAGATCCTTTCCTAGAAGATTCCTGAAGGAAAGTGGCTTATAAATTGGACATTCAATCAAACTCAACACTAAAAACAGAGGATTGTGGAGTCAGAACAGAACCTACCATTCCCAGCCTGTAGAGTTAAATCTAGTGTCCTCTAGCCAGACAACTTCCCTCTATCTAGTGGGCTGTGCCTCAGACCTCACTTAGATTATTTGGTAGTTTGGGAGTTTATTGGCCAGGCTGTTAAATTCAGTTCATGCCCCAATTAACCCAAACCCTGGAGTGGTCCCAGTGAAGACAAGCATTGACTAATGGAGGCAGGGAGAATCCTCTCCACTCTCCTGTGACGTGCTGCTTTGTTTACTATCATTCTGGGCAATAGATTTCTCCTGTCGCAGAGTCCCTGTAAAACTGTTTGGGAGCTTTTATCCTCAATTTGGGATGGAGTTCTGCTGTAACAGCAGCTGCTGCTCTGGCATTCCCCAACATACGTGTGCACACTCACTCACACGCACGACTTATATAGGCCTGGCTACATACCACCGAGACAGTCTAGGGGAGGAAGAGATGGGAGTGGAATGTAACCATCTAGGTGTTGATAGTCCTGTTACTACATCTGTCCATCTAAACCATCAGAAGAGTCATGAATAACCTAATCCAATCCAAAAGGGCTGCACTACCACCATACACCTCAACATTTTTTGGGGGTGGCTGTCAAAAATATGTAATTTCTTCATTAGGCTTATGAGATTAAATGCAGTAAATCTGAAGGGCTCTGATCAACTGCAGCCAGACCCAAACTAGCACAGGCTAGTTCTAGTGGGAACTAACATCACATGTACAGTTTCTGCTAGCTTTAGTGTTCAGCAGCATCAAATCATCATTCAGCCCTCTACCTCTTTTGTTACTCCATTTCTTCCCTTGCCTAGCATTTAGTGTGTTGGGCCAGTGACCGAAAGGGTGCTGGTTCGTATACCCGAACCAACATGAAAATCGGTCTACGTGCCCTTGAGCAAGGCACTTCTTCCTAATTCACTCCAGGTGCGCCGTACTACTACGTCTGACCCTGTAAAACACATTTCACTGCACCTATCTTGGTGTATGTTACAATAACAATAAAACATATTGCACTTGCAGGCTCAATACACTGACTGAAAAAAACAATTAGAACACCTTCCTAATATTCAGATGAGAACCCCCCCCTTCAGAACAGCCTCAATTCGTTGGGGGCATAAACTCTACAAGGTGTCGAAAGCTTTCCACAGGGATGCTGGCCCATGTTGACTCCAATGCTTCCCACAGTTGTGTCAAGTTGGCTGGATGTCCTTTGGGTGGTGGACCATTTTTGATATACATGGGAAACTGTTGAGCGTGAAAAACCCATCAGCGTTGTGGTTCTTGACACAAACCATACCGCGTTCAAAGGCACTTACACCTGTTGCCTTGCCCATTCACCCTCTGAATGGCACACAATCCAAGTCTCAATTGTCTTAATTATTATTTAACCCGTCTCCTCCCCTTCATCTACACTGATTGAAGTGGATTGAACAAGTGACATCAAGAAGGGATCATAGCTTTCACTTAGTCAGTCAAGGAAAGGGCATAGTTCTTAATGTTTTGTACACTCAGCCCACTCCTCTCTCCCCTGGTCATCCTCTCCTCTCCCATAACATCAGCCTCTAGCCCTTTCTTTTCCTCCATGATACCTGTCAAACAAGACAGGACGGAATCAGACTCATAAGATGAGCACTACAGGCAAAACCACCTTAAGGCATAGACGAGAGACACATTTTTAAACCTGCATATTTAGTTAATATTGCCTGCTAACATGAATTTCTTTTAACTAGCGAAATTGTGTCACTTCTCTTGCAACAGAGTCAGGGTATATGCAGCAGTTTGGGCCGCCTGGCTCATTGCGAACTGTGTGAAGACTATTTCTTCCTAACAAAGACAGCCAACTTTGCCAAATGGGGGATGATTTTAAAAAAGCGCATTTGCCAAAAAAGCACAATCGTTGCACGACTGTACCTAACCATAAACATCAATGCCTTTCTTAAAATCAATACACAGAAGTATATATTTCTAAACCTGCATATTTAGCTAAAATAAATCCAGGTTAGCAGGCAACATTAACCAGCTGAAATTGTGTCACTTCTCTTGCGTTCATTGCACGCAGAGTCAGGGTATATGCAACAGTTTGGGCCGCCTGGCTCGTTGCAAACTAATTTGCCAGAATTTTACGTAATTATGACATAACATTGAAGGATGCCACACGTTAGATAAAATACGGAACGGTTCCGTATTTCACTGAAAGAATAAACATTTTGTTTTCGAGATGATAGTTTCCGGATTCGACCATATTAATGACCTACGGCTTGTATTTCTGTGTGTTATTATATTATAATTATGATTTGATAGAGCAGTCTGACTGAGCGATGGGGCGAGAAGAGGGACGGAAGCTATACTGTTACACTGGCGATACTAAAGTGCCTATAAGAACAGCAGCAGCAGGCTCGTAAGCATTCATTCAAACAGCACTTTTGTGCGTTTTGCCAGCAGCTCTTCGCAATGCTTCACGCATTGTGCTGTTTATGACTTCAGGACTATCAACTCCCGAGATTAGGCTGGTGTAACCGATGTGAAATGGCTAACTAGTTAGCGGGGTGCGCGCCAATAGCGTTTCAAACGTCACTCGCTCTGAAACTTGGAGTAGTTGTTCCACTTGCTTTGCATGGGTAACTCTGCTTCGAGGGTGGCTGTTGTCGATGTGTTCCTGGTTCGAGCCCAGGTAGGGGCGAGGAGAGGGACGGAAGCTATACTGTTACACTGGCGATACTATAGTGCCAATAAGAACATCCAATAGTCAAAGGTATATGAAATACAAATGGTATAGAGAGAAATAGTCCTATAATTCCTATAATAACTACAACCTAAAACCTCTTACCTGGGAATATTGAAGACTCATGTTAAAAGGAACCACCAGGTTTCATATGTTCTCATATTCTGAGCAAGGAACTTAAACGTTAGCTTTCTTACATGGCACATATTGCACTTTTATTTTCTTCTCCAACACTTGTTTTTGCATTATGTAAACCAAATTGAACATGTTTTATTATTTATTTGAGGCTAAATTGATTTTATTTATGTATTATATTATTATTATTAAGATAAAATAAGTGTTCATTCAGTATTGTTGTAATTGTCATTATTACAAATAAATAAATAAATAAATAAATAAATATATATATATATATATATATACACACTGCTCAAAAAAATAAAGGGAACACTAAAATAACACATCTTAGATCTGAATGAATGAAATATTCTTGTTAAATACTTTT
This sequence comes from Oncorhynchus nerka, assembly GCF_034236695.1. Taxonomy (NCBI): domain Eukaryota; kingdom Metazoa; phylum Chordata; class Actinopteri; order Salmoniformes; family Salmonidae; genus Oncorhynchus; species Oncorhynchus nerka. Next base: position 68,868,911 of record NC_088413.1, read on the forward strand.
TTCTTTACATAGTTGAATGTGCTGACAACAAAATCACACAAAAATGATCAATGGAAATCAAATTTATCAACCGATGGAGGTCTGGATTTGGAGTGACACTCAAAGTGGAAAACCAGATTACAGGCTGATCCAACTTTGATGTAATGTCCTTAAGACAAGACAAAATGAGGCTCAGTGGTGTGTGTGGCCTCCACGTGCCTGTATGACCTCCCTACAACACCTGGACATGCTCCTGATGAGGTGGCGGATGGTCTCCTGAGGGATCTCCTCCTAGACCTGGACAAAAGCATCCCCCAACTCCTGGACAGTCTGTGGTGCGTTGGTGGATGGAGCGAGACATGATGTCCCAGATGTGCTCAATTGGATTCAGGTTTGGGGAACGGGCGGGCCAGTCCATAGCATCAATGCCTTCCTCTTGCAGGAACTGCTGACACACTCCAGCCACATGAGGTCTAGCATTGTCTTGCATTAGGAGGAACCCAGGGCCAACCGCACCAGCATATGGTCTCACAAGGGGTCTGAGGATCTCATCTCTAACCTAATGGCAGTCAGGCTACCTCTGGCGAGCACGTAGAGGGCTGTGCGGCCCCCCAAAGAAATGCCACCCCACACCATGACTGACCCACCGCCAAACTGGTCATGCTGGAGGATGTTGCAGGCAGCAGAACGTTCTCCACGGCGTCTCCAGACTCTGTCACGTGCTCAGTGTGAACCTGCTTTCATCTGTGAAGAGCACAGGGTGCCAGTGGCGAATTTGCCAATATTGGTGTTCTCTGGCGAATGCCAAACGTCCTGCAGTGTTGGGCTGTAAGCACAACCCCCACCTGTGGACGTCGGGCCCTCATACCACCCTCATGGAGTTGGTTTCTGACCGTTTGAGCAGATATTTGAGCACATTTGTGGCCTGCTGGAGGTCATTTTGCAGGGCTCTGGCAGTGCTCCTCCTGCTCCTCCTTGCACAAAGGCGGAGGTAGCCGTCCTGCTGCTGGGTTGTTGCCCTCCTACGGCCTCCTCCACGTCTCCTGATGTACTGGCCTGTCTCCTGGAAGAGCCTCCATGCTCTGGACACTACGCTGACAGACACAGCAAACCTTCTTGCCACAGCTCGCATTGATGTGCCATCCTGGATGAGCTGCACTACCTGAGCCACTTGTGTGGGTTGTAGACTCCGTCTCATGCTACCACTAGAGTGAAAGCACCGCCAGCATTCAAAAGTGACCAAAACATCAGCCAGGAAGCATAGGAACTGAGAAGTGGTCTGTGGTTACCACCTGCAGAACCACTCCTTTATTGGGGGTGTCTTGCTAATTGCCTATAATTTCCACCTGTTGTCTATTCCATTTGCACAACAGCATGTGAAATTTATTGTCAATCAGTGTTGCTTCCTAAGTGGACAGTTTGATTTCACAGAAGTGTGATTGACTTGGAGTTACATTGTGTTGTTTAAGTGTTCCCTTTATTTTTTTGAGCAGTGTATATATAAGAAATATATTTTTTAAATATTTTTATTTAAATTTTAAATCAGCCTTTTTGGTCCTCCAATAATTGGTATTGGCGTTGAAAAATCATAAATCGGTCAACCTCTACTTAACGCAAACGACAAAGAGATTGTTGACAATCGAAACGCAAATATTTAATAATACATTTCACTGTGATATGGCCAACACAGACAGACAGACACACACCTGGTTCCCTTTATCCATGCAGATTCTTTGAAAATGCCTCAGCTGAACTTCTTCAGCTCTTTAAAAACATCCAAAACAATGGCAGGTATCCGACACGGGACAATTCCATAGAGTTGTATGTTTTGTTTAACTTTGCAATCATTGGTTTTTGTTTTACATACATTTGAAAGTGAAAAATTGGAGTTTCAACATCACTTCGTTATCGTGGAATTCATTTCACTGACACTAAGCTACATAGAACTGACATCACCCCAGTAAGTCAAACTTTTGTGCCATTCTCCAATACAGAGTAGATAGGCTGTGTGATTTACCCTCTAGTTAGGACTAGGCCCATAAAGAGGCTTTGAACATGTCTCCTCTGTCTTCCATCACGATGCCTCTCTGTCTCTTCTATCCTTCCATCACGATGCCTCTGTTTCTCTTCTATCCTTCCATCATGATGCCTCTCAGTCTCTCTTCTATCCTTCCATCACGATGCCTCTGTTTCTCTTCTATCCTTCCATCACGATGCCTCTGTCTCTCTTCTATCCTTCCATCACGATGCCTCTGTCTCTCTTCTATCCTTCCATCACGATGCCTCTCGGTCTCTTCTATCTCCATCACAACACCTCTCTGTCTCTTCTATCCTTCCATCACGATGCCTCTCTGTCTCTTCTATCCTTCCATCACAACGCCTCTCTCTCTCTTCTATCCTTCCATCACGATGCCTCTCTGTCTCTCTTCTATCCTTCCATCACGATGCCTCTGTCTCTCTTCGATCCTTCCATCACGATGCCTCTGTCTCTCTTCTATCCTTCCATCACGATGCCTCTCTGTCTCTCTTCTATCCTTCCATCACGATGCCTCTCGGTCTCTTCTATCCTTCCATCACGATGCCTCTCGGTCTCTTCTATCCTTCCATCACGACGCCTCTCTGTCTCTTCTATCCTTCCATCACGATGCCTCTCTGTCTCTATTCTATCCTTCCATCACGATGCCTCTCTGTCTCTATTCTATCCTTCCATCACGATGCCTCTCTGTCTCTTCTATCCTTCCATCACGATGCCTCTGTCTCTTCTATCCTTTCATCACGATGCCTCTCTGTCTCTTCTATCCTTCCATCACGATGCCTCTCCGTCTCTTCTATCCTTCCATCACGATGCCTCTCTGTCTCTTCTATCCTTCCATCACGATGTCTCTCTGTCTCTTCTATCCTTCCATCACGACGCCTCTGTCTCTTCTATCCTTCCATCACGATGCCTCTCTGTCTCTTCTATCCTTCCATCACGACGCCTCTGTCTCTTCTATCCTTCCATCACGATGCCTATCCTTTCATCACGATGCCTCTCTGTCTCTTCTATCCTTCCATCACGATGCCTCTCTGTCTCTTCTATCCTTCCATCACGATGCCTCTCCGTCTCTTCTATCCTTCCATCACGACGCCTCTCTGTCTCTTCTATCCTTCCATCACGACGCCTCTCTGTCTCTTCTATCCTTCCATCACAATGCCTCTCTGTCTCTTCTATCCTTCCATCACGATGCCTCTCTGTCTCTTCTATCCTTCCATCACGACGCCTCTCTGTCTCTTCTATCCTTCCATCACGACGCCTCTCTGTCTCTTCTATCCTTCCATCACGACGCCTCTGGCTCTTCTATCCTTCCATCACGACGCCTCTGTCTCTTCTATCCTTCCACCGCCCCCCTTCCTTTTATCTCTGGCTTTTCCCATCATACTCATCTCTCCCAGACCAGGAGCCGTGTCTCGTACACAAACACAGTGAGAGAAAATCCCACAGCCCAGCCCATAATTTCCCCCAATTTCTTCCCAAGAACTTAGTGAACACTGTATAGTGCAGTGAGTCAGTTTAAACCCTGCAGCCCAACAGCACAGCTCAATCTAACCAACCCTCACCAAATAGCACAGCTCAATCTAACCAACCCTCACCAACAGCACAGCTCAATCTAACCAACAGCACAGCTCAATCTAACCAACCCTCACCAACAGCACAGCTCAATCTAACCAACCCTCACCAAACAGCACAGCTCAATCTAACCAACAGCACAGCTCAATCTAACCAACCCTCACCAAACAGCACAGCTCAATCTAACCAACCCTCACCAAACAGCACAGCTCAATCTAACCAACCCTCACCAAACAGCACAGCTCAATCTAACCAACAGCACAGCTCAATCTAACCAACCCTCACCAACAGCACAGCTCAATCTAACCAACCCTCACCAAACAGCACAGCTCAATCTAACCAACAGCACAGCTCAATCTAACCAACCCTCACCAACAGCACAGCTCAATCTAACCAACCCTCACCAACAGCACAGCTCAATCTAAACAACCCTCGCCAACAGCACAGCTCAATATAACCAACCCTCGCCAACAGCACAGCTCAATCTAACCAACCCTCACCAAACAGCACAGCTCAATCTAACCAACCCTCACCAACAGCACAGCTCAATCTAACCAACCCTCACCAAACAGCACAGCTCAATCTAACCAACCCTCGCCAACAGCACAGCTCAATCTAACCAACCCTCACCAAACAGCACAGCTCAATCTAACCAACCCTCGCCAACAGCACAGCTCAATCTAACCAATCCATTGTTACTGGATGTCTTTCTTGACCAGTTTCACCGTAAAGGAGAGGAGAACCCTCCCGCCCCCCAGCCATAACCCACTCAGAGGGTGATGGTCGCCACACTGACAGCTGTCACAGCGAATCAGGGTCCGGGATGCAGCACTGGGTTGGGGGGTGGATTTCAGATTCCAGAGGGCCGTGAGGGGCCCTGTCCAGCACCCCATAACCCAGTTACACATCACGCAACACGGCCCACCGGCCAATGAGAGGAGAGAGGGAGGCAGTGAGGAGTGCCCGCCCGCCAGCCTGTCTTCCCTCATTCGTTCTCTCTGTTTCGATCGCAGTCACTTAAAAAAATAAGTTTCCGCGTGGATGCACACTGGCCGCTCGCTCCCCTCTCCTGTGACTGTGCATGCCATGGTCGTGGAAGGCATAGGGAGGGTGAGTATGGAGAGGGATAAGGTTCAGCCTGGGCAACAGCCTATTAGAGGTAAGGGTTAGGGAGGATGGGGTATGGGACACCCTCCCCTGTGCTCCTTACGGTACTATTGACCTAAATACAGGGATGCAAACTGGTGACCACTTCAATTTGCATACCGTCCCAACAGATCCACAGATGATGCAATCTCGATTGCACTCAACACTGCCCTTTCCCACCTGGACAAAAGGAACACCTACATGAGAATGCTGTTCATTGACTACAGCTTAGCGTTCAACACCATAGTGACCTCAAAGGCAGAGCACACCCCCATTCTCATCGACGGGGCTGAAGTGGAGCAGGTTGAGAGCTTCAGGCTGCAACAAACTATCGTGGTCCATGAGACAGCTGCACCATCAAGAGCATGGTTGCATCACCGGCTGGTATGGCAACTGCTCGGCAAGGCACCACAGAAGATAGTGCAGTGCGTATGGCCCAGTACATCACTGGGGCCAAGCTTCCTGCCATCCAGGACCTCTATACCAGGCTGTGTCAGAGGAAGACCCTAAAAATTGCCAAAGATTCCAGTCCCCCAAGTCAGACTGTTCTCTCTGCTACCACACAGCAATCGATACCGGAGCGCCAAGTCTAGGTCCAAAAAGGCTTCTGAACAGCTTCTACCTCTAAGCCATAAGATGGCTACCCGGGTTATTTGCATTGACCCCCCCCCCCCCCTTTTTTTTTTACAATTATCTTTACATAGTCACTTTACCCCTACCTACATATTACCTTGACTAACCTGTACCCCCACACATTGACTCGGTAACGGTACCCCGTATATAGCCACATTATTGTTACTTTTGTTTATTTAGTAATAATTTTTCTTAAAACCGCATTGTTGGTTAAGGGCTTGTAAACCATCGTTAGCCTACTCTTCAGACAACTTTACACGCACGCGTCCTCTTCTTTCCCCCGCACGCGTCCTCTTCTTTCCCCGCGCGCCTCCTCTTCTCCCCCCATCCTCGTCCTCTTCTTTCCCCCCCACGCCTGTCCTCCTCTTCCCCCCCCACGCCTTTCTTCCCCTGTCCTCTTCTTCTCCCCCCACGCGCAGTGCGCCACCTTAAATGCACGATTTACACTGTCGAGTGGCTGCAAATACTTTGGGCCATCTGCTTTTCTTCCCTCTGAAAGCTTTTGTTGTCTTTTTGCACTGAGTCAGTTCCTCACGCTGCTGTTTCCAACGTCTTATCATCGACTCATTAAGGCCAAGCTCCTGTGCAGCAGCTCTATTTCCTTTTCCAACAGCCAGATCGATCGCCTTCAACTTGAAAATGCATATGATGCAGCTTCTCTGTGTCTTTGCCATGATGAGGGTGACAAAATGACTACCGTAATCAGAATGATGGGAAGTTTGAGCGCACTCGATTTACGTCACATTATGTGACGGTGCTCAGTTTTTTGGCGGCATGAATCTTGTGAAAGCGGGAAAAATCCATAAATTAGCCGCGTCATTGTATAAACCGCGAGGTTCAAAGCGTGGGAATAAAGTAGCGGCTTAAGGTCCGGAAATTAGGGTATTTTCATCCCTGTAAATAGAAATCGCACTGCGATGAGTGATTATGCCTGACAAACACCCTGCCATGGGTGTCTGATCACAATACTACTCTGAATAACAAGCAGAGGTCAGCGGTGAGCGATCAGGTCAGTGGACTGGGCCTTTAAGGCTTGCCCACAATATATGACAGCAACCATATTACCTCGGCTAAGGGATGTATCCATGCCGCATTGCGTCATGCCTACGAACAGACCTTAGCCGTGGTATATTGGCCATATACCACATATAATATGAAATTACATGTTGAGAGTTTGAGCCCAAGTCTGTCTGAACAAGTCAACACTGGATTCCAACACTTATGCAAATAAAGCCTTTCGTCACTATGCAAACTCTAATGGCAGCAGGAAGGATATGAGCGAGGCAGCTGTAGGCCCACCCTGCCTCAGCCAGGGTATCAACAATAGACAGTGTACTGTAGGCCTATTGACCATTCATTAGACAGGCCCTATCTGACATGATCATTTTCCACTCATGAATCACAATACACCAGATCAGGCAACACAGAAGCTGCTCCAGTTTCAACTGTTCTGCCTGCGGCTACAGAACCCTGGCCTGTTCACCGGACATGCTACCTTGTCCCAGATGCCCCTGCTGTCTCGACCTCTGAATGCTCGGCTATGAAAAGCCAACTGACATTTACTCCCGAGGTGCTGACCTGTTGCTCCCTCTACAACCACTGTGATTATTATTTCACCCTGCTGGTCATCTATGAACATCTTGAAGAACAGTCTGGCCTTAATGGCCATGTACTCTTATAATCTCCATCCAGCACAGCCAGAAGACAACTGGCCACCCGTCAGAGCCTGGTTTCTCTAAGTTTATTCCTAGGTTCATGTCTTTCTAGGGAGTTTTTCTTAGCCACCACGCTTCTACATCTACATTGCTTGCTGTTTGGGGTTTTAGGCTGGGTTTCTGTATAAGCACTTTGTGACATCTGATGATGTAAAAAGAGTTTTATACATTTGATTGATTAACAGAGAGGGCTATCCCCCTGTTTGTAACTATTGCTACAGGAGAGAAAACACCTTATCAGCCATTAACTTTAAGACACAGGAGCAGAGACAAAACATTGCAAGTTCAATGTTCCACTCGTCACAATGGAGAGAGGTCAGTTAGACAGGCAACAACGTCCCACCCTCCACATGCTGGGAGCAGGAAAAAGGACAGGGGTGTGGAGGGATACCGATTGGGTTAGGCGTCGCCTGAGAGAGAGAACTCCAGTGGAAGCGCTGTCTGCTCCTGGGGAGTGGGACTCTCCTCCACAGACACAGATCCACTCATACTGCAGTCATGTGAACTGGGGCCATAGGAGGCATCTGGGGCCCTATGGCAATGAAAGCCTATGGGAGTGGGAGAGGTGCCTCTGTCCTAAATAAACCAAAGAAACTGGGCACAACACTGAGCTGTGTATACTGCAGACAGTCGTGTGAACTGGGGCCATAGGAAGGCATCTGGTGCCATGAGAGTCAGTAGAGGCTCTATAGGAGTGAGTGAGGAGGGCCTCTCTTTAGCATTCATCTCTCCATCCCAGGATGAGTCTCAGCAGCAGGTCCCACAACATGAACCCAGCTCCACCGTTTAAGTGTCTGGAGTGTGATGGGGAGCAGCCAGCTCAGTCTTTCTCCAAGTGTGAAACCCCCCCCACCTCTCACCCCATTGTCTCCCAGATGGAAAGAAAGAGACAGAAAGAAAAGAAGGCAGAGAAAGAGAGAAATGATAGCGCATCCCTTGTTTAACCCCATAAAAGCCAGTAGAGGATCTTTATGGCCGACAGATGCTAAAGCAAACGTGTGCTTCTTTCGCTCTCTCTTCCCTTTTTTGTTATGTCCCTCACTCCCTAGCTTCTCCAAAAGTAAAAGGGGGTTCCGTGGTCGCCTGGTATTGGCCCGTGTGACCTCCCCCCCCCACGTTGTCGGGGCAACGGAAGGGCTGAGAAACAGAGAAGCCCCAACACAGGCAGAATGAGGAGAGGAGCAGCAGGCAGACTGGGAGAGAGAGGAATGGGCCTTCGAGTGACACAAGCTCTCCCAAATAGACCTGCTCAACCCATCTTCCTGACCCAAATCATTATGCACTCAGCAGGCGATAAAGACAGACTGACTGTCGAGAACAGTCATGTGACACTCTCCATATCACTGGACTCCCACTCTCAACAACTGAAACTGAGTCCCATGGGTGGGCGCGTGCACACACACACAAACCTGGAGTCTCCTTTGCCCAGGTTTCTCCGCCTGGATGCAGGATGGTCTGGTTGCCTTCCATATCCACAATACATTTTGTGTTCAGGTCCTTTTCTGTGAGGGAGAGAAGGCAAAAGATTCAGAGTACTGTACAAACATTCAGAGCAACCTCCAGTTGCACGGTAGGTACTTCATCATGCGGGCACATCATCACGTGACTAGGAAGGAGAAAAACCGTACACTATTTACTGATTACATTGTGGACCTGAATGGCTCAGTTGGTAGAGCATGGCGGATGCTATGGCAGTATTGTGGGTTCGATTCCCAGGGCCACTCATGCAAAAAATGTATGCACACATGACTAAGTCGCTTCGGATAAAAGTGTCTGCTAAATGGCATTTGAATTCAAATCTCACACAGCATCCCCTATGACTTAAAACAAAACTTTCCATTAGGTCTGTCCCCACTTTTAAAAAAATATTGGTTGACTGAAAGTCTGTTCTTTCGACCAATTTATTGGTCTATTTTTAAACGTGTATTTTTACATATAGACACACCCGAAGTGTTTTAATAAAATGCACTGAGCTTGTCTGATGCTTAAAGCTTACTGTTTAATGAAATAAAAACATGCCTCAAGAGTGCACCAGAGATCTAGATAACCAACATTTTTAAAAGTGTAAACCCTGTTAGGGATAGGCAGAATTACCGCCCCCTTTGGAGGAATTGCGTGCCCATAGTAAACAGAAAAAAAATCTGTCCAAAATTGCTAATATATGCATATAATAATTATTATTGAATAGAAAACACTCTAAAGCTTCTAAAACCGTTCAAATTATGTCTGTATGTAAAGCAGAACTCTCAGGGCAGCCATTCTCCCAAACTCTCTCTTGTCATCTGAAAAGTTGGGCCAACTTTGACGTCATCGCCCCCACCCTTCCCAACCAGCTACGGATCTGGGAACAGTTTCTATCTCTTCATCGCGATGTCTCCTTTCAATGGGGCGTTTCATTGTGAGAATCGCACGCTCCCTCGCCCTTTGGCGGGCTAAAATCTTCGGGTCACGCGAAAATACATGTACTCTCTTGCGCGCGTCGGGTCTGGAGCTCTCTTTGTTCCAGGTTTCACCAAACGATGTCGGTTTGTCTGTTCGAGCTGATAATTGTTTTGCACGTTTAGAACATCCTAAAGCTTGATTCTGCACTTAGTTTGACCAGTTTAGTCGACATATAATATGTAATTTTGAAGTTTTGATGCGCATCCACTATAATTTTGGCTGCATTTCACGCAGTTTTTGGTAAGTATGACTCCTTCCACGGCTTCTGATCGAAGAACATCAAAGGTAAGGGATTATTTATGTGGTAATTTTGTGTTTCTGTGGACTCCAACATAGAGACATACTGCTAATTTCTGAGCGCCGTCTCATATTATAGCCTAGTGAACGAACTCTGTAACGTTAAAAATAAATGTAACACAGCGGTTGCATTAAGAAGAAGTGTATCTTTCTAACTATATGTAGAACATGTATATTCAGTCAAAGTTTTTGATGTGTATTGCTTGTTATCTGACGTTATCTGGCGGGGCTATCATCATTTCTCCGGACATTTGAGTAGCATTTTTTGAACATGGCATCATTGTAAAAAGAGATTTATGGATATAAATTGCATATATTATTGAAAAAAACAAAATGTACTGTGTAACATGTCCTATTACTGTCATCTGATGAAGATTTTCAAAAGGTTAGTGAATTATTTTTCTTTCAATCCTGCGTTTGTTGATTGCATATTTTGTTCAACATGGCTATTCAAATTAGCTGTGTCTTTGGTGGTGGTTTGACATAAATATGTGCTATGTTTTCGCCGTAAAACATTTTAGAAATCTGACTTGCTGGCTAGATGAACAGGGTGTTTATCTTTCATTTGAGCTATTGGACTTGTTAATGTGTGGAGGTTAAATATTTCTAAGAATATTTTTGCATTCCATGCGCCACGTTCCAGCTGAACGTGGGAGGGGTCGTTCCCAAAAGGGAACCCCACCCGTTAACCCAACTATTCTTCTGTCGCTTCAGATTCTGTCATTATACTCCTGAAGTTGCAGATAATAGGCTACATAAGGAGTCAGCAACCTTTCATGTGGACTGCCAAGTTATGGTCCCATTTCTACCTATCTGCGTGCCAGTTATGGTTTTCATATGCACATTTTCATTTAATTTATAATAACATCTTCATATCTCAAAATAATTGTCATGTGGTTAATCAAAATTCTATCCAAATGATACAAACAAAAAGTTACTTCTATTGGCAACTATGTAAAAATAGCCTACATAAAATCAACAAATAAAAACATTGCAGCCTGCAGGTAGAAAATATCCTGATTAAACTAAATATCCTACATATCACATTGACTACACATGGTCTGTCTGTAACAAATTTGAAACATTGTATGAACTATTAACTTGGGTCTGGCCAGAAGCTAGCAAACATGCAACATTGTGTAAAATATTCTGGGCCCTCAGAGTTTACTGCACCAGTGAGCTGAGTACTGGTACCTCAAATGTTCTGCTGCTTGAGCACCTGTTCCTCTTATAGAATATTAGCTCAAAAGTATTGTGGAGGCACCTAAATATAAACAGTACCAGCACCCAAAATAAGTACCGGGAACCTATTTCAGTCCAAGTCCAGCTCTGATAAGAAGTCAAATAGGAATGTCTATTTTATGATGTTTACACTGGATCAGAGCATGGTATTTTTTCCTTTCACGCTGAGTGGTTATCAAAAGGGAGAGAGCTGGAAAGATTTTTCATATACATTGAGGAACTATTGTGATTCTCAAATCAATGTAAAAACATACTTTGCTTGCTTGCAGTTTGAGGTGAAGAAAACATTACTTCAAGAAGCTCCACAGGTCATTAGTGGTGTTGTGTTAAGACAATCAGAAATACTATCATTTCCCCAAATGGGCACATTTATATGCCTACATTTGCGCACAAGCAATGTAGCCTATAGGCCTACTTCTATGCCTGCATGTCGTTAATAAACATTGACAGGAGCGCTCCAAACAAAAGACAGTGACTAAATCGACAGAACTTGTAAATGGAATGAGATTAACCAAAACTTGTTTCTCACTAGTGTAGCATAGGCTGTGCACTCTGCAAACAACATATCCACTCTGACAATGAGAACAGGAAGGCTGGAATGACAATATTGAATGCATTCAAATAAATTACTAAACAAATTAACAAACCTTGTAGTTTAAAAATTATAGAAATGAACAGTAAATGTACTACTAGTGACATGTGTAATGGGGAACAGATATCAAACGTGAACAATTAACACATTTAAGTTATGAAACAATGAATGTGGACAAATTGTCGGGAGAGAATTGCATTCTGGAGAGAAAAGTGCATTGTGCATCTGGTCAATCCAACGTCTGCATTTGCCATGCAGCATTTAATGAGATAAGGTCACGGTAGAAGTCAGGGTATTCATCCTTGCGATTCGCGGAGCAGTGCAGGGCTGTTGTCAATTAAATCGAGCAGTCAACTAAATTGAGGTCAAAACATTCATGAGACAAAGGTGCTCAAAGATGACCTATTTTGCATACCCCGCCAAACCATGTCTTCATCACTGGAAAAGATAAACAGTTGAGTTTGATCATTTAAAAGCTTACAAAAGGTCAAAACATCATTCACCTGTTGCATCAAGTCTGACACCAAGAGGCTCCTAAACAGCTTCTATCCCCATGTCATAAGACTGACAAATAGCTAATAAAAATGGCTACACGGACTGAATTGACCTTCGTATTTTAGTATTATTATTTTTGCACTGTTAAACGTTACAGCCTTATTCGAAAATGTATTAAATAACCCCCCCCCTCCCCCAATCTACACACAATACCCCATAAATGATGAAGAGAAAACAGGTTCTTAGACATTTTTGCAAATTTATTAAAAAGAAAAAAAGAAAAACCTTATTTACATAAGTATTCAGACCCTTTGCTAAGAGACACTAAATTGAGCTCCGGTGTATCCTGTTTCCATTGATCATTCTTGATGTTTCTACAACTTGGAGTCCACCTGTGGTAAATTCTACATTTACATTTAAGTCATTTAGCAGACGCTCTTATCCAGAGCGACTTACAAATTGGTGCTTTCACCTTATGACATCCAGTGGAACAGCCACTTTACAATAGTGCATCTAGGTCTTTTAAGGGGGGGGGGGGGGTGAGAAGGATTACTTTATCCTATCCTAGGTATTCCTTAAAGAGGTGGGGTTTCAGGTGTCTCCGGAAGGTGGTGATTGACTCCGCTGTCCTGGCGTCGTGAGGGAGTTTGTTCCACCATTGGGGGGCCAGAGCAGCGAACAGTTTTGACTGGGCTGAGCGGGAACTGTACTTCCTCAGTGGTAGGGAGGCGAGCAGGCCAGAGGTGGATGAACGCAGTGCCCTTGTTTGGGTGTAGGGCCTGATCAGAGCCTGGAGGTACTGAGGTGCCGTTCCCCTCACAGCTCCGTAGGCAAGCACCATGGTCTTGTAGCGGATGCGAGCTTCAACTGATTGGACATGATTTGGCAAGTCACACACACCTGTTTATATAAGGTCCCACAGTTAACAATGCATGTCAGAGCAACAACCAACCCATGATGTCGAAGGAATCGTCCATAGTGCTGTGACTGTGTCGAAGCACAGATCTGGGGAAGGTTACCAAAAAAATGTCTGCAGCATTTTAGGTCCCCATGAACACAGTGGCCTCCATCATTCTTAAATGAAAGAAGTCTGGAACCACCACAACTCTTAGAGCTGGCCGCCCGGCCAAACTGAACAATCGGGGGAGAAGGGCCTTGGTCATGGAGGTGACCAAGAACCCGAGAGTTCCTCTGTGGAGGATCCAGAGTTCCTCTGTGGAGATGGGAGAACCTTCCAGAAGGACAACCATCTTTGCAGCACTCCACTAATCAGGCCTTTATGGTAGAGTGGCCAGATGGAAGTGACTACTCAATAAAAAGGCATGACAGCCCGTTTGCCAAAAGGCAACTAAAGGACTCTCAGACCATGAGAAACAAGATTCTCTGGTCTGAAGAAACCAAGACAGAACTCTTTGGCCTGAATGGCAAGCATCACATCTGGAGGAAATCTGGCACCATTTCTACAGTGAAGCATGGTGGTGGCAGCATCATGCTGTAGGGATGTTTTTCAGCAGCACTGACTGGGAGACTAGTCAGGTATGATGGACAGATGAATGGAGCAAAGTACAGAGAGATCCTTGATGAAAACCTGCTCCAGGGCCCTCAGAATGGGGCGAAAGGTTCACCTTCCAACAGGACAACGACCCTAAGAAAAAAGCCAAAACAAAGCAGGAGCAGCGTCGGGACAAGTTTCTGAATGTCCTTGAGAGGCCCAGCCAGAGCCCAGACATGAACCCGATCGAACATCTCTGGAGAGACCTGAAAATAACTGTGCAGCAACGCTCCCCATCCAACCTGACAGAGCTTGAGAGGATCTGCAGATAAAAATGGAAGAAACTCCCCAAATACAGGTGTGCCAAGCTTGTAGCGTCATAACCAAGAAGACTTGTGACTAATTGCTGCCAAAGGTGCTTCAACAAAGATCTGAGTAAAGGGTCTGAACACTTACAGTAACAGTCAAAAGTTTGGACACACCTACTCATTCATGGGTTTCTTTATTTTGACTATTTCCTACATTGTAGAATAATAGTGAAGACATCAAAACCATGAAATAACACATGGAATCATGTAGTAACCAAAAAAAAAAAGTTAAAATCTAAACCAGCTTTTTATTTTTTATTTAACTAGGAAAGTCAGTTAAGAACAAATCCTTATTTACAATGACGGGCTACCCCGGCCAAACCCGGACGACGCTGGGTCAAAAGCGCTGCTCTGCAATGCTTTTCCAACCGTCTTGAAGGAGTTCCCACATATGCGGAGTACTTGTTGGTTGCTTTTCCTTTCCTCTGCGGTCTAACTCATCCCAAACCATCTCAATTGGGTTGAGGGGTCGGGTGATTGTGGAGGCTAGGTCAATCTGATGCAGCACACCATCACTCTCCTCCTTGGTCAAATAGCCATTACACAGCCTGGAGGTGTGTTTTGGGTCATTGTCCTGTTGAAAAACAAATGATAGCCCCACTAAGCAGGTCGGCAGGTAGCCTAGTGGTTAGAGCATTGGACCAGTAACCGAAAGGTTGCTAGATCGAATCCCCGAGCTGACAAGGTAAAAATCTGTTGTTCTGCCCCTGAACAAGAAAGTTAACCCACTGTTCCTAAGCCGTCAATGAAAATAAGAATTTATTCTTAATTGACTTGCCTAGTTAAATAAAAGGTTTTTAAAAAATGCAATTAAGCGCAAACCAGATGGGATGGCGTATCGCTGTAAAATGTTGTGGTAGCCATGATGGTTAAGTGTGCCTTGAATTCTAAATAAATCACCAGCAAAGCACCATCACACCTCATCCTCCATGCTTCACGGTGGGAATCACACATACGGAGATCCTACTCTACGTCTCACAAAGACACGGCTTTGGAAACAAAAATCTCACATTTGGACTCAGCAGAACAAAAGGACAGATTTTCAACAGGCGCGATACATGGCCCCATCCATTGCTAATGTTTCTTGGCACAAGCAAGTCTCTTCTTATTGGTGGTTTCTTTGCAGTAATTTGACCATGATGGCCTGCTGGAAGGCCTGATCATGCTGGAAGACCCAGCCACGACCCATCTTCAATGCTCTTACTGAGGGGAGGAGGTTGTCGGCCAAGATCTCGCGATCCATGGCCCCATCCATCCTCCCCTCAATAAGGTGCAGTCGTACTGTCCCCTTTGCAGAAAAGCATCCCCAAAGAATGATGTTTCCACCTCCATGCGTTATCAGACGAAACATGACATGCGTAAGAGCATGTTGTGTCTCAACCGATTGTGGGCACAGCACAAAAAACCTTAGATCATGTAAAATAAGGTCTAAGCTATAACATAGTCGAATATGAATCAAATCTGAGTTCACACATTTTTAGATAATGGGTGTTAAAAGTAAAAATGTACTATTTTCATGAAAAACATTTTTTAACCACGTTTTCATGGTATGGTGGGGTATGCAAAATGGGTCAACATCGAGCACCTTTATCTCAAATGTTTTGTCATTCAGGTCCAAAAAGACCCTTTCTGAGCACTTCTACAACAGGCAAATATGCATGGAAGGTTTTATTCAAATCAAAGAGTGATTGAATTAAAATGGATTTACCCATATATTATTATTAGTATTCTAATATGAATTACATGACCCACTGCTGCTCCCGAGTGGCGCAGCGATCTAACGCACTGCATCTCAGTGCTAGAGGCGTCACTACAGGACCTGGTTAGATTCCAGGCTGTATCACAACGGGCCATGATTGGGAGTCCCATAGGGAGAAACTCCCCAAATACCCAAGAAGACAATGCTGTAATCGCTGTCAAAGGTGCTTCAACAAAGTAGTGGGTGAAGCGTCTGAATAATTATGTAAATGTATTTTAACCAAGTTTATAAAATTAACAAAAGTTTCTAAAAACCTATTTTTGCTTTGTCGTTATTGTGTGTAAATTGACTAGGAGAAAAAACGATTTAATCCATTTTAGAATAAGGCTGCAACGTAACAAAATGTGGAAAAAGTCGAGGGGTCTGAATACCTTCCGAATGCACTGTATATGCTATGTATAAGAGGCTATTTAGTCTTGGCAGAAACCTTTGTTAAGTGATTGGTGGCCGGTGCTGGGTAGCCTAGGCCCTGGCTTGTTGCCTTTTCTTTTGAGAGTTGAGCTGTAACTCAATCAATAACAGTAGAACAAAGTGTCTGAAACCATTAGTCCTCCTCACACAAATACCTCATGTGATGTGGGACATTGACTCAACCACACTTTGACCCTGGCCCTCTGATGCCAAACCATGACTCACCACTTGGCCTTGGAGACAACAGCTATCACATGCACCACTCAGGCTCAGCCAAATGGCTCAGTCCTACTTACTTGATTGGAAGATGGTGCTGACTGTTGCAAAAACCAAGTTTGCGAGTTCAATTGCCACAAGGGTCACATAGGCTACTAATGGACACTGTAGGCCTATATGACACAATGATTTTGGCTAAGGCCTTGTCAGTTAGTGTAGCGGTGCATTTAGAGGCCTAATAATAGCAGCATTGGTTATTGGGCTATCCAGCTGTACTGCTAGCCTAAATATGGGCCAATCCCTTTCCACATTCAGCTTTCTCATTTATAAGATCCCATGGCACTTATCGTAAGAGTAGGGGTGTTAACCGCAGTGTCCTGTCTAAATTCCCAAGCTGTCCCTCATACCATCACCTAATCATCCCCAGCTTACAATTGGCTCATTCATCCTCCTACTCTCCCCTGTAACTATTCCCCAGGTTGTTGTTGCAAATGAGAACGTGTTCTCAGTCAACTTACCTGGTAAAATAAATTTGAAAAATTAGCACAATTTTACCATATTATGATGTAGCCTAGATTTAATCTGTACTTGACTATGTAGAAAATGATTCCTCACTGTATTCTTAGTCACATGGTAGTAATATTTCAAAAACTAAATTATTTTCAAAACTCTGTTTCCTCTTGGCCTCTGGGGTCTAATATTGACAATTCATAAATGTTTTACCATAGACAGGAACACACACACACACACACAGAAAAATAATTCACAGCTAGGCTATAAACACACCCATACACATTCCATTTCAAGCACAATAGGGCTGTCCGACTAAAAAAAAAAGACTGGTTATTTCGACCAATCGACTGCTCAAAAGTGTATTTTTCCATTTATGGACACCCTAAGTGTAATAAATGATAAATAAAATGAACTATATGCATAGAGCTTGTCTGATGCTTAAAGCTTACAGTCTGATGCCTCAAGAGGGTGACAGAAATCTAGATAACCAGAAGAAAAAAACAACCTGACCCAACTATGCTCCTCCCGCTGACTTTCGTAGATTCTGCCATTACTCTCCTGAAGTTGCCGGTAATAGGCTACACACGGAGTCAACAACCTCTCATGTGGAATGCCAATTTATCTCCCCATTTCTACCCATCTGCGTGCCAGTTATGGTTTTCATAGGCACATTTTCATTTAATTTATAATAACGTCTTCATATCATAAAAGCATTGTCATGTGGTTAATAAAAATTCTATCCAAATCTAAATGATAAACCTAAAAAGTAACTTCCATTATCAACTAGGTAAAAATAACCAACAAATAAAAACTTTGCCACCTACAGGTAGAAAATATTCTGATTAAAATAAATATCCTATAAATCACACTGGCTGCACATGGCCTGTTTGCAACTAACTTGAAACATTGTATCAACTATTAACTTGCTCAGGCCTAAAGCTGGTGCTAGTGAACTTCCAACATTGTATCAAATATTCTTGGCCCTCAGAGTTTCCTGCACCAATGAGCACGGGACAGACACAGATGTAGGCTAATTCCGCAAAGGATAAGAAGCAGTGCTTGACTTCGGCAAGAGCTAACCCGGAGCGGAGTACAGGCAACCCAAAATGTTCTACTGCTTGAGCACCTGTTCCTCTTATAGAATATTAGCTCAAAAGTATTGTGGAGGTCATGCACCTAACTATAAACAGTACAAGCACCCAAAATGAGTACCGAAACACATCAGTCCAAGTCAAGCACGGATAAGAATCGTATTTTATGACGTTTCAACTGGATCAGAGCATGGTATTTTTTCCTTTCACGCCGATTGGTTATCGAAAGGGAGAGAGCTGGAAAGATTTTTCATATACATTGAGGAACTATTGTGAATCTCAAATCGATGTAAAAACATACTTTGCTTGCTTGCAGTTTGATTTGAAGAAAACATTACTTCAAGAAGCTCCACAGGTCATTAGTGGTGTTGCGTTAAGACAATAAGAAATACTATCAGATCCCCAAATGGGCACATTTATATGCCTACATTTGCGCACAAGCAATGTAGCCTATAGGCCTACTTCTATGCCTGCATGTCGTTAATAAACATTGACAGGAGCGCTCCAAACAAAAGACAGTGACTAAATTGACAGAACTTGAAAATGGATTTAAATGAATCAAAACGTGTTTCTCACTAGTGTAGCATAGGCTGTGCACTCTGCAAACAATGATTCCACTCTGACAATGAGAACAGGAAGGCTGGAAGAATAATATTGAATTCATTGACAGTAACCAACCAAAACATTGTAGATTAGAAATTATCGGAATTAATTAACAGTGAACGTACAGTACTAAGGGTAATATACAGTCGCAGTCAAGTTTGGACAGATGATTAGATTCTGATTCGATAATCCTCACAGCTGTCATCCAATCACAATATTTATGCAAATTGACATATGATATATATTTGAGGAAAGAAGCACCTTACTCTTGTTTGCTGGAACAAGGCAGTTAACCCACCGTTCCTAGGCCATCATTGAAAATAATGTGTTATTAACTGACTTGCCTAGTTAAATAAAAGGTATAACAATTTTTTAAATTTAAATACTGATTTCCAATTATGAAAACTTGAAATCTGCTCTAATTAATCGGCCATTCCGATTAATCGGTCGACCTCTACTACAGGGCTGACTAAAATGATCAACTCATAATCAGGCTTTGATGATTTGAATCAGGTGTGTTCAGTTCAACTTAACCCCCCCCCCCCAACGAATTCAAATATAATGTAAGCGTTATTGTGACAGGGTAGGAACCAAAGTTGTCAGTGTTGCCTAACATTTAAAGTTCTCTCTTAGCAACTTCATGTAGCTAACATATTTATGCTTTCCGTATTCCTCTTTGATTTAGAAGATACTGCTGCACAAACATGTCGATTTAGGTGGCACCATCCCTGGTATTATCAGGCTGTATAGCTAGTTACGTTTGCTCCGACTCAGTCCATTTATTAGCTAGCTAGCCAGACAGCTAACTAGTGATTAGCAGAGGTGGGCCCAAGTCATTGTTTTATAAGTAAGTGTCAAGTCCTAAACTTTGAGTCGAGTCCTAAACAAGTCATAATGTGTTCTTCACCAAATGTAATACCATTTCATATCATATATTTCATAAGAGTAATAGTTAGTATATTACATTTATGCAAATCATGAATGCTTTAAAAAAATATAAATCTATTACTTTCCAAATAAACATTATATTTCCATGAGATCACGTTCCCACGTCGACTATCGAGGATCGCTATGGGGCGCAATAGGCTTGTACACAATCGCCCAACCTTATCACATACACCCTCTCTCTGTGTGGTTACAGTAGGCTAACATATGTCAATGGTTTTAGGAACAGCAGTAACATCAGGCAGGGTTTAGGCTACCAACAGCCTAGCCAGTTGTAGCTCAATCTTGTGTGCAATGATCACGTTCCCACACTGACTGACTGTGTGGAGGCTCATTTATTTAATGTTATGTTAGCCTACATGCTACACAAGCAAATTATATATAGTCGTCGGCTGTATTAGCCACGACTTACCGTTCTTTGTGCGGCTTCAAATGTCGAACAAAGATGGAAGTTGTTGCGCCTCAGTCTAATTTTCTTCTCGCATCTTTTGCAAGTTGCAATCCATTTTTTGTTGACTACAGCATAGCCCTTTATATCCGAAAATAATCATTTGGGGTATCATCTTTTCAAGGGATCTATCTGAATTCACCCACCGATATTCCTCTGCACTGCCACGCACAACTTTTTCTCAGCTGGCACAATTGGATTGGGTGCTGTCCGATTCAAACTGTAAACCATTAAATGAAGAATTGATGCGCTGCACACTTTTTAAAATCGCATCATTTTTAATATTTTGGCTTAGGGAGGATATCAAGTCAGTTCGAGTCAAAGGGCTCAAGTCGAGTTGCAAGTCATCATATTTGTGACTCGGGTCCAAGTCACGTGACTCGAGTCCACACCTCTGGCGATTAGTACTAGCGGCTAACCTCGATTTATGCCCAAGTTACTAAAACAAATTAGCAGTTTGCAAATGTAAGAAACAAAATATTGGTGTAATTATAGAATGCTAGTGGATTTAAATTAAGAAGCAAAAAGAAAACAGCATTTTTGTCAACAAAATTGTTGCATGTGCTGCATTGACCATGCAGACTGAACGCAAGTGTCTCATGGTCGAGGAACAACAAATTTGCTCCTTGACTGGCAGGGGATAGGTTTGTGTGGAAAGTGGCATATATAGATAGAGAGAGATGACTCAAGTAGCGGAGTAAACTATAAAATTGACATTACACACGGCGTGTCACATTTAACAAACTAAACATTCAAATAAACGGGTTTGTGCATCAATAATGATATATCGTAAAATAAACTATACCACCCAGCCCTATTTCAAATGGTGTTAACTGATTTGGCTCATGCAATGGAATGTATTTTTTGCAATGTCAGTCGAGATGAATCAAGAAATCCCAGCACATATTGATGGTACACTTCCCACTTCAACCTCTTCGCATTGGCCACCAGTCTACCCATTATGCCATCATTAACTTGAATGGGGACAATGTTATATTCATTCCATTAACGCCATCCAAAATGCCATTACCGTCACAGCCCTAGTGTGTTTGTGTGTGCGAGTGTCAGGGGCATCATCACATGGGTATGAGCGTCAGCTCTAAGCAAAGGCTACGTCAAGGCCACACAGAGTTCACTGGTAGTACGGATCAGTGTATGTGTTCATACACCTGCTAATCATGTTATAACCAGTTATGACTGCTCGATGACTTTCAGGAATAGCATTGAGATCTTCCTTTTTCTCAAAGGAAATAGAAGAAAAATATCTGAGGTAAAATGCAATGAGTATCTCATCTTAGTTCACAATTGGCTCATTCATCCCCCTCCTCTCCCCTGTAACTATTCCCCAGGTCGTTGCTGCAAATGAGAACGTGTTCTCAGTCAACTTACCTGGTAAAATAACATACATTTAAATAAATTTAAAAAAAATCTTTCACCAGATTCTCTCCAGTACCAGCAAATGTTCCACTGGCACTTTTGCTTTCTTCTATGCGGTAAGTGAAACAGCACTGGGCTTGGTTGGTGGTACCATGGGCATGACATCAGTGTGGAAATGGAAAAACTGTGTCTATGCTGTGACTGGGATGGAGCCGAAGAGGCTGTTCTTCGAAGGCCTAGCCTCTCAATAACTCCTCTACCACCATGGGAACATGGTCAGTTATGCAAAGCTAGCAAATAGTCCTTTCAAACTGACTCCCTTCCTGCCTTTGTCCAGCACAGCCAGAGACCAGCTAGCTCCGACTGACACACACACACACAGGGCAAGGTTGAAAGAGAAATATGATGCCTTGCCAAAACACAGGGGGCACATTGAGATGTCAATGACGTATAAACCAAACTTAAGGTTCCATCAACAGTGTGAAAGAGAAAATTGTTATGTTCTGAGTTATGTGGTTATTAACAATCTATTACAGTTTATCTTCAAAGAAGAGGCTTCAGTCTATGATCTGTTTTGGTGGGAATCCAATTCATTCGTAGACGGTGGGCTACTATCAAAATGGACAAGGATACGAGTAGTGGGGGATATAACTGTCTGAATGGATACATACTGATACTGCCCTGGGCTTGTTTCATTGCATGCTAAACCGCTTTGGTTGGCGGCTACGAGAGTGAGTTCCCCCGTCTTGTGACCGATTTCTACACTCTGTGAAAAGGCACACGTGACATGGTCCGCTACATTGTAGCTAGACTCAGTATTTTCCGCCTCAATAGACTCCTGTTCTTCCAGATATGTTCTCCCACGGCTAAATTCGACTAGGCACACGGCTAAAATGTCATTTATTTCCCCTGAGCAGCATTCTTAGCCCGAATTATAATTGAAATAATCATTTGGGTGCGCGCGCACAGATTCATTATCTGGAGGCATGTCACCGTGCATTTATTATAGCGGCTTATGTTATGAAAGGGTGACTACACATGTTCATGCAGATCACATGAACTTTTTGAATAGGCAGCTAGTTTGTGTATTATGGGCCAGGGTGTCCAAAACCATTTAGTACCGTGGATTTTAGGCCCGTCTCACAACAACTGAGCCGAGTGTTAAGTCATCAATTTAGCGATATGCTAGCAAATGCTACTACTCACCTCTCCTGTTCATAGGACGAACACGTACTGCGACCTTCACATTCGAGTCGTTGAGACTGGTCTCCCCCATTGTGTCCACTGTCAGACGGACAGACAATGCGACTGTCTCGGCGATAAGTTACAGGACCTCTCCAAAAGATAATAATGATCCCCAATGGACTCTAGTCGAATAATCATCCAGAATCCTTGATATGTGGTGCCAACTGCCTGGTCAGCCAGCTAAGTTAGTTACAAAGGTTCGTCCTCATACATTGCATTTTCCATCATCACACAATGGCTTGCTACTAGGAGGGGAATTCTCTCTCCTTCAGCAAATCTTCAATAAACAGCTATTCTCCAGATCATGCATGTCCCGATGGGTTTAATCTGTGAAATAAAATCCAGAAAATACGTCAATAAATGCTGAAAACAAGCAATAACTCTGATGAGCTTCACACAAGACAAGAGTCCACACATGTTAGCTGGTGCCGCTAAATCACTAACGCCGGTTGCTTTTGCGATGTAGACACACATTTGGCATTCACCTGTTAGCGTTTAAAACTCAGCTAAACAATTTCAATTAATAGTTAATCGGCTAACGCGTAAGATTACATATTCATGGATACCTTGGCTATGAGCTAACCAAGCGAAATTATCGTTAGTTTTGATACAGGGTTAAACTAGTGTGACATCATGCCCTCGGACAAAACTATTGTCCGTCTTCAAACAGAATGACAGCAAATATTGATTAAAGGACACACCCAACAAGCATACCTAATAACTGAGTAGTTTATACCATGACAGTTTCCATATGCAAACAACGAAATATATTTGCTTTCGAACGAACCCCTTGGCTGACAAAAATGTGCTAGTTAGCGAGCTACATAGCTAATAATGCAATGCTAACTGGCTAGCTAGCCAAACAACTAACGGGCTGGGTCGAGGGACTCAACTTCGCGATTTAGGTACAAGAAAGTGCTAGGGCTCAATCTACCGGCTAACGACACTGTTCCATGTTTTAAAATACACTCTTCTTCCAAACGGATAAGTGCTGTGTGGTTTGAGATTAATGTCTCCGTTCTCGTCGCCAATTTTTCCACCTGTTTGCCAAACAACTCTCTGTCTCAGCACCGTGTTCTATTCCGACGATTCTGTTCGCGAGCTCTCAACATAAGGATAACAAAAAGAAACCAGGGGATAACCTTGTGCCCGCCCCTTCCGGTGGGGAAGGTCGGTAGCAAATCTTGAGCAAAGTTTCACTGCATTAACATTGCAGAAAGAAACGTGATTTTTGTCTTCGAAAACAGTCATATCATGATTAGCTATCTGTCACTTGAAAGAAATTAAATGTTTCTCTTACGTGAAATACATTATATTTAAAAGTGCAACGTTGAAGAACATTGAAGAAAGAAAGGCCGACAGACTCCCTGGCCATAATGGTAAGGTCAAACACATGTAAGGTTTTGTGTAGGTAGGCCACACAATCCTATTTAGGCTTACAATGGATTTGTTTACAATAGGCTAGGCCTACATGTTGCCCATTGTTGATCTTAGGTATAATGTTGTGTTTGACCACCACATTCCTCTTCTACCATACTGTTTAATTTGATGAATGTCAGTCAGTGCTAGCTGGCTGCCAACAAAGCATTGTTGTCACCATTTCTCTGTGTCAATCATAAAACACAATTCCATGACCACAGGAGTTAATCATTTATTATAACTAGTGGGCACCCTACTTGTGACTGAGTCAACTGGCCTATAAAAGAAGGATCATCCCTTACAACACACCTATAATTAATCAATGCAAACATATGTCAGAGTCCAAAAGATCATATTTTCAAGGGCCCTGTTTTGCAGGTCTTTGGTGCTTCCTTCCTGGTTCAATGTAAACCACATGGTGTGACTGCTGGCATCTTATGCAACTGGGTAGTTGACCTGCATGGGTCAGTGATAAAGAGATCTATGCAAACTAAAGAAATAGTTTCAAAACAAGGAAGGGGGCATGGGACAACTGCTGCTTATGTTTATACAGCAGAAGGGATTTTCGTTTACAGTGATATGGCGACACTTGCTGGTGATAGCCGTATAGTGAAGTAAGCACCAGGGTTGGGCTCAACTCAATTTTGAGTTGAGAATGCCTCATAAATTCCAATTATATTCTTGAATTTGAATTGAAGTAGTAAACAAAACAGAATTGAAATTTGAATTAAATTAAATCTAATTGAATTTAGTGAAATTCAATTAAATTCAAATGCCTCTTCCATATTAGGTGTAGTGTATAGAAATATACATATTGTACATAAAACATGTCGTTATATAGGCCTACATAAATATATAATATTTTTGTAACAATTGATTTTCAGGATAAACTCTTGAAATGAATGATCAAGGAAAACAAATGGGCTATTCTAAGCACTAAGGTTTGAATTGAGCTCAACCCTGGTATGCACCCCTTTACACATTTTAAAGGAATAGATTGGTGTGGAAACTCTGTCAATTCACTCCATGGGGGGGAGTTAACAAGTGCACATGTAAGGTTGAGAATCAGACTGGGTGAATCTCAATTGTATTTCTTTAATTTCTTGTGTTGTCTTTTCTCCAAATGCATTTGGTTCCACTAGTTAGTAGAAGATGCAGTGCATCTACACTGGACTGCACTAGAGGGAGCCATGCTACCAGACTCAGAACACGGCTATTATTTTGCTCTCATCTTCAGAGAAAACTATTGCTGTCATTCATCTCATAGTTCAAATTAAATGTTTGTGTGAAAGTGCTAGACACTCCCATAACCAATTAGGGGATCCCCATAATCTTGCAAAGTTTAGAATTCTTGGATCATGATCTCCTACATGTTTAGAAAACTCCTCTTGCTCTTTCTTTCCCTTTCAGTGTTGACATATTTGAAGGAACAAATTTGAAGGAACTTGTGGAAGCAATGATGGAAGCTTGTCTCTTCAGGTCTGCAAACAACATGGGTTGGGACAAGTAGCTCTACTTTCTTTAACATAAACTCAGAAAAAAAAGAAACGTCCCTTTTTCAGGATCCTGTCTTCGTAAAAACCCAAATAACTTCACAGATCTTCATTGTAAAGGGTTTAAACACTGTTTCCCATGCTTGTTCAATGAACCATAAACAATTCATGAACATGCACCTGTGGAACGGTCGTTAAGACACTAACAGCTTACAGACGGTAGGCAATTAAGGTCACAGTTATGAAAAGTTAAGACACTAAAGAAGCCTTTCTACTGACTCTGAAAAACACCAAAAGAAAGATGCCCAGGGTCCCTGCTCATCTGCGTGAACGTGCCTTAGGCATGCTGCAAGGAGGCATGAGGACTGCAGATGTGGCCTGGGCAATAAATTGCAATATCCGTACTGTGAGATGCCTAAGACAGCGCTACAGGGAGACAGGATGGACAGCTGATCGTCCTCACAGTGGCAGACCACGTGTAACAACACCTCCACAGGATCGGTACGTCCGAACATCACACCTGCGGGACAGCTACAGGATGGCAAAAACAGCTGCCCGAGTTACACCAGGAACACACAATCCCTCCATCAGTGCTCAGACTGTCCACAATAGGCTGGGAGGCTGGACCGGGGGTTTGTAAGCCTGTTGTAAAGGCAGGTCCTCACCAGACATCACTGGCAACAATGTTGCCTATGGGCACAAACCCACCGTCGCTGGACCAGACAGGACTGGCAAAAAGTGTGCTTCACTGACGAGTCACGGTTTTGTCTCACCAGGGGTGATGGTCGAATTCACGCTTATCGTCGAAGGAGGTGGACGATGGAGGTGTCTCTATCCTCTCCTGCACTGCTTGTGACTCAAAATGTTTGAACTAAAGTGAATTTCTGCATAGAAAGTTGGTCTGTGAAACTCGAATAACATAGACCTAAAGTGACTTTGTGTAGCTGCAGTGCTTCAAGGGTTCATCTCCCTCTTTCTTGCAAAATAACCCAAAAATCAGTTACCACAGTTACCTCAAGTCAAATCAAATGTTATTGTTCACATACACATATTTAGCAGATGCTATTGCTGGTGTAGCGAAATGCTTGTGTTCCTAGCTCCAACAGTGCAATAATATCTAACAATGCACACATCTATAACGTAAAATAATGGAATCTAGAAATATTAGAGTCATTGATTAGAGATTAGACGCATGAAATGTCTCTCGCATTTGTGTGTGTGTGTTTACAGATGTTGTGTGTACAGTCTCCGACAGTGTCTTTGAAGCTGGCTAATTTAATGTAAATGTTATGGCTGTTGTAGCACTCTGGATAGCCGATGGTATCCATGACCCCCTGGCAGAACCTTGGTTGGAGAGGCTGTGATGTGAGCAGCACTGAGGGGTTTTGAATCTGGTCTCCTTTCCACTTAGGCCCTCTACCTCTCTTTCTCATTCTGCCTCTCTCTCTCTCTCTCTGTTTACCTCTTCTCTGTCTCTCGATGCCTGTGTGTGTGTGCCCGTCGGTGTGCCCGTCTGCATCCGTGCACGCTTGTGGGATGATGGCAGCTGATATTGTGCGTAGGCGAAGGTCTCCTGGATTAAGATGACCAATGTGGTCTCTCCTTATCAGCTGCTTCATTAAGATACATGATTAGCGTAATTGTTCCGGCCACTAATCAGACTGAAGCACGGAAGGGGACGTGCGTGTGTGTAAGCTGGGCATAGAAAGGGGCGGTGTTGATTGATTTTAAGAATGACCCTTATCTTTCCTTTGGCGGTCCAGAGAGCAAGGACAGTCACATGGGTGCCAGACGGAGATCTCAATATCACTCAAAACTCAGCTACAAATCAGACTCAAATGTAACTATTTCTTCATCCATAGCATGATATCTCCCAGTGGGTAACGCGCAGGTGAAAGGTTTAATGTTGTTTGTTTTTCAGCACAGTACGGCTCCAGCAACTACGGCGGATGCGTAACCAGGCCAGTATAGCTTGGCTTGGTTCTTTCTTACGTGAATCTGTTTCTCTTTAGCTCTCTTTGTCCCCGCAGCATGACCCAATAGCAGTGAAGGCAGAACCACTGACTCCCTCTTAATAACTATTCAACCTCAACTGATGCACCTTCAGATCAATAGAGAATTGCATAGCGAGTTGGCCTTGAAGACCAGGTTTGTAATTGGTGGTAAGTAACCGGGTCAACGGTTTGATTAACCTCTGAGAAGTAAATACAAACCGCAGTCTATTTGTCGTTCTGAAATGGACATGGAGAGGAGAGGGGAGAGGTTTTTAAGTCAGCATAATTTCAAGGAGGATTTCACAATCTCATTCGGGCAGTGTAATGCTACTTTGCTACTTTGTTCCACTGCAATTACAGAAGGGTGTGTGTCTGCAAGTGAGCTAGCTTATGTATGTATGCGTGCCAGCGAGAAAGTGTGTGTGTGTGTGTGTGTGTGTCAGAGTAAGTCACGCAGGCCCAACATGCTGTGTCCAAATAGAAGATTAGTGTTTTGGAGGCAGAAGCCTGGAGAGTCTGGAGGTGAATGTTCATCTTCTCACAGTGAAGGAAGATTCAAAAAGTGTGTGTGTGTGTGTGTGTGTGTGTTTATTGTATGCTATAGGTGATATAGTGAGTGTATAGATATGGTCTCAAAAGCACTCTATATTGTGTCAGGGTAACTCATATTGAGGGTAACTCATATTCAGGGTAACTCATATTGAACAACAGCACAGACTGTTTGGATGGCAACCACTCAGTTTGGATGGCAACCACTCAGTTTGGATGGCAACCACTCCGTTTGGATAGCAACCACTCAGTTTGGATGGCAACCACTCAGTTTGGATGGCAACCACTCTCCATCATCTCCTATTTCCATCCCTTTATCTTCAGGCCATATCCCTCCATCCAACCTAATCATCATATTCCTCCATCCAACCTAATCATCATATCCCTCCATCCAACCTAATCATCATATCCCTCCATCCAACCTAATCATCATATCCCTCCATCCAACCTAATCACCATATCCCTCCATCCAACCTAATCACCATGTCCCTCCATCCAACCTAATCACCATGTCCCTCCATCCAACCTAATCACCATGTCCCTCCATCCAACCTAATCACCATGTCCCTCCATCCAACCTAATCACCATATCCCTCCATCCAACCTAATCATCATGTCCCTCCATCCAACCTAATCATCATGTCCCTCCATCCAACCTAATCACCATGTCCCTCCATCCAACCTAATCACCATGTCCCTCCATCCAACCTAATCACCATATCCCTCCATCCAACCTAATCACCATGTCCCTCCATCCAACCTAATCACCATGTCCCTCCATCCAACCTAATCACCATGTCCCTCCATCCAACCTAATCACCATGTCCCTCCATCCAACCTAATCACCATGTCCCTCCATCCAACCTAATCACCATGTCCCTCCATCCAACCTAATCACCATGTCCCTCCATCCAACCTAATCACCATGTCCCTCCATCCAACCTAATCACCATGTCCCTCCATCCAACCTAATCACCATATCCCTCCATCCAACCTAATCACCATGTCCCTCCATCCAAGCAAGGGAAGTGAATCTGTTGTCTAACCGCTGCCTGCAATGCGGTCACACAGAACTGCATTGTGGGTAAATTGGTCCCTGAGGTGTCCCCTGTGGGTTTAGAGACAGAAGAAATGGGAAAAAAACAGACCCATACTGACTGATATCTTTCTTATCTGCTGTAAGTGATTTATTTTCATATTTTATTTATTATTATGTATTTATTATATATTCAGAATACTAAATCCAATACTGCACTATAATCTTTAATAGCACAACAGTGACTGGAGAATTTTCAAAGTGAGTGACGCTCATTAGTCAACAAATCGTGCATTGAGTGAAAATAAATTAATTTAATATTACTAATGATCAAACTAATTAGGCATTTATCTGCATGTTGTCCTGGGAGACCCTTGAGTGTAATGGAAGAATGAAGTTATGTTGTACTGTAGGTAATGTACGCCATGTCAGACTGAGAAGTATTAACGTGAGAGCTTGTATAATACGGTGACGAATGTCTATTTGCAGAGACACTTGACAAAGAACGAGTGTGTGCGTGCGTGCAGGTCTTTATTTCCTATTTCTTTATTTTTGTCTTTTTCTTTTTATCTTTCTGTCTTCCTACCTTCCTCCCCCCGTCTTTCCATCTCCCTCCATCACTAGCTACATTTTTTCATGCCTCCCTTTCAACCTTCCTTCCTTCCCTCCATCCATCCAGCCTCGCTGGACCGTAGTTACAATTAACGCTAAATGACTAGCTAGATAGATAGTTATAAAGAATGATTCATGGTATTGAGGTGTCATAGAAAAAAATTGTGCCCCCGTTGCAAATATTTTCAAATGAAACCAACCTTTTACTGGGTTGTCAAAAAATATATATAATCTTCCCGGGAGCATATGTGGCCACATTATTATAGGACGACTTGGGAGAATAATGATCTGCAACAGACAGCACATCTCAGTATCAGAAGTTTAAAAAATACAGCCAGACTAGCCTGCTACTGTGTCTTTCTAGACCCTATCAACTGATGAGAGTAGACCCACAACTGATCTAAATGGACTGAAACATTCAAATCATTTATCACAGGTCTTTTGCTCCGTTATTCACATGACATTTTCACTGCAGCCTAGAGTAGAATTCTGTACTCACTTGAAAACAAATATGCAGTTAATCATTGTATTGTGTTGTTGTAGTCTAGGTAGGATCATTGTGTTGTAGTCTAGGTAGGATCATTGTGTTGTAGGCTAGGTAGGATCATTGTGTTGTAGGCTAGGTAGGATCATTGTGTTGTAGTCTAGGTAGGATCATTGTGTTGTAGTCTAGGTAGGATCATTGTGTTGTAGTCTAGGTAGGATCATTGTGTTGTAGGCTAGGTAGGATCATTGTGTTGTAGGCTAGGTAGGATCATTGTATTGTAGTCTAGGTAGGATCATTGTGTTGTAGTCTAGTCTAGATATGATCATTGTGTTGTAGTCTAGTCTAGATAGGATCATTGTGTTGTAGGCTAGGTAGGATCATTGTGTTGTAGGCTAGGTAGGATCATTGTGTTGTTGTAGTCTAGGTAGGATCATTGTGTTGTAGTCTAGGTAGGATCATTGTGTTGTAGGCTAGGTAGGATCATTGTGTTGTAGGCTAGTCTAGGTAGGATCATTGTGTTGTAGGCTAGTCTAGGTAGGATCGTTGTGTTGTAGGGTAGTCTAGGTAGGATCATTGTGTTGTATGCTAGTCTAGGTAGGATCATTGTGTTGTATGCTAGTCTAGGTAGGATCATTGTGTTGTAGTCTAGGTAGGATCATTGTGTTGTTGTAGTCTAGGTAGGATCATTGTGTTGTAGTCTAGGTAGGATCATTGTGTTGTAGGCTAGGTAGGATCATTGTGTTGTAGGCTAGTCTAGGTAGGATCATTGTGTTGTAGGCTAGTCTAGGTAGGATCGTTGTGTTGTAGGGTAGTCTAGGTAGGGTCATTGTGTTGTATGCTAGTCTAGGTAGGATCATTGTGTTGTAGTCTAGGTAGGATCATTGTGTTGTTGTAGTCTAGGTAGGATCATTGTGTTGTAGGCTAGTCTAGGTAGGATCATTGTGTTGTAGGCTAGTCTAGGTAGGATCGTTGTGTTGTAGGGTAGTCTAGGTAGGATCATTGTGTTGTATGCTAGTCTAGGTAGGATCATTGTGTTGTATGCTAGTCTAGGTAGGATCATTGTGTTGTAGTCTAGGTAGGATCATTGTGTTGTAGGCTAGGTAGGATCATTGTGTTGTAGTCTAGATAGGATCATTGTGTTGTAGTCTAGGTAGGATCATTGTGTTGTAGTCTAGGTAGGATCATTGTGTTGTAGTCTAGGTAGGATCATTGTGTTGTAGGCTAGGTAGGATCATTGTGTTGTAGTCTAGGTAGGATCATTGTGTTGTAGGCTAGGTAGGATCATTGTGTTGTAGTCTAGGTAGGATCATTGTGTTGTAGTCTAGTCTAGGTAGGATCGTTGTGTTGTAGGGTAGTCTAGGTAGGATCATTGTGTTGTAGGCTAGTCTAGGTAGGATCGTTGTGTTGTAGGGTAGTCTAGGTAGGATCATTGTGTTGTAGGCTAGTCTAGGTAGGATCATTGTGTTGTAGGCTAGTCTAGGTAGGATCATTGTGTTGTAGGCTAGTCTAGGTAGGATCATTGTGTTGTAGGCTAGTCTAGGTAGGATCATTGTGTTGTAGGCTAGTCTAGGTAGGACCATTGTGTTGTAGGCTAGTCTAGATAGGATCATTGTGTTGTAGGCTAGTCTAGGTAGGATCATTGTGTTGTAGTCTAGGTAGGATCATTGTGTTGTAGGCTAGTCTAGGTAGTATCATTGTGTTGAATGGTGGATAGAGGGCAGGATAGACAGTTAGACTGGTAGACTATACTGATCTGTGGTACAGTAAAATGTATCGTGTGGAATAGTGTAGTGCATAAGGGAAGTACCGAAACACTTTGAAATAGGGGAGAAACGTGCATATGAGGACATTTGGCTCGGATGAAGAAATGATATGGTTATACCTGCAAAAGAGCGAATTTGGAACCAACCAATGTAATTTCAGCTGTGGCCAGAGAGGCCATACTAGGGTCTTAGAGCTATTTGAATGAGCAAAAAATCTACATATTGTACCTTTGCATATGGGCTTATACAATTGTCTCCCTCTCTCTCTCTCCTGCACTCTCTTACATGTTATCTCTCTCTCTGAAATAAATCAAAGGTAGCTGCTAATAGTTTTCCAATAGCTCCACCCTCTACGCTTTTCAGAAACACAGGAAGTGGTTACATGTCCAATGTTCAGTGCAGTACAACACTGACATTCATGCCGTGCTGTTCATTTACCTGTTTAGACCTGAAGACAAGATCTATAATAATCACAGCGGGTAAGAGACCATAGCAAAGGGGAAGCATAACGAAGCTTTCATCTAAACTCTAACATTAGAATGTTGCTGACTTCAGTACAGTGTGCAACATAAAAGTGAAAGTAGATTTGTAATAACCTCAGAAGCCATTACAGACAGAGAAAAATGGCTTCCAGATCGTTTCTCCTAGAGGAGGATCTCTCTTGTCCTGTGTGCATGGATATCTTCCTGGATCCTGTGCTCCTGTCGTGTAGCCACAACTTCTGTAAATCCTGTCTGCAGCAATGCTGGAAAGGAATGGAAACTCAGGAATGTCCTATATGCAGATCATCAAAACACGAGCCTCTGAGCAACGAGCTTCTGGTTTTAATGAACCTGTGTGGGGCCTTAGAGGAAAGGTGTCAGAGAGCTTCAGCAGGGTCCGAGCTGCTCTGCAGTCTGCACAGTGAGAAACTCAAGCTCTTCTGTCTGGACGATAAACCGCCTGTCTGCTTTGTGTGTCAGACTTCCAGAAAACACAAAAAACACTCCTTCTGTCCCATAGATGAAGCTGCACAGGATTATAAGGTGAAAAAGTAACTGTGAGGACATACCTAATCATTCAGAATGAGGGTATACTGTATATAATGAGGATATAAGGACCTATATGAGGGTATATAAGAAACTAATATAGGGACTTATAAGGACCTACATGAGGATATATAAGGAACTAATATATGGACCTATAAGGACCTAATTATGTTGGTAACCAGTTTATAATAACAATAAGGCACGTCGGTGGCTTGTGGTATATGGCCAATATACCATGGCTAAGGGCTGTTTAGGTTGAGAGCTTCAAATCCCTTGGTGTCCACATCAACAACAAACTAGATTGGTCCAAACACACCAAGACAGTCGTGAAGAGGGCATGGCAAAGCCTATTCCCCCTCAGGAAACTAAAAAGATTTGGCATGGGTCCTGAGATCCTCAAAAGGTTCTACAGCTGCAACATCGAGAGCATCCTGACCGGTTGTGTCACTGCCTGGTACGGCAACTGCTCGGCCTCCGACCGCAAGGCACTACAGAGGGTAGTGCGCATGGCCCAGTACATCACGGGTGCAAAGCTTCCTGCCATCCAGGACCTCTACACCAGGCGGTGTCAGAGGAAGGCCCTAAAAATGGTCAAAGACCCCAGTCACCCCAGTCATAGACTGTTCTCTCTACTACCGCATGGCAAGCAGTACCGGAGCACCAAGTATTTTCAACTGTTTTTACCCCCAAGCCATAAGACTCCTGAACAGGTAATCAAATGGTTACCTGGACTATCTACATTGTGTCCCCCCCGCCCC
The DNA here is from genome assembly GCF_034236695.1 of Oncorhynchus nerka. NCBI lineage: Eukaryota > Metazoa > Chordata > Actinopteri > Salmoniformes > Salmonidae > Oncorhynchus > Oncorhynchus nerka. The sequence goes on from NC_088413.1 coordinate 68,902,666, forward strand.
CCCAACCCCTCTTTTACACTGCTGCTACTCTCTTTTTATCTTATATGCATAGTCACTATAACTATACATTTATGTACATATGTACATACTACCTAAATTGGCCCGACCAACCAGTGCTCCCGCACATTGGCTAACCGGGCTATGTGCATTGTGTCCCAACACCTGCCAACCCCTCTTTTTACGCTTCTGCTACTCTCTGTTCATCATATATGCATAGTCACGTTAACGATACCTACATGTACATACTACCTCAATAAGCCTGACTAACAGGTGTCTGTATATAGCCTTGCTACTCTTTTTTCAAATGTCTTTTTACTGTTGTTTTATTTCTTTACTTACCTACACACACACATACCTTTTTATTTCGCACCATTTCACTGTAAGGTCTACTACACCTGTTGTATTCACCATTTCACTGTAAGGTCTACTACACCTGTTGTATTCACCATTTCACTGTAAGGTCTACTACACCTGTTGTATTCACCATTTCACTGTAAGGTCTACACCTGTTGTATTCACCATTTCACTGTAAGGTCTACTACACCTGTTGTATTCACCATTTCACTGTAAGGTCTACTACACCTGTTGTATTCACCATTTCACTGTAAGGTCTACTACACCTGTTGTATTCACCATTTCACTGTAAGGTCTACTACACCTGTTGTATTCACCATTTCACTGTAAGGTCTACTACACCTGTTGTATTCACCATTTCACTGTAAGGTCTACTACACCTGTTGTATTCACCATTTCACTGTAAGGTCTACTACACCTGTTGTATTCACCATTTCACTGTAAGGTCTACTACACCTGTTGTATTCACCATTTCACTGTAAGGTCTACTACACCTGTTGTATTCACCATTTCACTGTAAGGTCTACTACACCTGTTGTATTCACCATTTCACTGTAAGGTCTACTACACCTGTTGTATTCACCATTTCACTGTAAGGTCTACTACACCTGTTGTATTCACCATTTCACTGTAAGGTCTACTACACCTGTTGTATTCACCATTTCACTGTAAGGTCTACTACACCGGTTGTATTCACCATTTCACTGTAAGGTCTACTACACCTGTTGTATTCACCATTTCACTGTAAGGTCTACTACACCTGTTGTATTCACCATTTCACTGTAAGGTCTACTACACCTGTTGTATTCACCATTTCACTGTAAGGTCTACTACACCTGTTGTATTCACCATTTCACTGTAAGGTCTACTACACCTGTTGGATTCACCATTTCACTGTAAGGTCTACTACACCTGTTGTATTCACCATTTCACTGTAAGGTCTACTACACCGGTTGTATTCACCATTTCACTGTAAGGTCTACTACACCTGTTGTATTCACCATTTCACTGTAAGGTCTACTACACCTGTTGTATTCACCATTTCACTGTAAGGTCTACTACACCTGTTGTATTCACCATTTCACTGTAAGGTCTACTACACCTGTTGTATTCACCATTTCACTGTAAGGTCTACTACACCGGTTGTATTCACCATTTCACTGTAAGGTCTACTACACCTGTTGTATTCAGCATTTCACTGTAAGGTCTACTACACCTGTTGTATTCACCATTTCACTGTAAGGTCTACTACACCTGTTGTATTCACCATTTCACTGTAAGGTCTACTACACCTGTTGTATTCACCATTTCACTGTAAGGTCTACTACACCTGTTGTATTCACCATTTCACTGTAAGGTCTACTACACCTGTTGTATTCACCATTTCACTGTAAGGTCTACTACACCTGTTGTTTTCACCATTTCACTGTAAGGTCTACTACACCTGTTGTATTCACCATTTCACTGTAAGGTCTACTACACCTGTTGTATTCACCATTTCACTGTAAGGTCTACTACACCTGTTGTATTCACCATTTCACTGTAAGGTCTACTACACCTGTTGTATTCAGCATTTCACTGTAAGGTCTACTACACCTGTTGTATTCACCATTTCACTGTAAGGTCTACTACACGTGACAAATAAACTTTGATTTGATTCTTATGCACGACGCAACACAGAGTGACTGGATACAGCCCTTAGCCGTGGTATATTGGCCATATACCACAAACCACCGACGTGCCTTATTGTTATTATAAACGGGTTACCAACATAATTAGAGCAGTACAAATACATTTTTTGTCATGCCCGTGGTATACCACGGATGTCAGCCAATCAGCATTCAGGGCCCCAACCACCCAGTTTATAAAAGGACCAATAGAATCTGGTATACTGATCTACAAACGGGGTGTGTTAGAAATGAAACCCACATGATCTAGTACCTATAGTCAGTGGTGGTTCAGCCTGCTGTGTAAGTTTCCTATTGTGGAAATATAAACGAGCTAAATCAGTGTCAGAATAGTCAACAAATTCCACTTGAATCTACGAAATAGATCACCTGATCCGAAGTTGTAAAACGTAGCCCTGGTACTCCCACTATCCAGATACAGACTGGGGGTGCACAACACCTGTCTTGGAAGGCTATTGATTTCCTAGGTAGCCTATTGATAACAATTAATTAATCAGTGTCATGCAGAAACAAAATCGGAAGGACTAACAACCGTGTGGACTGTGCACCCCTGACATTAACCTCCACAGGATCAGTGGGTGCCCCGCGGGTGGTTGAGCTAACTACTGTGTTATTTTGTTGCAGGAGGAACTCAAGACTGCACTGCAACCCTTACAAGAGAAGCTAAAGATCTTTAACATAGTTAAAGTAACATGTGATAGAACAGCAGAACACACCCAGTAAGACTACTGAATGCTGCTAGCAATATTTTCTATATATTTAATTCACTAAGTGTGTGGATAGACAGTTACACATGTATTCCTCTCACTGTATCCAGAGCCAGGCCCAGACTACAGAAAAGCAAGTTAAGGAGTTTGAGAAGCTTCACCAGTTTCTACGAGAGGAAGAGGCAGCCAGGATAGCTGCTATGAGGGAGGAAGAGGAGCAGAAGAGTCATCGGATGAAGAAGAAGATTGAGGAGATGAGTAAAGAGATATCATGCCTTTCAGACACAATCCGAGCCATACAGGAGGAGCTGGGAGCTGAAGACATCTCATTTCTACAAGTAAGAACCAACATATTTGTCCTTTGTAGACATGATTGTATGATAAATTGATTGATAACATTGACAACCCTCTATCCTTCTGCAGAACTACACAGCCACGGTGAAAAGGTAAGTAAATCTCTCTCCTGTGTCTCTCTTCTCCGTGGTTCTGAATCTGAACCCAACCTCACAACAGCACTTCAATGTTCTTCTAGAGCCCAGTGCCAGATCCACAGCTGGTCTCAGGAGCACTGATAGATGTGGCCAAACACCTGGGCAACCTGAAGTTCAGAGTCTGGGAGAAGATGCAGGACATTGTTCAGTACAGTGAGTATTGTGTTATACACAAATAAAATGGATGATTATATATTTCTACCAAAGAAACAAACAGAACTAGACAGTCATGGATATGCACATTTATAACTTTATTGGAAAATATGCAATGTATAATGTTAATCATAGCATAAAAGTAGTTATTAAAAAATAAACATCATATGAAATGTCCTTTTAGTTTTAGTCCTATGTTTCCGTTCTATCTCTTTAGGTCCTGTGATTCTGGAACCCAACACTGGTCACCCAGGTCTCCTCCTCTCTGATGATCTGACCAGTATGAGATGCATTGGAGTGACACAGAAGTTACCTGACAACCCAGAGAGGTTTGATAAATCTGACCTTGTCCTGGGCTCAGAGGGCTTTAACTCAGGGACACACAGCTGGGACATTGAGGTTGGAGATATTCAATGATTTGCTGTAGGTGTGGCCCCAGAGTCTCCAGGGAAGGACATGGTGACTGGGTTAGAATGTGTGGAATTCAGTGGTGTAATGCTGGATACAAGCCATATTTGTCCCCCACCCTATACACAGAAACAGAGAGCTCCTCAGAGGGTCAGAGTACAACTGAACAGGGACAGAGGAAAGCTGTCATTCTCTGACCCTGATAACAACACACACCTACACACATCAACACACACTTTCACTGAAAGAATATTTCCATTATTTTACTTGAATTGGTCTACTTTCTCACATTCACTAAGAGTCTTACCAGTGAAAACCTCCGTAACAGTGGAACAGCACAACTAGAGTAGGGAGGGCAAATGAATGGGCTTCTACACAGTCAATATGGGAACTCTTTCTTAAGCTCCTGGTTAAATTGCGCATAAGAAGAAAAAAAACTCTAAATGGTTAAACCAGTAACAAATATATGTGATTATTGCTCTAGAGGAGATCTGCATGGAGGAATGGGCCAAAATACCAGCAACAGTGTGTGAAAACCTTGTGAAGACTTACAGAAAACGTTTGACCTCTGTCATTGCCAACAAAGGGTATATAACAAAGTATTGAGTACTTTTGTTATTGACCAAATACTTATTTACCACCATAATTTGCAAATAAATTCATTAAAAAATCCTACAATGTGATTTTCTGGATTTTTTTCTCATTTTGTCTGTCATAGTTGAAGTGTACCTATGATGAACATTACAGGCCTCTCTCATCTTTTTAAGTGGGAGAACCTGCACAATTGGTGGCTGACTAAATACTTTTTTGCCCCACTCTATATTAAACTACCTTCCATGATGTGGACAGCATGTGTTACTACATTACACAAGCTGCCGTTTGGACCACATCGAATTGGAGGGGAATTGCACATCTTAGTATAAAAGTTTATAGCACGATAACACAAGATCAAAACATAAAACAGATGAGTATCTTTGGTTTTGTACTGTTGATTTTGTCTTATGTGCTGGGGGTCGCAGGACTCGATGTCAGTAACTAGGTTTCCATCCAATTACTGACAGATGTTCATGCAATTATCCTAAAATCTGCATAAAGAAAATATGTGCCTTTTCCCACCAGTGGTGTGTTCCACCAAACGGACTTGTTTCGGATAAAAATCAGTGTGTGATGACGTAGTGCACACAGAATGCACGTGCACTCTAGCCAACAGCTCAAATCAAATCGCAGGTACTGTGTGGGGTAGACTGTGGAGGTAGGCTGTGGGAGAAGGCTAGTTTACATGATGAGAATATTATTAATAAGAGCGAGAATATTTTTTATTTGTCAACAGCAGTCAAGCATTGATCATCAGAATAAGACCCTGGATATTTATTGGAAAGGAGCATCAAGCTCATCACCGTGCTCTTTCACCACCCTGTGAAGTTCATCATAACTTATGATGTAGCCTAATAAACTGCATGCTTTCCAGAGTCATAGTGGGAGGACCTAAACACCATATCATTGTGTGACTCCAAGTTTACTTCGATATGATGGTTATTATATCAATATTTCAAATCAAATTGTATTAGTCACATGCGCCGAACACAACAGGTGTAGTAGACAGTGAAATGTTTACTTACGAGCCCCTAACTAACAATGCAGTTAACAATAAGAATAAGAATGGTGCAGCTGTAGAACTTTGAGGATCCATGCCAAATCTTTCCAGTCTCCTGAGGGGGAATAGGCTTTGTCCTGCCCTCTTCATGACTGTCTTGGTGTGTTTTGGACCATGATAGTTTGTTGGTGATGTGGACACCAAGGAACTTGAAGCTCTCAACCTGCTCCACTACAGCCCCATTAATGAGAACAGCTGAACTAAGCTCATGAGGCATTTCTAAGTTATATTCTTCAAGAATCAAATGGGCACATTTAATTAATTCATAAGTGAACAAAATGTATGTAGCACCTGTTGATTGCCCCTTTAATGTGTTGCAACTGAAGAAAACTTTGAATCTTGTAGGCTAATATTTTCTGTATCATTATTTCTCTCTCTCATCACAGAGTAGCTCTCTGGCCACTTTGAACAACATCTTCAATCCAATCAATCCAATGTATTTATAAATCCCTTCGTACATCAGCTGATGTCTCAAAGTGCTGTACAGAAACCCAGCCTAAAACCCCTAACAGCAAGCAATGCAGATGTAGAAGCCCAGTAAAACCATACAGTATTGGTCTTGCATTGACACTGCCATCTCACAAGAGAATGACCACAGCAGGTCGTAACAGTATTGTTGGTTGTTGTTCTTGAAATTCCATATATAACCAAATGTTGTGTGCATCCCATGTTCTATAACATTGTCATGGAAAATATGTATGTTGTTTCCAATCAGCAACTATGCCCTAAATCCGGCTGCATATTAAAGGATAAGGTTGCTGAAAAGCCAGTCTCTTTGGCAATGACAAGGAGTGGAATGTTAGCTAAAGATACTGGTACTCAGGCTAGGTCTCCTTTCCCGCCAGCAGGAAAATTGGTTTCTCGAGCTAAGGTTAGTAATTTGGGGATTATTTATTTTTACATAATAGCATGCATCTTCACCAATTTAACTTTCCTGAAAGCTGCACTTTATTAGATTAAATTCACAATTTAGAAAATTAACACGGCCTACTGTTTTATGTGGGATGTAGGATCTCAAAGTGATAATGCTCTGTCTGTAGTTTGCATAATAAATATAAAATGATCCTGAGGTGAATAAAATCATAATTACACTGTTATATTCTCTCTATTGTCACCCAGTTTGTGTTTAATAAAGAAAATTCACAACGACCTGACTATCAAATCGACCTGTTAATTCAACCATCTTGATGAGCAACCTTGACATACTGTACATTAGGTATCCATAGTAACAGTGTGACCTCTGACCTAGCAGGATGTTACAATCAGCATGAGTCAGTATTTGTGTCTGAAATGACACCCTATACCCTATAGTGCCCTATTTGTTTTACCAGGACCCATGGGCCTCTCGTCAAAGATAGTGCACTATATGTTTTACCAGGACCCATGGGCCTCTCGACAAAGATAGTGCACTATATGTTATACCAGGACCCATGGGCCTCTCGACAAAGATAGTGCACTATATGTTTTACCAGGACCCATGGGCCTCTCGTCAAAGATAGTGCACTATATGTTTTACCAGGACCCATGGGCCTCTCGTCAAAGATAGTGCACTATATGTTATACCAGGACCCATGGGCCTCTCGTCAAAGATAGTGCACTATATGTTATACCAGGACCCATGGGCCTCTCGTCAAAGATAGTGCACTATTTTAGGGAATTGGGTGCCATTTCAGATGCAACCAGTATTTTGAACAGCACATACAGGATTGGTCTCATACAGCAGCTAACAGTGGGGTTAAAGGGAGGTGAGTGGAGGATCACTGTCAGAGTTATGGACTCACACTTAATGAAAAGAGAAAGTTCCTTTATCTTCGCTGAGAAAACTAGAGGCCTCGTTTCAGGTCTCACACCAGAAGGTAAACCTGACCAGTCTTAGGAGGAAACACACAGGTGAATAATTATTGTAACTCTGTCATGTACACCACCAATGTAGGCAGGTAACAATAAGGAACAAGCAGAGGACACCTTCTCCTCTCCCCCTTCTGTCTACCAGCCAGCCACGCATCAAGGAGCAAGATTGATCGTTTATTTTTAGGGGCTGTGTGTGTGTTTGTGGTATCAGGAGGAGGAGCGACACTCAACATGACTTCCGATACAGGAGGTAAGGTGTGTGTGTGTAGTAGGATGAGACAGACAGTGATAAGACAGCATCGACATCCGATTGATCTTCCGTATCGATTCGCTAGACTGTCAAATCGACTCGCCAGCCTGCCACATCCTGCTCACACGTCACAACTTAGACTGGAGCTGTGCTCTGACAGAGAGATGGAGGGAGAGGGATGGAGAGAGAGAGGAACGTTTGGAGGGAGAACAGCAAGAGAGGAGGGAGAGGGATGGAGAGAGAGATCAATGATAGAAATAAACCCATTATTGTATTATTTTTACTATCTACTATTTGAATAGTGAAATGTCATTACAAATGTTGAAATCTAAAGTCCACAACACCCTTGGTAGTTAATTTGAAAGTTTCTCCTGAACGCCAGTTCTGTCGTGACGTACTGTAAATCTCCTGCCTCCTGCCTCCTGCCTCCTGCCTCTTCCCTCCACCGCCATCCCACGGTAATCTTCATGCTTGGAGAATAAAGAGGATTAAACTTCATATCAAACTCTGTCTGCTCGCCAAACTCAGGTAAGCTGTTCCACACAGGCACTGTGTGTGGCCTCGTACCTCCTAACCTGTGTGTGCCTGTATGAGTGTGTGTCTGCGTCTGTCTGCGTGTGTGTGTGCATGTGGAGTCGGACACGGACAGCGATCCAGCTGTTCAGGGAACTCTCAGAGATAAGAGAGCAATCACTTCCTGTCGCTCCGATAAGGACAGGAAGGAAGGACAACGTGTATGTGTGACAGAGAGGGAGTGTGTGTGTGTGTGGTGCCGAGAGTGTATGTCTGTCTGACAGAGATAATTGTTTGTGTGAGTCTGAGATATAGTTTGGTGTGTGTCTGTGTGTGTCACTGTCCTAGACACATAAAGTAAAGTTTACGTTACCTTTTTTGAGAATAATAAAACCCAGTCGGTAGCTAAACTACAGTCGTTGGTCTGAGTCAGCTATCCTTGGGTCCATTTTTTCATCACAGCTCTGACAGACCTCAAGGCTAGTTTCCCACAATCCCTTTCACTGTGACGGCTCTGTCCGACAGGCCTCGCCCTCCTGCCGCCTCTTCAAATCCACAACTAATGCTTCTGACCCCAATTAGCGCCCCTTCCTTTCCCCTACCCCCTTACCAGCCCCAATCCCCACCCATCATCAGAGGGCTGTCTCTCTCCTTTCCGTTCCCTTCTTCCTCTGCTCTCCTTTCCCCCTCCATTATCTCTTCCTACTGCTCTTTATCCTTCCTTCCTCTTCACCATCCCTCTCTTCTTCCTACCACTCTCTCTTCTCTCCTCTGTACGTTTCTCCTCTACTCTCATCCTGTTCTTCTTTCTCCCCTTCCTCTCTCATGTCCTCTCTTCCCTGACCTGTTCTCTCTTCTGTGTGAAAACTGACAGATACTGGGTACATATGGAATTCACCCATCGTTCAAATTTGGTCCAATGCGCTCATCAAATCAAGCACATTTGTCTCAAGCTCTGAGCAGCAGAGTTTAACCCTCCCTTTTCAGATTACTGGGACTAATCTGGCCTCTATCACACTTCTTCTTCCTCCTCCACTCCTCTCCTCCTCCCCCCATCACTCGTTCTGCCCCCACCACCTGTGCACCATTAGTGGGGTTAGCTGGGCCAAATGAAGGGGTGGTGTTCTGTGTCAACAGGTGTCTCTGTGTGTCGACAGGTGTAGCATGTCTTGCGCCAGCGCCCTATCCCCTGCTAGCACTGATAGCTATAATGAGACATCTGACCAATGCTAGGTTTACGGCGTCGATATCAGGAAGTCGCCAGGGAGGATTGCTTTGATTGTTTGTGTGAGCGGATTTCCTAATATGGATGCCGTATTCTTCACCATATTTGGACAGTGAAGCTAAAATAAAAAATGCACCTCTATACTCCAGCATTTTGGATTCGAGATCAAATTATCATTACACAATAGTACAAAATGTCACCTTTTATTTGAGGGAATTTTCATACATATCTGTTTTACTATTTCAACATATAAGCACTTTATGTATCTAGTCCCCGCATTTGAAGAAATCATATGTACTTGAACAAATTCACTTAAAGTTTGTTAAAGTAGTCTAAAGGTTAGTAGGCCTGTTTGGTCCCATATTGCTTTGCACCAATCATTACATTAAGCTTGTGATTCAACAACAACAAAAATGAACAACTCCCAACTCACTTGAAGCTTGTCCTAAAGTTAACTCTTAAACGTATAACTTCAATCAGATATGAGTTTCCTCAACATGTATTTTCGATTGAAGCTCCTTAACTCTTTTTATAATTTGGTAGGCCTTTAAAGTGGAAGTTAGAGTTAATTGCATTAATGTACTTTGTTGTTTAATGAAGTGATCGGAATCATCACGTAATCACTATGAGGACTTGGCACTTGTGTTATCGCGTGTTCCACATTTCCTGTGTCTGAGTGGTGGGGTTGATTTGGGATGCTCTATGCCTGTCTTCTCTTCTATCTTTTCCTGCTTCCTTGTACTCTCTTCCTCCTTTCTTCAACTCTTCTCTTGTCTCCATCTCTCCCTTTATACATGGCTTTCCCTGTCTCCTCTTACTCTCTTCTATCTCTGCTTGCATCCTCTCCTCCTGTTCTATTTTCCCCCCTCATCTCCTCTCTTCTCATCCTCTTCTCCTCTTCTGCCGACGCCCTCCTCTCACCCCAAGCTTCTCTCCTTCCCTTTCTCCTCATCTCCTTCCCTTTCTCCTCATCTCCTTCCCTCTGCTCTTTCCCTTTCTTCTTTTACTCTTGGTTTCTCCTTCAGGGGTGGACTTAGGGCCAGAGCGTCTTGCTAGGCAGAACCCAACGATGGCTGATCTGATGATCCATTAATCAGCCTGAGGGAACTGTGATGTCATAAGCTCTCCCAGCTATTCTTTTTCTCTCTCTCACTTGCTCGCTGATCTGTCGGTTATAATGGCTCATTATAGATTCTGAAAGAGAACAAGTCACATGATTAGATGACAGAACCAATCACGGCCTGGGCACGACGACTGGTTACCGCTATCTACCACGTTTTTACCACGAGGGGCCCAAACGAACAAGATAGCAATGTTTTCTTCATGGGCTTTGCTCTGTTAATTTGGCAAAAGAAATAGCCAATTACATTTCAATCCTGGCCTGCACACTGCATCAAATACACAATGATGTACTGCTCTGTAAAAGGCACAGTGTAACAAATGCTACTGATGACAAATGGTTGGTAATAAAGGAGATAGGTGCATTTCTATATCCTGACGGTGTGTGTGTGTCTGTGTGCGAGCCCTACGAGAGCCTGTAACGTGGTAATGATGACAGAGAATATGAGGGAGGCAGTAAACCCTTACCCAGAGTTCATGGATTGGCTTTATAGTGTACACACACATCAGCTGGTCAATTACCAATGTGTCATCTTCTCCATAGGTTATCTTATAGAATTATGATGATGATCACTGCAAGGCAAGGTTTAAGAGAGGAGGAGAGTGGATTAGAGGGGAAGAGGAAGAGACAGGAGAGGAGGAATGGAGAGGAGAAGAGGGGAACAGGAATGGGGAGGATGGGAGAGGAGAAGAGGAATGGAGACGAGAGGTGAAGAGAAGAGAAGATTAAAGGAGAGAAGAGAAGAGCTTCGAGCTCTCAGTCTCACCTCAGAATTAGACGTTCATCCATGTTTCTAAAACGTCAAATTTTGAAGTTGCTCCAAACATCAAATTTCCAAGTGTTTGGTTACTTCTCTGTATCGTTCCAAGTTTAAGTTTAGGCATTACCTCTAAATGATTAAGGTTAGGCATTAACTCAGAATGGTTAAGGTGAGGCATTAACCCAGAATTTAAGGTAAGAGTTAAGGTTTGGGATAGGCTTAAAACAAAAATATCAAAAACAACTGTCTATTGCTGGATTCAAACATACAATCCTTGGAACCACAGACAGATGCTTACAGCCATCCGCCATCCCTGTCCACAATGCCCTAGCAAAACCCAAACCTACTTGAACGTAACAGTGCTCACTGTTGCCCCCTAGTGGCCAGTTTCCATGTAATTTCCCAACATCCTCAGACATGGATGCCAGTCGAATACTGACTTGTATCACGTGTGACCTGCCTGGTGGAGAGGAGGAGAGGAGGGGTCATCTGATTCTTTTTACCCACTGGCCAGTTCTGAAGGACATTGCAAGGCGTGAGCTAGAACGCCAGGCTCGTCAGTGCTACGACTCCTGGGATTTGTGTACATATATGGGACTAATGGCACCCTTCTCCCCTCATTGAGCTCAGTCCCACGTGGGAACTGGGAAGAGACGGTTATCGGGTTTGACTGAGACGTCATCGTCCAATGTCTCCCGCTTGGCTGATTCACATAGCTTTGTGATCAATGTTTTATTATGAGTTCGGAGAAAAGCAGTGAGTTAGGAGAAAACAGTAGTTTGAGAGCCCCTTTCCCCTCATCTTCCCTTTTGTCCATATATCCATTTATCCTAGGTTCATTGAAAGGTAGGACAGGCTGTGTTTTACTGTAACGTCCCTGGGAACAAAAGCAACACTAGTCGTAGCAGTCGCGTAATTATACGATTCACAATCTATTTTCCATTTGCTACTTTTCAGCAGTTTTATGTCTCTACTTTGAATCATTTTGAGGAAAATGTTTTCCGACTGTGTTTTGCATGGGGGAAGAATGGCTCTGAAACTTTGCATCATAATTCTCAGAGTAATAAGCAAGATCAAAAGCCATATTTCTGTAGTTCAAGGCTATGTATTGGTGGTAATATTATTCAAATTCAATTGTGCAAAGCAAATCATAGCGTTTTCTTATTCCGAGTCAGATATTTAAATGAGGGAAGCCCCCATCAAGGGGTAGATAAGAGACAGACGGTTTACCACACTCCAACCCAACTGTCTGGAACAAGGTTGCCATGAGGAGACTCTATATGTTTAGCTATATAAATCAATTCGAGGTCATGAAACTTTGAAATGAGGACGCATGTCTCTAAATCCTCTCTAAGTCATGCCTAGATAGCCATATGAGAAAAATATAAATATATGTATATATATATATATATTTGGTTGAAATACTTTAGATGGTCTTGTGCTTACTGGGAGGTGCCATTCTGAGGCTCTTCAGTCCTGCTGCTGAAGCATGTATCAACTTGTTCATGGATTCGATACGATGCTCACAGTAGTAGTCTATTCGCACTTCAAGAAAACGGTTTGATACCACTGACCCAAAAAAGCGGGTCTGTCATGGTTGTCTTGGCGACAGTTGACTTAAAGGCATAGTTCACATTTGTTAAGTTTATGCTCAGAAAATGTAATAATTTAAGTATCTCTAAGTCTCAGGAAAGGTGACATGTCAACTAGAATGTGTTCAGAAATATACACTTAGTGCACAAAACATCAAGGACACCTTCATAATATTGAGTTGCACCCCCTCCTTTGCCCTCAGAACAGCCTCAGTTTGTCAGGGCACATGGACTCTACAAGGGTTCAATGGACTGTTGAAGCGTTCCACAGGGCTGCTGGCCCATGTTGACTCCAATGCTTCCCACAGTTGCATCAAGTTGGCTGGATGTCCTTTGGGTGGTGGACCATTCTTGATACACAGGGAAATTGTTGAGCGTGAAAAACCCAGCAGCGTTGCAGTTCTTGACACAAACCGATGCACCTAGCACCTACTACTGTACCCCGTTCAAAGGCACTTAAATCTTTTGTCTTGCCATTCACCCTCTGAATGGCACACATGCACAATCCACGTCTCTCTCAAGCTTCTATCTCAAGGCCATCAGATTGTTAAACAGCCATCACTAGCACAGAGAGGCGGCTGCCTACCTACAGACTTGATATCATTGGCCACTTTAATAAATGGACCACTAGTCACTTTAATAATGTCACTTTAAGAATGTTTACATATCCTGCATTACTCATCTCATATGTGTATACTGTATCCTTCACTATCTATTCTTTACTGTCTATTACATCTTAACTGCTCTGTCACTGCTCATCCATATATTTTATACCTATATATTCTCCTCCCATTCCTTTACTAGATTGTGTGTATTAGGTTTTGTTGTGGGATTGTTAGATATTACCTGTTAGATACTGCTGCACTGCTAGATCTAGAAACATAAGCATTTTGCTACACTCGCAATAACACCTGCTAACCATGTGTGTGACCAATAAAATTTGATTTGAAAAAAATTGATTTGTCTCAATTGTCTCAAGGCTTAAAAATCTTTCTTTAACCTGTCTCCTCCCCTTCATCTGCACGGATCGAAGTGGATTGAACAAGTGACATCAATAAGGGATCATAGCTTTCCCCCGGATTTCATCTGGTCAGCATATGTCATGGAAAGAGCAGGTGTCCTTAATGTTTTGCACATTGGGTGCATATCCTCATTACAACTTGTTTCAAGGAGGATTAGCTAGCTCAGGTCACCACTACTATGTAACCATTGTTACATCACAGAAGAAGACTGTTGATTTGTAGATTCTTATAGAATCCTTGTACAGTGCCTATTCATCACCTTCCTGCTATCACTCCTTTCTTTTGCCTTTAGCTGACCAGAAATATGGCCGCCGTCAGCAAGGAACCATTAACCTAATGGAGAGTGGGTCGTTGAGACAGGAATAGATGGGAAATGTCTGGGTGAGGGAGGAAGGGGCAGGGACACTAACCTTTTGGGCTTCTGCGATGGCTAGTGGAAGATGGGAAGATAACACACTTGGGCGCCTTTTGAAATTAATCACACCTGTGACATTTTGTCCTGAGAGACAAGAGAGAGGGTTGGCCTTTTCCACTAGTCAACCTACACCTCCCACCGAGCAGCCAACGCAACACACAACTGTCCTCTTCTAACACATGCACACACACAAACTTCAGAACTGTTAGCATTGATTTCTGTTGTCTTTTAGCGATCGTTGTCTCTACGTTTTACCCTGTTGACACAATGTAGAACGAAGGAGTAGCACACCAAGCAGAAAGTCTCACTTTCCTTCTTCTGTGAATTAACATTATTTTCCTCGTCGTTGGAGTACCTCTGCCCTGCAACCCAGCAGTTCTGTGTAGCCTAGAGAAGGCCTGAGGTGGATCATTATTTAATCATTATTATAACACACTTTACCTCTCAAGCTTCGCAATTCACCGCTCTGCTGCACTCTACTGCAAACACCCGCCGTTGTGCTGCCAACCAACCAGACCTAAATTGGTGTTTGCATTAAAGCAGTGATAACAGCCTCCAAATCTGGACTTCTTCTCTTCTTTCAGGAAGATTCCTGAAAGTGACTTAAATGAGGACAGGAGGCTTAGAGGTGACTTATCAGTCCTGCACAGATGGGAATTTACAGTTGGACAAATTAGCCTACATAGGGTGGGGAAGAGCAGTGTAAATCAAACACCGGGTTCCATCATTGTCTCACATCAGATGTCGTCACTCCTACGCAAAGCTCTTCCCTCAACCAATCTGTCTTGTAGGGATTTTTATGTGGTTGATTTTCTTTTTTCATCCGCCTAACACTAGTTCCTAATTATTAAAATCACTCCGCTCGCGGTAGCTATGACACACTGGCTACTACGGCAAACAATGTTCGATCAGTTGACTAAACTTGCTCCAGCTGGCAGCCTATTGAAGGCTTGTTTGAATAGCTAGTTTGCCAGCTTGTTGAATAAGTTGTACAGCCCCAAAGTGATGGAACTGTTCTCTGCAATAAGCATGTATCTGACTCTGACAGCTGGCACTGTACCTCGCTACTTTGTCACATTTGGCCAACGCAATAACGTTGCAAAGAGCAGTCATCTGTGCTGTAGGAGCAGGGGGAACAAACGCTGGTAGGTTTCATGAAACAAAACGAACTGGCAACAGACAAACAGAGAACACAGGTATAAATACACTGGGGATAATGGGGAAGATGGGCAAGACCTGGAGGGGGGTGGAGACAAGCACAAAGACAGGTGAAACAGATCAGGGTTTGACACATCATAATTAGTTCATATTAGTTCATCTATGAGGCTGTGGAGGAATCCAAAACTTTAATCATCAGCATACAACGACACCTTTGTTTTTAAGCCCTGGATTTCTAAGCCCTTGATATTATTGTTGGATCTGATTTTATGGCCATTTCGATGGCATGCCGATAGTGAACAACCTTGTTTTCAAACACAGATTGAACCACAAAGATCAGGGAAGTTCTCCAATGCTTCGCAAAGAAGGGCAACTATTGGTAGATGGGTAAAAAAAAAGCAGACATTGAATTCCATTTGATCATGGTGAAGTTATTTATTACACTTTGGATGGTGTATCAATACACCCAGTCACTACAATGATACAGGCATCCTTCCTAACTCAGTTGCCAGAGAGGAAGGAAACCACTCAGGGATTTCACCATGAGGCCAGAGGTGACTTTAAAACAATTACAGAGTTTAATGGCTGTGATAGGAGAAAACTGAGGATGGATCAACAACCATGCAGTTACTACACAATACTAACCTAATCGACAGAGTGAAAAGGCAAACATATATGGCAAAACCTGAACATGGTTGTCTAGCAATGATCAACAACCAATTTGACAGAGCTAATAATTTAAAAAAGAATACTGTGCATATGTTAAGAGCTTTCCACATGATCCAATGAGAGACTGACCCAGAAAGACTCCCAGCTGTAATCTCTGCCAATGGTGCATCTACAAATTATTGACTCAGGGGTGAGAATACTTATGTAAATGTAATATTTCTGTGTTTCATTTTCAATAAATGTGCTAACATTTCTAAAACATGTTTTACCTTTGCCGTTATGGGACATTGTGTGTACTATAGATGGGTGAGATAATAGTTTTATTCACTTTCAGGCTGTAACACAAAAGGTGGAATAAATCAAGGGGTATGAATACTTTCTGAAGGCACTGTACTACAGTTCTTTTACTACAGTAATGAATGACTTTCAGAAGAAAATACATCGAAAGGACTACCCACTGAGCACAGATGTCAGTTCAATGCCTAGTTTTGATTTACACTTGATACAGTTGTCAAATAATGCGAATTGAAAGTAAAACCAAGTAACATTTTAACCATCCCATTGGATCTAGGGTTAAAATAAAACATTTGCAAATCCAATACGTTTTCCACGTCATCACATTTCATGTATTTGTTCAAATGATATGGAAATAATGTTGATACAACTAGTTTGTGACACACTGGAAAGGTTATATTTGAAGTAATATTTATTATTGGGAAGTTTGGTTAAGCTTTTCATGAGGTTTAATGAACAAAGAAGAAAGGTTTCAGTAATCCTGTTGAGAAACTTTTGCCTTTATTCTTTTCCTTTTAGAAACCTGAATAGTTTTGTCTGTGGAAGATCACTTGGAATATCCTCCTTTTACTCATTCATCCTCAAGAAAGATCTTCATTTCCTCCTAAGATGACAGACTTCCCTTCACTTAACACTGATTTATTAAAGATTCATTCATTCATTCACTAACTGTAAGTCGCTCTGGATAAGATTGTCTGCTAAATTACTAAAAGGAATATGGAAATAAAAAATGTTATTTATTCCTAAAACAACAGCTTTTCACATCAGTGTGTGTTTGGTCAGGATTCAACATTTTTCTCTCAAACTGTTAAAAGCATTGTGTACTATCCCTGGGTTCAGGAGTCAACAAATTCCTTCAGTAGCACCTCGATTGGATCACGACTCACAGTAACTGCAGAGAAAAAGATAACAGCTGTTATCTTCACACACTTCACAAGCACAGATTTTTCTCAGTTTTCTCCATCCCATCCCATTCCGCTGTGTACAGAGGAAAACAGGACAAATGCATCAGTAATTACTGTCTGGGTTCAGGTTGATTAAAACCATGAGGCAGCAAAGGACTGGGACCAGAAATCAGCCCAGACATTTCTCATACACTGGTCTATTTTTGTCCTCGAGGCCCCCCACATCGGCCATTGTTTTTACCTGAGGCCCCCGTTTTTGGCCACATAATGTTCAGCTCCAGAGTAGGTGAGCAGAGTGGAGCTGGAGCGGAGAGAGGAGTAGAGCGTGCCCAATTTGACTGGAGTTTCCCCAAAGGCTGGAGCATCGGCCTTCTCACCCTCTCCAATTTCGCTCCAGTAACGCTCACTTCACGAGCTCAGGGCATGCCCGACCCAGCATCAATAAATCAATCAAATGTATTTATAAACCCATTTTTACATCAGTCGATGTCACAAAGTGCTGTACAGAAACCCAGCCTAAAACCCCAAACAACAGCAAGCAATGCAGATGTAGAAGCACGGTGGCTAGAAAAACCTCCCTAGAAAGGCGGGAACCTAGAGAGTAACCAGGCTCTGAGGGGTGGCGAGTCCTCTTCTGACTGTGCCGGGTTGAGATTATAACAGAACATGGCTAAGATGTTCAAACGTTTATAGATGACCAACTATAATCACAGTGTTTGCAGATGGTGCAACAGGTTAGCACCTCAGGATTAAATGTCATTTGGCTTTTCATAGCCTAGCATTCAGAGTTAGAAACAGCAGATGTGGAAGAGAGAGAGAGTCGAAAACAGTAGGTCCGGGACAAAGTAGCACGTCCGGTGCACATGTCAGGGTTCCATAACCGCAGGCAGAACAGTTGAAACTGGAGCAGCAGCACGACCAGGTGGACTGGGGATAGCAAGGAGTCATCAGGTCAGGTAGTCCTGAGGCATGGTCCTAGGGCTCAGGTCCTCCGGGAGGGGAGGGAGAGGAAGAGAGAGAATGAGAGGGAGCATACTTAAATTCACACATGAC
Organism: Oncorhynchus nerka; assembly: GCF_034236695.1. Taxonomy (NCBI): domain Eukaryota; kingdom Metazoa; phylum Chordata; class Actinopteri; order Salmoniformes; family Salmonidae; genus Oncorhynchus; species Oncorhynchus nerka. The sequence goes on from NC_088413.1 coordinate 68,920,948, forward strand.
ACCGGATAAGACAAGAGAAATACTCCAGACATAACAGACTGACCCTAGCCCCCCCCCCCCCCCCCCGACAAACTATTGCAGCATAAATACTAGAGGCTGAGACATGAGGGGCCGAGAGACACTGTGGCCTCGTCCGACAATACCCCCAGACAGGGCCAACCAGGCAGGATATAACCCCACCCACTTTGCCAAAGCACAGCCCCCACACCACTAGAGGGATCTCTTCAATCCACCAACTTACTACCCTGAGACAAGGCTGAGTATAGCCCACAAAGATCTCCCCCATGGCACGTACCCAAGGGGGGCACCAAACTCGGACAGGAAGATCATGTCAGTCACTCAACCCACTCAATTGACGCACCCCTCCTTGGGACGGGATGGAAGAGCACCAGTAAGCCAGTGACTCAGCCCCTGTAATAGGGTTAGAGACAGATAATCCCAGTGGAAAGAGGGGAACCGGCCAGGCAGAGACAGCAAGGGCAGTTCGTTGCTCCAGTGCCTTTCCGTTCACCTTCACACCCCTGGACCAGACTACACTCAATCAATCATAGGACCTACTGAAGAGATGAGTCTTCAATAAAGACTTAAAGGTCGAGACCAAGTCTGTGTCTCTCACATGGATAGGCAGACCATTCCATAAAAATGGAGCTCTCTAGTAGAAAGCCCTGCCTCCAGCTGTTTGCTTAGAAATTTTAGGGACAATAAGGAGGCCTGCGTCTTGTGACCGTAGCGTACGTGTAGGTACGCTGATTCGGTGAGAGAGTTTATTAGCAAGTGCATTGGCGATGTCATACCCACAGCAACTATTAAAGCATTCCCAAACCAGAAACCGTGGATTGATGGCAGCATTCGCACGAAAATTAAAAGCGCAAACCACTGCTTTTAACCAGGGCAAGGTGACTGGAAACATGACCGAATACAAACAGTGTAGCTATTCCCTCTGCAAGGCAATCAAACAAGCTAAGAGTCAGTATAGAGACAAATTAGAGTCGTAATTCAACGGCTCAGACACAAGAGGTATGTGGCAGGGTCTACAGTCAATCATGGATTAGAAAAAGAAAACCAGCCCCGTCGCAGACCAGGATGTCTTGCTCCCAGACATACTAAACAAATTTTTTGCTCGCTTTGAGGACAATACAGTGCCACTGACACGGCCCGCTACCAAAACCTGTGGACTCGCCACATGAGTAAAACATTTAAACGTGTTAACCCTCGCAAGGCTGCACCAGACGGCATCCCCAGCCGCGTCCTCAGCGCATGCGCAGACCAGCTGGCTGGTGTGTTTACGGACATATTCAATCAATCCTTATCCCAGTCTGCTGTTCCCACATGCTTCAAGAGGGCCACCATTGTTCTTGTTCCCAAGAAAGCTAAGGTAACTGAGCCAAACAACTACCGCCCCATAGCACTCACTTCCGTCATCATGAAGTGCTTTGAGAGACTAGTCAAGGACCATATCACCTCCACCCTACCTGACTTCCTAGACCCACTCCAATTTGCTTACCGCCCCAATAGGTCCACAGACGACGCAATCGCAACCACACTGCCCTAACCCATCTGGACAAGAGGAATACCTTTGTGAGAATGCTGTTCATCGACTACAGCTCAGCATTTAACACCATAGTACCCTCCAAACTCATCATCAAGCTCGACACCCTGGGTCTCGACCCCGCCCTGTGCAACTGGGTACTGGACTTCCTGACGGGCCGACCCCAGGTGGTGAGGGTAGGAAACAACATCTCCACCCTGCTGATCCTCAACACTGGGGCCCCACAAGGGTGCGTTCTGTGCACTCTCCTGTACTCCCTGTTCACCCACGACTGCGTGGCTATGCATGCCTTCAACTCAATCATCAAGTTTGCAGACAACACTACAGTAGTAGGCTTGATTACCAACAACAACGAGGCGGCCTACAGGGAGGAGGTGAGGGCCCTCGGAGTGTGGTGTCAGGAAAATAACCCCACACTCAACGTCAACAAAACAAAGGAGATGATCGTGGACTTCAGGAAACAGCAGAGAGAGCACCCCCCTATCCACTCGACGGGACAGTAGTGGAGAGGGTAGTAAGTTTTAAGTTCCTCGGCGTACATATCTTGGACAAACTGAATTGGTCCACCCACACAGACAATGTGGTGAAGAAGGCGCAGTAGCGCCTTTTCAACCTCAGGAGGCTGAAGAAATTCGGCTTGTCACCAAAAGCACTCACAAACTTTTACTGATGCACAATCGAGAGCATCCTGTCGGGCTGTATCACCGCCTGGTACGGCAACTGCTCCGCCCACAACCGTAAGGCTCTCCAGAGGGTAGTGAGGTCTGCACAACGCATCACCGGGGGCAAACTACCTGCCCTCCAGGACACCTAACCATCCAATGTCACAGGAAGGCCATAATGATCACCAAGGACAACAACCACCCGAGCCACTGCCTGTTTACCCCGTTATCATCCAGAAGGCGAGGTCAGTACAGGTGCATCAAAGCAGGGACCGAGAGACTGAAAAACAGCCTCTATCTCAAGGCCATCAGACTGTTAAACAGCCACCACTAACATTGAGTGGCTGCTGCCAACATACTGACTCAACTCCAGCCACTTTAACAATGGAAAAATGTATGTAAAAATGTATCACTAACCACTTTAAACAATGCCACTTTTATATGTTTACATACCCTACATTACTCATCTCATATGTATATACTGTACTCTATACCATCTACTGCATCTTGCCTATGCTGTGCTGTACTATCACTCATTCATATATTTTTACGTACATATTCTTCATCCCTTTACACTTGTGTGTATAAGGTAGTTGTTGTGAAATTGTTAGGTTAGATGACTCGTTGGTTATTACTGCATTGTCGGAACTAGAAGCACAAGCATTTCGTTGCACTCGCATTAACATCTGCTAACCATGTGTATGTGACAAATAAAATTAGATTTGATTTGGTATATACGGCAGGACCAAATTAGAGAGATAGACAGGAGCAAGCCCATGTAATACTTTATAGGTTAGCAGTACAAACTTGAAATCAGCCCTTGCCTTAACAGGAAGCCAGTGTAGAGAGGCTAGCACTGGAGTAATATGATAAATAATGGTTGGTTCTAGTCAGGATTCTAGCAGCCGTGTTAATCACTAACTGAAGTTTATTTAGTGCTTTATCTGGGTAGACGGAAAATAGAGCACTGCAGTAGTCTAATCTAGAAGTGACAAAAGCATGGATACATTTTTGGATAGAAAGTTTCCGATTTTTGCAATGTTATGAAGATGGAAAAGATTCATTGTCAGATCCGACAGCAGATCTCTTTGTTTCTTGTGACCTAGAACTAGCATCTCTGTTTTGTCCGAGTTTAAAAGTAAAACATTTTCCATCATCCACTTCCTTATGTCTGAAACACAGGCTTCCAAGGTAGGCTATTTTGTGGTTTCCCAATGTTTCATTGAAATGTACAGCTGTGTGTCGTCTGCATAGCAGTGAACATTGACATTGTGTTTCCGAATGACATCACCAAGAGGTAGCATATATAGTGAAAACAATAGTGGTTTTAGAACGGAACCTTGAGTAACACAGAGAACTTACCATTGATTTGTCAGAGGACAAACCATCCACAGAGACGAACTGATATCTTTCCCGACAGATAAGATCTAACCCTGGCAATAACTGGCCTGCATAGACCAATTATGGTTTTCAATCTTTCCAAAATAATGTGGTGACCGGTTTAGCCGAAAGACTCACTAAGGTCTAGGAGCAGGAGGAGAGACGCAGAGCTTGGGTCTGACACCATTAATAGGCCATTTACCTACTTTACAAGTGCGGCTCTGACATTTTTGGTGAGATTAGTACACATCCAGAGGATAGGGAGCTGTTTTTTATGTTTAACATAGGAGGCCCAAGCACAGGAAGTAGCTCTTTCAGTAGTTTAGTTGAAATAGCGTCAAGTAGACAGCTGCAAGGTTTAGAGGCCATGTCTATTTTTGTGAATGTGTCGAGAAATACAGGATAAAAAATACCTTGACACAAGGTCTTGACAGTTCTGTGCGGACTCAGGACAACTGAGTTTTGGAGAAATACGCATATTCAAAGAGGTGTCCGTAATTTGTTATCAAATGATCATGATCTTTTCGTCTAAGAAGTTTATGAATTCATCACTGCTAAATTGAAGGCTATCCTCACTTGGGGAATGCTGTTTTTTAGATAGCTTTGTGACTGTATCAAAAATACATTTGGGATTTTTTTATTCTCTTCAGTCAGGTTGGAAAAGTAGGTTGATCTAGCAGCAGTGAGGGCTTTCGATATTCCTGCATAGTACTGTCTTTCCAAGCATTGGAAGGCTTCCAAGTTTCCTGGATAGTACTGTCTTTCCAAGCATTGGAAGGCTTCCAAGTTTCCTGGATAGTACTGTCTTTCCAAGCATTGGAAGGCTTCCAAGTTTCCTGGATAGTACTGTCTTTCCAAGCATTGGAAGGCTTCCAAGTTTCCTGGATAGTACTGTCTTTCCAAGCATTGGAAGGCTTCCAAGTTTCCTGGATAGTACTCTTTCCAAGCATTGGAAGGCTTCCAAGTTTCCTGCATAGTACTGTCTTTCCAAGCATTGGAAGGCTTCCAAGTTTCCTGCATAGTACTGTCTTTCCAAGCATTGGAAGGCTTCCAAGTTTCCGTTCCAATTTTCTGGAAGCTTGCTTCGGGGCTCGGGTATTTTCTGTATACCAGGGAGCTTGTTTCTTATGACAATTGTTTTGGTTTTTAGCAGTGCGACTGCATCTAGGGTATTACGCAAAGTTAAGTTTAGATCCTTGCTTAGGAGGTTAACTGATTTTTGTACTCTAGCGTCCTTGGGTAGGTGGAAGGGCATCTGGAAGGGCATCTAGGAAACTGAGTTGTCAGAGAACTTATAGCGCAGCTTTTGATAATCCTTTGTTGGGGTATAAGCAAATGATTTGTTGCGATTGCAAACATAATAAGATGGTAACCCGATAGTCCAGGATTTTGAGGAAAACATTCAGATCCACAATGTCGATTCCACGGAACAAAACTAGATCCAGGGTATGATTGTGGCAATGCATAGGTCCCGAGACGTTGGACCAAACCCACTCAGTCGATGGCCTTCTCCGTGTGAATATTAAAGTAACCAAATATTATAATATTATCTGCTATGACAACAAGGTCTGATAGAAATTCCGGGAACTCAGTGAGGAATGCTGTATAAGGCCCAGGAGGCCTGTAGACAATAACTATAAAAAGTGAATGAGTAGGCTGCATAGATTTCATGGCTAGAACCTCAAAAGATGAAAACGCAGTCATTATTTAATTTGATTTTTTCTGTCGTAAATGTTAGCAACACCTCAGCCTTTGAGGGATGCGTGGGGGATAGGCCAATCACATCAAGTTTATGACCAGTGATTAGTTCTATGACTACCTTAGAAGTGAGGGATCGAAATTAAGTAGTCCTATTTTGAGATGTGAGTTATTATCACAATCTCTTTAAAAAATTATTTTAAGAAGTTTTTATTCCAGTGACATTGTTATTGCGAACACCACCATGTTTAGTTTTGCCCATTCAAGATCGAGGCACAGACAAGGTCTCAATGGGGAAAACTGAGCTGACTACACTGACACAAACTCCACTAAGATGGCAGGCTGGCTAACAGCTGCTTAGCCTGCACCCTATCTCATTGTGGAGCTAGAGGCGTTAGAGCCCTGTCTATGTTGATAGATAAAATGAGAGCACCCCTTCAGCTAGGATGGAGTCTGTCACTCCTCAACAGGCAAGACTTGGTCCTGTTTGTGGGTAAGTCCCAGAAAGAGGGACAATTATCTACAAATTCAATCTTTTGGGAGGGGCAGAAAACAGTTGTGCGAGTCTGCTGTAGAGCTCATCACTCCCCCGTATTGGGAAGGGGCCAGAGACAATTACCTGATGCCAACCCATCTTTCAGGCTAAGTTGCACACTGAAGCTATGTTCCACTTGGTGACCTTCATCCTAACATTGTTGGTGCCTACGTGGATAACAATATCCCTATACTCTCAACACTCGGCAGTTTTAGCCTCAGCCAGCACTGCCTTTACGTCGGTGGCCCGGCCCCCTGGTAAACAATGTATGATCTCTGGATGATTCTTTTTAAGTCTAATGTTGCAGGTAATTGAGTTGCCAATGACTAGGGTTTATAATTTGTCAGAGTTCATGGTGGGAGGCTTGGGCGGCTCAGACCCCGTAACGGGTGGAGGAGAGACCCAAGAATGTTCGGGCTCGGGTTCTGACTCCGACAAGTCGCTTAGTGGGGTAAACCGGTTGATTAATACTACAACCTGTAGTTACTGGTGGCACAGACACTGTTTCATCCTTTCCTATTCTTACATTGCCCTTGCCTAACGATTGTGTCACCATAAGGCGATGTTCTCCTGCATATTACGAGAACAACGAGTGCAATTTGAAGGCATAATGTTACTTAGCTTTTTGGGCTGGAGGAGGTCCTGCAGGTCTATGTCCGGGGTGAAAAAGTTGAATGACAAAATTAAGACGTTTGTAAACTTGTTAAATACAGAATTAGTTTGAACGGTTATTAAAAGAGAAAAGTTTGGCAGGTAGCCAAGTAGGAACAAACAGCAGAGCAGCACAGAAACAATGTAGAAGTGTATATTTAGACTGTCATTCATTCTCTCTAAATAACTGTCTACCCAGCAGTCATTTTCCCCTGATGTGATGTTAATGACTTTTAACTTCCTAATGACTGTTTAATTAGCGACATTGATTCATTTAATAGAGTAATTTGTGCACTGCCTGCCCTTAAAGCAATGATGCTCTCTGACTGACACACACACATCCAATACAATAAACACAAAAACGCAGACACACTTGCCCGCATGAGGGCACATACGTATCACACACACACACACACACACACACACACACACACACACACACACACACACACATTCCCCTTTTCATCCTTTTATGGGCCTTTGCAAGAAGAGCAACTACAAGACAGTAAGGAAACATTATTTCTTAGAGCACCAAAATATCTGTGTTCAGGCCTTGTCAGAACTAATTAGAGTGTAAATAGCGGTTGCTGCCAGCTTGACAAAGAGCGCTTACTGCTCATTTAGAGTTTGTGTCTCTTCTGAGACCGTCAACATTCCAGAATGTGTCATCAGGCCAACAACAGTCAGACTAGTTAGGGAAAACATGACATCATGAAGCCGGCTAGATTGTCAATTGTCTTGGTTTAGATAGAATCAACTCTGAGTTAACCCTCTGCTTAAACCTTTCAGAACAACTACTGTAGCTGTTAGCTTTTCCCATAGTAAAATGTTTTCACAATTACTGTAGTTGACTTGCTACCATGAGTCATGAGAGTTTGGTCTGTCTAGGGACGTTTACTGATGATGGTACTTTTCCTTCATCAGGTGGATCATTTTACTTACAGTTATAGTATGAACAATTATTACCGTCATTGGCAAATGTACACTAGGTGATGGGCACAACTTCTAAGAGCCAGCATTAAAGGGGAAGTTCAGCATTTTACAATGTAATGTTACATGGATCTTAATGCTGAAAGTAGTCTTTGGATCTAGAGAAACTGTAACCTATGTCTCAGTTTTCTTGAAAACAGCCACTACAAACTTCAGATGACTTAACCCTTATAAACCCAGACCCAGTTTCCAATGCATAAAACAATCTGGAGTGATAGTACTGCTCAAGGAGACCACAAATCATATTTATTAAAAATGTTTTCATAATAATGAAAAATAATAATAATAAAAAATGTTTGTATACAAAAAAATCTATGCAAATGTCAGGTTTGCTTCACTTAATACCCTTATACGTAACAAACCTAACAAAAGTGACTATACCAAAAATGAATATTATTTTTAGAAAATGTAATCAGGCATCTCTAGACATTATATGAGCATTTTGCATGCATAATATATATATTTTTTAAATGTTTTGATTTTCAGCGCCAATCTCCGATAGTGTAATTAGAAAGATTGGTAATTATAAAGATAAATATTATTTGGGATCTCTTCTTGAGATAGTGTTTTTTGGGATCTCTTCTTGAAGTTAGTGTTTTTTGGGATCTCTTCTAGAAGAAAGTGTTTTTTGGGATCTCTTCTTGAAGTTAGTGTTTTTTGGGATCTTTTCTTACAGTTTTTTTCGATTGCTAAACGACAGTGGACACAACTGGAGTCACATGTGCAAAACTCTAACTACAGTCTGCACAGCAGCAGTTCATGTGGACCAAACTCTAGTTCGTTTTTCATTGCTTGAACACAGTTTTCAAAACTCTACACACTTATTCCATGACTTTAACCACAACCTGCACAACACTGTGGATTTACAGCACTTTGTTCAAATTCTTACACACTGCTGTCAAAACTGTGAACCACACATTCAAAACGGAATAGATTTCAGCCTTGTGCCTTTCAAACACTGCTGATTGCAATTTCAGCTGAAAGGCTAAGCAGGTGTCTTGTTTTAGACTTGTTAGTGAACACACACACATATTACAGTATATATAGGTAGAGCTCAGAAAGACTCATTTTGGAAATGGAACAAGGAAGATGGGTTCGTGGAGGGAGAAGGGTGGCAGGGAGAGGGCGGATGCGTGGAGGAAGACAAAGAAGACAAAGAGCTGTTATTTCAGATGAAATAAGGGCTACACTTATAGACCATGTCGTGAACCATGGTCTCTCATTGAGAGAGGCAGGGTTGAGGGTGCAACCCAATCTGCAAAGATCCACAGTGGCATCTGTAATGCCAATTTTCCAATCTGCAAACAGGTGAGAGTTACATCCTTACAGTAAATGAAAACATTACAGGAATCTATTTTGTATTGCAATTATAGAATAATTACACAGATATATATTACAGTAAGTTTGACTGTAAAATATATTTTTTTACAACAGGACCCAAAGGCTGCCCCCAACAGGGGGAAGAGGAAAAATATTTTCAGATGCGCAGGAAAATGCTATTGTTGACATGGTTGTTGTCAACAATGCAATAAAACTGCGGGAGATTCAAGATAGAGTGCTGGCTGATAATGATATATTTGAAAATGTTAATTCTGTCAGCACAACAACTATTGCTCAAGTCCTAAAGAAACACCAAGTTACAATGAAACAGTTATACACTGTACCGTTCGAGAGAAACAGTGAACGGGTAAAAGAGCAAAGATACCAATATGTCCAGGTAAGACGTCTGAGGTTACGTACACAGCTATACAAAATATTTACAGTAAAAAAAAACACTAGCATTTCTACAGTAAAACTGTGCACTTACTGTTTTTCAGAGAGTAATGGAGGTGGAAGCACTGGAAAGACCACATTCATTTGTATTTATCGATGAAGCTGGATTTAACCTTGCCAAAACACGGCGCAGAGGAAGGAATGTTATAGGTCAAAGGGCCACTGTGGAGGTTCCAGGCCAAAGGGGGGGAAATATCACCATGTGTGCTGCAATGGCCAATGATGGTTTGCTTCTCAACACACCACTCATTGGCCCATACAACACAGAAAGGCTTATAGCTTTCCTAAAACAGCTCTATGCTCAGCTAGTGCCAGCAGAACAGGGGGAGCCAGTAAGAAACCCCAAAGTTTTTGTCATAGTTTGCGATAACGTTGCTTTTCACCACTCTGCAGCTGTCACAGATTGGTTTGCAGCACATCACAGATTTATGGTTTTGTACCTGCCTGCATATTCACCCTTCCTCAACCCAATAGAGGAGTTTTTCTCTGCCTGGAGGTGGAAAGTGTTTGGTCACCACCCACATGACCAAATGTCTCTTTTGGAAGCCATGCATGGCGGATGTGAGGACACGAGTCCAGGGGACTGCCAGGGATGGATAAGGCACTCCAGAAGGTTCTTCCCCAGGTGCATGGCAAGAGAAAACATTAGATGTGATGTTGAAGAAAACCTGTGGCCTGATGCTAGAGAGAGGCAGGATTAGCCCCTCAATTATTTGTTCGAATTACAGTATGTACTTTTAGTTTCTACCTTTTTTTTCTCATTACTGTAATTCCGTAAATTACTACAGACTATTGAAGCCAACTGCTAATTTTCATTTACCTTAAAGAATTGTTGTGTTCTAAAAAATGTAATAAATCATGTGAAAGAATGTCACTCTTTTCTTTGAAGAAAATATGACTTTGTATGAAGTCACTGAAATTGTTCAAACTGTAAAGAGGAAAAGTTAGTATTTTCTGTATTGGTGTTTGATGCTAGTGTTTTTACTCTCAGTGTGTTCTGAGTGACAGTGTGTGTTATCTCAGTGAGGGTTGTGCATAGTGTTTGGCTGCACTGAGTGTGTTTTGAGCCATGTGTTAAGAGTTGTGTTGCTTGGAATGAGTTTTGCAGGTGATGTGAACTGTTTAGCTCAGGTGACTGTTGGTAGTGCAGACTGTAGTTAGAGTTTTGCACATGTGACTCCAGTTGTGCCCACTGTTGTTTAGCAATCGGAAAAAAAACTGTAATTATGCTACCGCTAACAATCAATGGGAGTGATAGGGGCAATTGTGCAAAGTTTTACATTTTTATGTCAAAATCAACTCAATGTTTGGTTTGTTGTTACTTAATTTAGACATTTTTATGTTTACCAAACTATTTTCCATCAAGACACATAGACTCGATTGACTTTGGGGTGACAGCACACGCATGTACGGACGCACAAACACACACACACACACACACACACACACACACACACACACACACACACACACACACACACACACACACACACACACACACACACACACACACACACACACACAAGCCACCTGAGAACCATAGCAATGACCTTGTTATAGCTCACTCTCACTTTGAGGGCTGGCAAAAGTAACAGCTCTTCATTGCACAGGTGTGTGTGTGTGTGTGTGTATGTGTGTGTGTGTGTGTGTGTGTGTGTGTGTGTGTGTGTGTGTGTGTGTGTGTGTGTGTGTGTGTGTGTGTGTGTGTGTGTGTGTGTGTGTGTGTGTGTGTGTGTGTGTGTACGTGTCTGAGAGAGAGAGAACATCCATTCCTTTCGGGTCATCGAGTCCCCACCCAGGCAAACCAACACACTATCACAGACACACTATCACATGAAATAGACACCAATTACTTATTCAAAATTTGTGACAGTCACCACACAATTTTCTTCAAAACACATTTGTGTCCAATACACAATTTTCTTGTTTTGGCTAACTTTAGCTAGGTTTGCTTGGTGGCTAACATTAGCTAGGCTAGGGGTTAAGGTTAAGGTTAGGGTTAGGGGTAGGATTAGGTAACACGCTAGCAAAGTTGTTAAAGGGTTAAGGTATAGTTAGCTAATATTCTAGCTAATCAGCTAAAATGTTAAAGTTGTCCATCATGTGATTTGAACACGCTACGTTTGGGTAGCTTGACCTTTGCGTTATACGCCCTCCCATCCTCCCATCCTCCCCTACCAACCTCCCTCCCATCCTCCCCTACTCTCATCCTCCCCTACTCTCATCCTCCCCTACTCTCATCCTCCCCTACCAACCTCCCTCCCATCCTCCCATCCTCCCCTACCAACCTCCCTCCCATCCTCCCATCCTCCCCTACCAACCTCCCTCCTATCCTCCCCTACCAACCTCCCTCCCATCCTCCCCTACCAACCTCCCTCCTATCCTTCATGACCAAAGTAACCTACTGCCTTTATTTGTCATTGAAATGCACTCTATACAAAATTGTGTTGTGGACATGAATTTTGCATAAGTAATTCCTGTCTTTTTCACAATAATTTGAGATATACAAACATAGCAACACATTATGCAACACATTTTTTTTATGCAAATTCTAGTTGTCATTCTGTATCTACATTATAAACTAAATGTATTAATTTCCCTTATGGTATGAAAATTATTTCATTATGGTTCCAGGCAACTCATGCCTTTGTATTGAATAATCAGAGTTGGACTTAATATCAATAAAGTGGAAATTGAGCAGGGGGTGGGGGAAGTGTAAATCAGTCCCTGATTAGGAGGAACAACAAAAAAATACAGTGGAACTGGCTTCCAGGTCCAGAGTTGAGTTTGAGGGCCCTAGTCGGTCCATCTGTTACACCGGAAGGGGTTAAGAACGCTCCATGGTACTGGACTGGATGGCTTGGAGTTGACCATTACAAAAGGTGTTGAATTATACTAATGGGCCCCATTCCAACACTTTCAAGATGCACCCTTCTTGCTGCCCCTTCCTTGCGGCAATCACTGATCTGGCATGGTGCCCATTCTATGACTTTTCCATCATCCAACATGATCAGTTTATTGATGACTTCCATCAAGAAAGGGATAATTGAAGTGAGGAAAGAAGGTTTTGGAATGTATTTGTACGAGGCCATGGACTCTATTTTGCTTTGTTGTCTCTCCCATCACCCTGCACCACCTGAGCCAAAGTCTCACTCCGGGGAGAGGAAGGTAACACAATGATATCTGGCTTTCATCGAAAAAAAATAACATGTTACACTGACACTGTACAGCCCTAGGAAGATTTATTACACTGAAAGTATAAAGGCGAAATCTCTCAAAGCTTCTTTTGCTACACTGTAATTATGTCCCATGATTGGTGCATACATTGTCGTAGCCAGTACTTCTTTATCATGATTGGTGCATACATTGCCGTAGCCAGTACTTCTTTATCATGATTGGTGCATACATTGCCGTAGCCAGTACTTCTTTATCATGATTGGTGCATACATTGCCGTAGCCAGTACTTCTTTATCATGATTGGTGTGCTTCATTCTGATTCTGGTGTGTTTCGTGGGTGTTGTTTGTCCTGCAATTGTCCTATAATTAGAAATCAATGGCCTTGTGACTCACCCTCATCATCCACCATATCAGTAATTTAACTCAATTATATACGTCTTGTTTTGATTAATCCCCCTTCAAACATTTGTCTTGTCTGTCCTCGTAAAGGGCCAGGCCCGTTCCCTCATTCATCTATCTGCCTAACATGTGTGTGTGTGTGTATGTGTGCATGTGTGCGCTCCTGTGCGCTTGTGTGTGTCTTAGGCCTCTGATGTCTATCTCATAATGAAGCGCAGATGGACAGGGAGGGAGAGAGAGGGGAGACAGGGAACAGAAAGGGGAGAGAGGGGAGAGAAAGTGGAGAGAGAGGGGAGAGAGAGGGGAGAGAAAGGGGAGAGAGTGGGGAGAGAGAGGAGACAGAGATAAGAGTGGGGGAGAGAGAGGGGAGAGAGAGGGAGAGAAAGGGGAGAGAGAGGGGAGAGAGAGGAGAGAGAAAGGGGAGAGAAAGGGGAGAGAGAGGGGAGAGAGAGGGGAGAGAAAGGGGAGAGAGAGGAGAGAGAGAGGGGAAAGAAAGGGGTGAGAGAGGAGACATTGGCTAATGGGCTATCTGCATTGTCCCGCCACCTGCCAACCCCTCTTTTACGCTACTGCTACTCTCTTTTCATCATATATGCATAGTCACTTTAACCATATCTACATGTAGATACTACCTCAATTAGCCTGACTAACCGGTGTCTGTATGTAGCCTCGCTACTTTTATAGCCTTGCTACTGTATATAGCCTGTCTACCCATTGTTCACCTAATACCTTTTTTTCACTATTGGTTAGAGCCTGTAAGTAAGCATTTCACTGTAAGGTCTACCTGTTGTATTCTGCGCACATGACAAATAAACTTTGATTTGATTTTTTTTTAAAGGGGCGAGAGAGGGGAGAGAAAGGGGAGAGAGAGGGAGAGAGAGAGGAGAGAGAAAGGGAAGAGAGAGGGGAGAGAGAGAGGAGACTGAGATAAGAGTGAGGGGAGAGAAAGGGGAGAGACAGGGGAGAAAGAGGAGAGAGTGGGGAGAGAGATGGGAGAGAGAGAGGAGACAGAGATAAGAGTGGGGGGAGAGAAAGGGGTGAGAGAGGGGAGAGAGAGGTAAGAGAGAGGGGAGAGAGATGGGAGAGAAAGGGGTGAGAGAGTGTCCTCCACAAATACAGGGAAAAAACTAACATTTACACAAGACAAAATGGTGGAATATCTTCAACTGTGAGGACATTTTGTCCTACTGTAAATGAGCTATTTCCTGTTTGTCATCAAAGGTGCAGTTCAACACCTTTGAACCACCCACGGAATGTAGGCTAACTGTGTATCTGTGCTCTACTTCATACGGAAACTGAGAGAACTTTAAAGATATATTACATGTCCCTTGAGGCTTGTACATTCACAGCACTCGCTTGACAAGTACAGTATATTTGGATCAGGGCTTGTTCTTTCCTCTTTTCTATAAAACACATGTATTTTCAATGTATTTTCAGCATCTTTTCAATGCCTTTTGCTCATAGGGTTGTTTTCCTTGTAGAATGAAGAGAAATGACACTGTCCATGCATTTTGTGAAGTTGTTTGCCTAACACGGAGCTGAAGTTTAGGCAGATTGTCATTTATAGTCATGAATGTTCACCTGGAGGTGAGTGGTCTCTAGCTGGCATAGCCACAAAGTCATAAAATCTGATTTTAAACCTAACCCTAATTTTAACAACACTACCAACCCCAATGCCTAACCCTAACCTTAAGTGAAGACCAATAAGCACATTTTTTGTTCATACATTTTTACAATATAGACAAATTTGACTTGGCAGCTGGCCCATCTAGCAGAAATCAACCAGTTCTGCCTCCAGTGCAAGATTCATGACAATTAACGTCAACCTGAGAAGTTTACCAGTTAGTGAGGTCCGAAGGAGGGTCAGGAAATAGACCTGAAATGTTTCATTAGACCCAATGGTAATGAACAAAAGGTAGGCCAAGGTGTCAGACTAACGAATCGTCAAGTTAGAACCAACAAAAAGCCCAAATAAAGTCACAGACTCCAGAATTCTCCCCAGTTTTATATTTGCATGATTGAACTTGTTGTCATGTCCATGGAAATAGAATCCTCATTGACTTGAATGGGGAGCCCTGTTTCTATAGATTCTAATGTTACATTTACATTTAAGTCATTTAGCAGACGCTCTTATCCAGAGCGACTTACAAATTGGTGCGTTCACCTTAAGACATCCAGTGGAACAGCCACTTTACAATAGTGCATCTAAATCTTTTAAGGGGGTGAGAAGGATTACTTTATCCTATCCTAGGTATTCCTGAAAGAGGTGGGGTTTCAGGTGTCTCCGGAAGGTGGTGATTGACTCCGCTGTCCTGGCGTCGTGAGGGAGTTTGTTCCACCATTGGGGGGCCAGAGCAGCGAACAGTTTTGACTGGGCTGCGCGGGAACTGTACTTCCTCAGTGGTAGGGAGGCGAGCAGGCCAGAGGTGGATGAACGCAGTGCCCTTGTTTGGGTGTAGGGCCTGATCAGAGCCTGGAGGTACTGAGGTGCCGTTCCCCTCACAGCTCCGTAGGCAAGCACCATGGTCTTGTAGCGGATGCGAGCTTCAACTGGAAGCCAGTGGAGAGAGCGGAGGAGCGGGGTGACGTGAGAGAACTTGGGAAGGTTGAACACCAGACGGGCTGCGGCGTTCTGGATGAGTTGTAGGGTTTAATGGCACAGGCAGGGAGCCCAGCCAACAGCGAGTTGCAGTAATCCAGACGGGAGATGACAAGTGCCTGGATTAGGACCTGCGCTGCTTCCTGTGTGAGGCAGGGTCGTACTCTGCGGATGTTGTAGAGCATGAACCTACAAGAACGGGCCACCGCCTTTGATGTTAGTTGAGAACGACAGGGTGTTGTCCAGGATCACGCCAAGGTTCTTAGCGCTCTGGGAGGAGGACACAATGGAGTTGTCAACCGTGATGGCGAGATCATGGAATGGGCAGTCCTTCCCCGGGAGGAAGAGCAGCTCCGTCTTGCCGAGGTTCAGCTTGAGGTGGTGATCCGTCATCCACACTGATATGTCTGCCAGACATGCAGAGATGCGATTCGCCACCTGGTCATCAGAAGGGGGAAAGGAGAAGTTTAATTGTGTGTCGTCTGCATAGCAATGATAGGAAAGACCATGTGAGGTTATGACAGAGCCAAGTGACTTGGTGTATAGCGAGAATAGGAGAGGGCCTAGAACAGAGCCCTGGGGGACGCCAGTGGTGAGAGCGCGTGGTGAGGAGACAGATTCTCGCCACGCCACCTGGTAGGAGCGACCTGTCAGGTAGGACGCAATCCAAGCGTGAGCCGCGCCGGAGATGCCCAACTCGGAGAGGGTGGAGAGGAGGATCTGATGGTTCACAGTATCGAAGGCAGCCGATAGGTCTAGAAGGATGAGAGCAGAGTAATAATGTCATGTCAATTTGCAGGCAGCCCATGTTGTCAGCGCCCTCTGTGACACGCCCCGTGAGAGAAGGGTACCCCCTGCAGAAATGGGAGGCCTTTGACCTGTGAGGGGCGTGACGGTACTCACATACAGAGAGGTGAAGGATGGAGCCAAGGACGAGGTAACAGCTCAACACGTGTCCACTATTAAAGTGTACAGAAGACTACCACACCCACCACTCCAACTCCACATGTCCTCTGCTACGATGTCCCACACCGCCCATCACACTGCCCACTGGGCACACAGGTTGAATCAATGTTGTTTCCACCGTTAAACCAACGTGGAATAGACGTTGAATTGACGTCTGTGCCCATTGGGTGACCTCACACCCAGGTCCACCATTGAAAAGTCCAGGTTTTCCAAGGTTTTAAAAAGCATATCATATCAAGACAATAGTATTTGTCATACGGCAGATCGACATTGCTCGAGTGGACTAGTCTACTGACGTACAACAGTAATTTGGACCAATGATCAGTAGAGT
This sequence comes from Oncorhynchus nerka, assembly GCF_034236695.1. NCBI lineage: Eukaryota > Metazoa > Chordata > Actinopteri > Salmoniformes > Salmonidae > Oncorhynchus > Oncorhynchus nerka. The sequence continues at coordinate 68,937,658 of NC_088413.1, forward strand.
TCACAGAGATCAGTAACCATTACAATCTAAATGTGCTGGACTTTGTTGTACTAGAGAGGACCTGTGAGTCTACTGCTGTTCAGTACGGTCCACTATCAGTTTGTCACAGAACACACCGGCTCAATTTGTCTGGACAACTAAGTGGCTAGAGTAGTACAGTCATTAGGTATTGAGTGCAACATACAGATTGTGTTTGCGTTGTCTGTGAGGGAAGTTAAAAGGTCAAGATTGTGTGTTTGTGACGGTGGTGGTGGTGGTGCTGAGAAGTGTGTGTGTGTATGTGTGTGTGTGTGTGTGGGTGGATGGGGTCTGGGGGTTCTGTGTGTGTGTGTGTGGTGGGTGGGGTCTGGGGTTCTGTGTGTGTGTGTGTGTGTGTGGGGGGGGTCTGGGGATTCTGTGTGTGTAGGGTGGGTGGGGTCTGGGGGTTCTGTGTGTGTGTGAGTGGGAGGGTGGGGTCTGGGGGAGGGGGTTCTGTGTGTGTGTGAGGGAGGGCGGGGGTCTGGGGGAGGGTGTTCTGTGTGTGTGTGTAAGGGGCGGGGTCTGGCGGACAGGGTTCTGTGTGCGTGTGTGTGTGTGAGGGGCGGGGAGTCTGGGGGGGTTCTGTGTGTGTGTGTGTGTGTGTGTGTGTGTGTGTGTGTGTGTGTGTGTGTGTGTGTGTGTGTGTGTGAGGGGGCGGGGGTCTGGGGGCTCTGTGTGCGTGTGTGTGTGAGAGGGAGGGCGGTCTCAGGGGGGGTTCTGTGTGTGTGTTAGAGGGGGTTGTTCTCATCCATACAAATATTTCTTAACGATGCAAAGTTAACCAACTGGGTTCAGACGTCAGTTCCATGTCTAGTTTTCATTTACATTTGTTTGCACCTTCAACTAACGTGAATTCAACGTGAAATCAACTAAACATTTCACCGTGTCATTGGATTTGGATTCAAAGTTGGGTGAAAAAAGACTAAATGCGTTTACAGTGATTACTTTTTATAAATCCAAGTAGTTTTCCACGTTGATTCAATGTCATCACATAGATTTTGGGGGTTGAAATCACATGGAAAAACATTGATTGAACTATTGTTTTCCCAGTGGGAAGTGACGTGACCAAACACGAACACATACAAACAGGAAAGCACAACCACTTTGATTGAATGGTCTTAATTAAAGCCTTAGGACTGTGAGACATACAGACATCTTTATCTGTGGCTCTGTTGACTGCAATGCTCTCTAAGGAACAACTCCTCTGAGTGTACAGAACATTAGGAACACCTTCCTAATATTGAGTTGCACATCCCTTAGCCCTCAGAACACCCTCAATTCATCTGGGCATGGACACTTCAAGATGTCGAAAGCATTCCACAGGGATGCTGGCCCATGTTGACTCCAATGCTTCCCACAGTTGTATCAAGTTGGCTGGTTGTCTTTTGGGTGGTGGACCATTCTTTATAGACATGGGAAACTGTTGAGGTGAAAAACCCAGCAACGGTGCAGTTCTTGACACAAACTGGTAGCCTGGCACCTACTACAATACCCCGTTCAAAGGTACTTAAATATTTGTTATTTCCATTCACTCTCTGAATGGCACACATACACATTCCATGTCTCAGGGCTTAAAAATCTTTCTTTCTCTTCCCCTTCATCTACACTGATTGTAGTGGATTTAACAGGTGACATCATTAAGGGATCATAGCTTTCACCTGGATTCACCTGGTCAGTCTGTGTCATGGAAACACTCAGTGTATATCCCAGTGAGAGGATCTGTTTGCGTCTAACGTACTTAAAGGGAAATTAGCACCACCCCCAACATCAATATATGTGAAAACGTCCCATTTCAAATCAAACCAAATCAAATGCATTTATATAGCCCTTCATACATCAGCTTATATCTCAAAGTGCTGTACAGAAACCCAGCCTAAAACCCCAAACAGCAAGCAATGCAGGCGTAGAAGCACAATGGCTAGGAAGAACTCCCTAGAAAGGCCAAAACCTAGGAAGAAACCTAGAGAGGAACCAGGCTATGAGGGGTGGCCAGTCCTCTTCTGGCTGTGCTGGGTGGAGATTATAACAGAACATGACCAAGATGTTCAAATGTTCATAAATGACCGGCATGGTCGAATAATAATAATCACAGTGAACATTTCTATGTTTTGTAGTAAAAAAAGATAGAGGAAGACAAGTGTTTCCAATGACATCTTCAACCAATTAGTGGACAATTAGGAGGCAATTAGTAGGCAATGCCTCGTCATAATTGGTTAAAATCACGTGTAGCACACCGATGATGTCAGTGGAAACCCTTATCTTCCTCTTTGTTTTTTACTACAAAACATAGAAATGCTCCCTTTTCACATACGTTGATGTTGGGGTAATGCTGGAGATGATGAAAATGAAGTTGACATTTAAAAAAAAAAATCCCTTTAAAGGTTGTGAATCATTTGGGTTGTATTTTTGTTCTTTGGCTAGTATGATGAACCAACGCTACATGTACGTCAGTAGCTGCACAGATAAAGATGAGCGATTCATGGACTGGATCACTGACTCGGACCAGGGTTTAGAGATAACACAATGAGAGGAAGAGAGAAGAAATTATTATGGCTTTGTCATCTCGAGAATAGACTCAATTAATATAATTATTAAAAGGTCAATTTTACCAAGATGATTTTATCTGGAAGTAGGAAAGCACAGAGGCTCGTAGGGGTCACAGGGTCGCCGGGTCACGTTCCCCCTCAGAGTTGTCCTTTTTAAAATATATATATGTATGTATTTATTTTAAAAATGTTTGTTGTTGTTGTTTCTCTATAATACTACTTGTGACCTAGCAGTTTTCAGAAGTTGTCTTTAGCCCAGATCGGTTCCCAACCTCATGACTAGCTACCAAGAGTCCATTTCAGTAGCTAGATTATTTAACTATTTTAGTTGCATGCCTGCTGGTAAGGTTGGTAGTCTTCAGAAAAGTAAGCAATAACTAAATGTACTGAATAACACACATTCCTTTCCATCGTTTACCCAGAGATGCAGAGAAGCTTATTTCATTGCTTTAAAAAGGAACCACCAGTCAGGAGGATAGAGACAGCTCAAGATCTATGCTTAGATAAGGAGAAAAATATACATATATGTTTTCTATAGAATGAGCATAATGATTATAGCTCTATAATGCAGGAAAAGACTGTTTCAGCTGTTTGAAAATGGCTAAATGTGTTGGGAGCTGAAGTAGGAGACCGCAGGTTATACATTGACAAACTAATGGAAGTCTGCCTGTCCATCATATGTAATAAGCCTTCCTTCCTTCCTTCCTTCCTTCCTTCCTTCCTTCCTTCCTTCCTTCCTTCCTTCCTTCCTTCCTTCCTTCCTTCCTTCCTTCCTTCCTTCCTTCCTTCCTTCCTTCCTTCCTTCCTTCCTTCCTTCCTTCCTTCCTTCCTTCCTTCCCCCCTCTCTCTCTCTCGCTCTCTCTCTCTCTCTCTCTCTGTCCCCCTTTCTCTCCCTCTCTCCATCTCTCCAAACCCCTCTCTTTCACTAGGTTTCTGTCTCTAAGTCTCCAACCCCTCTTTCTCTCACTAGCTCTCTGTTTCTAAGTCTCCAACCCCTCCCTCTCTCGTTCCACTCTCTCCATCCCCCTCCTCTCTGTGATGAAAGTGAAAGGGGGATGCAGGGGGCAGCACCAGAGGGAGGGGTGTGCCCCTCTATAAGAGGTCTGAGCAACAGCCTGTCTGTATAGATGAAATACACTGAGAAAGAAGACAGGACACTAACTAGAGCTGCTGCACTGTAGACCAAAATCACTTAAAGGACCTGCGCCCAAACTCCTCCATAGTACTCAGGTAAGACTGACCTTCGACCTTCAGGCTTGGTTTAAGGTGGGGGTGGAGGGGAGAAATCACCTGGCTTGATTTTTTGCTGGGATACTTCCCTGGCTGATACTGAATGAGTTTGGGTTCAGTTTTAAACCTGAGAAGTTGCCAAACAGCTTAGTGCAGTTTGGCTAATCTTCTGGTGGCTGGTTTATTTATAGGGTGGCAAGTGTTTTTAGGGTTAGTTAGTTATCAGTTTGAGCAATGTATAATTTCTCTCTGGGTTCTTGCTGAAGTATGGAGGAGTTCTTCCCACTGTCATTTACAGGTAAAGCATGTAGAATGCCACTGAAACAAATTAGTTAAAAAGGAAAATAAAAACCACACAGTAAGTGAGCAACAATTTGGTAGATTAGACTGATTTATTTGATGCAATATCAAGACATAAGGAGAGGACAATAAATTGCTAAGGAGAAGAAAATACTATTTCTTTGGATTTTATTAATCAAGTTAGAATGTAAAATAACATGGCAATATTTTAACTTGATAACGATTTATTTGTGTTGTATGGTATATTCTTCATGGAGTTTCATGATGTGTACAAGAATAACTGCTGGTACACAGTCACTGCTTAAACCGAGCACTCTCTCTTTTATTTGCTCTCTTTCTCTTTGTGTTCTCTCTCTCTCTTTCCGTGTTCTCTCTCTCTCTCTCTTTCTGTGCTCTCTCTCTCTCTCTCTCTCTCTCTCTCTTCTGTGTTCTCTCTCTCTCTTTCCGTGTTCTCTCTCTCTCTTTCTGTGCTCTCTCTCTCTCTCTCTTTCTGTGCTCTCTCTCTCTCTCTCTCTCTCTCTTCTGTGTTCTTTCTGTGCTCTCTTTCTGTGCTCTCTCGTTCTGTGCTCTCGTTCTGTGCTCTCTCTCTGTGCTCTCTCTTTTTCTGTGTTCTCTCTTTCTGTGCTCTCTCTCTTTCTGTGCTCTTTCTTTCTGTGCTCTCTCTTTCTGTGCTCTTTCTTTCTGTGCTCTCTCTTTCTGTGCTCTCTCTCTGTGCTCTCTTTCTCTTTCTGTCTTCTCTCTCTGTGCTCTCTCTTTCTGTGCTCTCTCTTTCTGTGCTCTCTCTCTGTGCTCTCTCTCTCTGTGCTCTTTCTCTCTCTTCTGTGCTCTCTCTCTTTCTGTGCTCTCTCTCTCTCTCTCTGTGTTCTCCCTCTTTCTGTGCTCTCTCTCGCTCTTTCTGTGCTCTCTTTCACTTTCTATGCTCTCTCTCTCTCTCTGTGCTCTCTCTCTTTCTGTGCTCTCTCTCTTTCTGTGCTCTCTCTCTTTCTGTGCTCTCTCTCTTTTCTGTGCTTACTCTCTCTTTCTGTGCTCACTCTCTCTGTCTGTGCTCTCTCTTTCTGTGCTCTCTCTCTTTCTGTGCTCTCTCTCTCTTTCTGTGCTTACTCTCTCTTTCTGTGCTCTCTCTCTCTTTCTGTGATCTCTCTTTCTGTGCTCTCTCTTTCTGAGCTCTCTCTTTCTGTGCTCTTTCTAGCTCTTCTGTGCTCTCTTTCTGTGCTCTCTCTCTCTTTCTGTACTCTTTCTCTTTCTGTGCTCTTTCTCTCTGTTCTCAGTGCTCGTGGCACAGTTAAAGTCCTGACCCTTGACAGGAGCATATTTCTCCCATCACTCTCATTATCCTCCCATTGATCCCCTGGTCTTTAAATCGATGCATCTCCACCGAGACGATGCAGGACTATTATTTTCCACAGTTAACACCCCAGGGAGAAGGTTAAATCTTTATGCTTTCGGTGCAAAATACTGTCTGCAAAGAAATGTCCTGTTGATGATCTGATGACGGCAGAGCACATAGCTGCCCAAGACTTAGGCTAAAGCCCGGGGGCAGTTTCTGTTGCTTTCCAGGACTCATTTAGTGTGTTCTGTCAATGGACCACCACCACCACTTAATGAGGGGCTATCTACAGCTGTAGTCCATAAATCCTTTGTTCACAGTTACTTACTACTTTTTTTCCATGGGGTTTCTTCCTTCACAGACTCAATGCAATTATGACCTATTTCAAAAAAGATTTGGTCAAATTATTAATTTTGTGTATGGTTTCCTAGAAACAAGGGTGACTCAACTTACCTCTTTGGCTCAATTTATCCCACTCTCCCATACTAGATTTATATTTACTGCCTAGAGCTATTCTGGTGCTGTGAATAAGAGGAAAGCCCCAGACAGTTAGCAGTGCAGTGGGTTACCATACAAGCCTTACTGCACCAACCCTAAATGAACAAATTCAATATCAAATCAAAATCAAATGTATTTATATAGCCCTTCGTACATCAGCTGATATCTCAAAGTGCTGTACAGAAACCCAACCTAAAACCCTAAACAGCAAGCAATGCAGGTGTTGAAGCACGTTGGCTAGGAAAAACTCCCTAGAAAGGCCGAAACCTAGGAAGAAACCTAGAGAGGAACCAGGCTATGAGGGGTGGCCAGTCCTCTTCTGGCTGTGCCAGGTGGAGATTATAACAGAACATGGCCAAGATGTTCAAATGTTCATAAATGACCAGCATGGTCAATTAATAGGTCTGGGACAGGTAGCACGTCCGGTGAACAGGTCAGGATTCCATAGCCGCAGGCAGAACAGTTGAAACTGAAGCAGCAGCACGGCCAGGTGGACTGAGGACAGCAAGGAGGGGGGGCAACCCACTAGAGTGCTAGTGAGGTGCTCAGGGTCCTATACAAATGTAGGATCTTAATGTGATCACCCTGTTGCAGGATATCATTCCTGCAATGCAGGAAATGTAAAACCTGTAGTGTATTTGAGGTTTAAAAACGGGTTCAAATTAAGATCCCACATCTGTAGTTTTTGTTTCTCTGTCATTCACTTGACATAGAATCAGAATTGTCTGCATTTTGATGTACATGGTTTCTTTTAGAAATTATACAATGTTCCTTACTAAAGCCAATATTGGGTTAATCGGGATCAGTTTAATTCCTGTCTTTTAATTTGCTTTGATTATAAACGTAATCTACACCTGGTTACCTAGATTATTTTAAAGGCTTATTCCATACCTGGTTGAACAGTGGTTTGACGGAGGTGTTTTTCTTTGAATATCAGTCAATATCAATTTGGGGTTGTTCAAAGGAGTCAATCAGGATTAGCTTTCAACTGATTATAGGTTTAAGCTGTACATGGCTAGCTGCCCAATGGGAGATAAAGGCTAATCTGGGGGTGAATATTGCGGATTCCAGAGAGAGGTGAAGGCACAGAGGGACCCAGGAGGTCAGGTTCAAAGCTACACATTGACTGGAGCTGCTATCGGTCAAACTTCATTATAGATAAAGGTTTCAGAGCACAATGGAAATCTACTCAATCAAATTAGCCTTTTAGTTTTCTCAGAAAATAATCCATATATACGCTGTGTTTCAAATTAGGCTTGCGTTAGCTCCCTAAGCAAATGCTTAGCCTTTAGCTCAGTGGGCTTTTACAGTTTTACGGTGCACAGACGACCCAGGGTGAAACCCAGTAGACAGATAATATCGTCTCAGGGAAAGGGTTTTCTCCACTTAGTCTGTGTCTTCTGATTAGACACAGAGAAAGAGTGTGTGTGTGTGTGTGTGTGTGTGTGTGTGTGTGTGTGCTTGCGTGCGTGCGTGCGTGCGTGCGTGCGTGCGTGTGTGTGCGTGTGCGTGTGTGAAAGAGAGAGAAAGAGAGAGGAGTGTGTAAATGGGATTTTAAAGGGATTTCAAGACAATTAGATGCGGCCTCCTCAGACCTGGGGGCAAAATAATTCAAAGCTCTCCCCATCCGGCACGACACAGATTCGAGGAAACTGTGAAATTAGCTCTTGATCAGCTCTCTGTTGTTCTTCTGTGCAATCGTTTGAACAGCTTCAGCATCAGATAAAGGACCAGGATACGTTCTACTCTGGAGTTATGTCAGTGACATGGTGCATGTTACACTAGTTTGTAACAGTTGTACAGTTGTTGGAAACCCTCCCGTATAGTTGTGGATCAGTTGTATAGTACTACTACCAGCAGCACAAGACAGCCACTCTGCTTGAGAAAAAAGAACCCATTAAGACTAAAGCGATCCCTGTTAGAAAGTCATCAAACTGCATTCCTAATATGGATGCCATACTGGATACGTTTTACAAATCTCGGATGAATTGAGGGAGAAATCAAATAAAAAATCATAATGTTTTGCATATGCCTATAGTACGCAGAGCTCCAATTGAGAAGCCATTCCAACAAGTTGTGTCCTGGGTCATGTGTTCAATAGGCACGAAATGGAAAAAAACGTTTTAAAACACTGAAATAGGCACATGCAACATTAACTCATCCAATAAGAACGCTCATTTTCATTACGTGGTGCCTAATGGAACATAACCCCGTTTACACAACCTACTGAGAAGAGTCCTGAATCTCCCTTGAAAAGCAGATAATCACAGACAGTTTTCTGAAGAAGAAAAACGTTGTTCTTCTTTTCTCCTAAGTGGCTCTTCCTTGTTGGATAAAACAGGAGCTGAACACACAACAAAATGTGTTTGGAGGGGAAACGGCGGTGGGTGAGGACTTTGTGTCGATTCCCACTCAATTCCTGACAGGGGTGTTCTTTATCTGCCACATCACGGGTGTCACATCACATCAACTCTGCAGCTGCCTTTCACAGCATCACTGCAGGTCTGAGTCAGGTGTGTTATGCTATTATTATTAAATACAGATGTAGGATCTTAATTTGAGCCAGTTTGCTACAGCAGGAAAATAATCCCACAACAACAGGAAATGTGAATTATTATGTGGATTATAATTAATGGACATTTTTGTAGGGGTTGAAGGGAAATTCAAGTCAGAAACCTCAAATACACTAGAAGTCTAATGCAGGAAAGTTTGCCTGCAACAGAGTGATCAAATTAAGATCCTACATCTGTATAAGACAGTGCATAATTATATAGCCTCTGACTAAGTCCAATCAAATCAAATTTATTTTCAAACCAAATCAAATCAAATTTATTTATATAGCCCTTCGTACATCAGCTGATATCTGAAAGTGCTGTACAGAAACCTAGCCTAAAACCCCAAACAGCAAGCAATGCAGGTGTAGAAGCACGGTGGCTAGGAAAAACTCCCTAGAAAGGCCAAAACCTAGGAAGAAACCTAGAGAGGAACCAGGCTATGTGGGATGGCCAGTCTCTCTCTTCTGGCTGTGCCGGGTGGAGATTATAACAGAACATGGCCAAGATGTTCAAATGTTCATAAATGACCAGCATGGTCGAATAATAATAAGGCAGAAGGTCGAATAATAGTAAGGCAGAACAGTTGAAACTGGAGCAGCAGCACGGTCAGGTGGACTGGGGACAGCAAGGAGTCATCATGTCAGGTAGTCCTGGGGCATGGTCCTAGGGCTCAGGTACTCCGAGAGAGAGAAAGAAAGAGAGAAGGAGAGAATTAGAGAACGCACACTTAGATTCACACAGGACACCGAATAGAACAGGAGAAGTACTCCAGATATAACAAACTGACCCTAGCCCCCCGACACATAAACTACTGCAGCATAAATACTGGAGGTTGAGACAGGAGGGGTCAGGAGACACTGTGGCCCCATCCGAGGACACCCCCGGACAGGGCCAAACAGGAAGGATATAACCCCACCCACTTTGCCAAAGCACAGCTCCCACACCACTAGAGGGATATCTTCAACCACCAACTTACCATCCTGAGACAAGGCTGAGTATAGCCCAGGCTGAGTATGGCACAACCCAAGAGGGGGCGCCAACCCAGACAGGATGACCACATCAGTGAATCAACCCACTCAGGTGACGCACCCCTTCCAGGGACGGCATGAGAGAGCCCCAGTAAGCCAGTGACTCAGCCCCTGTAATAGGGTTAGAGGCAGAGAATCCCAGTGGAAAGAGGGGAACCGGCCAGGCAGAGACAGCAAGGGCGGTTCGTTGCTCCAGAGCCTTTCCGTTCACCTTCCCACTCCTGGGCCAGACTACACTCAATCATATGACCCACTGAAGAGATAAGTCTTCAGTAAAGACTTAAAGGTTGAGACCGAGTTTGCGTCTCTGACATGGGTAGGCAGACCGTTCCATAAAAATGGAGCTCTATAGGAGAAAGCCCTGCCTCCAGCTGTTTGCTTAGAAATTCTAGGGACAATTAGGAGGCCTGCGTCTTGTGACCGTAGCGTACGTGTAGGTATGTACGGCAGGACCAAATCAGAGAGATAGGTAGGAGCAAGCCCATGTAATGGGATGTTCCAGATTTCAGGGGAGATCGAAAAAGAGCCTGCATCTACTCCTTCTCCACATTTACTGGATTGGTTAAACAGAGCAGAAGAGAACCTCCCCTGACAGTTTTTTTCCTTCTCCTAAAGACCAGTATGTAGGGGATCTAGTTTCAGGTGTTTCTTTTACACCTACTATGTTAGGTTAATACTTATATTATGGTTTATTGATAGATTTTACATCAGGTTCCCAATGTTCTCACCTTGGCAGGGTCATTTGGAGTCAGTGTGACTCAAATATAAAGGAGAATTTTCCATATTTGTCGGTCGGTTCAGATTGTGGGTTCATCTTCGTCGACTTTTAGTGATGGATGAAATGCGCCTGATGGCGTTAATGATAGTGGAATAATAACAGCTACTGTAAATTGGACAGTGCAGTGAGATTTACAAGAATTTAAGCTTTCTGCACATACAAGACATGTCTATGTAGAGCAGGTATTCCCAGGGGTACGCGCAATGCCATTGGGGGTACGCCAAATAAAAATGGGATTCACATTCTTTTCTTCACATTTTCAAACAGTCCATTTATATTTTCCAACGCGTTTTTCTTCTCGCCTGAGTAGCCTCATTTCACTGACAAAAATACATTTAAACCAACTTGTGTTCAGCGAAAAATACAACACAATATCAAATACAGGTAGCCTAGTCAAATAATTAACATCCAATCACATTAACTGTTACTCTCTTGCAGGAATTCCACTAACGGTCCATATGTAGCCAAACATAGCTGCTGCTCATGTTGGTATCTGTACTGATGGCACAAAAGCCATGACAGGGAGACATAGTGGAGAGGTAACGCGAGTGCAAGCAGTTGCTCCCGACGCCACTGGGGTACACTGCAGCATCCACCGAGAGGCTCTTGCTGACAAGGGAATGCCTGACAGCTTGAAAGACGTTTTGGACACTACAGTGAAAATGGTTAACTTTGTTAAAACAAGGCCCCTGAACTCTTGTGTATTTTCTGCACCATGCAATGATATGGGCAGCGACCACTTAACACTTTTGCAACATACAGAAGTTCGCTGGCTATCAAGGGGCAAAGTATTGACACATTTGTCTGACCACTTGCATGATGATGAATTTCTCATACGACTGGCCTATCTGGGTGATGTTTTTTCTCACCTGAATGATCTGAATCTAGGATGATAGGGAATGTCAGCAACTATATTCAATGTGTGGGACCAAATTGAGGCTGACTAAGAAGTTGGAGCTCTTCTCTGTCTTCATTAACAAGGGAAACACACAGGTCTTTCCATCATTGTAGGATTTTTTTTGTGCAAATGAACTCAAGCTTACGGACAATGTCAAATGTGATATAGCGAAGCACCTGAGTGAGTTGGGTGCGCAATCACGCAGGTGCTTTCCCAAAATGGATGACACAAACAACTGGATTCGTTATCCCTTTCATGCCCTGCTTCCAGTCCACTTATCGATATCTGAACAAGAGAGCCTCATCAAAATTGCAACAAGTTGTTCTGTGAAAATGTGATTTAATCAGAAGCCACTGCCAGATTTCTGGATTGGGCTGCTCTCAGATGATCATGCCTTGGCAAATTGCTCTGTTAAGATACCGATGCCCTTTGCAAACACGTATCTATGTGAGAGTGGATTCTCAGCCCTCACTAGCATGAAAACTAAATACAGGCACAGACTCTGTGTGGAAAATGATTTAAGACTGAGACTCTCTCCAATACAACCCAACATTGTAGAGTTATGTGCATCCTTTCAAGCACAACCTTCTCATTAACCGGTGGTGAGTTATTCACAAATTTCGATGAGTAAATAAGGTTTTATGTGTAATGGTTAAATAAAAAGCAAAATTATTGATTATTATTATATTATTATTTATGTCTTGGTCCTATAAGAGCTCTTGAGACAAAACGACACTCATTCTTATGTTTAAAAGACAGCTTTTCATCTATCCAGATATTTGTAAGCAGGAACACGATCTAAAGTACATATGCTTAAATCATCATTGTTATTTTTATGCGCTCTAAAGAACAACATATACTTAATTTTACCTGCATTCAACACTAATTTCAGGTCAATAAAGTTTTTCTGTAATACAATGAAGGCAGGCTGTAGTTCAGATAGAGCCTGGTAAACTTTGGGGGCAATAGCTTACACAACAGTATCATCGGCATACAAGTGCAGGTAAACAAAACTGTACAGACAAGTTGTTAATATAAACTGTAAAAAATACAGGACCCAGTATTGACCCCTGCGGGACACCTTTCGTAATATCCAGGAAACCTGATTTAACACCATCAGTACATACACATTGACTTATATCTATCAAGTAATTTTTAAACCAGTTACATGCAGCCAGGTCTAGGCTAATTGAGGAAAGCCTCTGAATTAGCAGTGAGTGATCAACAGTATCAAAAGCCTTTGACAGGTCAATGAAGAGTCAGCACAATGTTGCCTTTTGTCCATACAGTTAACCACATTATTTATAATTAAGGATGCAGCTGTCACGTTCTGACCATAGTTCTTTTGTGTTTTCCTTGTTTTAGTGTTGGTCAGGACGTGAGCTGAGTGGGCATTCTATGTTGTGTGTCTAGTTTGTCTATTTCTATGTTTGGCCTGATATGGTTCTCAATCAGAGGCAGGTGTTAGTCATTGTCTCTGATTGGGAACCATATTTAGGTAACCTGTTTTGTGTTGGGTTTTGTGGGTGGTTGTTTCCTGTCTCTGTGTTCTCTGCACCAGTTAGGACTGTTTTCGGGTTTTGCCACGTTTATTGTTTTGTAGTGTGTTCATGTTTGAGTTTCTCTTATTAAAAAACCATGGACACTTACCACGCTGTGCATTGGTCCTCCGATCCTTCTTGCCTCTCCTCTTCAGACGAAGAGGAGGAGAAAAACCTTTACAGAACCACCCACCACAACAGGACCAAGCAGCGTGGTAACAGGCAGCGGCAGCAGGAGCAGCACATGAAGGAGGAATGGACATGGGAGGACGAGTTGGACAGAAAAGGTCCCTGGGCAGAGCCAGGGGAATATCGCCGCCCCAAAGCAGAGCTGGAGGCAGCGAAAGCAGAGAGGCGGCATTATGAGGAGCTAGCACGGCAGAGCGGCTGGAAGCCCGGGAGGCAGCCACAAAAATGTGTTGCGGGTGGCACAGGGAGAGTGTGGCAGAGTCAGACCTGAGCCAACTCCCCCTGTTTACCGTGAGGAGCCAAGGATGGAACCAGAGCCGGTGTTGGATGTGAGCGAAGCAGACAGTGAAGGAGTTAATGGGGAAATTGGAGGAGAGAGTGATGAGGGAGGTGCTGTGTTTGTGCATGAGGCACGGCATTCGCCCGACGGAGCGTGTCGGGGATTTGATGGCACCTGGGTCAGCTCTCCATACTCGTCCTGAGGTGCGTGCTAGTCGCCTGGTGAAGACTGTGCCAGCCTCACGCACCAGGCCTCCTGTGCACCTTCCTAGCCCTGCACGCCCTGTGCCAGCTCAGAACTACAGTGCGTCAAGCCGTGCTAACCGTGGCGGGCGTTGTACTGGTCAGGCACCGTGTTATGCGGTGGAACGCACTGTGTCCCCAGTACGCGTGCTTAGCCCGGTGCACTACATCCCAGCTCCCCACATCTGCCGGGATAGGGTGAAGATCCAGCCAGGGCTGATGGTGCCAGCCCTGCTCTCAAGATCTCCAGTACGTCTTCACGGTCCGGTCCATCCAGTGCCACCTCCACGCACCAGCCCTCCGGTGGCAGCCCCCCGCACCAGGCTGTCTCTCCGTCCTTTGGCTACAGGTGCTCCCGCCTGTTCAGCGCTGCTAGCGCCTCCCGTCTCTCCAGAGCTGCTAGAGTCTCCCATCTGTCCAGAGCTGCTAGAGTCTCTTGTCTGTCCAGAGCTGCTAGAGTCTCCCGTCTGTCCAGAGCTGCTAGAGTCTCCCGTCTGTCCAGAGCTGCTAGAGTCTCCCGTCTGTCATGAGCCGCCAGAGCCGCCAGTCTGTCATGAGCCGCCAGAGCCGCCAGTCAGTATGTAGCCGCCAGAGCCGCCAGTCAGCATGGAGCCGCCAGAGCCGCCAGTCAGCATGGAGCCGCCAGAGCCGCCAGTCAGCCAGGATCTGCCAGAGCCGCCATTCAGCCAGGATCTGCCAGAGCCGCCATTCAGCCAGGATTTGCCAGAGTTGCCATTCAGCCAGGATCTGCCGGAGCCGCCATTCAGCCGGAGCCGCCAGTCAACCAGGCTGAGCTATCTCTCAGTCCTGAGCTACCCCTCAGTCCTGAGCTACCCCTCAGTCCTGAGCTACCTCTCAGTCATGAGCTAACTCTCAGTCCTGAGCTACCTCTCAGCCCTGAGCTACCCCTCAGTCCTGAGCTACCCCTCAGTCCTGAGCTACCCCTCAGTCCTGAGCTACCTCTCAGTCATGAGCTGCCCTCTCAGTCATGAGCTGCCCTCTCAGTCATGAGCTGCCCTTCAGTCCAGAGCTGTCCCTCAGTCCGGAGGCACCCCTCAGTCCAGAGGCGCTCCTCAGTCCAGTGGGGCCTTTTGTTAGGGTTCCTAGGCCAAGGTCGCCGGCGAGGGTCGCCACTCAAAGGACGCTAAGGAGGTGGACAAAGACAATGGTGGAGTGGGGTCCAAGTCCAGCACCAGAGCCGCCACCGCGGACAGATGCCCACCCAGACCCTCCCCTATAGGTTTAGGTTGTGCGGTCGGAGTCCGCACAAAGTTCTGACCATAGTTCTGACCATAGTTCTTTTGTGTTTTCCTTGTTTTAGTGTTGGTCAGGACGTGAGTTGAGTGGGCATTCTATGTTGTGTGTCTAGTTTGTCTATTTCTATGTTTGGCCTGATATGGTTCTCAATCAGAGGCAGGTGTTAGTCATTGTCTCTGATTGAGAACCATATTTAGGAAGCCTGTTTTGTGTTGGGTTTTGTGGGTGGTTGTTTCCTGTCTCTGTGTTCTCTGCACCAGATAGGGCTGTTTCGGGTTTTGCCACGTTTATTGTTTTGTAGTGTGTTCATGTTTGAGTTTCTCCATGGACACTTACACGCTGCGCATTGGTCCTCAGACGAAGAGGAGGAGGAAAACCTTTACAGCAGCAAAGATAGAGCTATGACTTGGTCTAAAACCTGACTGATGCACATTTAGAATACATTCAAAGATAAGAAAGATCTTAGCTGAAAATTAATCAAGGATTCTAATATTTTAGCTAGGCAAGAAGGTTTAGAAATAGGGCGGTAATTAATTAGATCACAGAGGTCACCACCTTTGTGAAGGGGGAGTACATGGCCCTTTTCCAAACCTTGGGGATAGTACCAGATATAATCGTCAGGTAAAACATGTGTTAAAGATTCAACAAACAGGGGGCCAGAGAGCTGCAGCAACAATGGTTCAAGCATATCAGCCCCAGTGGATTATTTTTATTTCAATCTTTAACAATGCATCTAGCACATCACAGATAATATTTTTTGTATTAATAATGGTGAAATTATGGCGTCAAGGATGGTGGCACGACGGTGTCAATGATGGTGGAATGATGGCGTCAACAATGGTGTCAATTATGGTGGAATGATGGTGACTGATGCTATCAATGATGTTGGAATGATGGTGTCAATGATGGTGAAATGATGGTGGAATGCTGTGTCAATGATGGTGAAATGATGGTGGAATGCTGTGTCAATGGTGGTGTCAATGAGGGTGGAATGGTGGTGTCAATGATGGTGAATGATGGTGAATGACGGTGTCAATGATGGTGGAATGGTGTGCCAATGATTGTGGCATGATGGTGTCAATGATGGTGTTAATGATGGTGGAATGATGTGCCAATGACGGTGGAATGATGGTGTCAAGGATGTTGGAATGACGGTAGAATGATGGTAGAATGATGGGTAGCCTAGTGGTTAGAGCGTTGGACTAGTAACCGAAAGGTTGCGAGTTCGAATCCCCGAGCTGACAAGGTACAAATCTGTCGTTCTGCCCCTGAACAGGCAGTTAACCCACTGTTCCTAGGCCGTCATTGAAAATAAGAATTTGTTCTTAACTGACTTGCCTAGTAAAATAAAGGTAAAATAAATAAAAAAAATAAAAGAATGATGAGTGGTTTGGTGATAGTGTGAACAGGGTGTGAGTTTATGATGTGGTGAGGTTTGTGATAGATCTGTGTTTCCCAAACCTGACCTCGAGCCCTTCCATTCCACCTACTGTAACTGTATCTGTGCTTGTGGATTAGTGAAACATTTGAATCAGGTGGGCTGCTAGTACTGAAAAGTATTGAAAATGTATTTGGTCTTCATATTGTGAAAAAGCTCAACGTAAAAAATGTCAAATGTACTTGCCAGTTGTAATGAATACATGGGAATTATTTGCCACAAGCTTTGACGACTGTGTGCTGTCTCTGACGACTGTGTTGGCCTGTGGCTTGGTGACAAAGTTATAATCACATGTCACATTTGATCCATCAACAATGGTAGGTGAATATACACCCTAATAAATACTATAATACACTCTGCCCACAGCCAGCTGGGTGACTGGGATGTGTACTGTATCAACATGGCTGTCAATCTGATCAAATGGCCTAGTCACTGTCTCATGACTGATGTGTGTGCGTGTGTGTGTGTGTGTGTGTGTGTGTGTGTGTGTGTGTGTGCTTGCATTCGTGTGTGTGTGAGCGGGCCTTGTGACCCTTAGTTTCCTCATCTGACACATGTAATAGAGTTACTCCTGATGGGTTGAAACACCCATTAATCGAGATGTATTCCTTGCTAGCCTTAACCAGCCATTGATTACGTGGATGGTGAAAGCATTGGAGGAGATCTCTAAATTTATATTAATCCATCTCTATATTGATCTGTGGTGCTGTGGGACCAATATTGACGTGGGTTTGCAGGGTGGAAGACATTAAGGGATAGACTGTTGATGGTGATAGAAGAGGAGTAAGATAGTGATGTATTTTATTGATAGAGTTAGAGGTGTATAGTATTGATGAGGAGGCTGATGTGTGGTATATCGCCTTGACTGACAGTCTCGGTTAAGGTTGAGGTTATTCATTTCCTCTCAGTACCATTCTATCCTACTATCTTTTCTTTATTTGACCATTGAAGTCATGAGGTTGAAATGTTTTAGACACAGACCACAGTCACCACCCTGGATATAAAGTTGATGCAATGTGTTTACAATCTACTATTATTTGAAATGGTCAACATTATTAGTGATTATAACTGATCGGTCTACTCCATCAAGGAATATACTGGTCCTATTACTATTCCAATGAGCACAAGATGTTAAAATACCAAAAAGACGTCTTTTCAACATCTTTTGCTCATAGGGATGAGTGTAGTGTAGGGGTGGGCAACTCCAGTCCTCAGGGGCCTGATTCGTGTCACACTTTTGACCCAGTCCCAGCTAACATACCTGACTCCAAGAATCATGATCTTCAGTTTAGAATGCAATTAATTTAATCAGATGTGTTTGTTAGGGATGCGGAAAAGGTGTGACCACTCTGGCCTCCGAGGACTGGTGTTGCACATCCCTGCTGTAATGGGTACAGACAGTCAGGAGAGACACAGACCCTGTGGAGGATTCCTAGGTTATTATTAGCAGGTCTAGCAGTCAGATTCACCAGAGGACTTTGATGAATCAAATCAAATTAAGAAAAAGTTGCTTACATGCGCCGAATACAACTGGTGTAAATTTGACCGTGAAATGCTTGCTTACGAGCCCTTGCCAACAATGCAGAGTTTGAACAATACAGAGTTCTAAAATAATAATAAAATAGTAGCATGAGCAATAAAATAAAATACACAAGAATATATATACAGTACCAGTCAAAAGTTTGGACACACCTACTCATTCCAGGGTTTTTCTTTATTTGTATTATTTTCTACATTGCAGAATAATAGTGAAGACATCAAAACTATCAAATAACACATATGGAATCATGTAGTAACCAAAAAAAGTATTAAACAAATCAAAATATATGTTATATTTGAAGTTGCCCCCTTTGCCTTGATGACAGCTTTTCACACTCTAGAAATTCTCTCAACCAGCTTCATGAGTTAGTCACCTGGAATGCAGACAGGTGTGTCTGTTAATTTCTTTCCTTCTTAATGCATTCGAGCCAATCAGTTGTGTTGTGACAAGGTAGGGGTGGTATAGAGAAGATATCCCTATTTGGTAAAATACCAAGTCCATATTAGTCCTGGGGCTCCTGGGTGGTGCAGCGGTCTGAGGCATTGCATCTCAGTGCTAGAGGCGTCACTACACACAACCGGCCGTGATTGGAAGTCCCATAGGGCGGCGCACAATTGGCCCAGCATCGTCGGGGTTTGGCCGGTGTAGGCCACCATTGTAAGTAATAATTTGTTCTTATTTGACTTGCCTAGTTAAATAAGGTTAAATATTTAAAAAATATTCACTACAATTCAAAAGTTTGGAGTCACTTACAACATACATGAAATGAATAGGAAATATAGTCAAGACGTTATAAATAATGATTTTCAATTTAAATAATAATTGTGTCCTACAAACTGCTTTCATCAAAGAATCCTCCATTTGCAGCAATTACAGCCTTGCAGACCTTTGGCCTTGTAGTTGTCAATTTGTTGAGGTAATCTGAAGAGATTTCACCCCATGCTTCCTGAAGCACCTCCCACAAGTTGGATTGGCTTGTTGGGCACTTTTTATGTAGCATACAGTCAAGCTGCTCCCACAACAGCTCAATATGGTTTGAGATCCGGTGACTGTGCTGGCCACTCCATTATAGACAGAATACCAGCTGACTGCTTCTTCCCTAAATAGTTATTGCATAGTTTGGAGCTGTTCTTTGGGTCATTGTCCTGTTAATAGAGGAAATTGATTCCAATTAAGTGCCATCCTCAGGGTATGGCATTGCGCTGCAAAACGGAGTGATAGCCTTCCTTCTTCAAGATCCCTTTTACCCTGTACAAATCTCCCACTTTACCACCACCAAAACACACTCAGACCATCACATTGCTTCCACCATGCTTGACAGATGGCTTCAACCACTCCTCCAGCATCTTTTCATTTTTTTCATTACATTGTACTGTACTTGTCCTCTTGCTCAGTTGTGCACCAGGGCCTCCCAATCCTCTTTCTATTCTGGTTAGAGACAGTTTGCGCTGTTCTGTGAAGGGAGTAGTACACAGCATTGTACAAGATCTTCAGTTTCTTGGCAATTTCTCACATGGAATAGCCTTCATTTCTCAGAACAAGAATAGACTGATGAGTTTCAGAAGAACGTTCTTTGTTTCTGGCCATTTTGAGCCTGTAATTGAACCCACAAATGCTGATGCTCCAGAAACTCAACTAGTCTAAAGAAGGCCAATGCTCTTTAATCAGGACAATAGTTTTCAGCTGTGCTAACATAATTGCAAAAGGGTTTTCTAATTATCAGTTAGCCTTTGAAAATTATAAACTTGGATTAGCTAACACAACGTGCCATTGGAACATAGGAGTGATGGTTGCTGATAATGGGCCTATGTAGATATTCCATAACAAATCAGCCGTTTCCAGCTACAATAGTCATACAATAATCCATGTCTACGCTGTATTTCTGATCAATTTGCCACAGGAAAAGAAGACCCAGAGGTACCTTTGCTGCAGAGGATAAGCTCATTGTAGTTAACTGCACCTCAGATTGCAGCCTAAAGAAATTCTTCAAAGAGTTCAAATAACAGACATCTCAACATCAAATGTTCAGAGGAGAATCAGGCCTTCATGGTCGAACTGCTGCAAAGAAACCACATCTAAAGGACACCAATCGGAAGAAGAGACTTGCTCGGGGCAAGAAACACGAGCAATGGACATTAGACCGGTGGAAATCGGTCCTTTGGTCTGATGAGTCCAAATTTGAGATTTTTGGTTCTAACCACCGTGTCTTTGTGAGACGCAGAGTAGGTGAACGGATGATCTCCACATGTGTCATTCCCACCGTGAAGCATTTAAAAAATATATATATTTCACCTTTATTTAATCAGGTAGGCCAGATGGAGGAGATGTGATGGTGCTTTGCTGGTGACACTGTCAGTGATTTATTTAGAATTCAAGGCACACTTAACCAGCATGGCCACCACAGTATTCTGCAGTGAAATGCCATCCCATCTGGGACTATCATTTGTTTTTCAACAGGACAATAACCCAGAACACACCTCCAGGCTGAGTAAGGGCAATTTGACCAAGAAGGAGAGTGATGGAGTGCTGCATCAGATGACCCGGCCTCCACAATCACCCGACCTCAACCAACTGATATGGTTTGGGATGAGTTGGACCGCAGAGTGAAGGAAAACCAGCCAACAAGTGCTAAGCATATGTGGGAACTCCTTCAAGACTGTTGGAAAAGCATTCCTTGTGAAGCATGTTGAGAGAATGCCAAGAGAGTGCAAAGCTGTCATCAAGGCAATGGGTGGCAACTAAGAATCTAAAATATAACATATATTTTGATTTGTTTAACACTTTTTTGGTTACTACATGATTCAATATGTATTATTTCATAGTTTTGATGTCTTCACTAGTTAAATTAAAGAAAAATCCTTGAATGAGTAGGTGTGTCCAAACTTTTGACTGGTACTGTATATGGTGTGTGTATATATCGTCTAGTGAGTGTGTATATGGTGTGTATATATAGTCTAGTGAGTGTGCATAGGGTCAGTGCAAGATAGAGTCAGTGCAGATTGTTTGGGTACCATAAATTGACTATTTAGCAGCCTGGCTATTTGGCAGTCTTATGGATTGACCCAATTACTGTGTTTAATTAAGTGACTTCCTCAGTAATAAGCCAGTTAATTAAACGATTACAGCTGGGTTATCGGGAGAGGGGGACCTGGAGAGGGGGATGTGGAGAGGAGGACCTGGAGAGGGGGTGTGGAGAGGAGGAGGACCTGGAGAGGGGGATGTGGAGAGGGGGATATGGAGAGGGGTTGTGGGGAGGGGGACCTGGAGAGGGGGATGTGGAGAGGAGGACCTGGAGATTGGGGTGTGGAGAGGAGGACCTGGAGAGGGGGATGTGGAGAGGGGGATATGGAGAGGGGGATGTGGAGAGGAGGACCTGGAGAGGGGGATGTGGAGAGGGGGATATGGAGAGGGGGATGTGGAGAGGGGGACCTAGAGAGGGGGACCTGAAGAGGGGCTGGAGGTGTGGAGGATAGAATGAGAGCTCCAGGACAAACTCTCCAGACACTGGGGAAAGAATAGACAATACAGTATTGTGCCTGGCAATATGCTGTCTGACTTTGGATGTCTAAGTAAAAAAATATCAAAAATAATGTCTCTATCTCAAAGATGTTGAATGGTATGCTGTTATGCACCAACATTGGCAAAACGCAAATCCCTCCTTCACTCTCTCTCTCTCTGGCTCTAGTATACCAACTTTAATTCTATTTCAGTTCTAGCTATGTGATTATGCTGTATGTTCTGGTCTTGAACGTTCACCATGTTAGACACACAATGCTTTTCCACAGAAGAATGTTCCGGACAAAGAATTTGAATTAGAATCCATTCTGATTCTGTGGTTCCGGTGACGTCATCAGTCTTCTATTTCTCTGTTGTTCTCTTAACACTTTTCTCATTACCGCAGTGTCCTCATCAAGGCTAGGAAATGTAAAACAAATTACTAATCTCGAGGAAAGTGTTAAATCCGGATGATTTACGCATGGCCATTTTTTTTGTCTGTCTAGGCCTCTCCCTCTACTTTAAAGGCTAATAAGTGCAATGATAACACAAAATGCTGGACTAATGTGCCAGTAATTCCTGTTGGTCTTTTATCATAGTTTTCCTATGCTTGTACAGGGCTTTTCTGACAGTTAGCCACAATAGCTGCAATTCCTCTAAATATTTGTCCTTATTCGTATATATAGTCTAGTGAGTGTGTATATGGTGTGTGTATATATAGTCTAGTGAGTGTGTATATGGTGTGTGTATATAGTCTAGTGAGTGTGTATATGGTGTGTATATATAGTTTAGTGAGTGTGTATATGGTGTGTGTGTATAGTCTAGTGAGTGTGTTTATAGAGTCTAGTGAGTGTGTATATGGTGTGTATATATAGTCTAGTGAGTGTGTATATGGTGTGTATATACAGTGCCTTGCGAAAGTATTCGGCCCCCTTGAACTTTGCAACCTTTTGCCACATTTCAGGCTTCAAACATAAAGATATAAAACTGTATTTTTTTGTGAAGAATCAACAACAAGTGGGACACAATCATGAAGCGGAACGACATTTATTGGATATTTCAAAAAAAAATTACAAATCAAAAACTGAAAAATTGGGCGTGCAAAATTATTCAGCCCCTTTACTTTCAGTGCAGCAAACTCTCTCCAGAAGTTCAGTGAGGATCTCTGAATGATCCAATGTTGACCTAAATGACTAATGATGATAAATACAATCCACCTGTGTGTAATCAAGTCTCCGTATAAATGCACCTGCACTGTGATAGTCTCAGATTTGTGGTATGTGGCCAATATACCAAGGCCAAGGGCTGTATTTAGGCACTCTGTGCTGAGTTATGCATAAGAACAGCCTTTAGCCGTGGTATATTGGCCATATACCACACCACCCCACACCTTATTGCTTAATTATTATCTTTCTACTCCATTTTCCTCCCCGATGATGCCTTCCTATCGATAGTGACATCGTCAGTCATTCTAAATGTCTGTTTCTCGGGGGAAAACCCCTTGTCCCACCATACCATCACACACACACACACACACACACACACACACACACACACACACACACACACACACACACACACACACACACACACACACACACACACACACACACACACACACACACACACACACACACACACAGGTGCTCAATGGAGTTTGAGAACCCAATGGTGCTTTCAGCACACGGCTCATTTGTCAATCCTATAAGTGGCTCAGATCCAATGGTATTTAACACTGGTACTGGTACTGGCATGGCTGCTTTTGTCTAGTAATGAACTCTCATCGAGGGAGTCTCGCTATTTCTTATCAGTAATGTATTTGGATGAGCTACCCTTGCAACGAGCATACAATAAACCGTTTTACTGACTAGGTAAGAGCACTTGTTGCCGAGTGAAGAGTGAAAATCTCCAAACCCCTAAAATTGGATGATTTTGTGCCTCTAAGGCATTTCAGACTGCAGATTGAGGACACGTTTCATGTAAAATGGGTTTGTTTTCTATGACTGTGTTTTGTATCTCTGTTGTGCTTTTCGTATTGTATTGATGTGTATATTTTATAGTTACAGGGCTCACCTGGAAAAGAGGCCTTGGTAAGACATGACTCCCTGTCAAAATAAAGGTTGAATAAATCAAGAGTACAGTATTAACTCCTTGGGCATCTCATATCTCATTTCAATCCCATGTCCCCTTTTCTCACATCCAGACCTTGGGTCTAGAAGTACTAGTGATTTTCAGCCTTTCTTTCCTTTTTCCAGTGCCTTCACTAGCGCCTTCGAGCCAGATAATCACGGACTGATTCAGACCGGAGACACCAGTTTAGTGGACTTTCTGGCCAACCAGTGACAACAATCAATAATTTATTACCTACCAGGTAGAAAAGATAACCAGCAGGGCACTCCAGACCTCCAGGCTGGGTTTTGATTACCCCTGCCATATACAGTCCATATACTGTATGGTCCTTGGTCTATCACACAGTCCATATACTGTATGGTCCTTGGTCTATCAAACAGTCCATATACTGTATGGTCCTTGGTCTATCAAACAGTCCATATACTGTATGGTCCTTGGTCTATCAAACAGTCCATATACTGTATGGTCCTTGGTCTATCAAACAGTCCATATACTGTATGGTCCTTGGTCTATCAAACAGTCCATATACTGTATGGTCCTTGGTCTATCAAACAGTCCATATCCTGTACGGTCCTTGGTCTATCAAACAATCCATATACTGTATGGTCTTTGGTCTATCAAACAGTCCATATACTGTATGGTCCTTGGTCTATCAAACAGTCCATATACTGTATGGTCCTTGGTCTTTCAAACAGTCCATATACTGTATGGTCTTTGGTCTATCAAACAGTCCATATACTGTATGGTCCTTGGTCTATCAAACAGTCCATATACTGTATGGTCCTTGGTCTATCAAACAGTCCATATACTGTATGGTCCTTGGTCTATCACGCAGTCCATATACTGTATGGTCCTTGGTCTATCAAACAGTCCATATACTGTATGGTCCTTGGTCTATCAAACAGTCCATATACTGTATGGTCCTTGGTCTATCAAACAGTCCATATACTGTATGGTCCTTGGTCTATCAAACAGTCCATATACTGTATGGTCCTTGGTCTATCAAACAGTCCATATACTGTATGGTCCTTGGTCTATCAAACAGTCCATATACTGTATGGTCCTTGGTCTATCAAACAGTCCATATACTGTAGTTACTCTATAAAACATCCACAGAGAACATTATGCTTCAGCCACAATCTTATTACCTTCCCTTCAACTTGTCTTCCTAAGTCTAGCCACGAGCCACAGGCCAAGCTAAAAATCAATAAGGTGGTTTTAAGAGCACCCCTCCTTTGTCCACCCTGCCAGATCCCTGCGTATAGTATTCTTAATTCACTCCCGTACTTTATAATCACTTGCCACTGCCAGACTTTCTTTAGCTGTTCTAGGGTTGGAGAGAACTGCTGTAGATTGTTAATGAAATACAGGCACTGTCTTGTACTGCACTCAATGGAATGACATAGAGTGACAACAATGGACAACACACTATACTTTTTCTTTGCAGCACTATTTCCCCTTGACGTCGCAGGTGAATGGTCTGTGCTTCCTGGATAGGTTATGTTCTTTTCTGTGTATATATCATGTCTCATACAGAAGAGACTATTGATTTGTTGTACACTTTTAGGTTGTATGAAACATGCCTGGGAACGTTTGTGATGCTGCATTGGGGCCTGCATTTCCCATTGGCACACAAACCCAATAAAGTTCTTGATAAGCTGAAAACACAGGGGAGAGATGTGTCAAGATAACTACTTTTCCCTTTCGTTAATCTGGGTTCATTCACACATGATATTCGACAATCACACTCATCCTTTAAGCTCCCCAGGAAAGGGCTGAAAATAGCCCATATTAATATATGTATCCTTATAAATAAGGTTCATGAAATCAATAACTTACTAACATCAGATAACATTCATATATTAGCCATTTCTGAGACTCACTTAAATAATTAATTTGATGATACAGCAGTAATAATACGAGGATATAATATCTATAGAAGAGACAGAAATGCTTATGGGGGAGGTGTTGCTGTATATATTCAGAGACATATCCCTGTAATGTTTAGAGAAGCTCTTATGTCAAGTGTTATTGAAGTGTTGTGGTTGCAGGTTCACTTGGCACATCTAAAGCCTTTTCTTTTGGGGTGTTACTATAGACCACCAAGTGCTAACAGTCAGTATCTAAATAATATGTGTGAAATGCTTGATAGTGTATGTGATGTGAACAGAGAGGTCTACTTTCTTGGGGAACTGAGTATTGACTGGTTTTCATCAAGCTGTCTGCTCAAGAGGAAGCTTCTCACTGTAACCAGTGCCTGTAATCTGGTTCAGGTTTTTAATCAACCTACCAGGGTGTTTACAAACACTACAGGAACAAGATCATCCACATGTATTGACCACATTTTTACTAACACTGTAGAACTTTGTTCTAAAGCTGTATCCGTACCCATTGGGTGCAGTGATCACAATATAGTGGCTATATCCAGGAAAGCTAAAGTTTCAACAGTTGGGCCTAAAATAGTGTATAAGAGATAATACAAAATATGTTAAATATGTTTGTTGGTCTGATGTGATTAATGAGGAGCATCCAGACACCATGTCATGAGTTACTAGGAGTAGAAGGTAGGAGTCAGACGCAGAGAGCAGAGGGTTCAATAACAGATGATTTATTTCTCCAGCACAAAAACGGTCACGCCAAACACAGGGCGCAGAAACACCGACCAGCCCAAACACACAGGGCAAAACCATCCGGAGAACAAAAATCCATCCACAACCGACAGCGAACACAAAATAATCCCGCACAACCCTAAGCGGGCCTAACAGGCTGACATAGACCAGAAATCAAGAAACACAAAAGAAACAGGAACAACTAATAAGACTAAACCAACGGAAAGGGGAAAAGGGCGCCGCCCGAACAGGCAGGGAAGCCACCCTCGGCGGGAGTCGTGACACACTGCACTTGATTCATTTATGAAATTGCTTCTTCCAATTATTGATGAACATGCACCTGTTAAGAAACTGACTGTTAGAACTGTTAAGGCTCCATGGATTGATGAGGAATTGAAAAACTGTATGGTTGAAAGAGATGGGGCAAAAGGAATGGCTAATAAGTCTGGCTGCACATCTGCCTGGCGGACTTACTGCAAATTGAGAAATTATGTAACTAAAGTCAGTAAAAAGAAGAAGAAACTGTATTATGAAGCCAAGATCAATGATATAAAGAACGATGGAAAAAAACTTTGGAGTGCTTTAAATGAAATTATGGGCAGAAAGTCCAATTCAACTCCATCTTTCATCGAATCAGATGGCTTATTCATCACAAAACCATTTGATGTTGCCAATTATTTTAATGATTATTTCATTGGCAAAGTGGGCTAAAACTTAGGCAGGAAATGCCAACAACGAACAGTGAGCAATTGTATTCATGCATAAAAAAACAAATAATGAAAGCAAAACATTGCAAGTTTGAATTTTGTAAAGTTAGTGTGGGAGAGATGGGAAAATTATTGTTATCGATCAATAATGACAAACCTCCTGGCATTGACAACTGTCATTGACTGGTAGTTGACTCTATAGCCACTCCTTTCTGTCATATTTTTAATCTGAGCCTAGAGGAAAGTCTTTGTCCTCAGGCATGGAGGGAAGGCAAAGTAATTTTGCTACGAAAGAGCGGTAAAGCAGCCTCTACTGGTTCTAACAGCAGACCTATAAGCTTGCTGCCAGCTCTTAGCAAACTATTGGAAAAAATGGTGTTTGACCAAATACAATGCTTTTCTCTGTATACAAATGAACAACAGACTTCCAGCATGCTTATAGAGAAGGGCACTCAACATGTACTGCACTGACACAAATTACTGATGATTGGTTGAAAGAAATTGATAATAAGAAGATTGTGGGAGCTGTACTGTACTTTCATTGCAGACTTTGATATTATTGACCATAACCTGTTGTTGAAAAAACGCATGTGTTATGGCTTTTCAACCTCTGCCATATTGTGGATTCAGAACTATCTATCGAATAGAAGAAGTTTTTCTTTAATGGAAGCTTCTCTAATGTCAAACATGTAAAGTGTGGTGTACCGCAGGGCAGCTCTCTAGGCCCTCTACTTTTTTATATTTTCACCAATGACCTGCCACTGGCATTAAACATAGCATGTGTGTCCATGTATGCTGATGATTCAACCATATACACATAAGCAACCACAGCTAATGAAGTCATTGAAATCCTTAACAAAGAGTTGCAGTCTTGTTTTAGAATGGGTGGCCAGTAATAAACTGGTTCTGAACATCTCTAAAACTAAGAGCATTGTATTTGGTACAAATCATTCCTTAAATTCTAGATAATGAATGGTGTGGCTGTTGAACAAGTTGAGGAGACTAAATTACTTGGCGTTGTTTTAGATTGTAAACTGTAATGGTCAAAACATATAGATTTAGTGGTTGTAAAGATGGGAAGAGGTCTGTCTGTAATAAAGAGACGCTCTGCTTTTTTGACACCACATTCCAAAAAGTAAGTTCTGCAGGCTCTAGTTTTGTCTAACCTTGATTATTGTCCATCCGTGTGGCCCAGTGCTACAAGGAAAGACCTAGTTAAGCTGCAACTGACCCAGAACAGAGCGGAACATTTTGCTCTTAATTGTAATCAGAGGGCTGATAAATACTATGCCTGACAGTCTCTCTTGGATAAGAGTTGAGGAAAGACTGACTGCACCACCTCTTGTTTTTATAAGAAACAATGTGTTGGAAATCTCAAATAGTTTGCATAGTCAATTTACACACAGCTCTGACGCACACACTTATCCCACCAGACATGCCACCAGGGGTCTTTTCACAGTCTCCAAATACAGAACAAATTCAAGAAAGTGTGTAGTATTATATAGAGCCCTAATTGCATGGAACTTCCGTCCATCTCATATTGCTGAAATAAACAATAAACCTGGTTTCAAAAAATAGATAAAGCAACACCTAGCGACACATAGCCTCTCCCCTATTTGACCTAGATAGTTTGTGTGTATGCATTGATATTGAGGCTATGTGTGCCTTTTTAAAATGTATGTAGTGATGTCTTTGAGCTGTTCTTGTCTAATGATGTTCTGTATTATGTCATTCTGTATTATGTCATGTTTTGTGTTGGACCCCAGGAAGTGTAGCTGCTGCTTTTGCAATGGCTAATTGGGACCCTAATAAAATACCAAAAATCCTTATCCAACTGCCGTTTTTCTATGATAAACTAGTTTAAATGAGTTTAGGTATGCTACTCTCAGGAAATGAGTGATAAAAGTGAATCATTGTTACCCCATCATTACGGTAAATTAATTACAACTTTCAGTATGATTCAAATGTTAATGCCAGGGCCTCCCGGGTGGTGCAGTGGTCTAAGGCACTGCATCGCAGTGCTAGTTGTGCCATCTGGGTTCGAGCCCAGGATCTGTTGCAGCCAGCCGTGACCGGGAGGCCCAGGGGGTGGCGCAGTGGTCTAAGGCACTGCATCGCAGTGCTAGTTGTGCCATCTGGGTTCAAGCCCAGGATCTGTCACAGCCAGCCACGACCGGGAGGCCCAGGGGGTGGCGCAGTGGTCTAAGGCACTGCATCGCAGTGCTAGTTGTGCCATCTGGGTTTGAGCCCAGGATCTGTCGCAGCCAGCCGCGACCGGGAGGCCCAGGGGGTGGCGCACAATTGCCCCAGCGTTGTCTGGGTTAGGGAGGGTTTGGCCAGCAGGGATATCCTTGTCTCATTGTGCACTAGTGACTCCTGTGGCGGGCTGGGCACAGTGCACGCTGACCAGGTTGCTAGGTGTACGGTGTTTCCTCTGACACATTGGTGCAGCTGGCTTCCGAGTTGGATGTGCATTGTGTCAAGAAGCAGCGCGGCTTGTTGGGTTGTGTTTCGGAGGACGCATGGCTCTTGATCTTTGCCTCTCCTGAGTCTGTACGGGAGTTGCAGTGATGAGACAATTACTTTGCAGTAACTACTACCAATTGGATACCACAAAACTGTGGTAAAAAGAATGTTCATGCCAAACATGTTTATGCTCTAATTATTTATATTCCATAATAGATACACACCTATTAATTGCAGTTTGGGGCATAATGCATATCTGTTTGAATCACTGAGATAAAGATGGTGTGCCCGCAAGATTTCATGCTTGTGTGTGTCTGTGTGCATGTACATTATTTCTTGTTCTCTATCTGTTACAAGTGCAACACAGCTTCAGATTCCTCTCTCTCTATGTCTCCACATCTCCCATCTCTTCCTGATGACTAATCCAGTAAAACAAAGAGTCCCTTGTAAATCACTGTGTTTCTTGTGGCTGTTGTGCTCCCTGCAAGAAGGACTAATTCAGACTTCAATTAAGGCGATGATGAGTCTGTTTAATGAGGTACAAACAGCTGTTGTTTTTCTTTCATCGCTGTTGTCAATACGGGGGAGTTCAGGGGGGGTTTAACGATACCACACCCAGACAAACAAAGGCATTAGTGTTTTTCACTTATCTTATCGGGCGGTCCTGTATGTATGTCTCTCTCTCTCTCGCTCCCTTTCTCTCCTCTTCTCTCTCTCCCTTTCTCTCTCTCTCTCTGTCTTTCCCTCCCCCTCCTCTATTTCAGTCTGGTTGTTCACAGTAAATTATGACTGAACAGAA
Source organism: Oncorhynchus nerka (assembly GCF_034236695.1). Lineage (NCBI taxonomy): Eukaryota > Metazoa > Chordata > Actinopteri > Salmoniformes > Salmonidae > Oncorhynchus > Oncorhynchus nerka. The sequence goes on from NC_088413.1 coordinate 68,967,529, forward strand.
GACAGTGAATTGACCTCTGATCTCTCTCCCCTATCCTGTCCCAGGCTGTCCCTATTGTCTCCATAGTTAGAATACTGAGGACCATGAAGACCCCTCTCTGGTCCCTGCTGCTGCTGTGTCTGTGTGTCCCGGGACACTGTAGTGAATGCCATGGGGACTGCCTGGCCTGTGGCCGCATCCTGCCGCAGGAGATCAACTTCAACACACTGGTGAGGGTCCATATTAAAGCCCTACTATCACTCCATCCCATTATCTCTATCCTTCTGTCTGTCCCTGCCTACCCCTGCCTCAGCCACATCCTGCCCTACCGAGATCAACTTCAACACACTGGTGAGGGTCCATATTAAAGCCCTACTATCACTCCATCCCATTATCTCTATCCTTCTGTCTGTCCCTGCCTACCCCTGCCTCAGCCACATCCTGCCCTACTGAGATCAACTTCAACACACTGCCTCCTGTCAACTCTCTCTCTCTCTCTCTCTCTCTCTCTGCCTCTGTCTCTGCCCCAGCCAACAGCCAGTTCTGGCCTATGCACCCCCTATCCCACAGTTTTTATCCCTCAATGTATTTATTCTCCATTCCCTTTCCTATCTCTGCCACAATCAGTTCCTGCCCACAGATATCAATGGCAGAACAATAAGATACTTTGACTCTATTGTGTCAACAGGGCCCTGACTCAATCACACAGTCCTTAAAAGCTTGATTATCTGTGGGGCAATAGAGCCATTTCACTCAGGAGATATTGTTTTGGCAGAGATCGAGTAAGTCGCAAAGAGGGTGCACTTCGTCGCCGGAGAGAGGGGGAGCAGAACCCCCCATACAGAAACAGGCATGCATGCACAGACGCATCTACCACAGCCCTTACTCTACGCACCCCTCCACCTCTCCTTCCTCCTCCACCTCTCCCACCCCATCCTTCTCCCCAACTACCCTTCCTTCCACAAACTACCCTTCCTTCCACAAACTGCCCTTCCTTCCACAAACTACCCTTCCTTCCAGAAACTACCCTTCCTTCCACAAACTGCCCTTCCTTCCACAAACTACCCTTCCTTCCACAAACTACCCTTCCTTCTACAAACTACCCTTCCTTCCACAAACTACCCTTCCTTCTCCCCAACTACCCTTCCTTCCACAAACTACCCTTCCTTCCACAAACTACCCTTCCTTCCACAAACTACCCTTCCTCCCACAAACTACCCTTCCTTCCACAAACTGCCCTTCCTTCCACAAACTACCCTTCCTTCCACAAACTACCCTTCCTTCCACAAACTACTCTTCCTTCCACAAACTACCCTTCCTTCCACAAACTGCCCTTTCTTCCACAAACTACCCTTCCTTTTCCACAAACTGCCCTTCCTTCCACAAACTACCCTTCCTTCCACAAACTACCCTTCCTTCTACAAACTACCCTTCCTTCCACAAACTACCCTTCCTTCTCCCCAACTACCCTTCCTTCCACAAACTACCCTTCCTTCCACAAACTACCCTTCCTTCCACAAACTGCCCTTCCTTCCACAAACTACCCTTCCTTCCACAAACTACCCTTCCTTCTCCCCAACTACCCTTCCTTCCACAAACTACCCTTCCTTCCACAAACTACCCTTCCTTCCACAAACTGCCCTTCCTTCCACAAACTACCCTTCCTTCCACAAACTACCCTTCCTTCTCCCCAACTACCCTTCCTTCCACAAACTACCCTTCCATCTCCCCAACTACCCTTCCTTCCACAAACTACCCTTCCTTCTCCCCAACTACCCTTCCTTCTACAAACTACCCTTCCTTCCACAAACTACCCTTCCTTCCACAAACGACCCTTCCTTCCACAAACTACCCTTCCTTCTCCCCAACTACCCTTCCTTCCACAAACTACCCTTCCTTCTCCCCAACTACCCTTCCTTCCACAAACTACCCTTCCTTCCACAAACTACCCTTCCTTCTCCCCAACTACCCTTCCTTCCACAAACTACCCTTCCTTCCACAAACTACCCTTCCTTCTCCCCAAATACCCTTCCTTCTACAAACTACCCTTCCTTCCACAAACTACCCTTCCTTCTCCCCAACTACCCTTCCTTCCACAAACTACCCTTCCTTCTCCCCAACTACCCTTCCTTCTACAAACTACCCTTCCTTCCACAAACTACCCTTCCTTCCACAAACTACCCTTCCTTCTCCCCAACTACCCTTCCTTCCACAAACTACCCTTCCTTCTCCCCAACTACCCTTCCTTCCACAAACTACCCTTCCTTCCACAAACTGCCCTTCCTTCCACAAACTACCCTTCCTTCCAGAAACTACCCTTCCTTCCACAAACTGCCCTTCCTTCCACAAACTACCCTTCCTTCCACAAACTACCCTTCCTTTTCCACAAACTGCCCTTCCTTCCACAAACTACCCTTCCTTCCACAAACTACCCTTCCTTCTACAAACTACCCTTCCTTCCACAAACTACCCTTCCTTCTCCCCAACTACCCTTCCTTCCACAAACTACCCTTCCTTCCACAAACTACCCTTCCTTCCACAAACTGCCCTTCCTTCCACAAACTACCCTTCCTTCCACAAACTACCCTTCCTTCCACAAACTACTCTTCCTTCCACAAACTACCCTTCCTTCCACAAACTGCCCTTTCTTCCACAAACTACCCTTCCTTTTCCACAAACTGCCCTTCCTTCCACAAACTACCCTTCCTTCCACAAACTACCCTTCCTTCTACAAACTACCCTTCCTTCCACAAACTACCCTTCCTTCTCCCCAACTACCCTTCCTTCCACAAACTACCCTTCCTTCCACAAACTACCCTTCCTTCCACAAACTGCCCTTCCTTCCACAAACTACCCTTCCTTCCACAAACTACCCTTCCTTCTACAAACTACCCTTCCTTCCACAAACTACCCTTCCTTCCACAAACTACCCTTCCTTCTCCCCAACTACCCTTCCTTCCACAAACTACCCTTCCTTCTCCCCAACTACCCTTCCTTCCACAAACTACCCTTCCTTCCACAAACTGCCCTTCCTTCCACAAACTACCCTTCCTTCCAGAAACTACCCTTCCTTCCACAAACTGCCCTTCCTTCCACAAACTACCCTTCCTTCCACAAACTACCCTTCCTTTTCCACAAACTGCCCTTCCTTCCACAAACTACCCTTCCTTCCACAAACTACCCTTCCTTCTACAAACTACCCTTCCTTCCACAAACTACCCTTCCTTCTCCCCAACTACCCTTCCTTCCACAAACTACCCTTCCTTCCACAAACTACCCTTCCTTCCACAAACTACCCTTCCTTCCACAAACTGCCCTTCCTTCCACAAACTACCCTTCCTTCCACAAACTACCCTTCCTTCCACAAACTACTCTTCCTTCCACAAACTACCCTTCCTTCCACAAACTGCCCTTTCTTCCACAAACTACCCTTCCTTTTCCACAAACTGCCCTTCCTTCCACAAACTACCCTTCCTTCCACAAACTACCCTTCCTTCTACAAACTACCCTTCCTTCCACAAACTACCCTTCCTTCCACAAACTGCCCTTCCTTCCACAAACTACCCTTCCTTCCACAAACTACCCTTCCTTCCACAAACTACTCTTCCTTCCACAAACTACCCTTCCTTCCACAAACTGCCCTTTCTTCCACAAACTACCCTTCCTTTTCCACAAACTGCCCTTCCTTCCACAAACTACCCTTCCTTCCACAAACTACCCTTCCTTCTACAAACTACCCTTCCTTCCACAAACTACCCTTCCTTCTCCCCAACTACCCTTCCTTCCACAAACTACCCTTCCTTCCACAAACTACCCTTCCTTCCACAAACTGCCCTTCCTTCCACAAACTACCCTTCCTTCCACAAACTACCCTTCCTTCTCCCCAACTACCCTTCCTTCCACAAACTACCCTTCCTTCCACAAACTACCCTTCCTTCCACAAACTGCCCTTCCTTCCACAAACTACCCTTCCTTCCACAAACTACCCTTCCTTCTCCCCAACTACCCTTCCTTCCACAAACTACCCTTCCATCTCCCCAACTACCCTTCCTTCCACAAACTACCCTTCCTTCTCCCCAACTACCCTTCCTTCTACAAACTACCCTTCCTTCCACAAACTACCCTTCCTTCCACAAACTACCCTTCCTTCCACAAACTACCCTTCCTTCTCCCCAACTACCCTTCCTTCCACAAACTACCCTTCCTTCTCCCCAACTACCCTTCCTTCCTCAAACTACCCTTCCTTCCACAAACTACCCTTCCTTCTCCCCAACTACCCTTCCTTCCACAAACTACCCTTCCTTCCACAAACTACCCTTCCTTCTCCCCAACTACCCTTCCTTCTACAAACTACCCTTCCTTCCACAAACTACCCTTCCTTCTCCCCAACTACCCTTCCTTCCACAAACTACCCTTCCTTCTCCCCAACTACCCTTCCTTCCACAAACTACCCTTCCTTCTCCCCAACTACCCTTCCTTCTACAAACTACCCTTCCTTCCACAAACTACCCTTCCTTCCACAAACTACCCTTCCTTCTCCCCAACTACCCTTCCTTCCACAAACTACCCTTCCTTCTCCCCAACTACCCTTCCTTCTACAAACTGCCCTTCCTTCCACAAACTACCCTTCCTTCCACAAACTACCCTTCCTTCTACAAACTGCCCTTCCTTCCACAAACTACCCTTCCTTCCACAAAATACCCTTCCTTCCACAAACTACCCTTCCTTCCACAAACTACCCTTCCTTCCACAAACTACCCTTCCTTCTCCCCAACTACCCTTCCTTCCACAAACTACCCTTCCTTCCACAAACTACCCTTCCTTCTCCCCAACTACCCTTCCTTCTACAAACTACCCTTCCTTCCACAAACTACCCTTCCTTCCACAAACTACCCTTCCTTCCACAAACTACCCTTCCTTCTCCCCAACTACCCTTCCTTCCACAAACTACCCTTCCTTCTCCCCAACTACCCTTCCTTCCACAAACTACCCTTCATTCTCCCCAACTACCCTTCCTTCTACAAACTACCCTTCCTTCCACAAACTACCCTTCCTTCCACAAACTACCCTTCCTTCTCCCCAACTACCCTTCCTTCCACAAACTACCCTTCCTTCTCCCCAACTACCCTTCCTTCTACAAACTGCCCTTCCTTCCACAAACTACCCTTCCTTCCACAAACTACCCTTCCTTCTACAAACTGCCCTTCCTTCCACAAACTACCCTTCCTTCCACAAAATACCCTTCCTTCCACAAACTACCCTTCCTTCCACAAACTACCCTTCCTTCCACAAACTACCCTTCCTTCTCCCCAACTACCCTTCCTTCCACAAACTACCCTTCCTTCCACAAACTACCCTTCCTTCTCCCCAACTACCCTTCCTTCTACAAACTACCCTTCCTTCCACAAACTACCCTTCCTTCCACAAACTACCCTTCCTTCTACAAACTACCCTTCCTTCCACAAACTACCCTTCCTTCCACAAACTGCCCCCACCCTCTTTCTATCTCCCTACATCGTCTCCTATACTGTCGATGATCTCTGACTCATAGTATTATGCCCTCCCAGCCTCCCGGCATCTGGCTTTTAATTTGCGTTGGCTAATTGATTCCTGAGGATAGACGTGAATGTTCTGCCCTCTCTCCAGTTTCTTCATCTCACTGCTTGTGGTTTAGAACTCCATCGACCCCCCTCTCTTTCTCTAGTGGCTTCAGTGTATTTTCCTATGTGCTGTGGGGTAAATATGTTCCCTCACTATGATCCAGTAAGTCAACTCTCCTGTTAAAGTCAAGAATTTCTGATTTTGTCCTTGAAGTAAAACAATAGCTTTCTTTGATAAGAAAAACTATGAATGTAATATCAAAACAATTAATATGATATCCAATTCTATAATTCCAGGATCCATCAATCCCTCTCTGTTTCCAATCATACCGGGCAGGGTATATTTGTCTCTTTCTCTCTAGAGAAGTCGTCTCTCTGCAGGGTATATCTGTCCCTTTCTTTCTAGAGAAGTCGTCTCTCTGCAGGGTATATTTGTCTCTTTCTCTCTAGAGAAGTCGTCTCTCTGCAAGGTATATTTGTCTCTTTCTCTCTAGAGAAGTCGTCTCTCTGCAGGGTATATTTGTCTCTTTCTCTCTAGAGAAGTCGTCTCTCTGCAGGGTATATTTGTCTCTTTCTCTCTAGAGAAGTCGTCTCTCTGCAGGGTATATTTGTCTCTTTCTCTCTAGAGAATTCATCTCTCTGCAGGGTATATTTCTATCTTTCTCTCTAGAGAAGTCGTCTCTCTGCAGGGTATATTTGTCCCTTTCTTTCTAGAGAAGTCGTCTCTCTGCAGGGTATATTTGTCCCTTTCTTTCTAGAGAAGTCGTCTCTCTGCAGGGTATATGTGTCTCTTTCTCTCTAGAGAAGTCGTCTCTCTGCAAGGTATATTTGTCTCTTTCTCTCTAGAGAAGTCGTCTCTCTGCAGGGTATATTTGTCTCTTTCTCTCTAGAGAAGTCGTCTCTCTGCAGGGTAAAGGGAAAGGGAGATACCTAGTAAGTTGTACATCTTGAATGCATTCAACTGAAATGTGTCTTCTGCATTTAACCCAACCCCTCTGAATCAGAGAGGTGCGGGGGACTGCCATAATCGACATTTGGTATACTGTACGCCTCTCGAACGGAAGGAATTCTGAGATGAGGATAATCTGTGTGTGTGTGTGAGTGTTGATATCAGGTTCAGCTCCGACTTGGGGCATCTCCACTGAGAGACTCCAAGACGAGACTGTGATGCATTTGGAGACGGATTGTAGATATACAAATTACATAGTAATGTCTTGCTCTGTTGGGACTGTGAGCCATATAGAAATGTCTATCTGTGCTGCTCTCTAAGGAATAACTACACGGAGAATACCAAACACTTGTAACACCTTCCTAATATTGAGTTGGAACCCCTTTTGTCCTCAGAACAGCCTGAATTTGTCGGGGCATGGACACTAAAAGGTGTCGAAAGCATTCCATAGGGAGGCTGGCCCATGTTGACTTCAACGCTTCCCACAGTTGTGCCAAGTTGGCTGGATGTCCTTGGGGTGGTGGACCCTTCTTGATACACACGGGAAACTGTTGAGCGTGAAAAACCCAGCAGCATTGCAGTTCTTGACACAAACTGGTGCACCTGGCACCTACTACCATTCCCCGTTCAAAGGCACTTAAATATTTTTGCCCATTTACCCTCTGAATGGCACACAGACACAATCCATGCTTCAATTGTCTCAAGGCTTAAAAATCCTGCTTTAAACTGTCTCCTCCCCTTCAAGGGATCATAGCTTTCACCTGGATTGACCTGGTCATTCTATGTCATGGAATGAACAGGTGTTCCTAATGTTTTATACACACACTAAGTGTATATTCACACAAAGACCATACAGACAGCATGGACGCCATGTTAATTCAGGGTGAAGCATTCTGTAAGACAAAAAAGGAGGACTCTATGTTCTGTCGAGAGAAGTACAGTATGGTCTCTTCATGCGTCATATGGCCATCATCATGCTTCACAATGGGACTCCCAGTGTTTGATGGTGTATCATCGTGTATCATCGTCTATCTCAATTCAATTCATAAAGCCGTTTTAACGTCAGCATTTGACTTACACAGGATACAAAAGGTATGAATCAGTTCTTACCATGAGAGCTCGTTCCCAACAATGCAGTGAGAATAATAATATATATAATAAAAATTCATAAAACATTAAAATAATAATTAAAAACACACTAGAAGTACAATACAGGTTGAAGACACACGAGTCTGTGAGTATATACAGACCAGTTCCAGTACCTTCTTCAATGTGCAGGGGTACTGGAGTGGTTTAGGTAGGTTTTACATAAAATGTTTGTATTTATTAGGATCCCCAAAAGCATCAGCTACTCTTACTGGGGTCCACATGAAACATAACATAATACATACTGTAGTACCGAACATTATTGGTCAAGGACTGAAACACATACATTTAAAATGTCACACAGCCTACATATCAGTACATACACACAATATCTTGGTCTAATGCATAGTAGAGTGCACATTACAATAAGATATATATAAAATGGCTGTCTCTTCACAGTCCCCTTTGTGCAGTAAGGTGTTATTTGATCTGGTTTTTTAAACTGGTTTTATTGCTGGCTTGAGTTACCTGGGGTGGAAAAGACCTCCATGTAGTCATGGCGATATTTAATACTGTGTGTTTCCCAGCCTCTGTTCTGGACCTGGGGATTGTGAAGGGACCTCTAGTTGCATGTCTTGTGTTGTACCGATGAGTGTCTGAACTGTGAAGAGACCTCTAGTTGCATGTCTTGTGTTGTACCGATGAGTGTCTGAACTGTGAAGAGACCTCTAGTTGCATGTCTTGTGTTGTAGCGATGAGTGTCTGAACTGTGAAGAGACCTCTAGTTGCATGTCTTGTGTTGTACCGATGAGTGTCTGAACTGTGAAGAGACCTCTAGTTGCATGTCTTGTGTTGTACCGATGAGTGTCTGAACTGTGAAGAGACCTCTAGTTGCATGTCTTGTGTTGTACCGATGAGTGTCTGAACTGTGAAGGGACCTCTAGTTGCATGTCTTGTGTTGTACCGATGAGTGTCTGAACTGTGAAGGGACCTCTAGTTGCATGTCTTGTGTTGTACCGATGAGTGTCTGAACTGTGAAGGGACCTCTAGTTGCATGTCTTGTGTTGTACCGATGAGTGTCTGAACTGTGAAGGGACCTCTAGTTGCATGTCTTGTGTTGTAGCGATGAGTGTCTGAACTGTGAAGAGACCTCTAGTTGCATGTCTTGTGTTGTAGCGATGAGTGTCTGAACTGTGAAGAGACCTCCAGTTGCATGTCTTGTGTTGTAGCGATGAGTGTCTGAACTGTGAAGAGACCTCTAGTTGCATGTCTTGTGTTGTAGCGATGAGTGTCTGAACTGTGAAGGGACCTCTAGTTGCATGTCTTGTGTTGTAGCGATGAGTGTCTGAACTGTGAAGAGACCTCTAGTTGCATGTCTTGTGTTGTAGCGATGAGTGTCTGAACTGTGAAGGGACCTCTAGTTGCATGTCTTGTGTTGTAGCGATGAGTGTCTGAACTGTGAAGAGACCTCCAGTTGCATGTCTTGTGTTGTAGCGATGAGTGTCTGAACTGTGAAGAGACCTCCAGTTGCATGTCTTGTGTTGTAGCGATGAGTGTCTGAACTGTGAAGAGACCTCTAGTTGCATGTCTTGTGTTGTAGCGATGAGTGTCTGAACTGTGAAGAGACCTCTAGTTGCATGTCTTGTGTTGTAGCGATGAGTGTCTGAACTGTGAAGAGACCTCCAGTTGCATGTCTTGTGTTGTAGCGATGAGTGTCTGAACTGTGAAGAGACCTCTAGTTGCATGTCTTGTGTTGTAGCGATGAGTGTCTGAACTGTGAAGGGACCTCTAGTTGCATGTCTTGTGTTGTAGCGATGAGTGTCTGAACTGTGAAGAGACCTCTAGTTGCATGTCTTGTGTTGTAGCGATGAGTGTCTGAACTGTGAAGAGACCTCTAGTTGCATGTCTTGTGTGATACCGATGACTGTCCAAACTGTGTGCCAACTGCTTGAACAGACAGTTCGGTACCTTCAACACATCAACACCTCGCACAAAGACCAATAGTGACGCAGTCAATCTCTCCTAAACTTTGAGCCAGGAGAGACTGGCATGCATGTTACTGACACTTGTCCTCTGTGTACATCTAAGTGCGATACGTGCCACTTTTTTTCTGGAACAACTGCAATTTACCTACAGTACCAGTCAAAAGTTTGGACACACCTACTCATTCAAGGGTTTTTCTTAATTTGTACTATATTCTACATTGTATAATAATAGTGAAGACATAAAAACAATGAAATAACACATGGAATCATGTAGCAACCAAAAAAGTGTTAAACAAATCAAAATACTCTACCGTTCAAACGTTTGGGGTCACTTAGAAATATCCTTGTTGTTGAAAGACAATTTAAAAAATTGTCCATTAAAATAACATGAAATTGATCTGAAATACAGTGTAGACATTGTTAATGTTGTAAATGACTATTGTAGCTAGAAATGGCAGATTTTTTATGGAATATCTACATAGGCGTAGAGAGGCCCCTTATCAGCAACCATCACTCCTGTGTTCCAATGGCACGTTGTGTTAGCTAATACAAGTTTATCATTTTAAAAGGCTAATTGATCATTAGAAAACCCTTTTGCAATTATGTTAGCACAGCTGAAAACTGTTGTTCTGATTAAAGAAGCAAATAAACTGTCCTTCTTTAGACACTGTATTTCTGATCAATGCACATCTAATTGATATGCATTCCAAACCTCATGAAGCTGGTTGAGAGAATGCCAAGATTGTGCAAAGCTGTCATCAAGGCAAACGATGGCTAGTTTGAAGAATCTCAAATATAACATTTATTTTGATTTGTTAAACACTTTTTTGGTTACTACATGATTCCATATGTGTTATTTCCTAGTTTTGATGTCTTCACTACTCTACAATGTAGAAAACAGTCCAAATAAATAAAAACCCTTGAGTAGGTGTGTCTAAACGTTTGACTGGTACTGTATGTTTTCCAGTCTGCTGTGTTGTCAGACTTATTTGCTCTTTGCCTCAACCCTCTCAGCCATAAAATGTTTCATCATCTGTCCTTGGGGATTTAGCAGTTCCAAAAGTCAGTTTCCTGATGGGTGCATGTCTATAAGTACTGGAAGAAGTAGTTTCATGAATGCTTCAAGCACAGCATTGGGATGTTCCTCATTACACACATCAGACCAACAAATATTTTCTTTACATTTTTACTTCAACATATAAATCATTGCAAAACCTATAGTATGATCATTTATACACAATTGTAGGTCCAGTCTTCGGAATGTTGTTTTTTCTAGACATGGCTATTATATTATGATCACTACATCTGGGTGTGGATACGGCTCTAGATCAGATTTCTGCAATGTTAGTAAAGATATGATCATTACACGTGGATGATTTAGTTCCTGTTCTGTTTGTAAATACCCTGGTAGGTTGACTGATGACTTGATCCAGATTGCAGGCACTGGTCACTGCTTGGAGCTTGTTTTTGATTGGGCAGCTTGACGACAACCAGTCAATATTTAAGTCACCCAGAAAATATACCTCTCTGTTGATATCGCATACATTATCCAACATTTCACACATATAGTCCAAATACAGACTTTTAGCACTTGGTGGTCTATAGCAACTTCCTACAAGAAAAGGCTTTATGTGAGGCAGAGGAACCTGTAGCCATTTTACTTCCACATCATCTGACATTCAATTCTATGCCCATATGATTATTGCAGACAATACCCTCGGAGCTAACAGTTAAAGGAACATATATTTGGTTATTTACATTTACTGCACTTCTATTTCTCTGGGATAGAATACGATTTCCTTGTCCTCTGTTACTTATTAGGACATGGAGGACTGGAGCACTAACAAAACCAGACCGCCAGTCTCTTAAGCAGTTCGCTATGTTGGAGATAATCCTGGAACCCCTGCGGTCAGGGTGGATTCCATCTCTTTAAAAGAGTGTTGGTTGCTCCCACAACAAGTCAAAATTGTCACAAAGGAGCCATTCCTGTCTTTGCAGAGTTTCTTCAGGAACTTCTTTAGGGCAGCAAGGCGGCTGTAACATTCCGAACCCCTTCTATAGCACGGCAGGGGGCCAGAGATGACTGTTCTCTTCCCTGGGAAAACAAGGGTTTTCAAGAGTATGTTGTAGCCCTTCTTCAGTTCCTCAGATTTCCGAAAGCGAATGTTGTTAAATCCAACGTGAGTGACAACAGTGTCAATATTAGAGTATTTAGCTAGAACTCTGGGCAGGAGGGAGTTGATGTCTTGGACACGGGCGCCTGTATGACAGTGGACCTTGGTCGGCCTACAGGATGAAATCTCTCACCATCGAGCTGCCCCCGACAAAGGTGGTCGTGATGGAATCCGATGGGTAAGGAAGAGGGGGAACAGAACAGCCTGCCTCGTGCAGGAGGAGGTGTGCTTTGACTCATGCCAGCCTGCCTCGTGCAGGAGGAGGTGTGCTTGGACTCATGCCAGCCTGCCTCGTGCAGGGGGAGGTGTGCTTTGACTCATGCCAGTCTGCCTCGTGCAGAGGGAGGTGTGCTTTGACTCATGCCAGCCTGCCTCGTGCAGAGGGAGGTGTGCTTTGACTCATGCCAGCCTGCCTCGTGCAGGGGGAGGTGTGCTTTGACTCATGCCAGTCTGCCTTGTGCAGGGGGAGGTGTGCTTTGACCCATGCCAGTCTGCCTCGTGCAGGAGGAGGTGTGCTTTGACTCATGCCAGTCTGCCTCGTGCAGGGGGAGGTGTGCTTTGACTCATGCCAGCCTGACTCGTGCAGGGGGAGGTGTGCTTTGACTCATGCCAGTCTGCCTCGTGCAGGGGGAGGTGTGCTTTGACTCATGCCAGTCTGCCTCGTGCAGGGGGAGGTGTGCTTTGACTCATGCCAGCCTGACTCGTGCAGGGGGAGGTGTGCTTTGACTCATGCCAGTCTGCCTCGTGCAGGTGGAGGTGTGCTTTGACTCATGCCATCCTGACTTGTGCAGGGGTAGGTGTGCTTTGACTCATGCCAGCCTGACTCGTGCAGGGGGAGGTGTGCTTTGACTCATGCCAGCCTGACTCGTGCAGGGGGAGGTGTGCTTTGACTCATGCCAGCCTGACTCGTGCAGGGGGAGGTGTGCTTTGACTCATGCCAGTCTGACTCGTGCAGGGGGAGGTGTGCTTTGACTCATGCCAGTCTGACTCGTGCAGGGGGAGGTGTGCTTTGACTCATGCCAGTCTGACTCGTGCAGGGGGAGGTGTGCTTTGATTCATGCCAGCCTGACTCACCGTACATACACCAGTAGCAGCGGATGGCGTCGGAATCCTCTGGAGCTGGAGGAGGGCCCAAGACCTTTTTTCCTTTGGTCAGCGACCGGCTGATCGCCATGGTGCCCCTGATGGCTGCTGGCTGTTGGTGTACTCCCAGAATCAGAGTTGACTCCCAGAGCTGGTATGTCTGCCTCCAGTGGGGCAAAGCTGTTTAATAGCTGGAACTGATCTTCTAGGATATATGGATGCCGGCTAGACTGCCTTCCACCCTACCTGCTTCGTCTTGCCAGTGTCCAGTCTCCCATTGGCCGCGGTGTTGAGCTTACCATCTGCCCATTGGATTGGATCAGGTCAGTACCGCCCAACTCATCGACCCCTTGGCTCTAGAAGGCATTCAGAACTGACATTCTGTGTAACTGGGCTGCATCCAAGTACTTAGAAAGCACATCTTGTTTTTCCCGCAGCTGAGCTAGCAGCCGGAGAATCTCCTGCCTAAGCTGCTTGATGATAATACATTTGAAACAGACAAATATTTTATGTTAATTTATCAGTTCCACCTTATTTTCCTCCTCTTGCGTAAATATCATCTCGCACCCAGCATATGTGAGCCCAGACGTAGACACAAATACCACTGGTGTTTTGAATCTAGCACCGTTATCTTGCTCTGTTAGCATGATGGCTAACCGCTAAGTATTGTTTTTTTTGTTTTTTGTGGGAATCCGGGACACAATCTTGCAGTCCCAGACAAAAAAGCTAAGCACGTCTCGGAATCATTAGCTATCAGAACTTCCAATGGTTAAAGATGTTGTTGTTGTTGACATTTTATTTTATTTATTTATTTCACCTTTATTTAACCAGGTAGGCAAGTTGAGAACAAGTTCTCATTTACAATTGCGACCTGGCCAAGATAAAGCAAAGCAGTTCGACAGATACAACGACACAGAGTTACACATGGAGTAAAACAAACATACAGTCAATAATACAGTATAAACAAGTCTATATACAATGTGAGCAAATGAGGTGAGAAGGGAGGTAAAGGCAAAAAAGGCCATGGTGGCAAAGTAAATACAATATAGCAAGTAAAACACTGGAATGGTAGTTTTGCAATGGAAGAATGTGCAAAGTAGAAATAAAAATAATGGGGTGCAAAGGAGCAAAATAAATAAATTAATTAAATACAGTTGGGAAAGAGGTAGTTGTTTGGGCTAAATTATAGGTGGGCTATGTACAGGTGCAGTAATCTGTAAGATGCTCTGACAGTTGGTGCTTTGTAGTTCGTTCCAGTCATTGGCAGCAGAGAACTGGAAGGAGAGGCGGCCAAAGAAAGAATTGGTTTTGGGGGTGACTAGAGAGATATACCTGCTGGAGCGTGTGCTACAGGTGGGAGATGCTATGGTGACCAGCGAGCTGAGATAAGGGGGGACTTTACCTAGCAGGGTCTTGTAGATGACATGGAGCCAGTGGGTTTGGCGACGAGTATGAAGCGAGGGCCAGCCAACGAGAGCGTACAGGTCGCAATGGTGGGTAGTATATGGGGCTTTGGTGACAAAACGGATTGCACTGTGATAGACGGCATCCAATTTGTTGAGTAGGGTATTGGAGGCTATTTTGTAAATGACATCGCCAAAGTCGAGGATTGGTAGGATGGTCAGTTTTACAAGGGTATGTTTGGCAGCATGAGTGAAGGATGCTTTGTTGCGAAATAGGAAGCCAATTCTAGATTTAACTTTGGATTGGAGATGTTTGATATGGGTCTGGAAAGAGAGTTTACAGTCTAACCAGACACCTAAGTATTTGTAGTTGTCCACGTATTCTAAGTCAGAGCCGTCCAGAGTAGTGATGTTGGACAGGCGGGTAGGTGCAGGTAGCGATCGGTTGAAGAGCATGCATTTAGTTTTACTTGTATTTAAGAGCAATTGGAGGCCACGGAAGGAGAGTTGTATGGCATTGAAGCTTGCCTGGAGGGTTGTTAACACAGTGTCCAAAGAAGGGCCAGAAGTATACAGAATGGTGTCGTCTGCGTAGAGGTGGATCAGAGACTCACCACATGATTTAAAAACTATTTAATGAAAAAGATTTCATAAAAACAACAGACCGAGTGTAGACAGTACACCGATCTGTTCCGCGCTCTAATGACCTCTGTTGAGATAAGAGAAAAAAGTGACTGGTAGTAGGATTAACACTCACGGACAGTTTGTTAGGTACACCTGTCTAGTACTGGGTTGGCCCTTTGCCTCAGAATTCTTTGGGGCATTCTACAAGGTGTCAGAAACGTTCCACAGGTGTCACGCACTGACCTTAGAGTGCCTTTTTATGTCTCTATTTGGTTTGGTCAGGGTGTGATTTGGGTGGGCATTCTATGTTTTGTTTTCTATGTTTCTTTATTTCTATGTTTTGGTCAGGTATGGTTCTCAATCAGTGACAGCTGTCTATCGTTGTCTCTGACTGGGAATCATACTTAGGTAGCCCTTTTTTCCCTCCTTTCAGTGTGGGTAGTTAACTTTGTTTGTGGCACTTAGCCCTGTAAAGGTCACGGTTGTTTCTTTCATTTGTTGGCGACATTTTAAAATAAAATAAAACGTACGCTCACCACCCTGCATCCTGGTCTCATTCCGATGACGGCCATGACAGCAGGGGTGTTATTCCATGTTGCTGCAGATTGGAAGGCGGTACATTCATGCTGCGAACAGCCCGTTCTATCTCATCCCAAAGATGCTCTATTGGGTTGAGGTCTGGGGAGTAAACTGAACTTGCTGTTATTTTCCAGGCAATGCTTTCCCACTGCTCAATTATCCAGTGTTGGTGATCACATGTCCACTAGATTAGTTTCTTCTTGTTTTTAACTGATAGGAGTGGAACCCAGGGTGGTCGTCTACTACAATAGCCCATCCCTGACAAGGATTTGAGGAGTTGTGCGTTTCTGAGATGCCGTTCTGCACACCACTATTGTACTGCACCGTTATTTGTCTGTTTGTGGCCTACCTGTTAGCTTGCACGGTTCTTACCATTCTCCTTCCACCTCTCTCATCAACGAGCTGTTTTCTCCCACAGGACAGCCGCTGACTGGATGTTATTTGTTTTTCGCGTCATTCTCTGTAAACCCTAGACACTGTCGTGTATGAAAAGCCCAGGAGGCTGTTTCTGAGATGCTGGATCCGGAGTGCCTAGCATCAATGATCATACCACGCTCAGTCACTTAGGTCACTGGTTTTGCCCATTCTAACATTCAATAGAACAGTAACTGAATGCCTCGATACCTGTCTGCCTGCTTTATATAACAAGCCACGGCCACGTGACTCACTGTCTGTAGGAGCGATCCATTTTCGTGAACGGGGTGGTGTACCTAAAAAACTGTCCGGTGAGTGTACACGTAAACAGGGCTAAAAACTGTCCGGTGAGTGTACACGTAAACAGGGCTAAAAACTGTCCGGTGAGTGTACACGTAAACAGGGCTAAAAACTGTCCGGTGAGTGTACATGTAAACAGGGCTAAAAACTGTCCGGTGAGTGTACACGTAAACAGGGCTAAAAACTGTCCGGTGAGTGTACATGTAAACAGGGCTAAAAACTGTCCGGTGAGTGTACATGTAAACAGGGCTAAAAACTGTCCGGTGAGTGTACATGTAAACAGGGCTAAAAACTGTCCGGTGAGTGTACATGTAAACAGGGCTAAAAACTGTCCGGTGAGTGTACATGTAAACAGGGCTAAAAACTGTCCGGTGAGTGTACATGTAAACAGGGCTAAAAACTGTCCGGTGAGTGTACACGTAAACAGGGCTAAAAACTGTCCGGTGAGTGTACACGTAAACAGGGCTAAAAACTGTCCGGTGAGTGTACATGTAAACAGGGCTAAAAACTGTCCGGTGAGTGTACACGTAAACAGGGCTAAAAAGTGACTGGTAGCAGGCATAAATAAATACTTATGGTAATATACTAATAATATGTAAACAGGAATAATAGTGACCAGTAGCAGGATAAAAAGATAGATACTAATGGAAATGGCAATCAATGAACAGTAGCATAACGATAGTAATAAATCAAACCAATAATCATTATAGCAGCAGCGTAGGTGTGAGGGTTGTCTGCGTGTGGGTATAAGTGTGTGGTGTGAGGAATGAGTGTGTGAGTGAGGTTTTTGCGTGTGAGTGAGTGACAGTGAAGGTGTTTGAGTGTCAGTGTGGATGGGCATAGAGTCAGTGTGGATGGGGATAGAGTCAGTGTGGATGGGCATAGAGTCAGTGTGGATGGGGATAGAGTCAGTGTGGATGGGCATAGAGTCAGTGTGGATGGGCATAGAGTCAGTGTGGATGGGCATAGAGTCAGTGTGGATGGGGATAGAGTCAGTGTGGATGGGCATAGAGTCAGTGTGGATGGGGATAGAGTCAGTGTGGATGGGCATAGAGTCAGTGTGGATGGGCATAGAGTCAGTGTGGATGGGCATAGAGTCAGTGTGGATGGGGATAGAGTCAGTGTGGATGGGCATAGAGTCAGTGTGGATGGGCATAGAGTCAGTGTGGATGGGCATAGAGTCAGTGTGGATGGGGATAGAGTCAGTGTGGATGGGCATAGAGTCAGTGTGGATGGGCATAGAGTCAGTGTGGATGGGCATAGAGTCAGTGTGGATGGGGATAGAGTCAGTGTGGATGGGCATAGAGTCAGTGTGGATGGGCATAGAGTCAGTGTGGATGGGCATAGAGTCAGTGTGGATGGGCATAGAGTCAGTGTGGATGGGCATAGAGTCAGTGTGGATGGGGATAGAGTCAGTGTGGATGGGCATAGAGTTAGTGTGGATGGGGATAGAGTCAGTGTGGATGGGCATAGAGTCAGTGTGGATGGGCATAGAGTCAGTGTGGATGGGGATAGAGTCAGTGTGGATGAGGATAGAGTCCGTGTGGATGGGGATAGAGTCAGTGTGGATGAGGATAGAGTCAGTGTGGATGGGCATAGAGTCAGTGTGGATGGGCATAGAGTCAGTGTGGATGGGCATAGAGTCAGTGTGGATGGGGATAGAGTCCGTGTGGATGGGCATAGAGTCAGTGTGGATGGGCATAGAGTCAGTGTGGATGAGGATAGAGTCAGTGTGGATGGGCATAAAGTCAGTGTGGATGGGGATAGAGTCAGTGTGGATGAGGATAGAGTCAGTGTGGATGGGGATAGAGTCAGTGTGGATGGGCATAGAGTCAGTGTGGATGGGCATAGAGTCAGTGTGGATGGGCATAGAGTCAGTGTGGATGGGCATAGAGTCAGTGTGGATGGGGATAGAGTCAGTGTGGATGGGCATAGAGTCAGTGTGGATAGTCTGTGGGAGAGCTGCTCTCTAATGGCCATGTGCTCTGTTTCCCTCCCCGTCTCAGGTGTGTCTGGTGGAGTGTGAGGGTAACGTGTCCCCTGCCTTCACTTGGGACATGTGCCGCAAGGCCTCAGCCTCCCCACAGTTACCCTCCCTGCCCATAGGGGGCGCTGCCATGCTGACCCGGGCCCAGAAGGAGGTGGAAGCCATGCTGCCAGAGGAAGAAGAGGAACAGGGGGAAGGGGGGCTGATGTACCCAGTAGCCCTGCAGAGGTTTGACCACGTGGTCCGTGCTCTGGGCATAGACGAGTTGGGCAGTGAGAGCCGGCTAACCGCTGATGTCTACAACTCCCAGCTGCCCCAGGAAATGCAGGAAAGGGACGAGGAAGAGGGGGACGAGGACGAGGGGGATAACGCGATGGAGAGAGAGCAGGACGGAGCGGCGGGGATAAGTCTGTCGAAGCGCTTCGGGGGTTTCCTGAAGGGAAGGCATGGCTACAGGAAGTTGATGGGCCCCGGGAGGCCCTTGCAGAAGCGCTACGGCGGGTTCATAGGCGTCCGGAAATCTGCCCGCAAGTGGAACAACCAGAAACGGTTCAGTGAGTTCCTGAAGCAATACCTGGGCATGAGCACCCGAGCTAGCAAGTCCTACAACAGCGTCTCCGCTGACATCACCCAACAGAACAAGGTGTAGCAACGCACACGGCAACTGTATCCCTGGCAATGACGCACATGTCGTAACCTAGCAACCCCCAACCCCGCCCTACATATTCAAATCCGTCACCAAGGTGATGATTAAACTTCTGTTCTGAACACAACCCCTCATGAAAATCCACACTGGAGCATTATAGATTCAGTCTTGTATGCTGCATTTCCTCATTGATAACAATAACATATTATGAATAAAAGCTAAGAAAATAGTATTAAAAAGACCATGTATATAGCTAAATGGTTTATCAGAGAATCACATTGGATTAATATTATAGACACACGAACACACTGTATTTGTTTTGCTGTCTATACTGCATCTGTAATGTAACTTTTCAAACCATGTTTGCCTTCATCAATTATGGCTATTATTATTACATAGGCTAATTCAGTGTAAACTTCATGAATTTAAATGACTTACTAGTGAATTTTCCATGGATTTCCTGAAGCAGTACAGTACGTGAGAGGGAGCTTGTTTGGTGACCGGGCAAGGCACTCTCTTTGTTAGGTTACCCTCTAGTGGCTAACACAAAAATGACTTTCAGATTTCCAATTGAAAATGCGCTAAAATATGTTCATGATTATCTTATATAATATAATATATATTATAACACAATCTCAGTATTAGGTTTGTGGATGGCTTGTAACCTATTCACATCTTCAGAACTATTCTCCAAACTTCAATTTCAACCCTGGCTACTATAATTTGGAGCAAAACATCACAATGAACTGTTACTACTGCGTAAAACTTAAATGATATATCCATGCTCATGTACCAATGATCTGTTGGCAAAACTAATGTTCTGACTTGAGAATGAACCTTGGCATGTGTTTTTTGAAGCGGACGCAGATGTAGCCAATCAGTTCACGTGTTAACCAGCGATAGCAGACATCTGCATAGTGCATGTTTTGACCGTGTTGGAGGTGGAACTGCGTCGGAGCTGTCAAATCTGTGAGCAACTGCTCTTGCCATCATTGTCACCAAGCCACACCCGCCCCACTAGTGTTAAAAGGTAAGAGAAAGTGTAGGCTATGCTTCCCCAACTGGCGGCCCAACAATTCAAATAAAATAATTTAACATAAAAGACAAAAAACAGCTGCAAATCAGCTCCAAGTGATTTAAATTGAGGAAATCTGTTCCAAACTACTCCCACACATAGATATGTGATCATATTTTTTTTTTTTTTTTTTTTCACCTTTATTTAACCAGGTAAGCTAGTTGAGAACAGGTTCTCATTTGCAACTGCGACCTGGCCAAGATAAAGCATAGCAGTGTGAACAGACAACACAGAGTTACACATGGAGTAAACAATTAACAAGTCAATAACACAGTAGAGAAAAAAGGGGAGTCTATATACAATGTGTGCAAAAGGCATGAGGAGGTAGGCGGATAATTACAATATTACAGATTAACACTGGAGTGATAAATGATCAGATGATCATGTACAGGTAGAGATATTGGTGTGCAAAGAGCAGAAAAGTAAATAAAAACTGTGGGGATGAGGTAGGTGAAAATGGGTGGGCTATTTACCAATAGATTATGTACAAATGTAAGAAACGTTATGTTTTAGTCAAACGTTATATCTGTTTGGGCTTCTTGCAGTCTTCAAATTATTTGTAATTATGTTCAGGCCCCCACACCACCTGCTCAAGAAAAAAAAGAAAGAAAAAAAATCAGCCCGCAACTGAATGTAGTTGATGGTCCCTGGTGTAGGCTATAAAGAAATAGTTACTCTTACATTCCAGTGTTCCAACTTGTAACCAAGGCTGCGTGGGATTTCTCTTAATGTACCTCCGTACAGCCAATGACAATGTCCGCTTTAGGATGAATGCCAGGAGCCGCTTGTGGAGTTGGCATCTCTGACGCAGTTCCACCTCCAACACCACCAAAACATTGAATAGAGACCCTACTGTATGTATGAACAGTGGTCTGAGTTATTACGTGAAACCATTTTGTTGTGCAGTATAAAACCTGTAAATAGCAGAAATTTTACATATCAATAAAGATAGTTTACGATTTGTTTTGTGGCTTGTTATGCAGCAAATGATTCAGTGTCTTGAGGTGTTTTGTTCCAGCGTTCTAGAATGTTCACGAGACAATGACATCTTGTATGAATCCCACAATGCTCCATTTATTAAACAAAAAATGTCCACACCAAATGTCTTGTATAATAACAATAAATGTCCTCTTGATCAAATAAAATATCTGTATAGATGCAGGCTCACAACTCAACATGGAAAGGTGTATAACTTTACATCTAACTTGAGGCCAAGATTTGAAAAAGGAGAATAAAAACAAGACTACTAGAGACAGGGTTAATCTTTATCAAGCATATTTCAACATCAAAAGGACCAAAACATTCCAGATTCCATATAAAAATAGTGCATCATAATAAAAAAATTACTTTATTCAGAGATAATTTCTTTCTCCAGGTACAGTACATACAGGTAACTGCCAGAATAAAGGAATGTCTGGAACTCGGAGGGTTGCGGCACCATTCCATCATTTGGTGTTTTGTTGACGGTAGTGGAAAACGCTGTCTCAGGCGATGCTCCATTATCTCCCATAATTATTCAATTGGGTTCAAATCTGGTGACTGACACGCTCTTTAAACCCTCTATGTGCCTTTAAGACCCCTCTTTCAAAGTCACGGAGAGCTCTTCTTCTAGCCATGGTAGCCAAAACAATGGGCAACTGGGCATTTTATACATGACCCTAAGCATGATGGGATGTTCATTGTTTAACTCAGGAACGACACCTTTGTGGAAGCATCTGATTTCAATATACCTTGTATCCCTCATTTACTCAAGTGTTTCCATTATTTTGGCAGTTAACTATACATAACACAATATATACTTTTTTTTTGCTTCTGTGGATACATTGGCTTACTGCAAGGAAACATGAGTTTCAATAAACAAGCATTCAAGCATTTTGGGTTTTAACATATGAAACATCGGTTTATGCAAGTTAATTTACAATAAGTGGCAGAGTGACAAGGGTTTAGGGCCACAATGCAGCATATCATTCTAGATAAACCCTTAGCCATGTAAATGTTTTCAGACTCAATCTTGGCACCATATTTTAGTTCTTATTATTGGCACCACGTGGCACATTCCACATCAAACCTGGAACCTCGATAACACAATTCAGTTAGTGTTTCAGCAGTACTGAGGCTGGTACTGGAGTGTTGGATATCCAAGCATATGGCTAATGTATGGAGATTGATTCCTGACAAAATATATTTATACAAATGGCTCATTTTATTACAACGATGTGAGTAAGAGACCAAAGCTGCCAATGACCTCCATGTTTTAAAGGGAACCAATACTTTCATGTCCTATTCTGTCATAGTGTCTCTTTAATTATAGACTAGTGCTCTGAAATGATATCCGTTAGCATGACCAAAGCCTGTTACGAGGCTATATTATAGACTATTTCTGGTGTAACTAAGAAGACTTTAAGGCATACCAGAAAGGATAGCTACCGTAGCTGCTAACAAGAAGG
Organism: Oncorhynchus nerka; assembly: GCF_034236695.1. NCBI lineage: Eukaryota > Metazoa > Chordata > Actinopteri > Salmoniformes > Salmonidae > Oncorhynchus > Oncorhynchus nerka. The sequence goes on from NC_088413.1 coordinate 68,989,860, forward strand.
ATGAGATACTGGGTCCTTCACTTTAACAGTTGGTTACATCATGCTCAGAGAAGTAAAAATCAATGTGTATGACATCTGATTGGTCTAAAGTATGTGAATTCATTCCTATATCCCACAACATGGTAATTCTTGGCGGAACATTGTATTTAACACACCTTAGAAAAACGACAAGTTGCAAAATATAGACAACATTGCTGGATAACATAACGAAACACAATACAAATTAACATATTCAACATCACCAAAAAACATGTTTTTGTTCCCTTAAAAAAGCCAAATACACTACAAAAAAGCTACATACACGTTTGCAGGAATAAATGGCTTATGACATCAGACAGGTTGGGCTAATGACTCCCAAATCTGCATTTTACTCCTCCAATCCATTCTCTATGTTTAGGACACAACTTCCTGGTTACCGACGCTTGGTAGATCATGAGCAGATGGAATCCTATAGGTCAAGGGGGATTCTCTCAACCAATCCGTGCACTATATGCAATTGACAAGAGCTGGTGTAAATGAAACTCAATACTTTTTAACAAATAAATGAGCAAGTTGACTGAAACTCTCTTCTCTGACATGGTAACAAGCATGCTATTTACAGGACCTAAGTATTTAGTGAGGCTTTATTTAGTATCACTTTACGTTCTTCTCCTCGTCATCATTCTCCACTGCATGCACAGACAGGAAGCCAAAGCCTGATGGATCGGTTAACCTTTGTATCATACGGATCTGTTCTTGCCCAGGCGTTTGGAAGTTAGGTTAATTTACAGATCAGATGTTCTGCTCAGCTCCTGTCTGGCTCAGGCCCACAATTAGCAACAGGCAGCAAAAGCCTTGTTTCCAAGCCAAGTTATGGACGGCATGATGTCATAGATCTATAGACATCCCCTATATAGCTGCTGGGTATAGAAGAGCTGCTGTTTATAAGTTATAGCCAAAGATTTGGAAGAGAGGATCACACGTTCCACTTCCTTTATAGCCCCTCCCTGGGCAGGAAGACAGGGGAACTGAGATGCAAAACTACGCTTCTGGTAAAGGTCATAGCTTACCAGTCATAGGTCATTTAGCTGCCTGCCCCACGCAGAGTTCACCATGAGCACCAACACACAAGAACCCGAAGTTGTCAAAGACATGAACAAAATACATAAAACTTTTAGTAAAGTGGTAAAAAGTACAAAAAAACGTTTTTTTGTAAAGAAAGAAATAAACATCAACGTACATGGTGCTCCACTGGTTGACCCCCCAGATCTTTCCTCAGTCTTCACTCGAAGAGGTGACAGCTCCGTCTTTCTTTCTCTTGCTCTTCATCCCCCTCTTCTGTGAGGGGTTCAGTCGAGGAAGCGCTGGCAGGCTTTCTTCCAGCGACAGGCGGTGCACCACTGGTCCCGGTGCTCGATGCCGTACACCTTACGGCACTTCTTCGCCTCGCCACGGATTCTCCTATAGAGAGAAAAGAGGGAGGGAAAGAGAGGGGGAGGGGAAGTCAATTTACAGTAAATGTAATGAACGGAAATGGAGAGAGAGTCATAAGTAACGAGATGCATAGATAAGAGTGAGGAAAAGACAGAAAATTCAGATCGGCGAGAAGGGAAATGACTGTAGACTCAGATCGACTGAGGCAGATATGAGGCATTAAAATGTTATCAATAGTGATACATTAGTAATAGTATAAATATCTCACCTTGCGGACCAGTGGCTGCGTTGGGGAGAAGTGCTGACAGGGTGTGGTCTGATGGGGGAACTCTGCTGCTGCAGCCACTGTTCTCCCACACTGACTGACCTCACACGGAACGACGCACCCTGGTGGACAGAGGGGGAAACAGGTGAGAAGCAGTGCATAGAAAAACAACAGAACATACATATTATGACTGCCTTTGTTATGGGTGATGAAGAGCATAATGTCCTTTCAAAAGGCTACTTTTCCACATCTCCTCTCCTTTACCTCCACTGAAGGGAAAGGAACTGCAGATGAGAAGAGACAAGGACAGCCACTATAAATAAGTGTAAACTCAGTTTTTGGTAATTGGTTAGAGACTACTAACTAATCTGTCTAATTGTATACAAATAACCCACAACTGAATTGAACATGTGTTGTGCTGAGAAATCTACAACCCTAAAGGAAAATATAACTAAAATCTGTAAATATCAACAATACTACAGATGGGAACTGAGCGGTGTAGATCAATCTGGTTCAATGCATTTGTTATGTACACTAATAAAATAAATGACAACATATTGCATTTGATGTTGCCATCTCTCACAATACTGCAAGGTCCAGCAAAACAACACTGGTGAAAGTAAGGAAAGTCTTCATCCACTATTTTAGCATTCATGCAATGCGTATTTAGATTACAGTAAACTGAACGATGCATGTTAACTGCTGAAACGGCATCAGCGTTGATTTCTCTTTGTGTGTACCGCTGCAGACTACTGCAGTGGCTTGATCACGCCAGTGTCCACGTGTTGTTACAAATAAATTACCAGCAGTTTCTACTACATATCGATAGGTGGCAGTGTTGTAGCACCATCTAACGAGAAACTATGGCCCAGTGGAGGCAAAGGCAGCCAGTTCAGCGATGGAAAGAAAATATGATCAAATCAACACAGGATTAGCTGGTAAATATCCATGACACTATTGGCAGTATAGAGCAGCTCTGGAGACAGGGCACTAAATCTATCCTAGAAAACAAATGCTATTTTTCCCTGATGGACTGAATTCAATTCTCCAAACACATACTGGCAAAGGCTCTGTATGGGAGATGTTTCTGCAAATATTCCACTTTTAAAAGCAAATATGTGATGAATTCAAAACGCTTGGATATATGGACAATTCTGTGTTTAAAGGGCAAAAATATGTTGAATTCTACCAGCGAAAATAGCATATACCTGGACATAGAGCATGAACAGCAGTTGTACAGTAGATTCTTAACTGAGTGTTTATAAATCAATTATCTACAGGGAATTTCCCTTGAGATTCTCCTATTGGATTCTGCAGTGACAGTTGAGTCCAAGAGCCCCAGGAGTCAGGGTTGTGTTGATTGTCATAGTCTGTTGTCCAGCTCCTTTACCAACACTTTTCTTTGATTTAGCTCAGCCGGGGTTTGCACATTTGAGACCATTCCTTCAGTCCTAAAGTGCAAACTCTACCCACCCAGTGCTTCAGGCAAGTTTACCTGTCTTGGGTGGAGGGTTGAGGTAGGTGTGGTACAATGGCAGGAGGAGACCGAGACAGGTGGAGCCACCACCTGGACTGGAACCTACAGAGATAAATAAAGTGATCAATGATTGCGATCAGGTAGGATCATTGATTGCGAAATATGAAACAATAGGCTATATAACCACATACAAAAACAGAGTTTACAATAGGTGCTCATAGCATGCTTGTTATATATTTAACTCAAGAAACACATTTGTTTTCCACTTTTCATTCCCGGTGTGCAGAACAGAGATAACTTAGACATGAATAGCAGGGAGGGCAGTTGTCCTAGTGCTTACCTGGTAGGAGTGCTCAGAGTGGACCTGCCAGAAGAAGTCTGGGGTGGAGGGGGCAGACTGGCTGAGCTGGGGGCTCACTTCTGTGGGGGAGTCTCCTCCAGCTCCTGGTCCTACGCCAGCGGGAGAGGGGCTGGAGGTGGAGGTGCAGGCCGGCCATGGGGTGCTGGGGGTGGAGACCCCTAGAGGTCGGGTGAGAGGCCGCGCCTCCCGCTGATGGATCTCTGTGTAGTAGAAGTCCTCCTCGCTGCAGGAGCAACGCTCATGCTCACTGACTTGGCTGAAAACACGTGGATATACAGTACATAGATTAATGCAACAGTTGTTTTCTTGTGCCACTATTACTGCTAGTAGAAGCGCTGTCACATCATCTGATAATAAAAGTTAAGACTTTATAATGTCAACGGCCGCCATTTTTGCACCAAAGATCAGTCTCATCCCTAGACACTTACCCCAAATGCAGGGTACGGATGTGACGTTTAATCCCAACGACAGACTTCAGAATCTTCCCACAGTTTGGCCACAGACACCTGTAGGCCAACTTCACTGAGTTCTGAGAGGAAACAAGTTCATAGGTAAGCAAGGCTGATGGAACATTAAATCAAGAACAAGTAGCTGATATGTGACAGAATTTACTGGCAAGCACATTGGTCAATTTTAGCAAGTCTGTCCCCGTGACTACCCAACTCACCCTGCGTTTCCGTGGTGCTGGCTCTTCAAACAGCACCTGCTCCATGTCCAATCCCTCATCAGGGGGCATGGACAGGCTGTGACCCTCTGTTTCTGTGATTGGTGGAGAGGGAGCCGGGCTTCCGTAGCCATGGTCACAGCTCCAGTAGCCACTACTTCCACTGTCTGAGAGTTCCCCGCCTCCACACTCCATACCAGCAGAACCTGCTGTACACACACACATTAGTAACTTATCCAGAAGTAACTTACAGTGCATATATTTTCGTACTGGACCCCTATGGGAATTGGACCTACAATCGTGGCGTTGCAAACAATATGCTCTACCAACTGAGACACACACACACACACACACACACCTTACTAGTGCTGCAATGGTTGACAAAAACTGGGAGAGAAAAAAATATAACCAAGAGCTTATCACTCAATCAATTATTCTGTCAATGAATTACCTGTGACTGTGTCTCTCTGAGGAGGGCTCGGGACCAGAGGGCTGCAGGACAGGCTGGTCAGAACCAGGGCTGCCATCATCTCATCCATAGTCTCCGCACTCCTGTAGCAGGGAGAACGATAAGGTATAGAGAGAGAGACACACACAATGACAGGGGAATGCATACCCTGCTCCAGTTAACACACAAATGACATCCACACTACACTAACCTCCTGGGCACGTCGATGCAGGAGGACATTTGGTGTGGTCTGCCTGTGCCTTGTGTCGTAGTAGAAGGTGGAGGCGGTACGGTGGGGCAGGTCCATACGTCCTCTAGTTTCCTCAGGACATGCTGTCCCAGGACAGGCAGTAGGACGGCCACCTCATTATCCACATGGTTGTGTTGCTCCACTATCCCTGTGCACTCATGCCCTCCACACAACACATACACCTAAAGAGAGAGGGAGAGGTTAGCGACAGAAGTGTAATTGAGGGAGGAAATAGGAGGGAGTGATATGGATGGAGAGAGAGAGAGTCCTAAACAGAGGAGTACACAGTGGCAGAATACCTGACCCCTGTGACTGACCCAAAATCCTTGACTATGTACAGACTCAGCGAGCATAGCCTTGCTATTGAGAGGTCGTTATAGGCAGACCTGGCTCTCAAGAGAAGACAGGATATGTGCCCATTGTCAACTAAATTGGTGGAAACTGAGCTGCACTTCCTAACCTGTATGACCACAGATACAGATTTCCCTCAGATCACACAGACCCACAAAGAATTTGAGAACTTGACAAGCGTTTCAAGGTTCATTGTCTTTACTTGCAAACTCCAAAATAAAGGTGTACAGCCATGTAGAAATGGTAGAAAACAGGAGTGATATACCCAACTCAACATGAGGCAGTGTCACATTAATAATGTACCGACTCTGGGTAAAGGTCACAGTCAACACATGTCCATAATAACAATGCTCCCATGAACAGTCATAATACTATACTGCAGTTAAGTACACCACATATTCAGTAGGAATGATTTGTATAGTGTCCGCACTATAACAAAATCCAACATTGATAAGCTCCCATATCTGTTTGGCAAAATACCACAATGTGCAATCATAGCAGCAAGTGGCCCGTTGCCATGAGAAGACGGCAATCATAGCAGCAAGTGGCCCGTTGCCATGAGAAGACGGCAATCATAGCAGCAAGTGGCCCGTTGCCATGAGAAGACGGCAATCATAGCAGCAAGTGGCCCGTTGCCATGAGAAGACGGCAATCATAGCAGCAAGTGGCCCGTTGCCATGAGAAGACGGCAATCATAGCAGCAAGTGGCCCGTTGCCATGAGAAGACGCCAATCAATGTTTACTGTTCATTTCTAATAGTTTTTTGTTGACGTTGTTAAATGATCCTCTCACTTTTGTTTATTTTACTTGCTTTGGCAATGTAAACATATTTCCCATGCCAATAAAGCCCCTTTGAATTGAGAGAGCAAGAGAGAGATGTACAACGATTGAGAGAGAGATGTACAATGACAAGTCAAAAAGAACAAGTCAGGGTTAGTGCAAAGATAGGGGGAGCATAAGAGAGACAGATATAAAAAGACAGACAGCAATACTTCGAGGAAAGAGAAAATTCATTAAAACAATCTGAATTTGAATTAGAGAGTGACAGACAGATTGTCAGTGTTCTCTCAAGCATGACATGTAACATAAGAATGTCTCCCTCACCTTCTGTCCTGGAAGTAGTTTGTTGTTGAACCTGCTGAGATGCTGGGGCCCTGGTGATCCCATGGTTGGGCCCCCCACACCTCCCTCGGGGTCCCCATGACCCCCTGTCTCCAGTGTGCTCTCCATGGAGGGGCAGGAGGTACACACCAACGCCCCTAATGGGGAACGCTTCCCCAGACGACTCTTAGGTAACATGGTTGGCAGTAACACTGTCTGTAGACTCAGAAGATCTATTGGGAACACAGACAGAGACAGACAGACGAAACAGGAGTAGAGTTTGGGTTTAGTTACTGTAGTAGGAGAATACTGATCCTGCCTCAGAAATCATGCTGTGTTGCATTCTGAGAAATGCACTCTGGTTGTCATTGGTATCCATTTTAAAAGATCTTAGAAGTGCGCATGTTACACTTAATCTCTTTTACAGTCAAATGCCATTGCAGGGGCAATGAGGATTGAGAAATTGACCATCTGCTTTCAACACATTACAGAGAAAAAAAAATCTGTGTGCTCACTTTACGATTGTCTTTCATGTTTTGAAGCTCTATAAAGTTAACTTTATTGACAGAGTCATAGCCATACAGGTGCATGTGTGGATGACAGCTCAGCCATTCTGCCATGAATGTTGATGGATTGATTAAGAGTGTGGGGAGGGCACTCCTGAAAGCTAATCAATTACATAATTGGTCTTCATCAGCACTTGAATGAACACCTGTCTTAGATCCAAATCTACCCCCTCCCCACCTAAACACTCTTGGTTGAAATTGCATCAGATGACCATATCCCCCAACCCTATCCTTGACTATTAGATAAAAACACATCTGACACCAAATCAGTGGGTAGGAGGTGACTTGTTTCTACACCATCCAACTATATACTATGGTGTGTGGTGGCTTGGGATCAGCTGGCTTCCTCAGATAGAGTTACAACACAACTATATACTATGGTGTGTGGTGGCTTGGGATCAGCTGGCTTCCTCAGATAGAGTTACAACACAACTATATACTATGGTGTGTGGTGGCTTGGGATCAGCTGGCTTCCTCAGATAGAGTTACAACACAACTATATACTATGGTGTGTGGTGGCTTGGGATCAGCTGGCTTCCTCAGATAGAGTTACAACACAACTATATACTATGGTGTGTGGTGGCTTGGGATCAGCTGGCTTCCTCAGATAGAGTTACAACACAAATATTTACCCATGACCTATTTTGGAGTCCTTCTCTATTTCGGACACTTGAGACATTTTACCAGATGCTCTTATCCAGAGCAACTTACAGTAGTGAGTGCATACATTTCAACTTATTCACACTTGTCCCCTGTGGGAATCAAACCCACAACCCTGGCATTGCAAGCGCCATGCTCTACCACCTGAGCTGAGCTCCATGCTCTACCACCTGAGCTGAGCTCCATGCTCTACCACCTGAGCTGAGCTCCATGCTCTACCACCTGAGCTGAGCTCCATGCTCTACCACCTGAGCTGAGCTCCATGCTCTACCACCTGAGCTGAGCTCCATGCTCTACCACCTGAGCTGAGCTCCATGCTCTACCACCTGAGGGCCATGCTCTACCACCTGAGGGCCATGCTCTACCACCTGAGCCACAAGGTTTGCCTTGACTTTTACAGAGAGCTCATTGCTGGTTAAACCTCCTACACACAGAGCTAAAGTTAGCTGACATTCAACATCCCAATGGAATGTGTAGGCCTACCTTAAAATACTATTACCATTACACAACAGTAGCCTGTGAATAGAATCTTCAAACCAGAAATATATTAATTCCAAAAGAGTGGCCTACTAATGACTCTTCATTTGTTAAAGTTGTTCCAAGTTACATGTTCAAAAAGAAACGATTATGACAAAATGCTTTGTATTTACCCTGCACAGGAAATGCGAGAGGCAGGGCTTCAATAATAGTCTCCAATAATTTGAGGTGTGGGATTCTCCAAAAACATTCTCCCAATAATAAATTAACTCTTCTCCTGCAAAGTGATTCTACCTCTAATCCCATGAACTCATTCTAGCATCAATCCCCCTGCCGTTCTCACGTCGTCAATAGAAACATTCCAATGGGCATCAGTATAGGTACGTCATCACGATAACTGATGCAATTCTGGAAACCAGAGAGCAAGACACAGTGAGTCACCCCTTCTAGAAAATATAGAAGAACAATTTACAGTTGGGAAAGATTTAGGGTGAACCAGATTTGCTCTGTTGAGTATTCACGGTCCATCATATCCTGAAATACCGATTAAAAACACATCAAAGAGAGAAGGGAAGTGTGTGTGTGTGTGCATAAGCAACAACAATGCCACCAGAGAAGCCAAAGGCTGAGTATGAAAGAGAGAAGGGGGAGGTAAGGTTCTCTCCATCCCCTCCTTGATTCCAGTAATGTTTGACTCACTGGTGTAATGATGAACCAACCTGATGGTAACAGAATTTCCTTTGATTTCACAACATTGGCCCTCTGTAACAGTAGCTCGCTGCTGTACGTAGAGGCATACAATAGTCACCAGCCACAGGTGGCACTGTAACTCTATACCAGGAATACAGGGGAAAATAACACGTCTTATAAGGGGAAAGTTTCACAACTGAATGCAATTCAGATGAACCATCAAACAGGAAAAACGTCAATACAGGACTAAGATTGAATCGTACTACACCGGCGCTGACGGATATGGTAGGGCTTGCAAACTATTACAGACTACAAAGAGAAACCCAGCCTCGAGCCTACCAGATGGGCTAAATTCCTTTAATGCTCGTGTCGAGGCAAGCAACACTGAAGCATGCATGAGAGCAAAAGCTGTTCTGGGTGACTGTGGGATCACACTCTCCGTAGCCGATGTGAGCAAGACCTTTAAAAACAGGTCAACATTCACAAGGCGGGGCCAGACGGATTATCAGGATGTTTACTCAAAGCATGCACGGAACAACTGGCAAGTGTCTTCACTGACATTTTCAACCTCTCCCCGGCCGAGTCTGTAATACCCACACGTTTCAAGCAGACCACCATAGTCCCTGTGCCCAAGAAAGCGAAGGTAACCTTCCTAAATGACTACTACCCAGTAGCACTCACATCTGTAGCTATGAAGTGCTTTAAAAGGCTGGTCTTGGCTCACATCAACACCATCATCCCAGAAACCCTAGACTCGCATACCGCCCCAACAGATGATGCAACCTCAATCGCACTCCATACCACCATTTCCCACCTGGACAAAAGGAACACCTATGTGAGAATGCTGTTCATTGACTACAGCTTAGTGTAACCCCATCCTGCCCACAAAGCTCATCACTAAGCTAAGGACCCTGGGACTAAACACCTCCCTCTGCAACTGGATCGCTCCACAACGATTTACAGGTCTCTGCAGATGTTTGATAGGGTTCAAGTTCGGGCTGGACCACTCAAGAACATTCAGAGATTTGTGCCAAAGCCACTCCTGCGTTGTCTTGGCTGTGTGCTTAGGGTCGTTGTCCTTTTGGAAGGTGAACCTTCGTCCCATTCTGAGGTCCTGAGTGCTCTGGAGCAGGTTCATCAAATATCTCCATACTTTGCTCTGTTCACCTTTTCTTCGATCCGACTAATCTCCCAGTCCCTGCCTCTGAAAAACATCCCCACAGCACGATGCCGATACCACCATGCTTCACCGTTGGGTTGGTGCCAAGTTTCCTCCAGATGTGAAGCTTGGCATTCAGGCCAAAGAGTTCACGCTTGGTTTCATCAGACCAGAGAATCTTGTTTCTCATGGTCAGAGTCCTTTAGGTGCCTTTTGGCAAACTCTAAGCGGGCTGTCATGTGCCTTTTACTGAGGAGTGGCTTCCGTCTGGCCACTCTACCATAAAGACCTGATTGGTGGGAGTGCTGCAGAGACTGTTGTCCTTCTGGAAGGTTCTCCATCTCCAGAGGAACTCTGAATCTGTCAGAGTGACAATTGGGTTCCTTGTCACCGCCCTGACAAAAGGCCCTTCTCCCCTGATTGCTCAGTTTGGCCAGGCGGCCAGCTCTAGGAAGAGTCTTGGTGGTTCAAACTTCCTCCATTTAAGACTGATGGAGGACGCTGTGTTCTTGGGGACCTTCAATCCTGCAGAATTTTTTGGGTACCCTTCCCCAGATCTGTGCCTCAGCATAATCCTGTCTCGGAGCTCTACGGACAATTCCTTCAACCTCATGGCTTAGTTTCTCTGACATGCACTGTCAACTGTGGGACCTCATATAGACACGTGTGTGCCTTTCCAAATCATGTCCAATCAATTGAATTTACCACAGGTGGACTCCAATGAAGTTGTATAAACATTGTGGATGACCAATGGAAACAGGATGCACTTGAGCTCAATTTTGAGTCTCATAACAAAGGGTCTGAATACTTATGTAAATAAGACGTATTGTTTTGTTGTTGACATTTCGAAATATCTATTTTGGGTTTGTCATTACAGGGTATTGTGTGTAGATGGATTAAAATAAATAAAAAGTTATTTTAGAATAAGGCTGTAACGTAACAAAATGTGGAAAAAGTCAAGGGGTCTGAATACTTCCGAATGCACTGTATTTTACACGCATGCCTTTTATTCTCCTCCAAAAGTAAAAGCAAGAAATGCATCACCTATGCCTCTTCTGCCATTCATTCCTATATAGCACCACAGTGGTGTCATAATACCCATAAAACCTGGTGGTCAAACAGGGAAGTGGTTCTAATCATTTTCCCACCATTATTTTTTCCCATAGGAGATTTTAGAAACACATAAAATAAGGACTGTATTTCGTATAGGCTCACCATGACGTGCTGGTTTGATAACCATGTAAATCTCTCTCGGACAAGGTGACAAATATTTGACTGCATCTACTCAGATTCAAAAATGCTAATTAGGTCAAAATAGACATCATGCAAAACTACAAATCCCTGCAAGCTCCTGCACCTCATCTCTAGCTGACACCTTTGCTAACAGGTATTGTGTCTATTTAAAACTTGCACAAGACTGTTCACAGAATTGGGGGGGGGGGTAAATATTGATCAAAATCACATTGTCCTAGAGATTTACACGGTTATCAAAACATCACGCAAGGGTAATTCTACACAAAACACAGCCCTTGTTTTAAGTGTTTCTAAAATCCACTATGGGAAATATGAATGGTGGGAAAACGATTGGAACCATATCCCTGTTTGACCACTAGGTTATGGGTATAATGACTCACTGTGGTACTCGAAGACTGGTTTGGATTTCTCCCTGACCAAAATAGCTGCCATTCTCAGAACATTCTAGAACTTGAGGGTCTATGACATAGCTGTCCACCCCCTTATCGGTAGAAAGTAGTATAACCACGCATGCCCGCACTAAAACTGTCAATTTCTCTTACCAAAAATAGACCATGAAAACACCATCATTGCAGTAAAATTATCACTACGACACTTAATGTAGATGATTTAGTGTAATGCATAATTCATTTTTAATTCGTTTGATTTTATAATTTTGTTTCTTATGTTTACTGGTTTCCCAATAATAGGATAAATGTTGGATGTTGTTTTAAACTAAATTAGTTCTATAAGGTTGTCACAAAGGATCTATGCACACAAGATATTTTAGGATGCAAAACATCACGTTTACAGCCTATATTCTGCAGCTCATGCTTTGTAAGAAAAATGTCATATAAGGCATTGATTGCTTCATTGAACAATTACTGATAGCCCACAAATAACAAGCGTCTGCATTGACTGGGTCCTAATATTATTTGCAACTTCACAGTTGATAAACATGGTCATATAAAACGTAGCCTCAATGCGTTTTGCAGCGATAAGAACATGTTTTTTTCCCCTTCATGTTTACAATACAAATATGCACTTAAAATCCAAACCTTATATACTGCATAAGGAATCGACTAACATGTTGAAAAGCATGCATCCAAAACAGCACTTTTCCTTGAGAAAACCCTCCCAAAGTTTCAATGGGTACAGTGCACTTACCTCTGCCAATATTCAACACACCAGCTTCCTTAAAGCTCGCTTTAACCGGCTGTAACTTGAAATGCTGTTTTCCCTGCCTGAAAAAGGGTTGAAATGCTGGTTATATCCAAACCCGGTATGGATTAAGGGGCAGGATTGGAATGGAGCTTTTCTTCTGCGAAAACATTATCAAGTAAATACCATACATACACGGTACTCGGACGTAAATAACCGTCTACTTTACATATTTGACTCAACTGAATAGATACATCAGTGGCAGTTAAACAGTTTTAGCGTGAAAATATAGCTGTAGGTGTCGAGTTTTGTTAAAAAGGAATGAAATACACGCCCGGGTTTTCTTTAATCTGTTTTCAGCGGGTTTTCAGGTCTTGTAGTAAACAAGATAACCATGTGGTAAGGATGTCAGCGTTCATTGGTCAAACCCTGTTTTTCTAGACACACGCCCCACAAAGCTCACTTGTTTACAGTAGCTTGGATTTGGGCTTGTTTGAGTGGAGCTCACAATGGACGTACAGTAACTCAACTAGGTTACATTGTTGTATGCATGCTGCAGAAAGCAAACAGCTACATTGAAAGTTGCAACGTTGCTCATCATTTCAGTGCAAGTTTAGAACTTTGTCACGTTGCTTCAGTGAAAGTTTGTCATAGGCTACAATAGGGAATTTGGTGAAGTTCTAAATTAATTATAATAAATGTTATATACTGTTATTTCTATTAGGCCTATTTTTGCCATTTCATACCCATCTGCAACATTAACAATATTGCTACTGTAATGTCACAGCTCCATTCTAATCTCACAATTAATCAGCGTTTGACTAAACCAGTCAGATGAGATTCGCTGTGTGACTTACACAGTAGCCTATGCAATCCACACTGCCTTTGTTTACACTAATTATAAGGTGTTGGCTCTCCTTTTCTTGAGGTGAAAAACAACAGGTATGTGGATGGCTTGTGTGGGCATGGTGTCCCCTATACAGCAGTTTACATCAGTGGTTCTCAAACATTTCCTCAGGGACCCCTTACATTTCACCTGGTTCATTTCATTAAGGGCTTGATGATTAGTTGACAAGTTGAATCAGGTGTGCTAGCTCTAGAATAGAATAGGTCAAATACATGGAACGGCTGAGGGTCCCCAAGGAGATGCTTGAGAACCACTGGTGTACATAAAATAGATCAGTGGTTTCTTAAACCTCTCCTCTGGGACCCAAAGCCATTCCCTGTATTTTATATCTTCCAGAACTTGCACACCTGATTCAACTTGCCAACTAATCATCAGCCCTAGGTGAATGACAAGCATTTCGATACACTCGCATTAACATCTGCTAACCATGTGTAGGTGACCAATAACATTTGATTTGAATCGGGTGAGCTAGTTGAAGGCTACTACAGAGAGGAAGAGGAAAAGCAAGAGGATTTACTCCCCCCAAAATCTGTGTGAGATAAGCCCCTTTTGTATTGATGTCTATGAGAATGTGTAGAGATAGGTGTGTCTTATTTGATCTAATACAAGTTTCTTCATATTACACATTTAGACTACTGATATAAGTGGAGGCACGTGGCATTCCCGCAATTGTGAGAATCATGACTTTGTTGTGCCTGCTGTTCAAACACCTATCTGCCCTCTCATTCAATAGAATGGTCCCGCCTGATATCGCCTCCTCTCGCTTGCCTTCCATTTTTGAGGACATGCATTTCTATTGTTAGAGCGGTCACTTGACTATCTTGTCAATTTAATCGAAAATCTTTGGCTACAACAAAATAGGTTTGAGAACCACATAGATATTGTGTAGCTATAAAGATGAAGGACCAGGGACGCTGTTTTAATCTAATTTGTTTTCACATTCCGTGAATATTGGCGAGAGGAGATGTGACGAAGTCCCCATGCAGTTACAGAATACCGATTTTAGCCTAACGGTCTGGCTCGAGAGATAGTAGTTCGTCATTTTATAGCTCTTACTGCATGGGGAGCTCGTGCTGTACGTGCGGGTGAGCGTCTGGTCGATCAGCCATATATATACACACGCGCGCACACACACACACACACACATTGAGAAGCTGCACGTAGAGAGCGTACAACACGTCGTCCTTGGTGTGTGGGGGTGGGTGAGTCAGTGGCGCTCTAAAGAATGTTGTTGCGAAATAGGCCTACACTCTGGTCCACTGACCCAGATACAGCCTAGTTAGTTTATAGTTAGTTACTCAGTTCATGGGCTCCCTTCTCAGCTTTCACACTTGCATATAAATGTATCCGACTGGCAACTAACTTACCCCGTCTTAATCCTGTGAAAATAAGGGCACCATTACATGTAAAAAAAAAAACACACACAAAAAACAGATACAAGCATAGGCTATTCCCTGCAGCAAATCAGTTTCATGTTATTGTATCTCTCTCCCGCTCTCAATTAAAGGTCTTAATTGGCATGGGAAACATATGTTTACATTGACAAAGCAAGTGAAATAGATCCTAGACAAAGGTAGAATAAAAAAATTAACAGTAAACATTACACTCACAAAAGTTTCTAAATTAAAGACACATTTCAAATGTCATTTTATGGCTACATACCGTAACGATGTGCAAATAGTTAAAGTACAAAGGGGAAAATAAATAAACACATCTTGCTGCTGTGATGGCACACTAATATTTCTCCCAATAGATATGGGAGATCAAAATTGATTTTGTTTTTGAATTCTTTGTAGGTCTGTGAAATACACTACCATTCAAAATTCTGTGGTCATTTCCATGTTGTTGAAAGAAAAACAACATTTTTGAACATTAAAATAACAACAAATTGCTCAGAAATACAGTGTAGACATTGTTAATGAAGTAAATGACTATTGTAGCTGGAAATGGCTGATTCTTTATGGAATATCTACATAGGCGTACAGAGGCCCATTATCAGCAACCATCACTCCTGTGTTCCAATGGCATGTTGTGTTAGCTAATACAAGTTTATCATTTTAAAAGGCTAATTGATTATTAGAAAACCCTTTTGCAATTTTGTTAGCACAGTTGAAAACTGTTGTCTGATAAAAGAAGCAATAAAACTGGCCTTCTTTAGACTAGTTGAGTATCTGGAGCATCAGCATTTGTGGGTTCAATTACAGGCTTAAAATGACCAGAAACAAAGAACTTTCTTCTGAAACTCGTCAGTCTATTCTTTTTCTGAGAAATGAAGGCTATTCCATGTGAGAAATTGCCAAGAAACTGAAGATCTTGTACAACGCTGTGTACTACTCCCTTCACAGAACAGCGCAAACTGGCCCTAACCAGAATAGAAAGAGGAGTGGGAGGCCCCGGTGCACAACTGAGCAAGAGGACAAGTACATTACAGTGTTTAGTTTGAGAAATAGAAGCATCACAAGTCCTCAACTGGCAGCTTAATTAAATAGTACCCGCAAAACACCAGTCTCAACGTCAACAGTGAAGAGGCGACTCCGGGATGCTGGCCATCTAGGCAGAGTCCCTCTATCTAGTGTTTGAGTTATTTTGCCCATCTTAATCTTTTATTTTTATTGGCCAGTCTGAGATATGGCTTTTTCTTTGCTACTCTGCCTAGAAGGCCAGCATCCCGGAGTCGCCTCTTCCCGTTTCCAGCTATACAATAGTAATTTACAACATTAACAATGTGAACACTGTATTTATGATAATTTTGATGTTA
This sequence comes from Oncorhynchus nerka, assembly GCF_034236695.1. Classification (NCBI taxonomy): domain Eukaryota; kingdom Metazoa; phylum Chordata; class Actinopteri; order Salmoniformes; family Salmonidae; genus Oncorhynchus; species Oncorhynchus nerka. The sequence goes on from NC_088413.1 coordinate 69,005,801, forward strand.
TTTTAATGGACAGAAAATGTGCTTTTCTTTCAAAAACAAGGACATTTCTAAGTGACCCCAAACGTTTGAACGGTAGTGTATATTTGGCCGGAGGTTAGGAAGTGCAGCTCAGTTTCCACCTCATTTTGTGGGAAGTGTGGACATAGCCTGTCTTCTCTTGAGCTCCAGGTCTGTCTACTGTGGCCTCTCTCAATAGCAAGACTATGCTCACTGAGTCTGTACATAGTCAAAGCTTTCATTAATTTTGGGTCACCCACAGTGGTCAGGTATTCTGACACTGTGTACTCTTTGTTTAGGGCCAAATTGCGTTTTAGTTTGTTCAGTTTGTTTGTTAATTCTTTCCAATGTGTCAGTAATGATCTTTTTGTTTTCTCATGATTTGGTTGGGTCTAGTTGTGCTGCTGTCCTGGGGCTCTGTGGTGTCTGTTTGTATTTGTGAACAGAGCCCCAGGACCAACTTGCTTAGGGTACTCTTCTCCAGGTTCATCTCTCTGTAGGGGATGGCTTTGTTATGAAAGGTTTGGGAATCGCTTCCTTTTAGGTGGTTGTAGAATTTAACTGCTCTTTTCTGGGTTTTGATCATTAGCGGGTGTCGGCCTAATTCTGCTCTGCATGCATGATTTGGTGTTTTACATTGTACACTGAGGATATTTTTGCAGAATTCTGCATGTAGAGTCTAAATTTGGTCTTTGTCCCATTTTGTGAATTCTTGGATGGTGAGCGGACCCCAGACCTCACAACCATAAAGGTCAATGTGTTCTATAACTGATTCAAGTATTTTTAGCCAGGTCCTAATTGGTATATCAAGTTTTATGTTCCTTTTGATGGCATAGAATGCCCTTCTTGCCTTGTCTCTCAGATCGTTCACAGCTTTGTGGAAGTTACCCGAGGCACTGATGTTTAGGTTAGGGTATATATCGTTTTAGTGTGCTCTAGGTCAACAGTGTCCTGATGGAATTTATATTTGTGTTCACTCACTCACTCACTCACTCACTCACTCACTCACTCACTCACTCACTCACTCACTCACAAACGAACACATACACTCACTCTGCTCCTTCACACACTGCTGACAAGTCACAAGACAGAATCCCCTTCTCACCATGTAATGCTCTTGCCACTGATTGCAACAGATAATGGAACCGCACCCAGTGAATTTCAGAATGTCAAGACAGTGACCTCAATGCCAACAGGTGATAATGAGTCATGTTTTTTAAAGGCTGGGTCATGACGTTAGATTAGTGTAATACTGTGAATATCAGCATTTCAGGAAGTCATTCACATGTTTTTAGTCAGCAAAGAAATGAGAGGCCTGACTTTACCTCAGCCCTTAATACAAAGGCCTATGCCAGATGGCATGAATACTAATCATGACAACTAACAATGCCAACAATGTTAAAAATGTATAAATTCTGCAGTTACAAACGGACTTTGACTATCTCGTCAGGGCTTACCAAACATAAATACAGATAGAGACTAAGTGGCCATTGTGAGAGATTACATTAAGAAGATATATTCAGTGTTGTTGACTGTACTTTTCATGAACCCTTCAAAGTATACAAAAATGACTTAAGGCATTGACTAAATCTGAACCCCTTCTATGTGCATTAAACTATCAAATGTTATTTGAGACATAATGCAAAGGCCTTTGTCATCTCAATGCTTGGGGATATACCCTCTGTGAGCCCAGCCCAACACCCTATTCATAGAATGTAGCCTAATGTTTGTTCCAAAGTCAAGGCTACAGCTGCTGTATCTGCCTACCGGTATACAGTTGCACTTTGCTACAGGGTGGGCATATTAGCAGCTCAGGTTTAAGCCAAAGACACATTGAGAGGTGAAGCTAGAGTGCACATGGGTGATTTGAGATGCTGCTATCAGTATGGTTACAGCTCTATGAGTCCCGTTGGCAATCTGCGAGGCATCTTGAGTGGAGAGTTACCTATGAGGCGTCAAAACACACCTGTAAATTAATAATCACCTACAACAAACACATTTTATGGATACTTTGAACAAGTGATTTACAGATTTCTTTTTTTTTTCTTTCTGTTTTTGCTTTTGATCTACTTGCCCCAATAGAGACAAGAAGGTTGTAGAATGTTGTACACAACATTGATGGTGTGTGTGTGTGTGTGTGTGCGTGCGCTTGTGGGAAAGACCGAAAGACACACACACATAGAAAAAGAAAGACCGAGAGATACAGAGAGAGAGAGAGATACACACACAGAGACATCCACAGAGAAAGATACAGATAGAGAGAGAGATAGACACACACACACACAGAAATACAGAGAGAGAGAGAGAAAGGGAGAGATACGCACAGAGAGAGAGAGAGAGATATATATATATAGAGAGAGAGATACACAGGGAGAGATGCACACGCAGAGAGAGATGCCGAAAGAGAGAGATACACAGAGAGAGAGATATACAGAATCAGAGAGAGAGAGAGAGACAGAAAGAGAGATACAGAGAAAGACACACACACACGCAAAGAGAGAGATACAGCGAGAGAGAGCGATACAGAGAGAGAGAGATACACACAGATATACACACAGAGAGAGAGAGATACAGAGAGAGAGAGAGAGAGAGAGATACACAGAAAGAGATACAGAGAGAGAGATATATAGAGAGAGAGATACAGAGAGAGAGATACAGAGAGAGTTTCGGTTCGTTTTTATTGTTTTATTTTTCTACTTGTCACAATAGATGTATGTTAAAGATACAAATATATATACACTACAGTTCAAAAGTTTGGGGTCACTTAGAAATGTCCTTGTTTTTGAAAGAAAAGCACATATTTTGTCCATTAAAATAACATCAAATTGATCCGAAATACAGTGTAGACATTGTTAATGTTGTAAATGACTATTGTAGCTGGAAACGGCTGATTCTTTATGGAATATCTACATAGGCGTACAGAGTCCCATTATCAGCAACCATCACTCCTGTGTTCCAATGGCACGTTGTGTTAGCTAATACAAGTTTATCATTTTAAAAGGCTAATTGATTATTAGAAAACCCTTTTGCAATTATGTTAGCACAGCTGAAAACTGTTGTCTGATTAAAGAAGCAATAAAACTGGCCTTCTTTAGACTAGTTGAGTATGTGTAGCATCAGCATTTGTGGGTTCGATTACAGGCTCAAAATGGCCAGAAACAAAGAACTTTCTTCTGAAACTTGTCAGTCTATTCTTGTTCTGAGAAATGAAGGCTATTCCATGCGAGAAATTGCCAAGAAACTGAAGATCTCGTACAATGCTGTGTACTACTCTCTTCACAGAACAGTGCAAACTGGCTCTAACCAGAATAGAAAGAGGAGTGGGTGGACAACTGAGCAAGAGGACAAGTACATTACAGTGTCTAGTTTGAGAAACAGACGCACAAGTCCTCAACTGGCAGCTTCATTAAATAGTGCCCGCAAAACACCAGTCTCAACGTCAACAGTGAAGAGGCGACTCCGGGATGCTGGCCTTCTAGGCAGAGTTCCTCTGTCCAGTGTCTGTGTTATTTTGCCCATCTTAATCTTTTATTTTTATTGGCCAGTCTGAGATATGGCTTTTTCTTTGCAACTCTGCCTAGAAGGCCAGCCTCCTGGAGTTGCAAACTTTTGAACGGCAGTGTACATCAGTACCAGTCAAAAGTTTGGACACAACTACACATTCGAGGGTTTTTTCTTAATTTTTGTACTATTTTCTACATCATAGAATAATAGTAAAGACATCAAAACTATGAAATAACACATATGGAATCATGTTGTAACCAAAACAAGTGTAGCCACCCTTTTCCTTGATGACACTCTTGGCATTCTCTCAACCAGCTTCATGGGGTAGTCGCCTGGAATGCATTTCAATTAACAGGTGTGCCTTGTTAAAAGTTAATTTGTGGAATTTCTTTCCTTCTTAATGCGTTTGAACCAATCAGTTGTGTTGTGACAAGGTAGGGGGGGTATACAGAAGATATCCCTATTTGGAAAAAGACCAAGTCCATATTATGGCAAGAACAGCTCAAATAAGCAAAGAGAAATGACAGTCCATCAAAACTATAAGACATGAAGGTCAGTCAATGCGGAAAATTTCAAGAACTGTGCAGCCGAAAAACTATCAAGCGCTATGATGAAACAGGCTCTCATGATCGCCACAGGAAAGGAAGACCCAGAGTTACCTCTGCTGCAGAGGATAAGTTCATTAAAGTTAACTGCACCTCAGATTGCAGGCCAGATAAATGCTTCACAGAGTTCAAGTAACAGACACATCTCAACATCAACTGTTCAGAGTAGACTGCATGAATCAGGCCTTCATGGTCGAATTGCTGCAAAGAAACCACTACTAAAGGACACCAATAATAAGAAGAGACTTGCTTGGGCCAATAAATATGAGCAATGTACATTAGAATGGTGGAAATGTGTCCTTTGGTCGGATGAGTCCAAATTTGAGATGTTTGGTTCCAACCGCCATTTCTTTGTGAGACTTAGAGTAGGTGAACGAATGATCTCCACATGTGTCGTTCCCACCGTGAAGCATGGAGGAGGAGGTGTGGTGGTGTGGAGGTGCTTTGCTGGTTACACTGTCTGTGATTTATTGAAAATTCAAGGCACACTTAACCAGCATGGCTACCACAGCATTCTGCAGTGATACGCCATCCCATCTAGTTTGCGCTTAGTGGGACTATCATTGTTTTTCAACAGGACAATGACCCAACACACCTCCAGGCTGTGTAAGGGCTATTTGAAGGAGAGTGATGGAGTACTGCATCAGATGACCTGGCCTCCACAAATCACCCAACCTCAACCCAATTGAGATGGTTTGGGATTAGTTGGACCGCAGTGTAAAGGAAAAGCAGCCAACAAGTGCTCAGCATATGTGGGAACTCCTTCAAGACTGTTGGAAAAGCATTCCAGTTGAAGCTGGTTGAGAGAATGCCAAGAGTGTTCAAAGCTGTCATCAAGGCAGTCGAAAAACTATCAAGCTCTATAGCTATACTTTGAAGAATCGCAAATATAAAATATATTTAGATTTGTTGAACACTTTTTTGGTTACTACTTAATTCCATGTGTGTTATTTAATAGTTTTGATGTCTTCACTATTATTCTACAATGTAGAAAATTAAAAATAAAGAAAAAACATTGAATGAGTAGGTGTTCTAAAACTTTTGACTGATACTGTATGTATAGATAGATAGAAATAGTGACACGACAAATACATATACAGTGTATAACAAATCAAAATAAAGAGTAATATTAACATGGCTATATACAGGAAGTACCAGTACAGAGTCGATGTGCAAGGTAATTGAGGTAGCTATCTACATATAGGTAGGGGTAAAGTGACAAGGCAACAGGATAGATAGAAGCAGGTAGCATTTGATTAGCTATTTCGCTGTATTGTTTAACAGTCTTATGGCACGGGGCTGTTCAGGGTCCTGTTGGTTCTAGACTTGGTGCGTTAGTTCCGCTTGTCATACGGTAGCAAAGAGAACAGTCTATGACTTGGGTGGCTGGAGTCCTTTATAATTTTTTGGGGCCTTCCTCTGACACCACCTGATATAAAGGTCCTGGATGGCAGTGATGTACTGGGCCGTACTCACCCCCCTCTGAAGCGCCTTGGGGTCGGGTGCCTTGCAGTTGTCGTACCAAGCAGGTGATGCAGCCAGTCAAGTTGCTCTCAATGGTGCAGCTGTATAACTTTTTGAGGATCTTATGGTGAAGTCAGTGAAGACACTTGTCAGCTGGTCAGCAAATGCTCTGAGTACGTGTTTTGGTATTCCGTCTCGCTCCGCGGCCTTGAAAATGTTAACCTGTTTAAAGGTCTTACTCGCATTGGCTACGTAGACATTATGTACAGGAGACATTTGTACAAAAAAGTTACGATCAGCGTAAAAAAAAAACACACAAAGTAACATAATTGGTCAGGAGCCCGTAAGACGGCTGCTTATCCCATGTAGATCTCAGAGCTGTTCAGCAGTTCAACCTATTCTATTTCAGTAATACACAAACCAGTTCAACCTATTCTGTGTCAGTAATACACAAACCAGTTCAACCTATTCTATTTCAGTAATACACAAACCAGTTCAACCTATTCTATTTCAGTAATACACAAACCAGTTCAACCTATTCTATTTCAGTAATACACAAACCAGTTCAACCTATTCTATTTCAGTAATACACAAACCAGTTCAACCTATTCTGTTTCAGTAATACACAAACCAGTTCAACCTATTCTATTTCAGTAATACACAAACCAGTTCAACCTATTCTGTTTCAGTAATACACAAACCAGTTCACCCTATTCTATTTCAGTAATACACAAACCAGTTCAACCTATTCTGTTTCAGTAATACACAAACCAGTTCAACCTATTCTGTTTCAGTAATACACAAACCGCAATGCAAGATCACTAGCAAATGTATAGCCACAACAGTGTCAACAGTATAAACCGGGGTGGCCAACCAATGCAGGTTTTTGCTCCAGACCTGCTCCAACACACAATAGGCCTGGGCTAAATACAGCAAAACTCATAACAACCCAGTGTTTATCTTTGTGATTGTAATAGACAAGTCTGATTCTATCATATGAACCCATTGTTGATCAACCAACACAACTGATTTTCCATTCTGATAATGCAGCAAACAGGTCACACTTGGCCAGTATGTGTCTGCCATCTGCTGGTAAAACTGCATCTGATTAACGTATTTATTCACAATGTCACATCACAGATTCATAGTTCAAACCCACATCAAATCAAGTAGTCTATTATTATATTATCTTCACCCATAGAAGTAGTTGAAACGGCAATTGATAACCAATACTATACTTTAACTTTACAATGAAATGGTTAAAAACACGGGTCATTATTAGACTGTATTGAATTCCATGTAGTTCTATTGCCTTTGATAAGCCGACACACACAGCAAGGTAGGCTATTCTTTCTCTCACCCAGGACAGGTGGATGTTTTGAGTAGATTATCTGATAGATTTACTCGTTGTATATTGACCCACTTATGAAGTGGAGTGTGAGTTCATAACGTGGAGTGATGTGAAAGTGGGTAATGCCTCATACCAAACGAATTCCCAGGGCTGCCAAAACCGACCGTTCTGTCTATGTGTCTGAGTGTTTGTGTGTGTGTTTTGGGTTTTTGATAAGTTTTGGATAAACAGTATTTTGATAAACAGTTTATGGATATAATATTGTGTTACTGAATAAATGTATAGACATAAATGATTTATGAATGCACCACCATTGCCTCACCTTATAGTGTTCTTTGTATAATTATGTCGGCCATGTTGGATGAATCCAAATGAAAGAAACCAGTAACATAACTCAGTTTATGAGCTAGCTTATCATTTTACCATGTCATTCTTTTGTACAACCAAGCAGCATAATCAATGTAAATGTTAATACACAAGGTTCCACTTCTTACATCTTTAAAACGGCAGATGTCTGCTGATCTATCTATGCATTACACCAATAAATAATCAACAGGAGATTTTTTGTAGGTAGAATACCATATCTCTATCGATCCCAATAACAAATTAATAACAAATTAATACCAGATCAGGATAAATGCATCTTTCTAGAGCTCCGACTTTCCGACCTGAACATCACCGATGTCCTGATTTGATCTCATTTTTTCCCATAGTTCCCAGTTGTCTTGAAAGCACAGAAATAATCAACAAGCATGGCATAGCACAATTATACAAAGACCACAGCTTGTGAACAAAGTTACCTTCACAATCATTTAAACGTTTCTTTGCCGTCTCTGTCTGCTGAAGAGAGTCTAGAAAAGTTCAATGGAATTTTGGAGATGGTTCCTCAATGCGGAAAAAAGTGAAAAGCTCCCGAGTGGCACAGCGGTCTAAAGGCACTGCATCTTAGTGCTAGAGGCGTCACTACAGACCCTGGTTTGATTCCAGGCTGTATCACAACCGGCTGTGATTAGGAGTCCCGGCGCACAATTAGCCCAGGGTCGTCTGGGTTCAAATCAAATCAAAATCAAATCAAATGTATTTATATAGCCCTTCGTACATCAGCTGATATCTCAAAGTGCTGTACAGAAACCCAGCCTAAAACCCCAAACAGCAAGCAATGCAGGTGTAGAAGCACAGTGGCTAGGAAAAACTCCCTAGAAAGGCCAAAACCTAGGAAGAAACCTAGAGAGGAACCAGGCTATGAGGGGTGGCCAGTCCTCTTCTGGGTATGCCGGGTGGAGATTATAACAGAACATGGCCAAGATGTTCAAATGTTCATAAATGACCAGCATGGTCAAATAATAATAATCACAGTAGTTGTCGAGGGTGCAGCAAGTCAGCACCTCAGGAGTAAATGTCAGTTGGCTTTTCATAGCCGATCATTAAGAGTATCTCTACCACTCCTGCTGTCTCTAGAGAGTTGAAAACAGCAGGTCTGGGACAGGTAGCACGTCCGGTGAACAGGTCAGGATTCCATAGTCGCAGGCAGAACAGTTGAAACTAGGGCAGCAGTACGGCCAGGTGAACTGGGAACAGCAAGGAGTCATCATGCCAGGTAGTCCTGAGGCATGGTCCTAGGGCTCAGGTCCTCAGAGAGAAAGAGAGAATTAGAGAGAGCATACTTAAATTCCCACAGGACACCGGATAAGACAGGAGAAGTACTCCAGATATAACAAATTGACCCTAGCCCCCCCACACATAAACTACTGCAGCATAAATACTGGGGGCTGAGACAGGAGGGGTCAGGAGACACTGTGGCCCCATCCGATGATACCGCCTGACAAGGGCCAAACAGGAGGGATATAACCCCACCCACTTTGCCAAAGCACAGCCCCCACACCACTAGAGGGATATCTTCAACCACCAACTTACCATCCTGAGACAAGGCCGAGTATAGCCCACAAAGATCTCTGCCACGGCACAACCCAAGGGGGGGTGCCAACCCAGACAGGAAGATCACATCAGTGACCCAACCCACTCAAGTGACGCACTCCTCCTAGGGACGGCATGAAAGAGCACCAGTAAGCCAGTGACTCAGCCCCTATAATAGGGTTAGAGGCAGAGAATCCCAGTGGAGAGAGGGCAACCGGCCAGGCAGAGACAGCAAGGGCGGTTCGTTGCTCCAGAGCCTTTCCGTTCACCTTCACACTCCTGGGCCAGACTACACTCAATCATATGACCCACTGAAGAGATGAGTCTTCAGTAAAGACTTAAAGGTTGAGACAGAGTCTGCGTCTCTCACTTGGGTAAGCAGACCATTCCATAAAAATGGAGCTCTATAGGAGAAAGCCCTGCCTCCAGCTGTTTGCTTAGAAATTCTAGGGAAGTGTAGGTATGTACGGCAGGACCAAATCAGAAAGATTGGTAGGAGCAAGCCCATGTAATGCTTTGTAGGTTAGCAGTAAAACCTTGAAATCAGCCCTTGCCTTAACAGGAAGCCAGTGTAGGGAGGCTAGCACTGGAGTAATATGATCACATTTTTTGGTTCTAGTCAGGATTCTAGCAGCCGTATTTAGCACTAACTGAAGTTTATTTAGTGCTTTATCCGGGTAGCAGGAAAGTAGAGCATTGCAGTAGTCTAACCTAGAAGTAACATGGATGAATTTTTCTGCATCATTTTTGGACAGAAAGTTTCTGATTTTTGCAATGTTATGTAGATGGAAAAAAGCTGTCCTTGAAACAGTCTTGATATGTTCATCAAAAGAGAGATCAGGGTCCAGAGTAACGCCGAGGTCCTTCACAGTTTTATTTGAGACGACTGTACAACCATCAAGATTAATTTTGTCACGCCCTGGCCTTAGTATTCTGTGTTTTCTTTATTATTGTGGTTAGGCCAGGCTGTGACATGGGTGATTTATGTGTTTTGTCTTATCTAGGGGTTTTGTAGATGAATGGGGTTGTGTTCAGTTTAGTGTTCTAGGTAAGTCTATGGTTGCCTGGAGTGGTTCTCAATCAGAGGCAGGTGTTAATCGTTGTCTCTGATTGGGAACCATATTTAGGCAGCCATATTCTTTGGGTATGTTGTGGGTGATTGTTTCCTGTCTTTGTGTTCTCTGCACCAGTTAGGACTGTTTCGCCACATTTTCTTATTTTGTATTTGTATAGTGTTTACGTTTTCGTCTTTATTAAAGATGCTTAACAATAGCCACGCTGCATTTTGGTCCTCCTCTCCTTCCCAGGAAGAAAACCGTTACAAATTTGGGTTAGGGTTTGGCTGGGGTAGGCCGTCATTGTAAATCAGAATTTGGTCTTAACTGACTCGCCTAGTTAAATAAAAATTCAATCGGACGTTGGAGTTGCTACCAAATAGGTAGAACAACAGTCCATGTGGATGGTTGGACTAGCTGTGTGCATAGGAGTTGTTCTCCTCTGTTTTTGAGGAATATGTTTATTTTAGGCTGACTGTCATTTCATATAAATCTTTTTTTTTTAAACCAAATGTTTCACTGTGTAAATTCATTGGGTAGGCCTGTAGTATTATTCCTAATAAATCCTCTTTAGCTCGTGGAGTCCCATGAAAAAACTAGACTTACAGTAGCTTATTGTTCACTTATTTCATTTTTTAAAATGTACTACTACAGTCTGCTCTTGCCTGCTGAATGTAAAATGCAGAAACCAAAGGAAACCCTATTTACATTTCGCTGATTCTGTTGAAAAATATTTCTTAAACGGAACGAAACCGGAAGAGAGAGCGCGCATAAAATCCCCCATATGAGTAGCCTGATAATGTACCCTTCTGGACCTTGTATGCAAACAGTTGAGAATAGCCATAAGTGATCGAAATGGTTGCATAATCAGGCTGTATGGTACTCCTTGTATATAGCTCCATTCTTGTGTATGTTACCATTTTATTGTAATTATTAATTTTAAACTGCATCGTTGGGAATGGCTCATAATCCAGGTTAAATCTACACCAGTTGTATTCAGGGCATAAGACAAATTCAATTTAATTATATTTTATGCAGTTATTTCGACATGAAGCATTCAAAACGGTACGTTTGAGCGGTCTTGCTCTTTCTTCACTATTATCAGAGGGCTATTATCAATCTGTACAAGACATACCAGTCTATTTTGGCTAAAAGTAAAGGAGAGACTGACTGCATCACTTCTTGTTTTTAGAAGAAGCATGTGTTGAATATTCCAAATTGTTTACATAGTAAATTTACACACAAGCACTGACACACACACTTAACCCCACCAAATGAGTGACGTTTAGAATGTATGTAGTTCTGTCCTTAAGCTGTTCTTGTCTATTAATGTTCCGTATTATGTCATGTATCGTGTATTGTTTGTACCACAGGAAGAGTAGCTGCTGCAATCACCCCAGCTAATGGGGATCCCAAAAAATATATGTCTAATTAGCCTACATCCCTACAGTTTACAGCTATAGCCAATAATTGTATATTCACTTCATAACAATACTACATTCCTCATTGTACTGTGTTGTTGTAGCCTAGGTAGAATTGTTATTTTCTTATAATGTAGGCCTAATCAATAGCGGAGCTTTGCGTGACCGACTCTGGTTTGCGTGACCGACTCTGGAGGAACGCACAGATCGGACATTTCATCATATATACACTTTTTTTTCTTGCCCTTTGACAGGTGAATATATTTATAGCCCAAATATTTAGTTAATGAGGATCCTAATATCTATCTTATTATTTAGCTTACTCGGCTACACAACTCCGTACTCTCTCTTTCCAGCTATTCCCGTGCGCAGTAGGCTGTAGGCTACCGACGCAAACCTCAGATATTCCTGTTTTCATGAAATCCCAGGAAAAACTGTAGTCTACAAAAACTACAGGAGATTTAGATCAGCATCATCTAACCGGGAAAATAAATTACAGTGCAGCTTTTGTCCACAAGGTGGCACTTGTGAAGTCAGATAATGTTTCTTTATGTCCACAAGGTGTCACTGTTAGAGAAAGTGTGAGATAGTATAAACCCATTCAACCCATAGAGGCAGTATGGTGTAAATCGATCCGTAAGGCAAAGGGGCGGGTATTCAAGGACCCAGTCTATTGGTCGCACCTCCCGGCAGTTCAGTTCTCACAATCTGATTGGAGGACGGTTGTTACCGGGTATGGAACCGCAGTGGCGGCAAGAGGGTTTCCACTAGTTACCAGTCACAAAGTCAACATTTGTGATAAAAATACGTTTTTCGATGTTCTTTTAAGGTTAGGAATACGGTTAAGGTTAGATTCCAATTATAAGAATATATATTCTGAAAATAGGCGGGATTTAGCCATTATTATGACTTTGTGGCTATGGAAGCTATGTGATGGCCAAAGAGAGACAAAATAGTTACTTGATGGGTGTTTATGTAATACTGAATGTTTAACCTACAAGGATGACTACTGGTTACACCTTTATTAGGTTTTATATAATAATCTGTATTATTAAAGCAATTCAGAGACTGAGTTATAAATTGACACAAACAATAATGTAACACTACTTCATAACGATACTTGTGAGGTTTCTTACCTGTATCACAGGGCATACACCAGTCGGCCAGGCTTATAAGTACAGAGGCAAGGATATGAGTGCCTATACATAGCATAGTTTGGATTAGAGCTGCTGAATGGGACAAAAAGTCCTTTGGCCTGTTCCACTAAACCAACAGGATGTGGTCCAGTCCAGAGCTGTGATCAGTCAGCATATTGAACAGGAAGTGTTTCAGCTGACTGACTCACATAGGATGTGGCAAGACACCACTCTATTCCTCTACCATATAACTGGGGGAGTGACTGGAAAGGAATGCTGACTAACTAGAGGGCTGTTCTGATTTCTTCTAAAAGGACCATCTAAGGTCAAATGAACATTTGCTAAAAACACACCAGTTAATAATATGTCTTTATTACAAATGTGTATTAAATAATATGAAAAGTCAGTAAGTAATTATCACAGTATAGATTACTATCCACATAGATTTTTTTACACAATTAAGTCATTTTCCCAAATTAACAAATGTAGTTTGAAATACAACACAATCACATAGATATTATGTACAAATATACATACAAAGAAGACAGGTGAAATGTAAAAGACAAACTTCATTACAAAGGCTTTGGCAAAAGAGTGCATACATACATACAATTGTGTAAAATATCTGAAAAGTAAACAAAACAATGCCTTCTGCAAAACAAAAATGTACAAATGAGCAGTAAAAGAAAAAAAATACAGAGTCCAGTGCATGTCTTCAGACATTCTCCATGAGTAAAATGGCAGCCTTGTGTGCTTGGCTGCCCCCCCTATCCATGTCATGGTTTTTTTGGGTAAGAAGTCACTAGTGGGTAGTGTTGGGCAGAGTCTAGTTTAAGGCAGGTACCAGCATACTGAGGGAGAGTGAGGCAGGGTTTGACGGCAGAGGCTTGGGAGAGGACATTTTGTTGGGGCTGCGCACCTCAGCCTGCCAGGAGGGGGTCTTCTTGCTGGTCATATGACGGCGGGCATGTTTGGTCAGGTGGTCGCTACGCATAAAGCGCCGTTCGCACACGGGACACACAAACTTCTTCTCGCCCGTGTGGGTCCGCCGATGACGCGAGAGCTCGTCGGAGCGCGCAAACTTCTTGTCGCAGCCCTCCCAACTGCAACTGAAGGGCTTCTCACCTGAGAGAGAAAATTAGAAATAGAGAGTGTAAATGAGCAAGTCATTATCATTTAGTCACCAACAAACCCCAACATGCTTTGAGTCAAATAAATGACCTTATAATCTTCAGTTTACATCGTGATACACAAATGAAGATCTTATCCCATAAATGTCAAGTTCTCTCTCACTTCCACTCATCCATGAGAAGCACTGAACTCTCACTTACCTGTGTGTGTTCGGAGGTGTGCCTTGAGGTGGGAGCTCTTGAAGTAAGTCTTCCTGCAGCCGGGGAAGTTGCACACGTAGTTCCTCCGGCGGGAGAAGTCCATCTTCGTGGCGCTGCAGGGTCCGGCGGGCACGTAGACCGGGGCGGGGGCCAGAGGTAGCAGCTTGGTGTGGCCCAGGGTCATGACAGTCTGTGGGGAGCAGTGGGGTGCCTGAGACATGTGGGACTGGGGGAGAACCAGCATCACCGTGCCCTGGGGCATAGCTTGGCCCATGAGGAAGGGCTGCTGGAGGGCCCCTAGAGGGCCAGACTGGGGCAGGATGGATGTGGGGGTCCTGGATGTCTGCATCGGGCCCTGGATGAACGCTGAGATCATCCCTGATTGGCTGGTCACCGGGAACATCTGGCAGATGATTGGAGGAATGGAGGTGGGGGGCGGGGAGAGGCGTGTGGGCAGGCTGTTTTGTGATTGGGTGTTAGCGGGAGGAGGGGAGGGGCTCTCCTTACAGTGGATAGCCTTTGGCTCTTCCTTCTCAGTCTTGACTGGCTGTTCCCTACAGGAAGAGATGAGGGCGAGGTTGGGTGTGAAGGGAGGTTTGCTGCTCTGTTCAGTCTTTACTGTGTGCTGTTGATGGACCACCAGCTCTGAGATCCTCTGTTGCTCGGTGGGGTGTGCTGGAATTTGCTCGCAGGGCTGTGTGTCTGCGGTGTGGCGGATGACGCTGGTTACCATTGCTCGGCAGGGTGCCGGTGGTGGGGTCTTTCCAGTGGTTGGGGACTCTGCAATAGAGGCCATGGGCGGTCGTGGGACCCCACAGACCCTTACAGAAAGGCTGGAGCTGGGCCGGCTCAGAGGAGAGGTGCTTGTGTGGATGGCAGCGCTGGTGGGGGTTTCAGCAAAGCTGGGGCTGTGAGGAGGTGTCATACACTGGAAATCAGAGAGAAAAAGGCAAGACAGAATCAGTGTATGTACGCACCATACTAGGAAGCTTTTTCAAACAGAAATTTGAATCCTGCAGCACTAATTCCAAAAAGTTTTGGGACACTGGTAAGTCCATGGAGAATAACAGTACCTCCTCCCAGCTGCCCACTGCACTGAGGCTAGGAAACACGGTCACCACCGATGAATCTACGATAATCTAGAATTTCAATAAGCATTTGTCTACGGCTGGCCACGCTTTCCACCTAGCTACCCCAATCCCAACCAACAGCTCTGCAACCTCGCAGCAACTGACCCAAGCCCCCCCAGCTTCTCCTTCACCCAAATCCAGACAGCTGATGTCCTGAAAAAGCTGCAAAACCTGGACCCTTACAAATCAGCTGGGCTAGACAATTTGGACCCTCTTCCGAAAATTATCCATTGTCGCAACCCCTATTACTAATCTGTTCAACCTCTTTCGTATCGTCTGAGATTCCTAAAGCTTGGAAAGCGGCCACGGTCATCCCCCTTTTCAAAGGGGGAAGACACTCAAGACCCAAACTGTTACAGACCTATATCCATCCTGCCCTGCCTTTCTAAAGTCTTCGAAAGCCAAGTGAACAAACAGATCACCGACCATCTCGAAACCCACAGTACCTTCTCCGCTATGCAATCTGGTTTCCGAGCTGGTCACGGGTGCACCTCAGCCACACAAGGTTCTAAACGATATCATAATGCCCATCAATAAAACAAAAACAGTACTGTGCAGCAGTCTTCATTAGACCTGGCCAAGGCTTTCGACTCTGTCAATCAAAGTACGCTAATGACTGCCTTGCCTGGTTCACAAACTACTTCTCAGACAGAGTTCAGTGTGTCAAATTGGAGGGCCTGTTGTCCGGACCCCTGGCAGTCTCTGGGGGTGCCACAGGGTTCAATTCTCGGGCCGACTCTTTTCTCTGTATATATATATATATATATATCAATGATGTCGCTCTTTCTTTGATCCACCTCTACGCAGACGACACCATTCTGTATACCTCTGGCCCTTCTTTGGACACTGTGTTAACAAACCTCCAAACAAACTTCAATGCCATACGACACTCCTTCTGTGGCCTCCAACTGCTCTTAAACACTAGTAAAACTAAATGCATGCTCTTCAACCGATCGCTGCCCGTACCCACCCGCCGCCAAGCATCACTACTCTGGACGGTTCCGACTTAAAATATGTGGACAACTATAAATACCTAGGAGTCTGGCTAGACTGTAAACTCTCCTTCCAGACTCATTAAGCATCTCCAATGCAAAGTTAAATCTAGAATTGCCTTCCTATTTCACAACAAAGCCTCCTTCACTCATGCTGCCAAACATACCCTCGTAAAACTGACTATCCTACCAATCCTTGACTTCGGCGATGTAATTTACAAAATAGCCTCCAACACCACTCTGCAAATTGGATGCAGTCTATCACAGTGCCATCTGTTGTGTCACCAAAGCCCCATATACTACCCACCATTGCGACCTGTATGCTCTCGTTGGCTGGTCCTCGCCAAACCATCTATAAGTCGTGGCTAGGTAAAGCTCCGCCTTATCTAAGCCCACTAGTCACCATAGCAACACCCACCCATAGCACACGCTCCAGCAGGTACAGATGAGTCTGAAGTTTACATACACCTTAGCCAAATACATTTAAACTCAGTTTTTCACAATTCCTGACATTTAATCCTAGTAAAAATTCCCCGTCATAGGTCAGTTAGGATCACCACTTTGATTTAAGAATGTGAACCCCCATAAGCTACAGGACTGAGGTCAGGGCTTTGTGATGGCCACTCCAATACGTTGACTTTGTTGTCCTTAAGGCATTTTGCCACAACTTTGGAAGTATGCTTGGGGTCATTGTCCATTTGGAAGACCCATTTGCGACCAAGCTTTAACTTGCTGACTGATGTCTTGAGATGTTGCTTCAATATATCCACATAATTTTCCTACCTCATGATACCATCTATTTTGTGAAGTGCACCAGTCCCCCCTGCAGCAAAACACCCCCACAACATGATGCTGCCACCCCCGTGCTTCACGGTTGGGATGGTGTTCTTCGGCTTGCAAGCCTCCTCTTTTCCTCCAAACATAACGATGGTCATTATGACCAGAGGACATTTCTACAAAAAATACGATCTTTGTCCCCATGTGCAGTTGCAAACCATAGTCTGGCTTTTTTTAATGGCGGTTTTGGAGCATTGGCTTCTTCCTTGCTGAGCGGCCTTTCAGGTTATGTCGATATAGGACTCGTTTTACTGTGGCTATAGATACATTTGTACCCATTTCCTCCAGCATCTTCACAAGGTCCTTTGCTGTTGTTCTGGGATTGATTTGCACTTTTCGCACCAAAGTACATTCATCTGTAGGAGACAGAACGCGTCTCCTTCCCGAGTGGTATGACCGCTGCGTGGCCCCATGGTGTTTATACTTGGTACTATTGTTTGTACAGATGGACGTGGTACCTTCAGGCATTTGGAAATTGCTTCCAAGGATGAACCAGACTTGTGGAGGTCTACAATTGTGGCTAATTTCTTTTGATTTTCCCATGATGTCAAACAAAGAGGCACCGAGTTTGAAGGTAGGCCTTGAAATACATCCACAGGTACACCTCCAATCGACTCAAATGATGTCAATTAGCCTAACAGAAGCTTCTAAAGCCACAACATCATTTTCTGGAATTTTCAAAGCTGTTTAAACGCACAGTCAATTTAGCATATGTAAACTTCTGACCCACTGGAATTGTTATACAGTGAATTATAAGTGAAATAATCTCTGTAAACAGTTGTTGGAAACATTGTGTCATGAACAAAGTAGATGTCCTAACTGACTTGGCAAAACCAATATTTGTTAACAAGAAATTAGTGGACTGGTTGAAAAACGAGTTTTAATGACTCCAACCTAAGTGTATGTAAACTTCCGAATTCAACTGTATATTTCACTGGTCATCCCCCAAAGCCAACACCTACTTTGGCTGCCTTTCCTTACAGTTCTCTGCTGCCAATGACTGGAACAAATTACAACAACAAAAAAAAAAAATCACTGAAGTTGGTGACTTATCTCTCCCTCACTAACTTCAAGCATCGGCTGTCAGAGCAGCTTACCGATCGCTGCAGCTGTACACAGCCCATCTGTAAATAGCCCATCCATCCAACCAACCAACTACCTACCTCATCTCCATATTAAGTTTTTTTAATGCTCTTTTGCACACCAGTGTTTCTACTTGCACATCCTCATATGCACATCTATCACTCCAGTGTTCATTGCTAAATTGTAATTACTTCGCCACTATGGCCCATTTATTGCCTTACCTCCTTACTTCATTTGCACACACTGTATACATATTTTCTATCGTGTTATTGACTGTATGTTTATTTATCCCATGTGTAACACTGTTGTTGTTTTTGTTGCACTGCTTTGCTTTATCTTGGCCATGTCACAATTGTTAATGAGAACTTGTTTTGTAGAACAAAGAACCACTGGTGTTCTAGTACAGCCACTGTGGTGTTCTAGTACAGCCACTGTGGTGTTCTAGTACAGCCACTGTGGTGTTCTAGTACAGCCACTGTGGTGTTCTAGTACAGCCACTGTGGTGTTCTAGTACAGCCACTGTGGTGTTCTAGTACAGCCACTGTGGTGTTCTAGTACAGCCACTGTGGTGTTCTAGTACAGCCACTGTGGTGTTCTAGTACAGCCACTGTGGTGTTCTAGTACAGCCACTGTGGTGTTCTAGTACAGAAGTCCTAGGTTGGGTGTGTTCTGTTTCAAATTGGAGGTTTAATGTAGCTGTTAGGAGAGATACGTGACCACAGTAGGCACATGCACACTACACTAATGACTAGTTCGAGATGGGTGGCTGTAAAACAGTGATTTTTACAACCAGCAGCTGAGAGAGATGAGCACTGGGTGAAGTTGAAACAGACTCTCTTTATCTCTTTCCTGACACCTGTGCAACAACCTCCCTAACCCCTCCAACCCCTATAAGCCATGCAAAGTTTTTAGCAAACACACCAACCTGAGATAAAGACACTGTCTCAAAGCTGGTTTACACAGTAAGTCAAAGCTAGGACTCACAGATGTTTATGTGTGATGGTTGTTTTGGGATGTGTGGTGTTTATGGTTGTCCATAGAGAATACACTCTTACCAGGGAGGAGAGCGAGACAAAGTCTTTGGGGGTCTCCGGTGGGTCCGGAGGCAAAAGGGAGTCGCAGGAGTCCGAGGCGGGGGTAAGGGGTCTGGGTTTGCAGGGGTTGGGGCGGTGTTGGCCCCAAGAGCTCATGCAGACCAGAGCCTCTGCAGCCTCCAGGTCTGTGTACTCTAGACTGCAGCCTAGGGAGGACTGCTCACTGTAGTGCCTCTTCCTCTTCAGATAGGAGCCGCAATAGTCCATCACCATCCCATTCATCTGGAGGAAAGAAAGTTTTTCTGATGATGGTATAATAGAAGACTTGTGAGTCACAATAGGGACTAATCACAACGATAACTGGGAAATGAGACCCAATCAAAACCATACAGCTAGATGTATTCATTTGCATCCAAATGACCTCAAATGTGAAATGTTTCTATTCTTACCAGTCATTAGCTTAATGTCAAGTGCCAGTTGCTGCGAGGTTGTCACAGTGTGGCCGTTAAGAGTGCTGAAGGAGCAGACTTTTGAGATTACATCCCATCTGCCCTAAACCTACGAGCCAAGTAACCTCCCATTGCCAAATATAGACCAACTAGTAATGTATCCCTACCACTTGCCACGTGAGACCGAAACCCTCATGCACAGGGGATGTTACCCAGTGTGAACGCTGCATCAGGAAGTGCTTTGTCTGCAATGACACTATCAGTGATCGTATGGCCACTCCCAACAGTAAATAATGTGACCAGTTTCACATAGTGAAAGCGTAGCCCGCCTAGGCAAAAACAATACCACTCTACTGGGCTACCTGGTTATCATAGGGTGACGTTGGGTAACATTAACACAGGTCAATAAAACAAATGCTACACTATTGCACAATTCTGTCAACTGGGCACTGTTGAATTAAAGATATTGGACCAACAGTCAATCATTGCGAAGTCATTGGATAATATGATTGGATGGTATAAATGTAAATAAGTCTCAATTAATCTTGTTTTTTTCTCAATAATATTGAACTAACATGACTCAATTACCAACTGAATAATATTATAAAGTAAAAAGTCCAAAGTGAAATTAACAAACTGGAGTGACAAACAAATACAGTATCCTATCGACCCATTATTCAAACGTTTGTCATGAAATAATACGCATGTTGACTTGAAATAATAATATTAAGAAAATAAAAAATATTCTTACCCCATACGAGACTTCAATTTCTGAACATTTTTGTAAAGGCATTGTTTAGGTATATTTGAATTAAGTTTAGCATCAACCGGATATGGAACAAAAGAAGCGGTGTCACTCCGCCCGATCAGTAGAGACTGGCTGTTCAATTCGTTTTCACTACGTCCTCTCTCAGCTGTGTAAAACATCAGGATAAAAAAAGGAAAACAAAATTCACAACACACAGGCGGATGGCAACATGCCACCAATGAAAAACAAATGTGTGTGAGATCTTAGCCAATAGCAGGTGAGACGACGCGTGATCAGTGCATGGTGGCCGGACGATTGGAGGAAATAGGGTGCGTGGCTGTTGGTGGGCGTACAAAGGGGTCATCCGTGTCAGAAAGAACCCGATGAACTGCAAGTCTGAAAACTAGGTGAAAGGTCTTATGCCGCGTTCATTACAACGGGGAGCTCGGAAATCTCTGACTTCAATGCGTTTAAAACAATTGGGAACTCGGAAAAAACTAGCCTCGACTGGGAATAATCGATTTGAACGGTCAGAATTCCAACTCGGGACTCTTTCTAGAGCTCCAATTTTCCGACATGAAGATCACTGACGTCATGATTCGACCTCGTATTTTCCGAGTTCCAAGATGTTTTGAACGCGGAACTAGTGCCGAATGAGGGGACTCCTGAGTTTCTCCCATATGTTTTTGACATACTTTTATGTTTATTATTTTTTACAGGATATCTAAAGCTTTTAGAGTTTGCCAATGAATACTCGTTTTTTGTCAGTTAGTAGTTTGTCAGCTATTAAAATCACAATGCTTTTCAAATTCAGTAAAAAGTCATGCTCTATTTTACCACCTTAATGATGTGCATTTCAAGCTACACCATTGTCACATCGTATCTACCTAACAAAGCAGGCGTAACATGAACATTGTATCAGACCTTAGTGACGTTCATATTATATCTGTTACAAAACGTCTCTACTTATTGCTACTTCTAGTAGATATATTACTATGTAGCTAATGTTGGATTTATTTTTGACACTTCTGTTTTCAAATACTGCATGAGACCATTGTGAACTTCAGAGGCCTCAGGTTGCCTAATGCGTAAAATATATAACAAATGTAAATCCAAAATCACATTGTAAATTCAACACCCCACAGTAATATAAACATTGTTGGGTCATATTTGAGTTACATATTGTTTTTAGACCCACCCCTCTCAACCCCATATGGTTTATATGGGCTCATAAAAAAACATCTTTAGAGGAATTCTAGGGTGGAGCTTGTGAACAACCTAGCCTCTCTGTTTTTGTCCATAGAGCCCAACATTTTGCTCCGGGCCCCATTGTTATGGTACGGAAAAACAGAGTACCTGTATGTAGAATATATCATGTCAAAATCACAGGATGTTGTGTAGGCCTAATACATAATGAAATATGTCATGAACTTATAACAAAGACAATGCATCATATGGCTTCAGAGAAGGCTTACTGTAGCCCTGGACTCAACATTTCATTGCACCAAGAACATAGCTGTGTTTTAACCATGGGCAACACATTTAATGTAATATCGAAACGGTATTAAATATCCAAATATAATTCTGTTTTTGCAGTTATTGTACATGTCTCTACATTACAGGCGGCTGGTGGCACCTTAAATGGGGAGGACAGGCTTTATAGCTGGAATGGAATAAATAGAAAGGTATCGAACGCCCGGTTTCCATGTATTTGATACCATTTCATTCACACCATTCTAACCATTATTATGAGCCATCCTCCCCTCAGCAGCCTCCTGTGCCTCTATATGTATGGTTTCTCAGCATTGCATGTCACAAATTCAAATGAGTGCTGACCTACATCTCCGAAACGTTGCGTCATCAAAATTGTTTACATGATGGAAGAAACTATAGTGTATGTCAAAAACTCTGCAACTGCAGTTGCAAT
Organism: Oncorhynchus nerka; assembly: GCF_034236695.1. Lineage (NCBI taxonomy): Eukaryota > Metazoa > Chordata > Actinopteri > Salmoniformes > Salmonidae > Oncorhynchus > Oncorhynchus nerka. The sequence goes on from NC_088413.1 coordinate 69,027,779, forward strand.
GTAATTAGATTACAATCTAAGATATCTGACACACACTTAACAAAACAAAAAAAAAGACTGTTTAAATGTTTTCTACATTCCCAATTCTCTGAACCTCTGAAAAGATTCAAATGAAACCGGTCATCTTCATTCTCTCTGTAGTTCAATCAACCAGTTTTCCCACCCAAACACCCCGGTATGTCAGGAGCGACCAGGGAGCGACCAGGGAGGCCATGCTCCACTTCCAGTCACATAAGAATGACCTCAGGCAGCAGGGCTGAGTAGGGCTTGGTTGTACAATGCAACCCAGTGCCAGCAGCACAGCATAAGCAGTGAGAGGTGCAGAGGGAGGAGCAGGGCTAGAGATAGAGGCTGCAGCAGCAACAGAAACTGTTTGTGATATAAGTGGGGTAGAACCGTATGAACTCGGCCAACAAGAAAACTGGAGGAAAGGTTAACGCTGGTCAAATCTAGGCTCACACCTCCCCTCGCCTGATAACTCCTCCTCTCAGGAACTTCCATGAGGGGACACAGAAAGGAGGAGTTGAAGGCTATCGCCCTGTGAGAGTTAGATATACCACCCCAGAGGCTATAACTCACTCCCACCCCCAAGCCCTGAAATGCGGACACTTCGGACAGGGGAGCAGAGTCAAGTAGAGAAATAGTAATTCTCACAGAAGTGCACCTCTCAGATATCAGCCTGGTCTCATAGACTAGACGTAACATAGTACATGAATATCCAGGACATTCAAATTCATATGATATGTTACGTTTGGCATGGTTACATAAGACAGAATGTTACTTAAGGCCAAAACAAAAGGAGGGTCAGGGTGTAGCAACCCAATGATTGCGTATTCTAATCTCATCACGGACAAGTTTAGCATTTTAGCTAATTAGCAACTTTTCAAATACTTACTACTTTTTCGCTACTTTGCAACTACTTAGCATGTTAGCTAACCCTTCCTCTAAGCCTAACCCTAACCTTAACCCTTTTAGCTAACCCTTCCCCTAACCCTAACCTTAACCCTTTAACCTAACTTCTAACCTTAACCCCTAGCCCTAATGTTAGCCAGCTAGCTAACATTAGTATTAGCCAGATAGCTAACGTTAGCCACAACAAATTGGAATTTGTAACGAATCATATGTTTTGCAAAATCTTGTAACATAGTGTAACATATTGTACGTTTTGCTAACTCGGGAACGTATCATTCGAAATTGAATTTGTAACATATCATACGGAATGGATGATGGACATCCACAAATTAATACATACCATATGAAACGTAACATATCATACTAAAGGAGTTTCCCAGATTTACATACAGAATAATACCAAATGCTCTGGGACCAGGTTGCTACCATGCATTATTGCACACTTGTGCTGACTATACACCAAATAGTGTATTAATGATATCAAACCTGTTTGGATTTGTCAAGAGAGGGTTTGATATAATCAGCTGGTGTGATGGCACAATGGACAGGAATTTTGTTTTGGCAGTAACATGAGGATAATGATTAAATGCCTCAACTGAACAAACAGACAAGGGGCCTCAAAATGATTGATCAGGGTATCAACATTGTGCATGACAGCATTATAACAAACTACCATTGGGCAAATTTGATCCCACAGGCACAAATGACATGTATTGCATTGAGTTCTAATTTGAACCAATACCCTAAAGTTGGTTAATAAATAATAGTTGTTTGATGGTATGACCATCTGGAGATGATCTATATGGGACTATCCAAATAAATTGTGACCATAAATGCAAAGTCCTTATTATGACTAATTGCTGTGTACTATAAAAAAGGAAATACTTGTTCATAGTAAACTAAATGTGTGTTCCTCTAAAATGATGTCCTGTTCAGATGTTATCAACATCTAGTTAAATGGTGAGAACTCTGGGTATGACTCTGGGTTCCAGAACTTCATTATGGCCTCCAGGAAACATACAGCAGCAGCACCTGTATCTACATCAGTGGAGGGGAAGGCGGCTCATAATAATGGCCATAATGACCATGTGTTTGATGTATTTGATATCATTCCACCTATTCCGCTCCAGGCATTACCACGAGCCTGTCCTCCCCAATTAAGGTTCCACCAACCTCCTGTGGTCTACAGACAGGTGTGTCTTCTGCTCTGTCAATTCAGACAGGCAGCCACGAGAAACATTGAACCCATGCCCTAGTGTGTGTTTGTTTGTGTGTCTGAGGAATGCTGAACCCATCCCCTAGTGGAAGCTTCACTGGGCATGGGACCATGAGGTTCCGAGGAGGGCCTGCCTAAAATACCTCGGAGAGATGACATTTCACGCTGACAGTCGGTCATGACAGTCATCGAAGCCACAAGGGGATTGGCATCTGGGTGAAAGGACAACAGCAAGCGAGACCGTCTACCTACCGTGTCACCGAGTGGCACATGTCCCAATGGTCCTATGACCTGTCACTGTGCCTGTTGGCATACAGAATTCAACCTGCCCTGTGGGGCACAGCCACTGTGCCATGCCATGCCATGCCTGGTAGGGGGTTAGTTGTACTACTTCCTTTTACATTGCTGACAAGTTGTTAGCCTTTGCTCTATTTTGATGTCAATCAGTGTGTTAGCCTATCTATTTTCGAAAAAGGTTTTGGCTTATGCTATGCCGTTTTCCATGGTGCTCACAGAAGAACAGGTTGTCTCTTTGTGTGTGTGTGTATTGTTGTTGTTAAGTGTTACCCTTATCAATACTGACTGATTTGACTCCAAGCTTCTTTGTCCCTCTAAATTGACTATATATTTTACATGGATTGATTAATATAAGATCAAGACTCATCAAAATAAGCACAATTGACAGCAAATAAATATGCAAACAAATGCTAATAAGCAGTTCTCATCAGATTTAAATGTGAAATGCTGGTTAAGCAGCAATCTCTGTTTTCAGATGAACCATATTCCATACTTGGCTATCTGTTCAAGTTGGCCATTTTCCTTTTGTGGGAGTAATGTCTATCAATCATCTGAGAACAGGACACACCCCCCAAAGACATAGCAGTGCAATTCCTAACAGGACTCACTCAGGATTGGTGCGAATTGGATGCCAAAACCGATCTGTTACTATGACACATGAACACATTAGCTGCTAAATTTGCCGGCTGTTGTCTAGGTAACTGCGAGTGGCGAGGCAGGTTTGAAGGCTTGGCGGTTCCCTAGTGGAGCTCCTTTGAGACGGTCTGGGCATGTATTGTACCTCTGAAATTCGAGAGAATTGGAGTAATTTGTGTTTGTACAAGGTATTGGGACCAGTGCCTGTTTTATTGTTTGTGGCCTTTGAAAATAGGGGATTCTGGCACCAGGATCAATACAACAAGATAGTAGTGTCTACCATCCATCTGTGCTGCTTATGTCTCCCTATAAACACTCAAGCTTTATCTGCAGTTGCAAAAAAGTAACTGAACCGTCAGTGGAAGGTTGAAGAGATGTTGATATCTACGGTACCTTCGGAAGTATTCAGACCCCTTGACTTTTCCCACATTTTGTTACATTTCAGCCTTATTCTAAAATTGATTAAATAAAGCATTTCCCTCATCAATCTACACACAATAACCCATAATGATGAAGCGAAAACAGATTTTTCGAATTTCTTAAAACGTTTAAAATTATATATATATATATATTTTTTACATAAGTATTCAGACCCTTTGCTATGAGACTCAAAATTAGTCTCAGGTGCATCCTGTTTCCATTGATCCTCCTCGAGATGTTTCTACATCTTGATTGAGTCCATCTGTGGTAAATTCAATTGATTGGACATGATTTGGAAAGGCACACACCTGTCCATATAAGGTCCCACGGTTGACAGTGCAAGTCAGGGCAAAAACCAAGCCTTGAGGTCGAAAGAATTGTCCGAAGAGCTCCGAGACATGATTGTGTCGAGGCACAGATCTGGAGAAGGGTACCAAAACATTTCTGCAGAATTGACGGTCCCCAAGAACACAGTGGCCTCCATCATTTTGAAAAGGAAGTGGTTTGGAACCACCAAGACTCTTCCTAAAGCTGGCTGCCTTGCCAAACTGAGCAATCGTGGGAGAATGGCCTTGGTCAGGGAGAATGGCCTTGGTCAGGGAGAATGGCCTTGGTCAGGGAGAAGGGCCTTGGTCAGGGAGAATGGCCTTGGTCAGGGAGAAGGGCCTTGGTCAGGGAGAATGGCCTTGGTCAGGGAGAAGGGCCTTGGTCAGGGAGAAGGGCCTTGGTCAGGGAGAAGGGCCTTGGCCAAGAACCCAATGGTCACTCTGATGGTCACTCTGATGGTCACTCTCCAGAGTTGATGAACGGAGCAAAGTACAGAGAGATCCTTGATGAAAACTTGCTCCAGAGCGCTCAGGACATCAGACTGGGGCAACGGGACAACGACCCTAAGCACACAGCCAAGACAACACAGGTGTGGCTTTAGGAGAAATGTCTCTGAATGTCCTTAAGTGACCCAGCCAGAGCCTGGACTTCAACCCGATCGAACATCTCTGGAGAGACTTGAAAATAGCTGTGCAGCGACGCTCCCCATCCAATCTGACAGAGCTTGAGAGGATCTGCAGAGAAGAATGGGAGAAACTCCCCAAATACAGGTGTGCCAAGCTTGTAGCGTCATACCCAAGAAGACTCGAGCCTGTAATCGCTGCCAACGGTGCTTCAACAAAGTACTGAGTAAAGGGTCTGAATACTGAATGTAAATGTGATATTTCAGTTGTTTATTTTTAATCATTTTAATCCATTTTAGAATAAGGCTGTAACATAACAAAACGTGGAAAAAGTCAAGGGGTCTGAATACTTTCTGAATGCACTGCACTCTACTTGGTCCTACAATCTCAATAACAACTGGAAAAGATGGGTGCTATGCAGCAAAGGGAATCTAATTGTGCACTCTAATAATCCATCCATGTTATAGTCCAACTGTGACCACTAAGCAAATTTACATGGATGCCTTTTCCAGATCCCACTCTGTGAAGTTCCCTCTTTGGCCAAGTGCACTTTCACTTAAGTCCAATAATGCCTCCCCTCAGTGCATAATTTGAGCCGGACCGGAACAGGATCCAGCACCTCTCAAATTTGGACTGTTTTGTTCAGGAACCTATTTGACCGGATCCAGTACCTCTCGTGGTATGAATTTGTTCCTTAAAATTTATAATAAAAGTGATCAAAGTTCATTTGAGTTGCCTCTTCGTTAATTCTCCTGCCCCCCAAAGAAAACGTAATGTGAAAAAGTAGTTTTTGGTTATGGTTTATGGTTTATGGTTTATGGTTTGCGCAACATTGTAAACTATGTTTGAGACCAACGTGTGGCTGTGTGAGAAGTCCGCCTGTATCTCTCACAGAACTAGAATGAAATGTACTTTCTTTTCTGATCTCTCTACTCTGATAGACACAAGCCTGTAACTCTCATCTCTCTACTCTGATAGACACGAGCCTGTAACTCTCATCTCTCTACTCTGATAGACACGAGCCTGTAACTCTCATCTCTCTACGCACACCCAGAAAAAATAGTTTGTGTGGAGCTGCTGACTAACGGCGAATAAACTATCAATTATCAAAATAAAGAAAGTCGCACACTCCAAATATAAACTGCCAGCAATTTAATGGGTATTTACCAACATTTCGGCATCACTGTGCCTTCGTCAGGGTAAAGTCATGAATACTTTAACCAGGTTATGTAGACAAACAGTGCAATTAGTGCAACCAATGACAATAGTGAGGGGTTTGTCATAATGATTCAGTTAATTAAAATTAATTTGTTAAAAAAACAATAGTTTAAGGCATATTAAATATATTATGCTATTGTTATCATATAGAAACATAATTGAATATTATACATTATACACATTATTGTTTAATTCAATTTCACATAATTGTGTCGTATTTCATTTCATATTTGTTACCTGTAATCTTTTGGTTCAACCTCAATGTATAATGAGCATCATCAACAGGGGGAACATATTAGGTGTATGCTAATAAGCTGTAGAAAGAATATATCAATTTATAAGACTTGTTCACAAATTATAAAAGATTCTGCCAAAGTCTCCAGTCATGTAAAATGACGTAGAATTGCATGAAATGCATTTATAAAAGGCTAAATTCTCACACTCAGCTTTTATCACGGCACCTCCTGGTTTACAAATGAAGCACTGCCCTCACTGTGTTGTGTATGGACACATATGGGTCTTTGTGATAGGCTCAGAGATTCTTGGGAATATGGGTCAGGTGGAGGGCCAAGTAAGCCTCAGAGGTTCAGACACAGCCTCAAGAAGCAAAGTGTCACTGGCCACATCATCGTGATGACGCAAAATGAATCACATGATGATGTGGCCGGTGAGACTTTGCTTCTTGTAAGTCCCAAAACTTCCAAACGGAACTGCTGAACTGCAAAACATTTTGGAACTGTATCAACAATCGACTAATGAAAAATACCAAAATACCCTCAAGGAAACATGCAAACAGCGAGTGGGGAAAGCTGGGGCTTTCCCATGACAAACAGGTTTGGAATGTATCTCAAATGAGGTTTGTTTGACGATTCTGTGTAAATGTTTTTTTGTGTAGGTCAAATGACCAGCAACAAAATAATCATTATACATATGTGGGAAACATTTCATGGTACTCAAGGGGAGGGTGAGTTGGCCTCATAAGTGGGGTGAGGTACTCACTCATGCAATCTATCAAGACCATGCTGAATCATAAGGACTTGTTGAAATGCGGGGGGCTGATCTATATCTCGAAGTATGGGTACAGTCAGTGGTGACCCGTCATTCAGGGAAGGTGGGGCAGAGTTTGCAAACAATGTACATAAAAAAGGTATATTATTCCCCTCTTAATTTAGCCTACTGTTCTGACTTGGTGGTGCACATGTGGTCTGTAGCCTGTTTTAGAGAAATGTAATCATTGAATATTGTAAGAGCTTTCATTGTCTGCTTATATGCCCCCTGCATTTATCTTACGGTTCTGACTTGAGGTACAGGGAGAACATTGTAAGAATGGCCCATGTTCTGAATTCTGTCACTGCACATTTCAAAAGTGCTGAACAAATAGTTATATTGACTACGTCAGTCCTAGCTCGCTCATTAATTTCTTAATAGAAATTACAGATTGCCTCTTATCCGCTTGTCGTCCCCTTATGCCATAGTTTTTACATCTCAATTGTCAGTAGAAACCACATTTGTTTAAGAAAGTCAGCCATATCAGCAAATGTTTTTTAGAGGCAGCAAATGAGGCTGAATGAACTGTTTCGCTGCCAGACAAGGTTCTGCTGATAGCCAGGTGTAGCAGTGGTAAGGTGTTGGGATTCTGCTGTTGGGACTACTGTTGGGACAGCTTTATGTAGGTCCTAACAGTTTGTGGGCACCGTCTGTCACCGTTATAGTGCAATTAATGTGTTGTTTAGTGTTGTGTTCTGTGGTGGCTTTGCTGGCGAGCATAAAACTTTTTATTTTTGCCACAGCAAGATTTACATGTATTTGTACTGCTCTAATTACATTGCTAACCAGTTTATAATAACAATAAGGCTCCTCAGGGGTTTATGGAAGATTGCCAATATACCACGGCTAAGGGCTGTATCCAGGCATTCTGTGTTGCGTCGTGCGTAAGAACAGCCCTTAGCCGTGGTATATTGGCCACATACCTCATCCCCTCAGATCTTATTGCTTAATTGTATACTGTATAGACTCAGGAGAAATAAAGAGAGCACCTTGCGTCTCTAGCAATAATACCATTCTTTCCAGATTACTTTATTAGTGACCCAGAAGTATTTCAACAAGTGTTGTTAATCATGACTTGTGATTGGGAATGTTCTCCTACTATGATGCTATTTTGAGAGTTCTGAACAAACGCCTAAGAACCATCCAATCATTAATGAAGGCCTGTCACAGAGTCAATAGTCCTCAATATGAGTCAACACATTAGGATAGACTGAACAGCAATATATAACTGATGCGGGATGTTTACTTCAATGGACTCCCTATAAATATCCCGATCAATTTTGCACAAACACGCAGACTAAAACAGAACCATCACTGATGAAAATAGAGGTGTTGGCCTGCATTTGAGGTCTCACTGTCTTGACCAAACAAAGAAACATTAGACAGTCATGCTTTCACTTGGTATTCCCACAGTAGATCGGTCCAGGGTTACAAACCCCTGGTAGCAAAACAAACACATGTTCCTGAAGGTATGTTCCAAAGAGCTGATATTAAAACACAAACTCAAGATATTAATAAAATGACTGACAGGGTTACACAGGATGTAATTATTAATAACTAAAATACTGTACATACGGTATTGTTCAAACTGAACCTGAATGTGTTTTTTTAGCAAATAATGACTTGCCATGGAAATAGTGGCTCAAAACAAACCCGTGAGCGCAACAGGTGAGACAAAAGAGTCTCAGGACATTCTGAGAAAAATGCAACCGAGTTGCTGAGCAACCATGTCTTCCCCACCCCACCAGTCTACAGCAGCAGGCCCAGTCAGTCTCTGGCACTACTTCCCTCAAGCTATTCAAGTCTGTTTTTCACTCTCTAAGGGCAGTCTATGGACCCCAGCCAAGAAAGACTTTACGTTGCCTCTCTTATCGGGCGTTCCTCCTCTACCCAGTCCTGTGCCAGACAAGAAAAAGGGAGGATGAGTGGAAGAGAGCAGATGGCCTAGTGCTCATGGGTAGCACTCTAGGCTCCGCTGGGTGTATAAAGTTTAACTAAATCTGTCCGCCTCGCCTCACGCCTCTTATCTTCATACCCAGAAATCTCAGTTAGTGGCTCAGTCATGGTTGTATAGCTCCGCCCTGTCCACCCACCCACCCACTCAGCCCCAGATTTAGATTTATTTCACAGTATCCTGCTTTGGTTACAGCAGGCCAGGCCCATTCACATCCACAGCCATATAAGTCTCTCTGTCAGTCTGTCTTGTTGTCTAGGATATAATGATCCACTTCATAGGGCCAGGTGCTGTTTGTGATTATGCAATAGGTGACATGGAAGTACAGTATCCAGTCTGCTAAAGTCTGTGAGGATTCTACATTGCATTGAGCTGGAAAAAGCCCCTCTCTTTACTTCTAATACACATATCAGTTTAGGAGCATTACACCTGTTACATTTTCACCTTTATTTAACCAGGTAGGCAAGTTGAGAACAAGTTCTCATTTACAATTGCGACCTGGCCAAGATAAAGCAAAGCAGTTCGACACATACAACAACACAGAGTTACACATGGAGTAAAACAAACATACAGTCAATAATACAGTAGAAAAATACGTCTATATACAATGTGAGCAAATGAGGTGAGATAAGGGAGGTAAAGGCAAAAAAAGGCCATGGTGGCGAAGTAAATACAATATAGCAAGTAAAACACTGGAATGGTAGATTTGCAGTGGAAGAATGTACAAGGTAGAGATAGAAATAATGGGGTGCAAAGGAGCAAAATAAATAAATAAATAAATACAGTAGGGGGAGAGGTAGTTGTTTGGGCTAAATTATAGATGGGCTATGTACAGGTGCAGTAATCTGTGAGCTGCTCTGACAGCTGGTGCTTAAAGCTAGTGAGGGAGAAAAGGGTTTTCAGTTTCAGAGATTTTTGTAGTTTGTTCCAGTCATTGGCAGCAGAGAACTGGAAGGAGAGGCGGCTAAAGGAAGAATTGGTTTTGGGGGTGACCAGAGAGATATACCTGCTGGAGCGCGTGCTACAGGTGGGTGCTGTTGTGGTGACCTGCGAGCTGAGATAAGGGGGGACTTTCCCTAGCAGGGTCTTGTAGATGACCTGGAGCCAGTGGGTTTGGCGACGAGTATGAAGCGAGGGCCAGCCAAAGAGAGCGTACAGGTCACAGTGGTGGGTAGTATATGGGGCTTTGGTGACAAAACGGATGGCACTGTGATAGACTGCATCCAATTTATTGAGTAGGGTATTGGAGGCTATTTTGTAAATGACATTGCCGAAGTCGAGGATAGGTAAGATGGTCAGTTTTACAAGGGTATGTTTGGCAGCATGAGTGAAGGATGCTTTGTGGCGAAATAGGAAGCCAATTCTAGATTTAACTTGGAGATGTTTTATGTGAGTCTGGAAGGAGAGTTTACAGTCTAACCAGACACCTAGGTATTTGTAGTTGTCCACATATTCTAAGTCAGAGCCGTCCAGAGTAGTGATGTTAGACAGGCAGGCAGGTGCAGGTAGCGATCGGTTGAAGAGCATGCATTTAGTTTTACTTATGTTTAAGAGCAGTTGGAGTCCACGGAAGGAGAGTTGTATGGCATTGAAGCTCGTCTGGAGGATTGTTAACACAGTGTCCAAAGAAGGGCCAGAAGTATATGGAATGGTGTCATCTGCGTAGAGGTGGATCAGAGACTCACCAGCAGCAAGAGCGACATCATTGATGTATACAGAAAAGAGAGTTGGTCCAAGAATTGAACCCTGTGGCACCCTCATAGAGACTGCCAGGGGATCAAATAGATTATTAGGGATGGTATGAGATCATGTGATTGTCTCTCCAATGACACTGAAGTTTACGTTTGTCATTGTGAGAAGTCTTCACAACATGATTAGCCTTCCTTCCTTGTGAATATCTGTCTTTGTCTCACAACAAATAACCTTTTATATTCCAATATTGGTGTTTACAAAGTAATTGAAGTTGATTTGTAGGCTGATTTGTAGGGGCCCGGACAACAGGCCCCCTGATTTGACACACTGAACTCTATCAGAGAAGTAGTTGGTGAACCAGGCGAGGCAATCATTTGAGAAACCAAGGCTATCGAGTCTGCCGATGAGGATGTGGTGATTGACAGTGTCGAAAGCCTTGGCCAGGTCAATGAATACGGCTGCACAGTATTGTTTCTTATCGATGGCGCTTAAGATATCGTTTAGTACCTTGAGCGTGGCTGAGGTGCACCCATGACCAGCTCTGAAACCAGATTGCATAGCGGAGAAGGTATGGTGGGATTCGAAATGGTCAGTAATCTGTTTGTTGACTTGGCTTTCGAAGACCTTAGAAAGGCAGGGTAGGATAGATATAGGTCTGTAGCAGTTTGGGTCAAGAGTGTCTCCCCCTTTGAAGAGGGGGATGACCGCAGCTGCTTTCCAATCTTTGGCAATCTCAGACGACACGAAAGAGAGGTTGAACAGGCTAGTAATAGGGGTTGCAACATTTTCGGCAGATAATTTTAGAAAGAAAGGGTCCAGATTGTCTAGCCTGGCTGATTTGTAGGGGTCCAGATTTTGCAGCTCTTTCAGAACATCCGCTGACTGGATTTGGGAGAAGGAGAAATGGGGAAGGCTTGGGCGAGTTGCTGTGGGGGGTGCAGCGCTGTTGAACTTAGCCAGGTGGAAAGCCAGGTGGAAAGCATGGCCAGCCATAGAAAAATGCTTACTGAAATTCTCAATTATTGTGGATTTATCGGTGGTGACAGTGTTTCCTGTCCTCGGTGCAGTGGGCAGCTGGGAGGAGGTGTTCTTATTCTCCGTGGACTTTACAGTGTCCCAGAACATTTTTGAGTTTGTCTTGCAGGAAGCAAATTTCTGCTTGAAAAAGCTAGCCTTGAGCGTTGACAGTGATGAGTGGAGGTCGTTTGACCGCTGACCTATTGCGGATGCATGCAATGAGGCAGTGATCGCTGAGATCTTGGTTGAAAACAGCAGAGGTGTATTTAGGGGGCAAGTTGGTTAGGATGATATCTATGAGCGTGCCCGTGTTTACGGTTTTGGGGTGGTACCTGGTAGGTTCATTGATCATTTGTATGAGATTGAGGGCATCAAGCTTAGATTGTAGGATGGCTGGGGTGTTAAGCATGTTCCAGTTTAGGTCGCCTAGCAGCACGAGCTCTGAAGATAGATGGGGGGTAATCAGTTAGCATATGGTGTCCAGAGCACAGCTGGGGGCAGAGGGTGGTCTATAGCAGGCAGCAACAGTGAGAGACTTGTTGGATTTTTAAAATTAGAAGTTCAAATTGTTTGTGTACAGACCTGGATAGTAGGACAGAACTCTGCAGGCTATCTTTGCAGTAGATTGCAACACCGCCCCCTTTGGCCGTTCTATCTTGTCTGAAAATGTTGTAGTTAGGGATGTTAAGATTTCAGAATTGTTGGTGTTCTTCCTAAGCCAGGATTCCGACACGGCTAGAACATCTGGGTTGGCAGAGTGAATAAAACAAACTTAGGGAGGAGGCTTCTAATGTTAACATGCATGAAACCAAGGCTATTACGGTTACAGAAGCCATCAAATGAGAGCGCCTGGGGAATAGGAGTGGAGCTAGGCACTGCAGGGCCTGGATTCACTTCTACATCACCAGAGGAACAGAGGAGGAGTAGAACAAGGGTACGGCTAAAAGCTATGAGAATTGGTCGTCTAGAACATCCGGAACAGAGAGTAAAAGGAGGTTTCTGGGGGCGATAAAATAGCTTCAAGGTATAATGTACAGACAAAGGTATGGTAGGATGTGAATACAGTGGAGGTAAACCTAGGTATTGAGTGATGATGAGAGAGATATTGTCTCTAGAAACATAATTGAAACCAGGTGATGTCATCGCATGTGTGGGTGGTGGAACTGAAAGGTTGGATAAGGTATAATGAGCAGGGCTAGAGGCTCTACAGTGAAATAAGCCAATAAACACTAACCAGAACGGCAATGGACAAGGCATATTGACATTAAGGAGAGGCATGCTTAGTCGAGTGATCATATGGGTCCAGTGAGTAGTGAGGTTGGTTGGGGTCACGGCGATTCAGACAGCTAGTCAGGCCATCGGTAGCAAGCTAGCATAGGATGGAGGTCTGTTTTTAGCCACCTCGTACGTTTCCATCGGTAGATTAGTGGGGTTCCGTGTGGTAGAGGGGATCAATCCAATTGGCAAAATAGATATAGTGACCCAAGAAAAATTGTCCGATAGACCCATTCAGATAGTAGCAGCCGATAAGACAGCTGACGATTAGTGGGCCGCAGATGGGCGTTCAGGTAACGTCACGATGGAGGGGCCAGTTGGATAACTCCCTCGGGCAGATAACGTCGGTAGTCCAATCGTGAAGGCCCGGTGGGTCACCGCATCGGCAGTAAAACGGGACCGGATAGGTGATTGTATCCCAGGAGTGGCTGATGGAACTCTTCAGCTGGCTAGCTCTGGAATAATTGATGTTTGCTCCGGGATCGACGTAAGCCAATAGTCACACGGATAGCAGCTAGCTAGCTGCGAGATCCAGGTATAAATGTCCAGAGCTTGCGGTTGAAATCCGGGGATATGGAGAGAAAAATAGGTCCGGTATGTTCTGGTCTGAGTCACGTTGTACACAAAGGCAACTATCACTGTCACCACTCAACAATACCAACCGACATTGGCCTGCTCATTTAAGGGGAACCCCTGTACTGAATAATTAATATCTACAGTAATGCTAATGTGACAGTGATAGTTGCCTTTGTGTGCCTATTTGTCTGCTGCACTTTCTCTAGCCTATCATGTCTGAAAATAGTACCAAATATAAACCAGTCTGGTTGGTCTGGATGCACTATATCAAACAATACCTTACCACTATATATTTTGTGTGGACAGGCAGAGAGAGAAGCTAGGATGGCGAGTCCATTTGAGGGCATCGGTGTGTTTTCGGAGTTTGGCCGGGCGGCCACCTCTAGGAAGAGTCTTGGTGGTTCCAAACTTCTTCCATTTAAGAATGATGGAAGCCATTGTGTTCTTGGGGACCTTCAATAATGCAGAAATGTTTTGGTACTATTCCCCAGACCTGTGCCTCAACACAATCTGTCTCGGAGCTCTGCTGACAATTTCTTCGACCTCATGGCTTGGTTTTTGCTCTGACATGCGCTGTCAACTGTGGGACGTTATAAAGACAGATGTGTACCTTTCCAAATCATGTCCAATCAATTGAATTGACCACAGGTGGACTCCAATTCAGTTGTAGAAACATCTCGAGGATGATCATTGTAAACAGGATGCACCTGAACTCAATTTCAAGTCTTATAGCAAAGAATCTGAATACTTATGCAAATAAGTTATTTAAGTTTTTTTGCAAGAATTTCTAAAAACCTGTTTTTACGTTGTCATTATGTGGTATTGTGTGTAGATTGATGAAGATTTTTAAAATTTTATATGATCCTTCTAAGAATAGGGCTGTAACATAACAAAAGGTGGAAAAAATCAAGGGGTCTTAATACTTTCCGAAGGCATTATATAGGTACACTACCAGTCAAAGGTTTGGACACACCTACTCATTCAAGGGTTTTTCTTTATTTGACTATTTTCTACATTGTATAATTATAGTGAAGACATCAAAACTACGAAATAACACATATGGAATCATGTAGTAACCAAAAAAGTGTTAAACAAATCAAAATATATTTTACATTTGAGATTCTTCAAAGTAGCCACCCTTTGCCTTGACGACAGCGTTGCACACGCTTCGGATTCTCTCAACCAGCTTCATGAGATAGTCACCTGGAATTCATTTCAATTAACAGGTGTGCCTTTTAGAAAGTACATTTGTGGAATTTCTTCCCTTCTTAATGCATTTTAGCCAATCAGTTGCATTGTGACAAGGTAGGCTTGGTATACAGAAGATATCCCTATTTGGTAAAAGGCCAAGTCCATATTATGGCAAGAACAGCTGAAATAAGCAAGAGAAATGAAAGTCCATCATTACTTTAAGACATGAAGGTCAGTCAATACGGAACATTTCAAGAACTTTGAAAGTTTCTCCAAGTGCAGTAGCAAAAACCATCAAGCGTTATGATGAAACTGGCTCTCATGAGGACCGCCACTGGAAAGGAAGACCCAGATTTACCTCTGCTGCAGAAGATAAGTTGATTAGAGTTAACTGCACATCAGAGTGCAGCCCAAATAAATGCTTCACAGAGTTTAAGTAATAGACACATCTCAACATCAACTGTTCAGAGTAGACTGCGTGAATCAGGCCTTCATGGTAGAATTGCTGCAAAGAAAGCACTACTAAAGGGTCACCAATAATATGAAGAGACTTACTTGGGCCAAGAAACACAAATAATGGACATTAGACCGGTGGAAATCTGTCCTTTGGTCTGATGATTCCAAATTTGAGATTTTTGGTTCCAACCGCTGTGTCTTTGTGAGAAGCAGAGTAGTTAAAAGTACGATCTCCGCATGTGTGGTTCCCACCGTGAAGCATGGAGAAGGTGTGATAGTGTCACCAGCAGAGCACTCCAACACCATCTGTGATTTATTTTGAATTGAGGGCACACTTAACTAGCATGGCTACCTCAACATTCTGCAGTGATACACCATCCCATCTGGTTTGTGCTTAGTGGGACTATCATTTGTTTTTCAACAGGAAAATGACCCAAAACACACATCCAGGCTATGTAAGGGCTATTTGACCAAGAAGGAGAGTGATGGAGTGCTGCATCAGATGACCTGGCCTCCACAATCACCCGATTTGGGATGAGTTGGACCACAAAGGGAAGGAAAAGCAGCCAACAATTGGTCAGCATATGTGGGAACTCCTTCAAGACTGTTGGAAAACATTCCAGGTGACTACCACATGAATCTGGTTGAGAGGATGCCAAGAGTTTGCCAAGCTGTCATCAAGGCAAAGGGTGGCTACTTTGAAGAATCTAAAATATTACATATATTTTGACATCTTTAACACTTTTTTGGTTACTACATGATTCCATATGTGTTATTTCATAGTTTTGATGTCTTCACTGTTATTCTACAATGTAGAAAATAGTCTAATAAAGAAAAACCCTTGAATGAGTAGGTGTATCCAAACTTTTGACTGGTACTATATATATATATATATATATATATATATATATATATACATACGCACACACACACACACACACACACATACACACACACACACACACATGCTGAGTGTACAGAATATTAAGAACACCTTCCTGATATTGCGTTATGCCCCCCCTCCTTTAGGCATGGACTCTACAAGGTGTCAAAAGCGTTTCTCAGGCATGTTGGCCCATGTTGACTTCAATGCTTCCGACGGTTGTGTGAAGTTGGCTGGATGTCCTTTGGGTGGTGGACCATTCTTGATACACACAGGAAACGGTTGCACTTCTTGGCACAAATCGGTGCGCCTGGCACCTATTACCATACCCCGTTCAAAGGCACTAATCTTTTGCCTTGCCCATTTAACCCTCTGAATGGCACACACACAACCCATGTCTCAATTGTCTCAAGGCTTAAAAATCCTTCTTTAACCTGTCTATTCCCCTTCATCTACACTGATTGAAGTGGATCATAGCTTTCACCTGGATTCACCTGGTTAGTCTGTCATGGAACGAGCAGGTGTTCATAATGTTTTGTACACTCAATGTATACAGTATATATACCGAACAAAAATATAAATGCAACAGGCAACAATTTAAAAGATTTTACTGAGTTACAGTTCATATAAGGAAATCACTCAATTGGAAAATTCATTACTCCCTAATCTATGGACTGGGAATACAGATATGACTGGGAATACAGATATGCATCTATTGGTCACAGATACATAAAAATAGGTAGGGGTGTGGATCAGAAAACCAATCAGTATCTGGTGTGACCACCATTTGCCCCATGCAGCGCGACACATCTCCTTCGCACAGAGTTGATCAGGCTGTTGATTGTAGCCTGTGGAGTGGCTGGGCTAAGTTGCTGGATAGTGGCGGGAACTGGAACACGCTGTCGTACATGACGATCCTGAGCATCCCAAACATGCTCAATGGGTGACATGTCTGGTAAGTATGCAGGCCATGGAATAACTGGGACATTTTCAGCTTCCAGGAATTGTGTACTGATCCTTGTGACATGGGGCCGTACATTATCATGCTGAAAAATGACGTCATGACGGCGGATGAATGGTACAACAACGGGCCTCAGGATCTTGGTACAGTATCTCTGTGCATTCAAATTGCCATTGATAAATGCATATGTGTTTGTTATCCATAGCTTATACCTGCCCGTACCATAACCCCACCATGGGGCACTCTGTTCACAACGTTGACATTAGCAAACCGCTCGCCCACACGAAGCCATACACATGGTCTGCGGTTGTGAGGCCTGATTGGTGTCCTGCCAAATTCTCTAGAAATACGTTGGAGGCGGCTTATGGTAGAGAAATGAACATTCAATTATCTGGCAACAGCTCTGGTGGACATTCTTGCAGTCAGCATGCCAATTGCACGCTCCCTCAAAACTTGAGACATCTGTGGCATTTTATTGTGTGATAAAACTGCACATTTTAGAGTGGTCTTTAATTGTCCCCAGCACAAGATGCACCTGTGTAATGATCATGCTGTTTAATCAGCTCCTTGATATGCCACACCTGTCAGGTGGATGGATTATCTTGGCAAAAGAGAAATGCTCACTCACAGGGATGTAAACAAATTTGTGCAAAACATTTTAGAGGAATAAGCTTTTTGTGCATATGGAAAATATCTGGGATCTTTTATTTCAGCTCATGAAAACCAACACGCATGTTGCATTTATATTTTTGTTCAGTGTATATGGTAAAAAATACCCCTTTTCCCACTCTCATAATAAATATATAGACATTAAAGATACAATCCGGGATATTAACCATTTAACATATCATACGAATAAAACATTTTAAAGCATTTTGTTATTGTTGCAGGGCGTAACTTATCATGCGAAATGGATAACATAGTGGACAATATCCGGGAACAGGTTTTGGCTGGTGAGCACTACTTTTAAAACTACTGGCTGAAATTATAAATAAGCGCTGGGGCATCACTTTGTTTCTCTGGTGCAACGAGGAGCTGTGAAGGTACACAAGGAAAACAATGTCCCCCACATTTTTCAAATGGACACAAATGTCATGTTATCACACTATTACTGTGTCTGATATGTGTATGAAAAGAAAGGGAAAATCTGTCCATCTGAATGTGTTTGAGCTTCAATCACTGCCTTATTGCACTTCCCTTGTACTAATAGACTAATAGTCAATCACAGGAGGTTGGTGGCACCTTAACTGGGGAGAACAAGCTTGTGGTATTGACTGGAGTGGAATCAGTGGAATGGTATCAAATACATTAAACGTGGTTTCCAGTTGTTTGATGTCATTCCATTTGCTCTGTTCTGGCCATTATTATGAGCCGTCCTCCCCTCAGCAGCCTCCTGTGGTCTGAATCCTATTCACACCATAGCTGAGTGACAGAAGGGTTGATACATTTTTATCTTATTATAATTTTTTGACATGTAATACTTATGAAGAGGCCATATGCTAAAGCAGTATGAGGGAAAATGTCTGCTCTCCATTCTATCCAGAATCCATATGACACACACATACGTTACATGCTTATTCTCAAAACACACATACAGTAGCAACAAACACAGATTATATCATACTAACTGCCAGACTGTGGTAGTGTGTACATTACATACATACTAAATACTGCCAGGATGTGTAGTATCAATACAGTGAGTAAGCCAACCAGGCCAATCCATCCTCTCTATTTACAATACGCGTTTGCACTCACCTTGTGTGCGAAATATCCTAATAGATATCCTAATAGATATCCTAATTTAATAGATTAAGATCTGTCTTTAGTACTATGGCATTTCGAGGTTCGTCACTGGTTACCACAGCCACATAGTCATAGTTATGGCTAAACCCAGGCTATTTCTACAATTTCTCTTCTTTAAAATCTGACTTTAAACCTTACCCGAACCGTAACCTTAACTCTAACTACACTGCTAACTTTATTCCTAACCCTAACCACACAGCTAAACTTATTCCTAACCCTAACCTTAAATTAAGACCAAAAAGCTGCATTTTAGTTTTCATTCATTTGACAATATAGCCAATTTGGACTTTGTGGCGGTGGTAACTAGTGACAACCCTTTCCAAGGGGTCAGATACAATGCAGCCTGAGGCATAAGGATAGTTGTGTTTTCACTGTCTTGCCTTGTCTGGCTTGACAATCCCTACATGAATTGGCAAGACAGACCAAACAGATCGAGGACCAGGCTAAATGATTGCATACATCTCCAGATCACTATGACGCTAATGCCAAAAGCAATGCACTATTAGACTGATGCTTTCACTTATACCATATACAACACAAAGATACTGAGAGACACGCTACACAAATAAACAAAGATTCTCAAATGGCCTCAGCATACCTATAAGACATAGCTAAGAGGGCTTCTTGTCAGACTCAATTCTTATATACAAAAGTATCAAAAAAGTAGGAAAAGTCTACATCAAGCCATCAACACAATGTCATCATGGCATAAGAGCAGTGGCTTTGTAACTTGGATTAGTGACATCACAAATAAAGAAGAACACAGACTCTCAGACAGGTGGACAGTTTAAACCTGGTCCCAGATCTGTCTATGCTGTCTCGAAACAATGCAATGATCATTGGCAAGCCTACCAACAGATCTGGGACCAGGCTAGTGGACTGTAGATATGGCTAATGTCTGAGACATTCTGTCCATTTTTGGTGCCTGGGTCAATGCCATGTGTATCTGTAAACTAAGAGTCTTTACATTTACAACAACTTTACAAGCTGCCCTATCGCAGATAGTGTCAATCACTCCCCACCCCTCCCTTTGGGCCAATCAGATTTCAGTCAGGGTGAGTTTATAAATGCCCCCTAGCTCCTCCATAGAGATCTGGAAGGTGTCTTCGTTGGAATAGTGTTTGATGATGTTGTCATCCATGTTGACTAGAATCCTAACAGAGGGACAGATAGAAATGTCAGTATCACAGTAATAAAATCGAATCATTACATTTCTATGGTCAGAGTCTTATGTTGTGTAAAATACATAAAAGGCCTGATTCTTCACAAATATAACTTTTACTTGTTGTAGAATTCTTAAATCATGGTAAATAGATTTACCGTTGATGAGAACAACTTACCCTTTCTTGCATTTCTTGTAGACTTTCCCCACTTTCTGGAGCGGCACGTTGTATTTCTCAGATATCTAGAAGAAGCGGAGCAACAAAGGCTTGTAATACAGTAGTCTCTCTTTCGAAAGAAGAGAATGGAAATGAAATATACAATACACCACTCTAACAATTACTCAGGTTGAATGGCAGACATTAAACACAATCTGAATTCGACCCGGAAAGAAAAGAGAGGTGTGTGGTATCTTTGCCCACATTTTCTCCCCAGCTGTTCACACTTCCCTCCCAGAGAAACTAAGAGGCCAGGTCCAGTCCTGTCACCACTCATTTGGCCTGTTGAGAGGCCAGGTCCAGTCCTGTCACGACTCATTTGGCCTGTTGAGAGGCCAGGTCCAGTCCTGTCACGACTCATTTGGCCTGTTGAGAGGCCAGGTCCAGTCCTGTCATGACTCATTTGGCCTGTTGAGAGGCCAGGTCCAGTCCTGTCACAACTCATTTGGCCTGTTGAGAGGCCAGGTCCAGTCCTGTCACAACTCATTTGGCCTGTTGAGAGGCCAGGTCCAGTCCTGTCACGACTCATCTGGCCTGTTGAGAGGCCAGGTCCAGTCCTGTCATGACTCATTTGGCCTGTTGAGAGGCCAGGTCCAGTCCTGTCATGACTCATTTGGCCTGTTGAGAGGCCAGGTCCAGTCCTTTCATGACTCATTTGGCCTGTTGAGAGGCCAGGTCCAGTCCTGTCATGACTCATTTGGCCTGTTGAGAGGCCAGGTCCAGTCCTGTCACGACTCATTTGGCCTGTTGAGAGGCCAGGTCCAGTCCTGTCACGACTCATCTGGCCTGTTGAGAGGCCAGGTCCAGTCCTGTCACGACTCATTTGAGAGGCCAGGTCCAGTCCTGTCATGACTCATTTGGCCTGTTGAGAGGCCAGGTCCAGTCCTGTCATGACTCATTTGGCCTGTTGAGAGGCCAGGTCCAGTCCTGTCACGACTCATTTGGCCTGTTGAGAGGCCAGGTCCAGTCCTGTCATGACTCATTTGGCCTGTTGAGAGGCCAGGTCCAGTCCTGTCACAACTCATTTGGCCTGTTGAGAGGCCAGGTCCAGTCCTGTCACGACTCATTTGGCCTGTTGAGAGGCCAGGTCCAGTCCTGTCACGACTCATTGGGCCTGTTGAGAGGCCAGGTCCAGTCCTGTCACGACTCATTTGGCCTGTTGAGAGGCCAGGTCCAGTCCTGTCACGACTCATTTGGCCTGTTGAGAGGCCAGGTCCAGTCCTGTCATGACTCATTTGGCCTGTTGAGAGGCCAGGTCCAGTCCTGTCACAACTCACTGTTGCGGAGGCGGTTGGAGACCCATGTCTAGTTTCCCCACAGCCCCTGTTGTCCCCTGCTGAGGGATGTCCTCTGTCCCCTTTGTCTTAAAGCACTAAGCCAGACAGACAGACCCCCCTGATCAGAACCACAGCACCCCCACGTGAGGGGAAGGCTGAATGACTATACGGAGAAGCGGAGACCCTACACATGGTAATGCCTCTGTCCTCCTTTCTCATTCTCTTTCACTCTCTCAGTCTGTCCCTCTACTTCATTTAGAGGAAAGAGTTGAGGTCATAGCTCTCCCTCTCTCTCATGCTGAGTTGAATTAGCATCAAGCTGAGAGAGAAAGATAGTGGACATGGGTAATTGCAGGATAGATGAGTCTGTGTGGCAGAGTGGGCCGTGTCACAAACAGTGCCACCCACCGTGTCACTGGAGGGATGCAATGGGACCAGCCTCCCATAACAGACACCATATGTCTGGCAGTGTTAATTTCCTGTTCATATTGAGTAAGAACTTACTGCTTCCACCAGCCCGTTCATTGTTGGGTTCTTCAGCATGACCGCATCAAACACCTCCTCTGTCTCCCTACGCACATACAGCAGAACTACACAGGAGAGAGGAGGCATGCAGTGAGACATGTTGATCACACTCTCACACACGCACGCACGCACGCACGCACGCACGCACGCACGCACGCACGCACACACACACACACACACACACACACACACACACACACACACGCAACACATTAACTTGGCAATGTCAGATATATTTTCTGCTGAAACTAACAGTGGTGAAGCCCTTGATGTGGGTTTGGACATCTGAGCATCTCACTATGTCCCAGTCTCATGTGGCCAATACCTCACACAGCATAGTGACACACACATGCACACTGCTGCAATATAAACGCAAAATTCAACCATTTTAGCAGACGCTCTTATCCAGAGCAACTTACAGGAGCAATTAGGGTTTAGTGCCTTGCTCAAAGGTACATGGTCAGTTAAATGCACGACTTGTAAGACACTTTGCATGAAGTTGAGGTGGCTTATGGTAGAGAAAACAACATCAAATTCTCTGGCAACTGCTCTGGTAGACAATCTTGAAGTCAGCATGCCAGTTGCATGCTCCCTCAAAACAGAGACATCTGTGGCATTGTGTTGTGTGACAAAACTGCACATTTTAGAATGGCCTTTTATTGTCCCCTGTACAACGTGCACCTGTGTAATGATCATGCTGTTTAATCAGTTTCTTGATATGCCACAAATGTCAGATGGATGGATTATCTTGGCAAAGGAGAAATGCTCATTAACAGAGATGTAAACAAATTTGTGCATATGGAACATTTCTGGGATATTTTATTTCAGCTCAGAACACATGGGATCAACACTTTACATGTTGCGTTTATATTTTTCTCCAGTATACATCTACATACTACCTCAATTAGCTCAACTACCTGGTGCCCACATTGACTTGGTACCGGTACTCCTTGTATATAGTCTCGTTGTTATTTTTATCACTATTTCTTTTTTTATTTTTAGCAGAAAAAGGGCTAGTAAGTCAGCATTGCATGGTAAAGCACATGTGACAAATAGAATTTGATTTGATTTGGTTCCTTGGGATAGTATGTTGTTGGTTTAACATTGGTTGTGGGAACGAAGCCATACGTTTCCTGACCAGTAAAACTTAACGTTTTTTAAATGTTCTGAAAACAGAAGTGAAAATGTTGCCTGTTCTAGGAACCTTTATCTTTAGTTTGCAGAGAGGTTCTGAGAGCGTTTTACTCTGGTTCCTTGAAAGTTTTCCTGAGAGGTTTCAATAATGCTTTGAGAACGGAAGTTATAGGTCATTTATGACAAAATACTCTGAAACACAACCAAAACAAACAGCAAATGCATCCAACAAAGTTTGTTAAGTTACAAGCTTGATGTAATCATTGCGTGTTATGAATATGGGACTAAATACTACACTTTTGACTACTTTAATACACATCAGTGAATTTGTCCCAATACTTTTGGTCCTCTAAAATGGGGGGATTATGTACAAAAAGTGATGTAATTTCTAAACGGTTCACCTGATATGGATGAAAATGCCCTCAAATTAAAGATGATAGTCTGCACTTTAACTTCATAATCATTGCATGATTTCAAATCCAAAGTGCTGGAGTACTGAGCCAAAACAAAAATAAATTGCTCATTGTCTCAATACTTTTGGAGATCACTGTATGTGAAATTTTCAGGGCCACTTTTGACATGAGGGTGCTACTTTCAGAACTACTGGCTAAATTGTATAAAGAAATCAAAAAATGTGGCAATTGGCAATTAACCCCCTGAACAACAACATTCTCAGTAAGGGTTACAGAAATGTTTTACTTGCTCTGACTATGTGTTTTTTCATCTACCCTAGTTAAATGCACTACTTGTAAGTCACTTTGCATAAGAGCGTCTCTAAATGAACAAAATGTAAATGATCAACTGCAAAGCACACTGGGTTTTTTATTGGCCTAGTTTTGGGGTCGGAGTGCTTTAGAATAATACTCAGCATGCTTTGCAAGTGTTCATTTTGACATTTACCTTTAGGTCATTTAACAGAGTCTCTTATAACACTATAGTGCAATCAGACTTCTGACAACAATACAGGCTAAAAGGGGGCTGCAAAATTGTGAACCACCATAAAAAAATGGTATAGAAAAGTATTTTGAAAACAAAAAATTACAACTCTCGAAAGTGTCTTGTTACATGGATTGTAACAGGCAAATTAAATACAAATTACAAAACAGTCAAAGGTAGTTGAAATACGTATTTCTAATGAATTTAACAGAAATACTGCCCAGCTCTCTGTGTGTGTGTGTTTTCCATGTGTGTTTGCATGTGTGTTCATATGCTGAAGAAGGATGAAGAACGTGTCCTTGTGTGTGAATTGTGAGAGAGGTGAGAATGAACATTGATATTGTGTTGTTCACGGTGGGAAGGGGGATACTGCTGTTGTGTTTTCAGGGGCTGGGTAAATAAGGAATCACGTGCCTCACATCTATGGGTAAGGTGTGTGTGGAGCAACGAACCGCCCTTGCTGTCTCTGCCTGGCCGGTTCCACTCTTTCCACTGGGATTCTCTGCCTCTAACCCTATTACAGGGGGCTGAGTCACTGGCTTACTGGTGCTCTTTCATGCCGTCCCTAGGAGGGGTGCGTCATTTGAGTGGGTTGAGTCACTGATGTGATCTTCCTGTCTGGGTTGGCGCCCCCCCTTGGGTTGTGCCGTGGCAGAGATCTTTGTGGGCTATACTCAGCCTTATCTCAGGATGGTAAGTTGGAGATATCCCTCTAGTGGTGTGGGGGCTGTGCATTGGCAAAGTGAGTGGGGTTATATCCTTCCTGTTTGGGCCTGTCCGGGGGTATTATCGGATGGGGCCACAGTGTCTCCTGACCCCTCCTGTCTCAGCCTCCAGTATTTATGCTGCAGTATTTTATGTGTCGGGGGGCTAGGGTCAGTTTGTTATATCTGGAGTACTTCTCCTGTCTTATCAGGTGTCCTGTGTGACTTTAAGTGTGCTCTCTCTAATTCTCTCTTTCTCTCTTTCTTTCTCTCTCTCTCTCGGAGGACCTGAGCCCTAGGACCATGCCTCAGGACTACCTGGCATGGTGACTCCTTGCTGTCCCCAGTCCACCTGGCCGTACTGCTACTCCAGTATCAACTGTTCTGCCTGCGGCTATGGAATCCTGACCTGTTCACCGGACGTGCTACCTGTCCCAGACCTATTATTTGACCATGCTGGTCATTTATGAACATTTGAACATCTTGGCCATGTTCTGTTGTAATCTCCACCTGGCACAGCCAGAAGAGGACTGGCCACCCCTCATAGCCTGGTTCCTCTCTAGGTTTCTTCCTAGGTTTTGGCCTTTCTAGGGAGTTTTTCCTAGCTTCTACACCTGCATTGCTTGCTGTTTGGGGTTTTAGGCTGGGTTTCTGTACAGCACTTTGAGATATCAGCTGATGTACGAAGGGCTATATAAATAGATTTGATTTGATTTGTGTGTGATGGGGTGTTGGTGGCCTTCAAGGCAAGCCATAACACACACACTCCTCCCTCTCCATACCTAGCCCTCTCTCTGGTTTCGAGTTGGACAGTGACCTTATCAGTAGTGTATACACAGCGCATGGGCGGGGCGGGCACACACACACGTCATACCTTTCTTGGGCTTGTCCATTCTGGCCAGCTTATTGGAAGGTGAACCAAACTCATCCTCGGCGTAGAGCGATCTCTTCATGCCCGAACTGCAATGGACACACACGACAGGTTGGTTTAGAGCGCTTATGCACTCACACAGACACTCACGTATACACACACACACACACACACACACACACACACACACACACACACACACACACACACTCCAGTTAAGCCTGTGAGGCCCTCTCCCAGAGAAATAGCAGGAAGGCCCTAACAACCCTAACAACCAACCTAACAACCCTAACAACCACTCTAACAACCCTAACAACTACGTAATAGACCATGACACAAACAGCTCTCAGGGTCTTTCTTAGAAGTAACTGGTGTAGCTAAAGGTTGAAACTGGAAGACCTAAAGGTGGAAACTGGAAGAGCTAAAGATTGAAACTGGAAGAGCTAAATGTTGAAACTGGAAGAGATAAAGGTGGAAACTGGACAAGCTAAAGGTGGAAACTGGAAGAGCTAAATGTTGAAACTGGAAGAGATAAAGGTGGAAACTGGAAGAGCTAAAAATTGAAACTGGAAGAGCTAAAGGTGGAAACTGGAAGAACTAAAGGTGGAAACTGGAAGAGCTAAAGATTGAAACTGGAAGAGCTAAAGGTGGAAACTGAAAGAGCTAAAGGTGGAAACTGGAAGAGCTAAAGATTGAAACTGGAAGAGCTAAATGTTGAAACTGGAAGAGATAAAGGTTGAAACTGGAAGAGCTAAAGGTGGAAACTGAAAGAGCTAAAGGTGGAAACTGAAAGAGCTAAAGGTTGAAACTGGAAGAGCTAAAGGTGGAAACTGGGAGAGCTAAAGGTGGAAACTGAAAGAGCTAAAGGTGGAAACTGGAAGAGCTAAAGATTGAAACTGGGAGAGCTAAAGGTGGAAACTGGGAGAGCTAAAGGTGGAAACTGGAGGAGCTAAATGTTGAAACTGGAAGAGCTAAAGGTTGAAACTGGAAGAGCTAAAGGTGGAAACTGGAAGAGCTAAAGGTGGAAACTGGAAGAGCTGAAGGTGGAAACTGGAAGAGCTAAAGGTGGAAACTGGAAGAGCTAAAGGTGGAAACTGGAAGAGCTAAAGGTGGAAACTGGAAGAGCTAAAGGTGGAAACTGAAAGAGCTAAAGGTGGAAACTGAAAGAGCTAAATGTTGAAACTGGAAGAGATAAAGGTTGAAACTGGAAGAGCTAAATGTGGAAACTGAAAGAGCTAAAGGTGGAAACTGGAAGAGCTAAAGATTGAAACTGGGAGAGCTAAAGGTGGAAACTGGGAGAGCTAAAGGTGGAAACTGGATGAGCTAAAGGTTGACACTGGAAGAGCTAAAGATTGAAACTGGAAGAGCTAAAGGTTGAAACTGGAAGAGCTAATGGTGGAAACTGGAAGAGCTAAAGGTGGAAACTGGAAGAGCTGAAGGTGGAAACTGGAAGAGCTAAAGGTGGAAACTGGAAGAGCTAAAGGTTGACACTGGGAGAGCTGAAGGTGGAAACTGGAAGAGCTAAAGGTTGTCTCGGTCGAACAGCTACCATATGAGTGGCCATACTTTATTTACTCCAGCCCTTTTCCATCTACTTGTCCAATAAAACTAATTAGCGTGAAGTCAATGTTTCCAGGAACTCACCTTTCCTCTCCATCTTCTTGTGAGAAGGGCTGCATAGAGAAAGAGAGAGAATGGAGGGAGAACCAGAGAGAAGAGGGAGAAAGAGGGTGAAGAGGGAGAAAGAAAACAGAGAATGAGGGGAGGGAATGATATGGGTCAAGGGTGAAAAACACAGTCATACATATGAAATAGGTCATTTGATCTAATATGGAACAGGTCTATTGAACTTTGTGGGCCGTGTCAACAATCCTAGGGGACCTCTTAAATCAAAACTGATGACATTTACATTTACATTTACATTTAAGTCATTTAGCAGACGCTCTTATCCAGAGCGACTTACAAATTGGTGCGTTCACCTTAAGACATCCAGTGGAACAGCCACTTTACAATAGTGCATCTAAATCTTTTAAGGGGGGAGGGGGTGAGAAGGATTACTTTATCCTATCCTAGGTATTCCTGAAAGAGGTGGGGTTTCAGGTGTCTCCGGAAGGTGGTGATTGACTCCGCTGTCCTGGCGTCGTGAGGGAGTTTGTTCCACCATTGGGGGGCCAGAGCAGCGAACAGTTTTGACTGGGCTGCGCGGGAACTGTACTTCCTCAGTGGTAGGGAGGCGAGCAGGCCAGAGGTGGATGAACGCAGTGCCCTTGTTTGGGTGTAGGGCCTGATCAGAGCCTGGAGGTACTGAGGTGCCGTTCCCCTCACAGCTCCGTAGGCAAGCACCATGGTCTTGTAGCGGATGCGAGCTTCAACTGGAAGCCAGTGGAGAGAGCGGAGGAGCGGGGTGACGTGAGAGAACTTGGGAAGGTTGAACACCAGACGGGCTGTGGCGTTCTGGATGAGTTGTAGGGGTTTAATGGCACAGGCAGGGAGCCCAGCCAACAGCGAGTTGCAGTAATCCAGACGGGAGATGACAAGTGCCTGGATTAGGACCTGCGCTGCTTCCTGTGTGAGGCAGGGTCGTACTCTGCGGATGTTGTAGAGCATGAACCTACAAGAACGGGCCACCGCCTTGATGTTAGTTGAGAACGACAGGGTGTTGTCCAGGATCACGCCAAGGTTCTTAGCGCTCTGGGAACATTGTTTTGGATATGATTTAAATATTTTCCCCTCAACATGAGAGCATGCTTTAATTTATTACTGTAATAAGCAGTTCAGATTATTTTGAGTAACACTTTCGATTCATAAATCCTAATTCATAAAGGCCATTCTTGCAGCACAAGATAAGTGCAACCTGGTTAGAAGGATACATTTAATTGGCCCACTCGCCCTCTGACCTGGTTAGAAGGATACATTTAATTGGCCCACTCGCCCTCTGACCTGGTTAGAAGGATACATTTAATTGGCCCACTCGCCCTCTGACCTGGTTAGAAGGATACATTTAATTGGCCCACTCGCCCTCTGACCTGGTTAGAAGGATACATTTAATTGGCCCACTCGCCCTCTGACCTGGTTAGAAGGATACATTTAATTGGCCCACTCGCCCTCTGACCTGGTTAGAAGGATACATTTAATTGGCCCACTCGCCCTCTGACCTGGTTAGAAGGATACATTTAATTGGCCCACTCGCCCTCTGACCTGGTTAGAAGGATACATTTAATTGGCCCACTTGCCTTCCAACCTGGTTTCCATACCTTCATTGATTGTCTTATCAATACTAAACACATTCACAGGTAACAGAGTGCAGTCGTGTGTTGTAACTAAGCAGTGTCCATATTTTAGGAGGAATTGTGGAATGTATAATCAATATTAGTTCTGGTCCAGGTTGTTAGTGTGTACTACTCCACTATGTAGTTAAGGAGCATGTACTAAACACCTGAACCAGGCCAAATCAATAGTCTATTCTCAGAGGAAGCCAAGTCCCCCTGCTAATCACTAACTGATAGGAGGGCTAGAGATTTACTGGGTTGCCATTTTATGCCAATCGTGTGTCAAAATAAACGTTTTCCTTCCAGGCTGGATCAGAATGGTAAACAGTAAAGGTTTATTTTCAGCTCAGTCCACCCTGCATGTCAGCAACGCCATGTGGCCCAGAAACCAGAGAACTCAGTCAGCTCAGCTGGGTCATGTTCATTATGCACCAAATGGACTGAAACAGGGAGGGACTACCTGGACTTGTCCAATGTGAAACACTCATGTTCGTTTTCAGTAGCAATAATATTTTCAAATACGCAAACCTCATGAACGGACCCTGGTGCCACTGTGGCCAACAGGGAGCAGTCAAAGTTCACTTTCTACAGAGCCACAGGGATGAATTAAAACAACTGTCTGCCCATCTTCCAGGTCTAGGGAAAATGTTTCACTCTAGGCTTCCAGCAACCACCCTGAGGGCCATGTGATATCACACTGCTAAGCCAAGGAGGGTTCAGAGTCCAGGCGTGGCTAGGAGCACTGCTAGTGCCAGGAAGAGGTGTGTTGTTGGGGAATGGAGAGAGAGACCTGACATACCACACGTAGACAGACGTGTGCTATACTCCCCTCTGTCTCATGTCCCCTTCGCATCAAGCCAAGTCACAAGTGCAACAGGTGCAGTCTACTCTAGACATACTGCATTAGGTGCCGTATTAAGAAACCACTGGGCTTCCATAATCAATGATATTGAAATTATGAGATATTCACGCATATGAGAGTGATTCCAAACATGTTTGGATTCGTTGAAGCACTGTGTAAGATAATTTGACTCACACACCTAGAAACCTTTGGATCTATCCCAAGGCCATCTCCACCTATCAGATGGCACTGGAACCTCCTAGGTTATATAACCAACACCCAATCCCATGATATTACATGATTACAGTATCCTGGCCAATTGGCAGGTCTACACTGTATGTTTTAGTCACCTTGACCTGCACCTTGTCCTGAGTAGGAGTTGAAACTGTTTACCAGCCAGGAACCATATAAGGTGTGACCAAGGCAGCCCGGTGGTTAGAGTGTTGGACTAGTAACCGAAAGGTTGCAAGATCAAATCCCAGAGCTGACATGGTAAAAATCTGTTGTTCTGACCCTGAACAGGCAGTTAACCCACTGTTCCTAGGCTGTCGTTGAAAATAAGAATTTGTTCTTAACTGACTTGCCTGGTTAAACAAAGGTAAAAACAAATTATATGGTTGTGTCTGAAATGGCTCCCTATATAGTGCACTACTTTTTGGCCCTTGTCAAAAGTAGTGCACTATATATGAAATAGATGCACTACTTTTGACTGAGGCCCATAGGGCTATGGTCAACAGTAGTGTACTGCACTACATAGTAAATAGGGTGCCATTTGGGACAAACCCTCTGATCTCATAGTGACAAAGTTACACTGATATTGGCCAGGCACCAGTCGACTAGTCCGTTGTTTCTAATAGGTCTTGAAAACAGAAAGAGCTGCTTGTCCATGGTGATTATATACATCCCAGAGAACACCACTCTGCAGGTGGCGACTGACAGAGTGTGGGGGACTGGGACCAGTCACCTGGCCCAACCAGCTGGAGAGGAATGACCTGTCACCTGGCCCAACCAGCTGGAGATGAATGACCCGTCACCTGGCCCAACCAGCTTTAGAGGAATGACCCGTCACCTGGCCCAACCAGCTGGAGAGGAATGACCCGTCACCTGGCCCAACCAGCTGGAGAGGAATGACTGTCATGAGGAGTGCTGGACGGGCTATACAAGGTCATAACATGGCATAGACATAGCACATCCCTCTTGGGCGGCAGGGTAGCCTAGTGGTTAGAGCGTTGGACTAGTAACTGAAAGGTTGCAAGTTCAAATCCTCGAGTTGACAAGGTACCAATCTGTCGTTCTGCCCCTGAACAGGCAGTTAACCCACTGTTCCTAGGCTGTCATTGAAAATAAGAATTTGTTCTTAACTGACTTGCCTAGTTAAATAAAGGTAAAAAAAAAATGTAGAGTTCCAAAATAAACTATTCTGTCAATTCAACTAGGATTTCTGGAATTTTTGGGAACATTTCTGAAATGTCTTAACTCTGATCCCTCATAACGCACTGGACATCAATGGTGTTCAGGGCTTAGACTTCAAACACTAGGGTCTCTAATTCATCTATTAACAATAGGCAAAAGCCCCTCCACCCTAAAGGAAGATTGCCTTAAGGGATATCCACTATCTAAAGAACTCCGGGTATTTAGTGAAGGACTGCCAGAATGAGTGGCTCTTTAGAAGTCTGAAAGAGACACGGAGAGGGTGGACTGGACTCTTTGGTAGTCAGAGGCTGGTTGAAGTTGCATTCAAATGCCCTTTGATAAGGTTTTTATGATTGAATCAGCACCAAGTACGGTATATTATCTTAATAGATATAACTACTATGTAATCTAAATGTATGGCTGTTGTTAACCACTTGTGCAAATATACACTACTGTTCAAAAGTTTGGGGTCACTTAGAAATGTCCTTGTTTAAAAATATAAAAAAATGTTGTCCATTAAAATAGCATCACATTGATCAGAAATACAGTGTAGACATTGTTGATGTTGTAAATGACTATTGTAGCTGGCAACGGCAGATTTTATTTTTAATTTTTTATAGAATATCTACATAGGCGTACAGGGGCCCATTATCAGCAACCATCACTCCTGTGTTCCAATGGCAGATTCTGCTGTTCTGCGAAGGGAGTAGTACACAGCGTTGTACGAGATCTTCAGTTTCTTGGCAATTTCTCACATGGAATAGCCTTCATTCCTCAGAACAAGAATAGACTGACAAGTTTCAGAAGAAAGTTCTTTGTTTCTGGCCATTCTGAGCCTATAATCGAACCCACAAATGCTGATGCTCCAGATACTCAAATAGTCTAAAGAAGGCCAATTTTATTGCTTCTTTAATCAGACAACAGTTTTCAGCTGCACTAACATAATTGAAAAAGGGTTTTCTAATGATCAGTTAGCCTTTTAAAATGATATTAGCTAACACAATGTGCCATTGGAACACAGGAGTGATGGTTGCTGATAATGGGTCTCTGTACGCCTATGTAGACATTCCATAAAAAATCTGCCATTTCCAGCTACAATAGTCATTTACGACATTAACAATGTCTACACTGTATTTCTGATCAATTTTATGTTATTTTTAATGGACAATGTGCTTTTCTTTCAAAAACAAGGACATTTCTAAGTGACCCCAAACTTTTGAAAGGTAGCGTACATAGATAAAAACAAAAGATTTTTTAATTTTTTAAAATGTTTTTGTGGAATGCATTCAAAAAAGGGTTGGGGTTTATCATTTTGTTCCAATGAATCTGATAACAGCCTTATCACCACAACTACACTATACTAGGAAAACCAAACTGTGTTTTTATATCAGTTTGAATGTCACAGGTACCGTTGATTAACATGATTTATGTGGTAGCTATACTCTGCATAACCCTGTCTTCCGTGACCTGGCCCAGAATGCTGACCCTTAGACACAGATCTAGGATCAGCTTACCCTCCCCAAGTCCTAACCATAACCTTTAGAGGGTCAAATAAAAAACTGACCACATGTCAGTGTTTAGGGGCTAGGTACTCACATGGCGCTGGAAGATGGAGAAGTGGATGTCAGGGATAAAGAGAACCGGCTGGGTCTCAAAGTCAGACATCATCTTAAAGGTTGTGACATCATTACGCTTCTGAAGGAAAGGGACTTTAACGTCCACATCTATGGAGGGGCAAAAATGACAAATAATGAGATTAGTTGATGTGCATCATTGCAAGATAGACGTGTGTGTGTGATCACAAAAAATATAGCACCAAATGTGCGTGTATACACATGCTTTGACTGTGTGCGTGTGTGTGTGTGTGTGTGTGTGTGTGTGTGTGTGTGTGTGTGTGTGTCTGTACTCAGTGGGAACTCACATGATCCCAGACTGGTGTTGAGGTCGGTGCTCTTGCCCTTCCTACGGGACTGCTTCTTCTCCTCGTCTCTGATCTTCCTCTCAGCTCCCTTGTCACAGAACACCTTGATCTGGCAGAAGGCCCGGTGGATGGGCTTGTTGCTGCGGTTGTTGTAGCTGTAGGTGTCTATCTGCAGGTTCAGGGGCAGGCCTTTCACACCCTTCTGGGAAGAGAAGTCTGTGCTCAGACAGTTGACCGAGATGAAGATCTGAGGAGGAGGAAGAGGAGAAGGAAAATGAGGAAGAGGATGATGAAGGCGGAAGTGGAGGAGCAAGATTTATGACTTTGTTTTTCAAATTTTGTTTGTGGAGTAATTCAGGTACATTAAAACTGTGCATAGCAACACATAACAAGAAAATTGGAATTACATTGAATTACATAGGAGGTGGTTCCTGACTGGCTCATAGGAGGATGGGGCGGACAGAAGGGAGGAGGAGGAGGAGGAGGAGTTTGATACATTAACAAAAGAGATGTGTTCCATTGCCTCTATATTAAACATTATAGTGATTGTGCACAGTGTATGGTATCTTACACTTAAGGCATATACCGTGTTTATATATTTTGGATACAGAATATAGGCACTGCATCTCAATGTAAGAGGTGTCACTACAGTCCCTGGTTCGTATCCAGGCTGTATCACATCCGGCCGTGATCGGGAGTCCCATAGGGTGGCGCACAATTGGCCCAGCATCGTCCGGGTTTGGCTGGGGTAGGTCGTCGTTGTAAATAATAATTTGTTCTTAACTGACTTGCCTAGTTAAATGAAGGTTAGATTTAAAAAACAAATAGATTTTTGAAATAAAATAATAATAATAATGCAAATGGGTAAAATGTTAATTACATTCTTTGTCATTAACTGATGTTCCATACATAGTAAATTAGATCATAGTTATTCAAGAGCATTCCCACTGAATTCTCAGGCGCAAAGGATCTCTGTTTGATTCCTTGTTATATACATGCTGTCTTCACTGAACTGGTGTGTGTCTCCCTCTTTTGGCAGAGAGTGGTAATTACATGTTGACTCAGTTCTACTGCCAACCATTAAAACAAGATTGCGGAAAGCTATTTCAATAGATCGCTTTCTAGATAAATAACTATTTCAATATGCTTACTTAACATATAACCACTATACTGAAAAACCTTTACTGCAAGTTGCACAGATTTGATGTAGTTAGACTGAACTGTTACATTTTTGGAATAGCCACCTAGTAACTATTTAGTAACTAGTTTTTGCAGTTCATTTTAAGCAGAATGTAACTAGTTTTCTAAATTAGATCCTTGGTTTAATCCAATAGCCTGCTGGTTACCCAATGTGGCAAGAAACTATGTTGCTAACTTCATGTAAAGTCATGTATGGTGCAACATAGTTTCACGAGCTACGTATGTAAGTATGTTGCATTTCAACGTTTTTGCAATTGCTCATCTTCCGTAAAGATGATCTCATCGTATAATGCTCTATTCTCATGATCATTGCAGAGTGTTTTGTCAAGAAGCCCAAAGCGTGTCAACATTTGAGAAAGGCTGCTCCTACTCTGCCTTGTTTCATTTCCTTGCTTCATTTCCTCCTTCTGAGTAAACTGTGCGTGCCTAAGTTATTAAATCATCAGGGGACACAGCGAGGGAAGGTAAAGCATCTTGCACTTGCACACACGCACGCACGCACACACACACACACACACACACACACACACACACACACACACACACACACACACACACACACACACACACACACACATACACAAAACCATCCTTGTGACACCTTACACCTGACTCATCTGTGGTTCTAACAAACATACACAGTACAAAGACAAGGATGGAAGTCCTCGGTCCTATGGACACAGGCCTCAGGTCATGAGATGAGAAGATCCACACTCTGGTTATATGTATGCATGTGTGTGTGTGTGTGTGTGTGTGTGTGTGTGTGTGTGTGACCCTCAGTGAAAACCAAAGAGCATGGAGATGGAAGGGATAGATGAACTGTCTAGCTGTTAGTCTGTTTGTGCATCCCAGGCTAACAGTACAACAGTCAACAGTAGCAGTGTCATAGCACCCCATGAACATAAAGCGCAAGCTAAAGCGGTTGTGAGATTGTCTGTTGACGCCATCCCTCACAACCCAACAAACTGGTCAGGGACGGTGGATTATGTCTGTCACCTCGTACCCGGTCGGACGGGATTCCATCGCTAGCTGTCAAATTCAGTTCTGCCCCCCTGCCGCGTTTCCTCATTCCAACTCCCATTGTTAGGCAGTAGGCAAGTCCTAGATCCTTAGGCCTCCCTTGTACGTGCATCACTTTAACTCAGCAATTGGTGTGACGTAGAACGAGTTTAGAATGGGGCCTCGACGGCAGACAAACACCCACACATGTACCTATTCACTATGGTCTCTAAGCAACCAAAGGACCCAAAACACTGGGAAAACTCCCCTTACTCCCCAAGGGCCAATAAATGTCCCCAAGGACCACTTTCCATAATAGGCATTTAGAAGAAAACAAAGGACAAAGCGTGTGACGATCGCTTGCTGACGAATTGGTTTGCATCACCTGACACCTTTTCTGTGATGGCCAAAACACATCCTAACCTTCAGAGCAAGGGAAGGCAGTCTATTTTCGGAAGAATCTTCAGCCACATTTACACAGAATGTTGATGAGGAAGTTGTGATCAGATGACCCGAATCCTCCAGAAACACTTGTCATCACGTGTTCTAGGGATAAACAACTAGGCTTACAACTATCTTTCCATCTCTCTTCACCTTTTCTCTCTGATTCCTCATACCAAAAGGTATGTTTCCTATACCTCACCTTGGCCTCCTCATTGATGTCCCAGGTGAAGGAGATGGCGTTGTAGGAGATCTCCTCAATGTTGCTGATTGTGTTGAAGCTCTCTTTGTAGTCAGCTGGGAACCATGGAACACATAATGGACTGTTAGTACAGTTTGCATTGACATAAGACATTCAATGAAGAGAGGGTGCTAAGATAAGGGCGGCGGTGGCTACGTTATGAAACTAAGTATGGAGAGGTGGAAGGCTATTTTATTAGTATTATTAGTATCATTATTGGGACTGGGCTGAATTAAAGGCCTTGCATAAGAATGACGTGAAGGTCAGTAGCTTGTATCAGATACAACCATTGAGAATGTGCTCCCACCCTGGTGAGGTCTCATCCCACATCTTAGATGTTTGATAAACAAACAAGCTTTTTGTCCTCAAAAGGTGCGGCTTAAAAAGCTTGCTCCGTGTTATTGGTCTCGTAGTCTTGCGTTGTTGTACTATGAGTCTAATCCTTCAGAAAACGTTTTCACTATGCCATTTTCCTGAAATTGAGGCACTTGCCTCCAAACTTTAGGTTCTGACCAATCCCATCAAAGTCCCTTATTAGGCCTATACCCCTATGCCAGAAACCACACTGTTTTAGTAGGGCACCTCTACGTTGCTGACTGACTACTTTAATGGAAAGCAAGCAGGTTGTCTCAATGGTCACCTTTCGCCCACAGTCCTTCCATCAAAGTCAGACTTCAAGTGAGACAATACACTTTCCTCTGTGAAGCAGAACTAAGTTCTCCTTTCACAGTGTGTGCGTGCAGAGTAAGATTGATCAGTCTACCTCCAGAGAATTAGGCTGCTGTATTGTCCCGACAGGGAGCCACCATAGAGCTCAGTTGACACAGGTATCATTAACAAATAGGCAGTGGTGGAAAAAGTACCCAATTGTCATACTTAAGTGAAAGTATAGATACCTTAAGTTAATAGAAAACGATTCAAGCAAAAGTCACCCAGTAAAATACTACTTGAGTAAAAGTATAAAAGTATTTGGTTTTAAAAATACTTAAGTTTCAAATGTAAATGTAATTGCTAAAATATACTTAAATATCAAAAGTATAAATCATTTCAAATTCTTTATACTAAACAAACCAGACAGCACATTTTACGGATAGTCAGGGGCACACTCCAACACTCACACATCATTTACAAACTAAGCATTTGTGTTTAGAGAGTCTGCCAGATCAGAGGCAGTAGGGATGACTAGGGATGTTTTCTTGATAAGTGTGTGAATTTGACAATTGTTCTGTGTGCTAAGCATTCCTAATGTAACGAGTACTTTTGGGTGTCAGGGAAAATGTATGGAGTAAAACATACATTCATTCATTTAGGAATGTGGTGAAGTAAATGTAAATAGGAGGACAACTGGCCTTGTCTCATATCCACTCAAATTATCACCCTCCTTCATCCAATCATGTGTATTGTTCTAAAGAGGTTTGTTAAGGTTCAACCAATCAGATCCAGGATAATTTTTCCCTTTTAGAATAAGAGTATATGGACAAGAGGGACGTGATCATCCTAGATCTCCTACTAAGTTATTTATTTAAGGTGGCATAGAGGTTTTGGCTCATTGGGTGGGTCTGTCTGCCTGGCTCCTTGGCTAGCTGGCTGCTTCTCCTTCTAGGTCATGAGAGTTGAGCTGAGACAGAGACAGCATGTGACACGGGGGAGGAGATGGAGGGTGACTGTTGCACAACAACTCAGGGACCAACAGTGACTCGTGACAGTGCAGGGTGGTATGGTAAGTAGAGTGTCAGGTAAATATGATGAAATGTATTCGGAACCATTCAGGCAGAACTTCTGGTGACTTTATGTGACATAAAAACTATGGCCTGATTTAATAAGCGTTTGTAATGTGACGTTTGCACCTGTTATTTCCCCAGAGGTAATAAAACATTTAAGCTTCATGAAGAATCTTAAAGGGTAAATCAACTCATGTTTTAGCCAGTTTTTTGTCTTTCCTCGCTTTAGATAATAACAGTTGAAAACTTGTACTAACTTGTGCTTTGCACCGTAAACTAAGCTTCATGTCTTGGTGTAGCATCTTCAAGAGTTTGTGAGGACTAGTGTTCCATGTAGGTTTCAGTAGCATAGGCTCTTACCAATATCAAGACACCTCTGTTTGGCTGTGTGCTGTCTGGAGTGCCAGTACTTCCAGTGCTTCAGCTGGTCGTCTCTGCACTTCTCCTCTCCGAACACCACCATCACCACACTCTGAAATGGTGCACACAACCCCAGGGCCATCAATCATGCTAGCTTAACTGACACATTCCACTTAACAAGTTGCTACTTGTTAGTACATTAGCTACTATTAGCATAATAGCTACCAACTAGCCTAAGATTTCTCTGTTTATTCTGTCAAAAAATGTATCTTTAACATGACAGACCTAGCCAAATTATCTGCACATATTTAGTTACAGACAAGGACCAATCTAAAAGTTTTCTGTTATTGACCATGAACTACTGTAGAACAACTAACTAGCTTGGTGGTGTGGTCTTACCCTGACTTTGCTGATGGGGTGCCGCAGCTTGCTGTTGTCAATCTCCCTGAGGCTAATGGGGTAGAACTGGCCCTTGTTCAGGTACGTCATGGTACCGTCACCTGTCTTCTGACGCAGCGACTTGGAAGCATCCAGGGTATACTCAAAATGATTCCTAATCAGGAAATAAATATTAGTGACAAAACCACAGTAGGCTACATTTGTATTTTACTTTAGGGAAAGAGTAGCCTGAAATCCAGACCTGCTTTGTGCTGACATTCCACTCCTTGTACTCCGTGTCATATGTTTGGCACAAAACAGGCCTGGATTTCAGGCTAGAGAAAGAGAAGGCCTAGAGATGGAAAAAGTGATGTATCTAGTATTCAGCTGATGTTTATCTGGTATCTATCTTTATTCTAAACAATCTAGATGTGTTTTCAGTATTTATGAAAATACCGTATGCAAATATTGATTATCTATATTTTCCACATCTGAAATACATTGCAAATGTCACCCCTTGAATAAGACCACCCTCATCAGTCCCTTCCCATTGGTTAGATTGTGACCCCGAATCCTCGTAGTGTCACTGAGCCCCTGATAACATTATGTTTGGCATTGTAGCTTTTAAACTGAGGGAATCTGCTGACTGAATGAGGTTATTCTCCTATCAGGGGCTGAATGGCGGGGTGCTAGCGACAGCGGGCAGGCGCCGGGCTGGAGGGCTTACCCCGGCACGGTGTCAAACACGCTGTATTCCTCTGTCGAGATGGAGGCCATGCGTAACTGGAGATCCCCTGGGAAGGAGAACACCTGTGGCACACAAAGAGGACAGAGAAGTGGGGAGAGAGCGTCTGGATTTAGACAAGCATCCATGACAAGGGTTGTAGCTAGCTCTCTCAGGGGTTACAGGGAGTATAGGGAGCCCTCTCTCTCTCTCTCTCTCTCTCTCTCTCTCTCTCTCTCTCTCTTCTTAATGTTTCTTTCTTTCTTACACTGTCTCGCTGCATCTCTACCATTATTTTTCTCTGTTACACTCTCTCTCTCTCTCTCTCTCTCTAGCTCTCTCTCACTGATGTGGAAACAAACCACTTCCCATCCTACCCTCCCTCTCTCCTTCCCTCACTCCTTCCTCTTCTCCCCGTGTGAAGGGGGTTGTGTTGGGTTATCCCTTTCCAAGGTAATCCCCCTCCAGGTTAAATGGAGAGAGAGGAGAGATAAAGGCCTGGGCTATTGAAGGGGGGAAATAGTACAGCACTTTATTGTGTGGGCCAGACAATGGCATAATAACACACTGGTCTGCTATTTTGGAATGTTCAAATAAAAACAGGGAGGGCTGAGACCCACTGTTGTAAGCTCCAGAGGCTCAGGTGAAAGGGTTATTGTCTGACTGGAGAGAGAGATCTGAGAGGGGGGGTGTGGAGGAGGGTGGTGAGGGTTTTAGACTAGAGAAGAGGCTATTGGATTCCTGTTGTTGTGTCCACACCTCTTGGGAACCATCCTTGTAGGTCTCTGGGAAGGTGGAGTCAGGGGTACGGGGCTGGGTGCTAGGGCTGAACTGGCTGTGTGTGAGCTGCCTGGCGAACTCTGCCGTGTGGCTGTCTGACTCGGCACAGTGGAAGCTGTGGGAGGGCACCTCCATCTTGACGTTGGGGTAGTTGGGGGCGATGGAGACTGTGACAGTGGTGTCCGGGGAGGGGAAAAGGACCCCTCTCTTGTTGTCCTGGCCAGTTAGCTGGTTGGGCAGCAGGATGTTGATGGGGCCCTTCAGGAACTGGATCCTGCTCTCCACTGACGCCACGGAAGCTTCCTGCAGGGGGGCCATCAAGTGCCTGAAGAAAAACAAAAAACACGGCAGGTAAAATGTGAGGTGAGGTGAGGTGAGGTGAGGTGAGGTGTGGTGTGGCAAGGTGAGGTGTAGTGAGGTGTGGTGAGGTGTGGTGTGGTGTGGCAAGGTGAG
Organism: Oncorhynchus nerka; assembly: GCF_034236695.1. Taxonomy (NCBI): domain Eukaryota; kingdom Metazoa; phylum Chordata; class Actinopteri; order Salmoniformes; family Salmonidae; genus Oncorhynchus; species Oncorhynchus nerka. The sequence continues at coordinate 69,067,850 of NC_088413.1, forward strand.
GTAAGGTGTAGTGAGGTGAGATGTGGTGTGGCAAGGTGAGGTAAGGTAAGGTGTAGCGAGGTGTGGTGAGGTGTGTGAAGGACCTGTATTCCTCTCACTTCTAAATTCCTAGTAGTTCCTATAAATGCACACATGCGCACACAGCACATTTGCCCTCCCCAGTGGTTTGTAAAGGGATGTTCTACCTACATGGACCTTTTGTTGGGATCCACATCAGAGCCCATTGACTCTGTCTTGGTCTGGGATATTGTTCTCTTCTCTCTGGGCACCTGCATGGGAAGGTAAACACAGCCGCTGTGAGTCTGACCACATCCAATAGAAGCATGTCTACATAGGCAACACTACTAGTTTTTGCTGTTTCACAGATGCAAGAAGTAAAGCTACTTCATTCAATTAGTTTCTCCAACGCTGTCAATCTATATGGCTCGGATTGTTGTGGAACAGTGTCGCAACACCTGTGGGTGAACATGGCTCCTGTATCAGTAATAACTGTGGGTGAACATGGCTCCTGTATCAGTAATAACTGTGGGTGAACATGGCTCCTGTATCAGTAATAACTGTGGGTGAACATGGCTCCTGTATCAGTAATAACTGTGGGTGAACATGGCTCCTGTATCAGTAATAACTGTGGGTGAACATGGCTCCTGTATCAGTAATAACTGTGGGTGAACATGGCTCCTGTATCAGTAATAACTGTGGGTGAACATGGCTCCTGTATCAGTAATAACTGTGGGTGAACATGGCTCCTGTATCAGTAATAACTGTGGGTGAACATGGCTCCTGTATCAGTAATAACTGTGGGTGAACATGGCTCCTGTATCAGTAATAACTGTGGGTGAACATGGCTCCTGTATCAGTACTAACTGTGGGTGAACATGGCTCCTGTATCAGTAATAACTGTGGGTGAACATGGCTCCTGTATCAGTAATAACTGTGGGTGAACATGGCTCCTGTATCAGTAATAACTCATCCGATTCTTGTTTTTTTAGGCCACCTTGTAATAGTCATACCAGCCTGTAGTCAACCAGCCTGGGTCCTGTACACGTACCAGCCTGTATTCGACCAGCCTGGGTCCTGTGTTACCTTGTAGCAGGCATACCAGCCTGTAGTCGACCAGCCTGGGTCCTGTGTTACCTTGTAGCAGGCATACCAGCCTGTAGTCGACCAGTCTGGGTCCTGTGTTACCTTGTAGCAGGCATACCAGCCTGTAGTCGACCAGCCTGGGTCCTGTGTTACCTTGTAGCAGGCATACCAGCCTGTAGTCGACCAGTCTGGGTCCTGTGTTACCTTGTAGCAGGCATACCAGCCTATAGTCGACCAGTCTGGGTCCTGTGTTACCTTGTAGCAGGCATACCAGCCTGTAGTCGACCAGCCTGGGTCCTGTGTTACCTTGTAGCAGGCATACCAGCCTGTAGTCGACCAGCCTGGGTCCTGTGTTACCTTGTAGCAGGCATACCAGCCTGTAGTCGACCAGCCTGGGTCCTGTGTTACCTTGTAGCAGGCATACCAGCCTGTAGTCGACCAGCCTGGGTCCTGTGTTACCTTGCAGCAGGCATACCAGCCTGTAGTCGACCAGCCTGGGTCCTGTGTTACCTTGTAGCAGGCATACCAGCCTGTAGTCGACCAGTCTGTGTCCTGTTTTACCTTGTAGTAGTCGTAGAGCACGCCCAGGGCAGCGGCGCTGTCCTCGTCCCCGTTGATGCTCATCATTGCCTTGGTGGCGGCCGTCAGGGGGTTCTCCAGGAACGACTTCCACGCCTCGTCTTCGTTGGTGTAGGGCCGACGCTGACCGTAGTTGGGGTCATTCTGCAACAACAGGACCGGCCTCTTACTGGGGAGGGGGAGAAAGAGAAGGGAGAAAAAAGAGAGAGAGAGAGAGAAAGAGAGAGAGAAAGAGAGAGAGACATGTTAGCAGGAGTGCAGTGACACATTTCTTGAAGGAAAGTAACATGTGCTAGCTAGATAAAGTGTATGTCAAAACCAGGAGCTGCATAATTATAAGCTACACACAAAAGACGGACTGAGTTATAAATATTTAGTTAATATGGTCCTGTTTCTCTAACTGGTTCACTTCAGATTCAGACAGGGAGTCACTCACATCAGATGGATAGGCCAGACTGACAGCACGTAAATCAACAGACAGTCAGAGCAACAATCACTGCATTGTTCACAACCGACGAACAGGTTGGAGATATCAACAACGTCACTCTTTATCTTCCTGACCTGTTGTACAAGAAAGTCGATTGTGCAACAAATCTCAGCTACCTGTGAGAGAAAAGATGCTCTACTGCTCTACCTGTCTGCTGTTAAGTGTTTCCTATTGGTTACCTGTCTGCTGTTAACTGTTTCCTATTGGTTACCTGTCTGCTGTTAAGTGTTTCCTATTGGTTACCTGTCTGCTGTTAAGTGTTTCCTATTGGTTACCTGTCTGCTGTTAAGTGTTTCCTATTGGTTACCTGTCTGCTGTTAAGTGTTTCCTATTGGTTACCTGTCTGCTGTTAAGTGTTTCCTATTGGTTACCTGTCTGCTGTTAAGTGTTTCCTATTGGTTATCTGTCTGCTGTTAAGTGTTTCCTATTGGTTACCTGTCTGCTGTTAAGTGTTTCCTATTGGTTACCTGTCTGCTGTTAAGTGTTTCCTATTGGTTACCTGTCTGCTGTTAAGTGTTTCCTATTGGTTACCTGTCTGCTGTTAAGTGTTTCCTATTGGTTACCTGTCTGCTGTTAAGCGTTTCCTATTAGTTACCTGTCTGCTGTTAAGTGTTTCCTATTGGTTACCTGTCTGCTGTTAAGTGTTTCCTATTGGTTACCTGTCTGCTGTTAAGCGTTTCCTATTGGTTACCTGTCTGCTGTTAAGTGTTTCCTATTGGTTACTTGTCTACTGTTAAGTGTTTCCTATTGGTTACCTGTCTTCAGTTAAGTGTTTCCTATTGGCTACCTATTGGTTACCTGTCTGCTGTTAAGCGTTTCCTATTGGCTACCTATTGGTTACCTGTCTGCTGTTAAGCGTTTCCTATTGGTTACCTGTATGCTGTTAAGTGTTTCCTATGGCTACCTGTCTACTGTTAAGCGTTTCCTATTGGTTACCTGTATGCTGTAAAGTGTTTCCTATTGGTTACTTGTCTACTGTTAAGTGTTTCCTATTGGTTACCTGTCTGTTGTCTCCAGGGAGGGATCTAGTACAACATTCCAGAGTTTATATGACTGGGTTGTTGTTTTATTTTTAAAGAACCTGTTTGGAACAATCATCGTCATCATCATAATCATAGGCCCTTAAATGACTCAATGCCGAAGAGAATCAGTCATCCTCTCTGTACTATATCAGACAGTCAGTCAGTCATGGTCGATTACGTACAAGTGAGCATACAGGATTGGTGATTCTACGTATTAGAGAAAGGGTCCATTATTACAATAACAACATTTTTGGTACCTATAATTAATTTTTACCAAGATTTATTGCATAGAATGTGAGAGGGTGTTACATAGCCCACAAGCCCTACATGATTGAACAATTAGATTGTATTATTTCAGTGATTTGAATGTAGGCTAACATGCATGATGTAATTCTATGTTATATACATGTGTATGATGATCACACAAATATTGTTTTAATAAATAGTTTGCCTTTGTTTTTAACTGAATCACAAACAGAACCTTTGAGGTTTAATTTTTAGCACAATATTTAAAGTGCAAACAATGATGACATAACGACACGCCTTATTTGTTTAATTCCTTAAATCTACTCTCTTAAATGAACAAACAAAATGCTATAGAGGCTAGTGTGTGATACGAGACATATACATTTTCTGTCCTCAATTCACACAAAAGCGTCCCCAGAGTGGCACAAACAGAATGTAAGGATGGTTTCCAAGCTATAGTTGCTACAGCAGATTATTTTTTTCGGTATGGTCAAGGCAAACGTATTATTAGTAATCCAATATCTAATTGTTTCATTCACAAAATGTCGAATTGGGGCGTTAGGGATTTGCAACCCGATAGATCCGTTATTCACCGCATTCCCCCACCCCCCAAGAAAAATTGGATGATATGTAATCCACTGTAAAACAAAAGAGGATAGCTAAAAGTTTTCAATGTGGAAAAAATCATTAAATTGGATACTGAACAAAAACAGCCTAAATTGTTTTTCCTGTAAGGTTGAAGCGAGAGAAACCCATGTGCCTCACACCGTATTTTGATATCACGTGAAACAGGCTGGCCTATGCAGTAAGGCCTACATTAAACGTTTTAAAATGATGAGATTAAGAAAAGAAAACGAAAAAGCCCGTCTTTATCATTGTATCATTTTTCTTTAACAAGGGCCTATTTGTGAATATTATAATCCATTTTCTTAATACAACATTTTCGTATTGACTATCTCAATCAATTAAATAATTATGTCAACATGAATTATTCGTCCAGTGACTGTGTCTACAATACAACGGAGAAAATCTTGCTTACATTGTTCCTCTGACTAAAGGGGCCAACGCCTAAAAGGTGTACGATTTCACTGGAGTCAACAGTCTCCTTGTCATTGCCCTCAAAAACGGACAAAATACATTCACACATTATCACTCTGGAGCAAAGATAAAAATCCTACAAAAAAGTATGATATTCTTTCGATTCAAGTACCATGTTCGATTAAATATGCCATTACAACCATGGATTAGGGCATCAGATAACACATTTCAAACCTCAACTAGGAAAATAATATGGGTGGGGGGTTAAGACGAATATCTTCGACAAACAAAATAAAGTCTAACCACATAACTGTGAGCCAAATCAAATAATGAACCGCCCATCAATAACACACGGGTTGGCAGAACGTTACTCGGAACAGGCGCCTGAACTAGCACGACAGGTGGCGAGATATACACCTGTGCTGTGCAGGCTGGAACCCGACCAGAGAAACAGCGCTTGTAGCTATGAACCCCAAACGGCGCTCACACGGATCCTAAACACGATAAATAGAGATTGAATCACTAAGCACAATAAATAAGGAGATTGAATCATACTCGTTTTGCCTGGCAGGAAAAAAGTTAACTTTCCCACAGTCCAGGAAACTCCGTTAGAATCCACCTGCGCGGGTAAACCACCTAAAAAAATATCCATTGGTCATTTTGCACCAACGTTCAATAAACTGTTAGAGCTCAACACGTTGGTTCTGCTGGATTTGCAGTGGTGACTAAAAACACTTACTTGTCATGATCCTGTGACATCTCGGTTGGTGGAACTGGACTTTCTAGTTGGTACTGTAAATCCGATCGATCTACTTTCACCAGAAAAACTCAAGCACGATGAGGGCCACGGCAAAGGTGTCTCTGAACGAACGGGTTTTGTCGGCTTTTCTCGCTTTTGGAGTGTAGAGTGAGAATATGTGGCCGGTTTTACCTGTGACAGGGCATGGGATTGGATTAGGCTACAACGAGGTAAGGGGCGGAGCCCAATAGTCAATAACATGTGTTGGTACTTTGTGTTGGTCTACCTGTGGGCTTGGTTAGGAGCCAGAGCATGAGCCAATGAGGATGACAGTGACATGGGACTGTGACAGAATGAAGGGTAACCTAATGTAGCAGGCGTAAATAATCGTCTCACACTCAGTGGCGACTTTTGTATGTAAATCTTGGTGGGGCAAACAAAACAAAACGTTTTTAAATGGTTTATTATATTTCAAAGTAAGTAAATGTTTAGTAATTGTGTAGTTCTAGACAGTGGCGATTTTAGCATGTAAACCTTGGTGGGGCAAAAAAAGAAAGAAAGTGGGACGCATGCCAGCAAAGCCACTACACAACACAACACTAAACAATACATAACATGCACTATATCACTGCTACACCTGGCTATCAGCGGAGCCATGTCTGGCAGCGAAACAATTCATTCAGCCTCGATTACTGCCTTTTAAAAACACATAGCTGATATGGCTGACTTTCTTATACAAATGTGATTTCTACTGACAATTGAGATGTACAAACTATGGCATAAGGGAATGATGAGCGGATAAGAGGCATTCTGTAAATTCGGTAACGACATTAATGAGCGAGCTAAAACAGACGTAGTCAATATAACTAAATGTACAGCGACAGAATGCAGAACATGGGCTGCTCTAAAAGTATTTCCCTGTACACCAAGTCAGAACCGTTAGATAAATAAAGGAGGCATATAAGCAGAAAATGAAAGCTCTTACAATATTAGATTATGACATTTCTCAAAAACAGGTTATTGACTCCACGTGCACCACCAAATCAGAACAGCAACATTAGGCTAAATTACGAGGTGAAAATAGACCAAATTATTAGGGTGAGGCACATGGGCTACTAACTGCTTACTACATACAACATACACTTAGTATGACTTTCTTAGCTACTTTATACATGTCTCCCTGGCATATTGCATAGTTTATGTAGCAGCATATAAGACATTTTTGGGCTCACCTTTTTGTGATGTGCTCACTTGAACAGGAAGTTGGCGCAGCGGTCCTTCGTGGGCAAATTTTGTCATCAAAGAAAGAGAAAGGATTTACAATTCCAAGTTGGATGACCGTTCAAAATGTATTTTGAGCTCATTTATTCCCGATTTCCCAGTTGCAAATGCTTGCAGTTAGCCACTGTCACCGATTCTATCCAAACCACTCATTGTTGAATTTGCGATTTCCAACTTGTTGTGTAATGTTTATGACCAATGGCCGATGTGCACCGATAGGGTTTATCGATCATTTCTCTTCATTATTTCTCTTCACATGACAAGGATTAAAAATGATTTCCCAGTATATTGTTCACTTGATTCATGATGATGACTGATCAGTCCTTTCAATGCTACTTTGCACATAATGGGATTTGAGTCATTTTATCTGTGGCCAATGACCTTGAGACTTCTTGGAAGGGCACTTGTAGTATAACTCTATGCAGGACCCAAATGGCTGAAATTTTGGATGTCTACCCTTACTAAGGACTTAAACAAGGCGATGACGTAGTGTCCCCATGAGTGACAGAACACTGCATAATCACGGTCCTATTTTCTGCTGTCTTGCCCCACAACCACAGAAAGCACTGAGCTAGGCTGAAACACCTGCCTTGAGCAAGGCTCTTATCTCCTGTAACTCGCTCTGGATAAGACTGTCTGTTAAATAACAAAAATGTCAAATATAAGACAAGCAACATGATTGCCAGCAATTCTAATTTGTATGTGCTTTGCATAAACTAGAATCAATTAGTTGCTACATCGCTGAAATTTTGGGATTTATAAATTAATAATATGCACTCATTTATTCTTGAAGAATATAACTTAGGCCTACTATGGGCGGTAAATCATTGGATCTGATTAATTTGATTCAATGCAATACCATCTTTGAGGACTTCAACCATAGAAATACAATGTATTTTTGCCTAGTAAAAGCCATTGCCAACTATGGTTATCTATGGTTATTTTGCTCACTGTCACACTATAGGCTTATTATTGATTTCATACACAAACATTTTTTTTGCAAATGCAACTGGGGCCATGAAATAATTATTAGTGTACTCATTTTGAATACACCTGTTGCACTTTGTGTGACCATACAAGTCTGTGTGCGACCAGGCACAGTAAAAATATTTGTTTGCAAATGCAAAATGTAAATAATAATTAGGCTACTCATTTTGAATACACCTGTTGCACTTTGTGTGACCATAAAAGTCTGTGTGTGACCAGGCACAGTAAAATAATTTGGTTGCAAAAATGACTGGCTTGTCCTAGACCTTAGAAGGCCCTTCACCATAGACATAAATATAACAACTATTGTGATGCATAATTACCATGGTCATTTGGAAGGTTCAGTCAATTGGTTATGGTAGCAGTCATTCTACAGATTCAAAATGGGCCTATATACGTTTGCATTAAGACAGCTGAATCTGCCACAGTAAACGTGCCATTCCAAAAACAAAAACGGGGAAAATGAACAAATATACAAAACACAGCAGAATATAAAGTGGGCAGCGGCATGTAAGAGGGCGACGCCCTTCTTTTGATTCTAAAACTCATCACTGCGTTCTCTAGCAGAAAGTTAGTTGGCCCTCTTTCATGTTACTAGGTTGCTACATTGCCATATGTTTTCATTTATAAAGCCTTTTTTACAAAAAGTCCCATTGTACCTAAAAGACATACGAGTTACCACACCCGGTCTCATGGAAAATTTCTCTACGGAGTTAGGTAAATCAGTTTTTAGTTTTCCTGCACCTTATTTGTGGAACAATCTCCAAAATGTTCTTAAACGTTAAATGTGATGTTTTGGTGCTTCTAGGTCAATTCAGACAGCTGACTGAGGACCTTACTACTGATGAATGTGATGTTTTGGTGCTTCCAGGTCAATTCAGACAGCTGACTGAGGACCTTACTACTGATGAATGTGATGTTTTGGTGCTTCCAGGTCAATTCAGACAGCTGACTGAGGACCTTACTACTGATGAATGTGATGTTTTGGTGCTTCCAGGTCAATTCAGACAGCTGACTGAGGACCTTACTACTGATGAATGTGATGTTTTGGTGCTTCCAGGTCAATTCAGACAGCTGACTGAGGACCTTACTACTGATGAATGTGATGTTTTGGTGCTTCCAGGTCAATTCAGACAGCTGACTGAGGACCTTACTACTGATGAATGTGATGTTTTGGTGCTTCTAGGTCAATTCAGACAGCTGACTGAGGACCTTACTACTGATGAATGTGATGTTTTGGTGCTTCCAAGTCAATTCAGACAGCTGACTGAGGACCTTACTACTGATGAATGTGATGTTTTGGTGCTTCCAGGTCAATTCAGACAGCTGACTGAGGACCTTACTACTGATGAATGTGATGTTTTGGTGCTTCTAGGTCAATTCAGACAGCTGACTGAGGACCTTACTACTGATGAATGTGATGTTTTGGTGCTTCCAGGTCAATTCAGACAGCTGACTGAGGACCTTACTACTGATGAATGTGATGTTTTGGTGCTTCTAGGTCAATTCAGACAGCTGACTGAGGACCTTACTACTGATGAATGTGATGTTTTGGTGCTTCCAGGTCAATTCACACAGCTGACTGAGGACCTTACTACTGATGAATGTGATGTTTTGGTGCTTCCAGGTCAATTCAGACAGCTGACTGAGGACCTTACTACTGATGAATGTGATGTTTTGGTGCTTCTAGGTCAATTCAGACAGCTGACTGAGGACCTTACTACTGATGAATGTGATGTTTTGGTGCTTCCAGGTCAATTCAGACAGCTGACTGAGGACCTTACTACTGATGAATGTGATGTTTTGGTGCTTCCAGGTCAATTCAGACAGCTGACTGAGGACCTTACTACTGATGAATGTGTTTGCTTTTTCTGACCTAGTTTTTCCTTTGTGTTTATATTGATGTCTGTATTTCCTGTAAGTATGTAATTTAGGCCTCATCTGTAACAGCAGCTGAGAGCCTCACTGTATTACAATATAGATGATTTACTATTTATAATCGTTGGATCTTGAAATGATCCTCTATCAACTAATAGCCTATTTAATTTATATTCCCGTGTCTGTTAATGTTGTGCAATATTATAGCTATAGTGATTTGCCTATAATGGTTGGACCAAGAATTTTTTATTTCACCTTTATTTAACTAGGCAAGTCAGTTGAGAACAAATTCTTATTTTCAATGACAGCCTAGGAACAGTGGGTTAACTGCCTGTTCAGGGGCAGAACAACAGTTGTGTACCTTGTCAACTCTGGGATTTGAACATGCAACCTTCCAGTTACTAGTCCAATGCTCTAACCACCCTGCCGCCCCAAATGATGGACTTATACTGTAAATGAGCGCAAACTAAATCATTATGGTGCAATCCATCTGACTTGACTGTTGATGATTGAATGTGTCAATGTTTTAAATATAAAATTGTTTTAATGTATTTATTTATTTGTAAGGAATAGATAGGCATACAATTATTCATTATTTAAAATGGTATATGTATGTCCCTAACCGATTAGGCTATTATCTACTTATTTATTATTAACTCAACTGCCTAAAACTCTTATAAAACATCTAATAATAAAAAGTCAAAGTCATAACAGTTTTAGTTGAAAGCCCATCTTTTATTTAAGCAGACTTTAACACTAACAGGGGTCTGGAGAACCGAAACTGGGCAGTTAGGTCAGGTATGTTACCCGGCCAGTCTAACCCCTCCTGCGGACTATGAATAACTTTTAGAAGCGTCCCTTTCATATGGCTGGAGGGGTGCGGGAGTGACGTCATCACGGGATAAATTATGACACAATAATGAAAGAATTGTTTAAACTATTGTCTTCATTGAGGTCATAGTAGCGTTGGCAGGATGATATTTTTGATTTAGCAAATGTAAATAGCATTCCGTTTCTTAGGCCTATTCAATGAAACCTGGTAGAAGTAATCACTCAGGGCTTTATTTAATAATACTTTGGAGTGTCAAGTCAATGAGCATTATGGGTACAAAAGACAAAACAGTGGAATATAAAGTGGCCAGTCTGATGTAAGAGAATGATACACTTCTTTTGAGCCTAAAATTAAGAAAATCTGCACAAAGTTGTAGGAGGAGATACTCCCACAACTCAGAATGCTTAGCATATTATAATAGGCTATGGATAAATGCCACAGGAGCTTAGTTCAATTGTTGTACCCCATCAGAACCCAAAATATAAGCTGATATTAGTCCAATGTTTGTAAAAAATGTAAATGTCATTATAAACTGGGTGGTTTGAGCGCTGAATGCTGATTGTCTGAAAGTCGTGGTATATCAGACTGTATACCATGGGTATGACAAAAAAATGTCTTTACTGCTCTAATTACGTTGGTAACCAGTGTATAATAGCGATTAGGTACCTTGGGAGTTTGTGATATATGGCCAATATCACGGCTAAGGGCTGTGTCCTAGCACTCCGCATTGTGTTGT